>NC_064871.1:15428750-16085625 GCF_943734695.1 Anopheles maculipalpis | reverse complement strand
CCGCGCGAATGTCACCGGAAGTGGGAGAAAAAAAATCAAAATGACAAATTGGCGCGAGCGTGAACATATTTTCCCGTATACTGGTAAGAAGGAACGTAAAAACACTGAAAAAAAAAACACACACACAAAAACCCTCCTCAATACACCCACACCGGCAGAGCTTGTGGTCTTCCAATGCAAATTCAGCGAACGGTAGTTGGTGGCGACGTAGTACGTAGTAGAGGGCAACCGTCATGAGTCCGGAACGAAAGATTTTTATTTTATTTGAATTTTTATTACACTCAGTTCCCCGTTCAACACCCCTCCCCCCCTCCCCAGCCCCGCGTGCCTAGCCAGGACGCGAGAGAAAACAAACGACGCGTCTTACACAAACGAAGGCAAAACATAATCTAACGAATTGCCCTCCCACCGCTAAATCGTATCGGCCGCTTCCGGTTGTACGCTTTCATGGCCAGCGAGACGGCTCAGCCCGAAACCAGTGAGGACAGGCTATTTTCATTACAATCCAAAAGGGGTTTCGTTTCCTTTTTTTTTTGCGTTCCCGTTCCTTCCGAAACGGGTAAATGAAATTACTACTGAGACCAAGAATTGAGCCCAAGCTCTGCCCCAACCCAACCATGAACGTCAAAATTACCTCGCTTCGCTTGCCCGGGAGAACGTAACGCAATGCTCGGAAAATTGCATTGTGTGTGTGTGGGCTTACGGGTGGCAAGATTGGAGGTGGGGAAAGACGGCCCAGGGAACACACGGAAACAAAAAATGGCCAAAGTAAAAATAAATTCCCACCAGTTGGAATACAAAAAAACAAAAATCACAAAACTAGCAAGTAAGATCCTCACAAGAAATGGAATGTTTATAGCGCGTACCAGCGTGCGATGCTTTATTTTTCTGTTTTTGTTTTGGTTTTTTGATGATAAGTTGTCTGCGTCCATGCTACGGATATGCTTGGTGTACACCCTTCTAGGCGAGCTTCAGTTTCCTATGACTTTTCTTATGCACAAACGACTGACAGTCTCCCGGGAACGGGGGTCCAAACAAGGGGGTTTTCATTCTTTTCTGATTTCTTTAGAGAATTCTCGCTAATATTTGCATTATGTTTCACCTCTGTTTGTCCATTTTTATTTCTCTGCCATTATTCTCCACCAGGAAGGAAGGGGTTCCACTTCATTCTAGAGCCTTTTTTTTTGTTTGATCACGTGATGTAAGGGATGCAATGGATGTTGATTTTTTCGCGTTCGTTTGCTAGTTTATCAATATTTTAATGAAAATGAAATGCATTACAGCAAAACTACTCGCTCTTTCTATCCTTCTATTTACTTTTGCGCTTGAATGCAATTCACTGCGTGCAAGTAAGCCACTAACATTAATTCCTTCGGGCTTCCGCTTTGCTGTGTAAATTCCGCTTGCAAATCCTCAATATGGCGTTATAAGTTTAGCTGACGTGCGAAGGCACCAGCACGAAATCGAAATCCACCAGAAAAAAAAAATGCTGAATCAGCGTTTTATCAGCGTACCAATTGCATCGTATAGGGAGCTTTCGGCAGTGGAACCGGAATTGCCAGGTTATCCTTTCTTTCTTGGCAGCGCATTTGTTTTCCTTGGGCCAAAGCAGCTTAACGGTTTCCCTTCACTTCACTCAAAACGGCGTCAATGAAAACTTCGATCAGGACCAGCACATTGCAAGCGAAGCAAATCCAATCAACCGACAGATCCAAGTCCAAGCCCACCCTTATTCCCGGTAAAGCATCCGTAGTACGGTCAGTGTGCCTGCGTTTCTTTGCACAGCGTGCTTCGGAGATGCTGCAGATGGAAATGAACGTCGGGATGCACAATGATTGCAAGATGCATAAATAAGCATAAGCTTCTGCCACGGAATGCTGCCGAGCGTAGACGGGTTCGGGATGTTTGGCTCGGGTAGCAATGGAAGCAGCGTGGCAGTTTGTCCACGAATTGTTATGATTATTACCCATCACTATCGTTGAAATCGTCTGCATGGCTATCTGTTCGTCCGCTGCAAGGACGGTTGCGAAAATGTTTGCTCGATTTCTTCTCATAAAAGCTATTGACTACTGAATATTGATGGCAGTGAATGAAGCTAATGCTTTGTTTGCCAAACGTACAGCTGTAAGTGGACAAGTAATATAGAAAGATTGTTGCAAATAAAAGACCGGCTACAGTGTATACACTATAGTTGATTAAAAATTAACTATTCTTACTGGACAGCGCACTTGGGAGGAACTGAACAGCCAAGCATTCGTTGTTAGTAATAGCTTTAAAATTAATTTAGAATACAGAATGCAGCAAAATCGAACGATCGTGCATGATTGGGTCACTGCAAGTTCGCAAACAAACGGTACTAACCAGAACTCATTATGAACTTCAAACCAAACACGCCGGTCAGTTGAAAATGGACCACGAACGTACGCAAACGAACGCATCCTGCCATCGCAGCGACAAGGATAGAAAGAAAAAAACCCCTTTTTTTCATTTCCTCAGCCACTGATGGTATTTTTTATAGGTTTTTCCTTTTTTCCATTCCTATCTCAGTTTCTTTTATCTGGCCAAAAAAAAAAAAGGGGCTAAGTTCGTCCGTGCCTTGCCACATCGGGCAAGTGATGACGGGCGTTTCGCTAGATGACGACCACGGGAGATGTGCTGCATGTGTCAGCAGTCTTTACCGAAAGTTCAATATTCAAAGCTCTTCTCTCGCAAACGCATCGCATCATCGTATCATGGCCGGCGAACGACGAAGAAGTGATTTTCAAATGTCCGATACTACTGTGCATGGAGTCCCGTAAAATATCCTTTGCTGCTGGCCGGAAATCGTGCTGCTTCGTTTCCCTATTGGTTAAGTTTCGCTCCACCCGGCGCGCTCTTCTGCCCAACGGTTTCCGATCCATCCCCACGAAGCGACGGTTGACTGACGCTCCCAGAAAAGCTTATAGCTGATGAACTATGTACGTCTTTTGTGGTTCGGAACCATTCGGAACGGTCACCTTTTTCCCAGCTCACACACACACACACTCAACGCTAGAAGTTTGTTTAGCTTTCTTCAGTTTGCTAACCTCAAAAACGAAAGCAGTTTGCATAAGGGATGGGAATCGGAATGACGTAGGGTTGGTTACCGAACAGATCAAATAAAAACTGGACATAACATAGATTACGCCAGACTTGATAGTGATTCGTACCCGGTCTTGGGCGTAGACGATTTTCGAGAAATCTGTGTTTCTAGCTCTATCCCGATTTTCGATTCGATTATCCGTTTGCCAGGAATTGGAACGCTAGAATGAACATTTTGCGACAGTGGTCGGATGTATGCTGCATTTTCGAATGCATGTCATTCCTGTCACGATCCACACCCAGGAAGTATCGAGGGGAAATGTGCATGGGTTAGCTGTAAAATTGGTATCACTAATTGCCGCTTTTTGGTTGGTGCTTGTTATCCAACACAAGTGACACAGTTTCATAGCTCTGTTGATGCATAGCTAAGTTGAGCATAGGGAGTTTCTGCAAAAATCATGCACCGTAATTTGGTAATATTTATGTCAGATAAGGTCCTTTCATTGGTATGTTTAAACAACAACGTTTTGAATTTATTAATGGAGGAATAAATGCAGGAATGATTGGCAGATAAAGAAGAATTATAGTTAAAGGTAGACCCAAGGTCTTAAAGTGTCTGAAACAGAAGAGACGAGGATCATTGCAACAGTATACTGCATGTCGCGTTTCCAATGCCAGAGGATCTTCAGAATACAATAATCGTGAGTAGAAAAACAGACAAAGGAAAGTATTTCAGGAGCATCTGTAAATTCAATGAACATGTCACCTATGAAGCAAGCTTTAGCCACATGACTCTTTCGGCGTAACGAGTGTAGTCCAGACAGAAGTCAGCTTTAGTCATACGGTGGCAAAAATGTAGGGCCTCGTGAGCTGAGAAATTCTACCTTCGTAGTAACCCTTTCAGAACAGAGCAGGTCGTAAAAAGCCAACTGGATTTTTAAAATTCAGGAAATATCATAGATGAAAATTATCAAGTATGTATAACTATAAGCAAATATGTTGCGCATAAGTGAGAATATTATCACTAAAAATGTCAGCCAAATAGTCCAGAATCAGTTTATAAATGGCAGATGGATAACTAACTGCAATTTAACTTAAAAAGATACTTCATTTAATATAACTCCTGAAGATTTGTTATTGTTGATCTCTGTTGTACAACCAATGAGCGGAAGCAGCATCTTTCTACAAACATAAATCGTAATTGGTAAGAGAAAAACACATTAACCCACAGACGAAAACAAGCGTGTCGCAAGTATTACTTTAGTGTAACGGTTTCAACTATTCCACCATTTCTGACGAGCAAAACTCTTAACGGATCAAAGAACATCAAATGAACCCAACCTTATGCCGGCAAGCATGATTAACTGCATATTTAAATTGCTAGCAATAGGAACGTCTGGCATTTTCATGTTTATTCGCCTTTTTCTTCCCAAATGACCGAAGATTACGGCCATCTGCATTGTGATACACTTCCGAGCTGTTCACCGTTTCATCCAACCTGGACCATCCGAGCCGTCCAGAACAGTAGCCCGGTGGAGTGGAGGAAAATGGGATCATTTTTCATCAAAATACGAACAGTTGGGTTGGCCGTCATCGGAAAACGGAAAGACAGCCGGTGGAAAGGAATCGCACGGCAAAGAATATCACCGACCGAGTCAGTGCCGGAACAGCAAGGCCCAAGGATGGGTGCCAGCTTCCAGCGGTGACAACACTTTTCCCATCCGTATGCTATCGCAAGGTGCGGACAAGATGTACAGGTTTCTCCGGGACGTTCCACCAGTGTGTCGTTTTTTTTTCTTCTTTTTGTTGATGATTTTGCTGAAAGTGTATCCATTCTCGAGCCACACTACCGGTGGCAGTACATACTTCGTGCCACAAGCTTGGACGAGCAAACGACGGGTGGCTATTTTTCATGCTGCAGCTTTACCAGCAAGGGCAGAATCATTCATCTCACCTCAACGCCGCCGGAGTTACGGTTTAGTCGCTTCCCCGAATGGCGCTTTGAAGTGTCAATGTTTTTCCTAGCGAAGACAATTGTTTCTTATTTTCATCCATGCTTTTTATCATGAAGCTGATGCTGTTCGCGCGTGTAGACGATGAGGAAGAAGTGTTTGGAGGGTGCTTTGTCAGTGGGGCGTCGTGGAGGCGCGAGTTTCTGGCACAAGATTGATGAGATGCTATCGGAATGAAATTGAATAAAACTGTCCCATGGTGCGCGGCTGCCGGGGAAGCAAAATTGCTCGAGGTGCGCCGAGGCGGAGGTTAGCAAACAAACTGCCACCGGTGTGGGACACGGAACTACCACCGGCATCATGTGTATATCCGGGCCGTATGCGACGCGACATTCGTGTGGGTGGCACACCACGGGGAAGGCTTTTGTGTGGGTTGCGTTCTGGATTCTAATGCTTTCTAGCTGGCGCAAATGAGTTTATTTACTAAAATTACTATTGAGACACGGGTAAACACAAATTTCGATTGCCTTTTGTTATGCTCCCGGATAATTCTAATGCACGGTATAGTAACACAGAAGCACACCACACAGCGCTTTAATCGATGTGCAAAGTTAGCGTTGGTGTGGTGTGGTTTTGTAGACAATCGATTAATAAATTGTTTCTAATTTTCTGTGTGCTATTATTTGCAATGAATCGCTGCTATTGAACGGTGGTATGTATCATCCAGCAATTTTCGATCGAAGATTTTATAATAAAAATACTTTAAGTACTGAAATTTGCCTAATCAAAAACGAAACACGATCCGTTTCATTTTAGACTATCTGAATCTCATCCAGCAGCTACTGACGATTAGAGCTATTGAAAATATTCCAAGCATTCCGTGTAACAATTATGATTAATGTTATTAGCAAAACCTGTCCATCGACAGCAGTCCGGTCGGCCATGGTAATTAATGAATCACAAAGGGCAACCCAAATGCTCGTGCGCTACACTCCTCCACATCCACGGTATGCAAAAATTATAATTATGATATTAAAAGACATCAATTAACCACATCCGATTCACCTGCCACCTGTGAGGCACTGTGAAAAAGGTGATTCAGACGATTATTATTATTGCATTCAGCGGTGGGCGGTAGGGCGTGTCGACCGAATGGAAAACAATCAAACTTGAAATTAGATGATCGTATCGAGCAACACCCCCAAACAGATCATCCCTGCCACTGTCTGCATGTGTGTGTGTGTTTTGGTGTACCACAATTTACAAATATGCCTACACAATCCAAACCACCCACGCTGATGTGCGGGGGGGAGGCGTTGGATAAGGTAAAATCACTCCAGAATATTGTGCATTGAAATACAAAGAAACGCACAAAAAACCTCATTACAATGACGCATCATTTTGGGCATTGTACTTCCCCTGCAGTTGCAGTTACAGGGCCAGCCGGGTCACCATTTATTGTTTATCGTTCGTCAATTTCAATTAAAATTGCAGCTAATTATTTGCGGCTTAATTATTTCCCCGTCGAATGACAGTTTCCAAACGTTGAACAGTGGCACAAGTTGTCTATGACTAGCTGTGTGGGATTTTTTTTATAGAAAAGGCGTTTTTTTTTTGTTTTCCTAACCACACCGCCCATCCCAAAACTAGGGGACTGATCAGTCTGCATTAATATTGCATAATTACCTACGCCGGCCAGCGTCCAGCGCAAACGGACAAAACGCGCTACCGAATGCAAAATGCTATTTAATATTAATTTTATCTACCGTCACATTGACATATCGCAAATTAAAGATTAATGCAACCAATTTCTACCAACAAATACACACATTTGCATGCTGCTGTTGCTGTTGTTGCTGGTGTGTGTGTGTGTGTGTCCGGCGTTTGATGCGCTTGGTGTGGTTTTTATGCAAAAATTTTCTACGTGCCTACGTCCCGGGGAGCTTTGTTTCGCACCGAAGCCACAAACAATATGTTCGGTTTGGAGGTATTCGCTTTCAATCATATCAATGTTATTGTGGTTGCACGACACGGGCAAAAATGCTAGATTGATGATTAAAGTCATGTTTGAAATATCAACCGCGCAAGCATTATGGCTTTTAATGTGTTTTACCGTGTTCCGACGTCGAACTTCAAGCGAAATTTGTGGTACGTTTGATTCTGTTTTTTGGTTTAGTGTTGTTACTAATCACTGCTTTTAAGTGTAGTTTGCCACTCACACCAGTTATGTTTGTGGTAGTTCAGTACTACGAATTTTCTACATGAAACATAAATTGCGTTTTTTTTTGCATATTTACAGGGTTTCAATCTATATTTTTAAATCCCTCGGTGGAATTTGGGAATGTTCTTAGCTTACATTTAATGGAAGATTGCATTAAATTAGGGGCGATTTGCAAGTCGACTGTGGAACTTCTTAATTTGCTGTAAAATTTCTGCCGAATTTCTGGAGCTCCCTTTTCAACTCAATAAAATTAAAAAAAAAATTGTTATCAAACAGTTTCGTTACATGATGAATCCAATTTAATTTATTCTTAACAAAGGTGAGGAAGAAAGGGACGGAGGCGAATCTATTCTAACCTACCATTTCACTCAATAGAAATAACCATTAAAAAACTTAAGGACCGTGAACACATTTGCGATGTAAACCAATACAGGGTTCTCAACACAAGGAATCTTTTTTTCCGTTAGGGGAAATTCAACCATGTTTCGTCCAACCCTAGCAAATTGTATAAGGTAGTGCCTTTGATGTCCTGTGAAGCTAGTACTGCGAAAGGAGCCTAATCCGCCTACGGTTACATCTGCTACTGGGTCCCTATCGTATTGACTCCGCTGACTGGGAGTAAACGTTATTTGTGGATTCGGGGTCCATCATCAGCTTGGAGCTCCATGCGGCCCCTCGCTCCGTTCACCGTTAAACCCACCACTGCTGGTGGCAAAACTCCACAGTTGTTTTGCAAATTTCCCCTCAGTGAATTCCATTCTTTGGATCGGAACACTTTAATGCAACGCATAAATAAAGAAAATAATTAACAATAAACAGAATATAGAGATGAATTAAAATGCATTGTCCTTATGCAGATCTTAAGCTAGTTAATTGTCATATTAACGATTAATACGTTTCTTAGAGAATTGTAAAAAAATTGTATAATTGTAAATTTTAAACATAAATTGTATAATTGTAAATCATTTGTATAATTTGATCATTAGTGCAGAAGGCTGCCTCAACGTTCGTTTTTTTTCAGAAATTTGTACGAAATCAGCCCAAGAAGAGTTGAGAATACGGCACCGTGCTGTAATAATTAAACTGAAATAAGAATAGACAAGGCGTCAGCTAATCCGGTCAGCTAAAAAATGACTCTGAGTTGTCCTCCTTCTATGCTGCATTAGATCAGGGTGGTCGAAAGTACAAAATTTTTGGCATTCTCTTTTGAATTGTGTCAATTCTATCGATTCTGTTTTGTTGTGGTGTCCAGACCACATTTAAACGGATTTGTTGTCTCACATTTGTTGGAAAAGTGGTCTTAAGTACTTCTAAAATAGAGCCAAATTCTGCCGAATTTCATAGCTGTGATGCAAAATTCTCCTTAGTCATTCCAAAATTCCACAACTGGCATGCAATGTTCAACTATCTTTTTGAAGCATTTCCCGTAGCAATTATACTATTTCGTTCTAAGGAATAAAAGTCCTGTAAGCAAAGCTTTTTAAAGAAATATCCTATCAACGCCATGTAAGAGTTTTCATCATCATTTCATTTTGTTATCGTATATTAGTAGAGACTTTGAGTGGGTTTTAATAATAGTTTCGGAAAATAAATCATTTCCCTAATATTTAAAAAAAAGAGTATATTGGTCTTGCATCGAATTAAAAAATGGTAAATAAATAAAACATTGTATCTAACAATTATATTACATACTGTGCAAAAAAAACTCTTTATGCAAGCAAACATCAGCACGCAATTTTCCATGGAACTGGTATCATTGGTTGCTTGCCAAAAGAGGCAAATTCATTAAGATAGAAACATCCTCCCACGGCTTTTCCGGCATAAATACATCGGCTACATCAAGCGTGCCGGAAGGACGCACTTGCGGCGGATGCCAAATGTGTCCCGCCGTCTACGCCGGAAGCAGTAATCACATTACGTGAAATGCTACAGCACAAAACTAAACCAAACAAAACGAATACGAAAAGAAAAAAATAAAAGAGATTTCATTTGGCGTTCGATTTCGCCGCACACAACCACGGGCGTTAGTGGTTGGTTTTGGTGTAGATATTTATGCTGCGCTGGGGGAAAGCGCTGAAATGAGCACGAAAAACACACGCCGTGGCCGCAAAGTGCAATGGGAAGTGCACAAAAGAAGCGAATTCAATTATGAATTCGCGTCCGCCGGTGCGGAAAAGGGAGTGCGGCGAGTTGGGTTTCTTTTGCCGACTCTTCCATGCACATCAACTGCGCTGCATCCCAATCGATGTTTGCTTTTGGCCACGGTTCAACCACAACTCCGAGGTGGTGGTATGCGCGAAGGAAGCAAAAATCTGCTTTTCCGTCTGCCACCGGATGTCATCTTCGATCGGATCATGGATCACTGGTTCACGGGGACGAGCGAGAGGTTTGAGGGGGTTTTTTTTGTATTTCCCGCTCACATCCTGCTGCAGGTGCAAGTTCCGAGTACTTCCCGCCGGAGCCCACGGCTGCCGTAGAGTGGAATGTATTTTTCATTGCCCCAAGGATCGAAGATATGTGGCCCGTAGAGGCGTATTCTCGACGAGGTCATCGAATTTCGGTTCTCTTGTGTTATGCCGCTGTACGGTGTTTCCGGTCCGTATCGCCGGTCGCTGGTCCGTTGACAAAAGTACACCGACGTACCACTGCAACGATCAATAGGCGAACTTTAATAACACTCCGCTCTACATGGATAGGCCTTCCCGTTCCCTGGTTCCCGGCACGATTCCGAAGTGTTGTTTTATGTGATCGTGTTTTTCGGAGTTTTTTATGGCACCTTCAACAAAAACGAACCTCCATTTCATTCCACGAGTCCGAAGTGGACGGGTTCTTTTCACGAGTTCTTTTTTTTTTTTTGTTTCGTTCGGCCGTGGTTTGTTTGAGCACTTCGGAGTGTTTCCTTCAACTACAATTTTCCATTCCGCTTCTTTTTTTTTTGTGCTTTGTATTTGCTCCCTTTGCCTCGTACATCCTTACAATCAAAACGGGAGAAAAACGTGTGCCATTCGATGAAAATCTACTTGCTGCGGTGCAGTTGTTGCAGAACGTTGGCTGCATCTCGGTTCGGTTGATACCCGATACCCGGGACCGGCACGGTACAGCAAAAATCGCTGATGCTGGGAATCAAAAGTTCGGAGAGGTTTCGCGAGTGGTCATTGGAAATCTGCTAGAGCATGCTCGAGCACGAAACGCCTGTACCGTGTACGGCCTATCACTTGTTTACTCTCGGTAAGCAGTCCACTTCACTCGATGGGTTTTACCGCTGTTTTAAACATTGATAAAGAGAACTTCACTGATGTTGACCTCGAGTAACAGCGCTCTGTACCTTTTCCAGCCAGATGAAATGGTATAGGTTGAGTTACGTTATTGATGTGCCTATGAAATATTCGTAATTTACCTTTGTGTGTGTGTGTGTGTGTTTTTTTAAGTAGGTTTCTCTTTGCTGTAAAAATGTTCTCCGTCAACGATGAGTTTGTATTATTTTCACACTGTTCGTTTGAGAGCCCTTCTTGGTGAATTGTTTCTTTGATGAAAATAAAAATCGTAATAGTTAGAAAAATACAACACAGCTCGAACTCTTTCACGGTCTTTGATCGAAGCAAATGAAGGATATACAGTGACGGACAATAATATAAGACCATTTTTACAATACTTCAACTAGTTATAACTTTACCAAATAATGGTAGAATGATCATCAGCAACTAAACTATGTATCGCATCTTTGTTTTTGTACAAACGTTCTTCAATTATTGTGTAGTAATTAAAAGCGAGAAATATGTTTTATAAATTTTCGACCCAAAAGAAAATCTAACTTGGTTATTAGCATACTTAATCATTCCTACGGCCAATTTCAAGCTGTTGAAATCGATGCGAAACTATAAAAAAAATTCAAAATTCAAATTTCAGCTCTTTCTTCATTGCCTCGTGTAGGTAGCTTATGGTGCCGGGTTTTCAAAAAGCGATTTCAAAGTGAGAAAATTTCAAAAACATTCATGAGAACCTGAAATTTCGATTTTGAAATTTCTCGTGGAACGCAGCCGCTAGAGTTGAAAGATTCAAAGAAGCGATGTCCATAACAATAAAATTGTTTTTTTTTTGTCAATGAATTTCAAAACAAATGTTTTATTTCATTATTATTTTATTTTATAGCAATACTGCCTGGCCGTCCCTTATGAAAAAAAAAAAAAAATATTTTATTTTATGATCCTTTGTGTTTCAGTCATATTTTCATCAGAATCGACTAGAATGAAGAAACAACAAATAATCGATTTTATGATTCATTCAATGGCTGGAATGTATTTTCAAAATGTTTAACTAAATTTTCCAAAAAAACAAGCTAAGAAGATTCTTTGAAAACTGGACTCACAATCTCATTTTTGCCTAATGTGCAATAGCAGGTGGTTTTATTTTATTGTCCTTCACTGTATAGAAACTATGTGATTCTTAATCTAAAAGTATTGGTTTAAATTCATGACTGTAAAATAACACTTCCTGAGCCCTACAAAACGATGATATGCAAGGTTCAGTGGCTCAGTATTCATCTATGGGAGGAGTTGTCTTCCTCACCAACCAGGGAAGGTCTCGGCGGACTAGGAAACATAATGTGCCAGGAGAGTTCGCCTGAAAGGCGAGCAAATCATAACTGTTTTGACTAGGAACAGCCATGAAAAAATATTGTTAAAACGTATTTGAGACTAAAAAGCAAAGAAAGTTTGCAAAGGAGGTTAACAAAACCAATAGTAGAAGCTATATTGGATCCAAAAAGCTCAAGCAAAAAATTCAGTATTCGATTGCGAAGGTTCAATAGGACGTTTGTTCGTTGAACTAAAATAAATAAATGAAATAACTTCAAAAACCTGTTAACAAGCCATCTACAAAAGCATTCGATGATCACCAAAAAATTAACAAAAATCTTATAAAAATAGCAATTTTATCTAACGAAACATTATCTGACACAACCTTAAAACAAAGTACAGCTACAAAGCTATAAGATACAATGCCATAAAGTGCCTCTGCTCACAGGGTCCATTGAAACGGCTACGGAAGCAACACAAAACATAAGAAAAAGTACAAAACATCACAAAATAGCTCCAGCGATCACTTGTGCATGTATATTCCCCACCGTAAATGGCGTCCCCCTTTCGGTGGTGCAATGAGAAAGACAGCCTGTTGCAAAAGCAGCTGCACTATTCGCTATCCGGAATGCATGTCAAGCGTGGACGGCACTCAGTAAACGGAATTGATAGACGTGTGCATCAATGCCGTTCGTTTCTTGTTGTTTCCTGTCGAGCGACACGGCACGCGGCGGTTGGTTTATTGATGTCGACGAGAACCGCATCCGGAGAAAATGAAGTGTTTCGTGTGTGTGTGTGCGCCCACATGCTTAAAGTCACACAATAGAGGGTAAAGGGGGTAGCGATTCCTTCCCCGACCTACCACTCCGGGTGGTGCATTTAAGCTTTCTTTTGAAAAGTGACAAAGCTACACACATGCGGCTACCGTAAAATGTTGGTACCGTACGTACGATCTGTCTATTCCAATAGACAAGAATTTATTGACAATCAAAGAACGACGCGCAACGTGATGGCATTCCCTAGATGCACACACACACACAAACGTTGCCGCCCCCGCTCTCTCCTCCCCTTTCCGTTCCCTATCAATAAAGGCTTCGGTTTTGCCAGAGTGGCATTTCGTTTTGATTGCATCGGAACTACATCCGCTTTTTCTTGCTTGGGGAGATCGATCTTCTTGGGAAAAGCTGATGCCACTCTCACACCCACCGGGGTGGGTGGGAGTCGTGACAAAAGGCGAAAGACGAATGTTTTGCAAAACTATTGTACCCGTACGACGTTCGTCAAAGTCTCGTTCCGGTTTTGCATTTCTTCTGCATGCTTTGAGAAAATGAATCACGGCAATAGTACCGTAGTGGAAGGGCTAGGACGCGCGTGGCAACAGAGATTTTGCATGGCTGCAGTCGGTTGTTGCATGCTGGTTTGGGAAAGCATACGGTGCAGCATGGTAGCGAACGTCAGTGTGCACTGTCTGTCTGTCTGTGCGAGAAGAGTTCACCACCAGCGATCACGGTAACGAAGCCATTTCGTTGGCCAAGTACTTGCTCAAGGACTTGCTCGTCACTGTAAACAATCAACCTGCTTTGGCTTCCTCCTTTGCGGAATACGGGAATAATGGGGTTTGAACGGTTATAGGGATGATGTGGCTAGGAACTGCTTTGCTACAGCAGTGCCACCACCACCGGTTAGGATCTTGCAGGGCGGGTACGTGTTGTCCTGCACAAACAGTCTCCCAACACCGACCATTCGCACCCGAAGCTGCTGTGTCGAGCCCGCAGTGCTTTCCGAAACACGAAACAGAGACGTCTCCACTTCGTAATGGGATCGATGTAAGCACAGACTTAAGTCACGCCGTCCAAACGGCTGACTGACTGACTAATTGTCCTTCTGACACGGCAACTATGTGAACCAGTTAACACTTCACGAGCAGCACGCCCGGGGAAAGAGGGTTCGCCTTGTTTGCAGTAAGCAAAGTGGTTCCCTGAGCAAAGATTCAACAAGTTCCCATCACGAACGGCTACCCCTTGATTGGCTCTTTGTCTTACTGCTGTCTGGTGCCTCCGCCATCTAGTGCTGGATACATTTTTGCAGCAAAAGATGTGGATAGGAAAAATCCGGACTGTCTCTCGGTGGTTGCATATTCACTGTCTTAGATACGCGCTTACCAATACCCCCAGTACACCACTGTTCGATGTCGATCAACGTCAACGGGCGATGGACGATGGTGCGATGAAAACAGCATTGTACTGTGCGAAAAACGTGTTCGATCAGCGTGAATCCAAACAGACTATTTCTACGGAACTTTTTTCAACTTGCCCCGGTTGTGATTGTTGCTGCCGTGCTGGCCTGGTGCTCGATGTGAAGTGAACCGATGGCAAAACAACCCATCACATATCTGAGCTACCGGTGCTACCGTCATACTGCTAGCAAGACTAACCGGGACGCTTCAAACGATTATGTTTATAAATAAAACATCAAAACCGTAAACGAGCTATCGAAAATCTAATCTAATCGATACAACGGCAGGATACGGGGCGTCGTGTGTGTGTGTGTGTGGGAGGAAATTGAATGAAACATAATAACAATGATGCTATAACGCTGCGCCACAACAATACCCGGAGCTCGCACCTGTGCAAAACCATTTACACTCCACAATATACACCCACGCGCGCATAAATGATCGATAGGTTATTGCAAGAGTTGAAGTCTTGATTTTTGTGTACATGAGTATACGTTACTTGGAACGTTATATGATCAATTTATATAAATTTTTTGTTGTAACAAAATTGTTTTTGATATCGTAAATAATAAAGAAAAGGCTTAATACATTGAGATTGAATTGAACTTAATTGCTTCAATTAAACTAGAGAAAAGTGATTTAAAATATCTCGCAATTTTCAATTTAAAAATAATAAAATGAATCATAATTCTCCCAATATTCCAACTCTTAGCTCGAAAAACATGTCCCAACTTTTGACACAACCCAACATTAGCCGTGTGCCGTCGATAAAATCGTTCCATCAACAAGGAACGTACCCACAAACACGAAATAGGCTCCAGTGAAACGGGTTGGGCGAAAAATAAACCCCTACCCGGCCAAGCTGCTCGGCGACGGAAAATAACAATCAATCGACACCTATATTCAATTTTCTTCCAACCTTTTACGACGCTCAACTGGCAAAACGTTCTATTATTTTGCCGCTGCTGCTTTTTTATATTCTTCGCGCCACCCTGAAACGTATCCTTTCCCAAGGACTCGTTAGGGGTAGGATCGAAGAGTGAGTCAAAACAAAGCACACACACACAAAAAAAAGAAGAAACACTCACCTTTTATTTTCAACGGCGTGACAAAACCATGCCATTGGCATGGTTCACAAGTTTGTGTGCCGATCGCAATGGGGAAGCCATAACCGACCTCACAAAACGCACACCATCAACCGAGCCTATCAAAGCGAACCATTTACGGTGGTTTGCATCTTATTATCTGCAAAGTTCGCGCCTCAAAAAAAAAATCTTGAATATTTTTGGCCATATAAAATGCGTCTAAATAATCGAAAATTGCTTTCTGGAATTCTGGGCAGTCTCCGGAGAGGAGACAGCGGCGTAGGTCTTCACACAGTAGGACAGAAGACAGGAATCGTAAAGGATTGAGAATCAAAGCGACGAAGACCGCTTGCGACAAAGGATGAAAACGTGTAAGTTGAAGGTGTCGATCCCAAGGTGGAAGAGGAGGTCTGCTACCTTTTAGTGCGATCGTAATTTCGGACATCAACGTAAGCAGCGATCTCCAGATCTCCAGATCCTTCTCTACGGATCCATAAGTTTTGAACTTGTGCTAACGGAGGACTCCAATGCACTTTCGACAAAGCAGGATACTAAGGACTGTGTTTGGTGGAGTTTGCGAGGACAAGTGATGAGGATAACGGACTCGTGCCCCATCAGGAAGGTGCTTGTCAGCTGGATCAGATGGATTCGCACTTATCGGAGATTGGAAAAAGGATTCGGGACCTGACCATGTCATCACGACGAGCTCAACCCAGGCCAAGATGCAGATAAAGAATACCTTTCTGGTCATTCTTAGGTACAGTTCTACCGTTGATCCGATAACGTTGTGATGTTTACCTAATCAAATAATCCATCCAAAAAAGCCAAACATGAAAAATCGTTATCCCTGTTAACGCCATCAACATTCATCTCATCAAGAGAGACCTCGCTCTCCTTTACTTTAACAAAACACGTTTCGTGCGCGAGTTTGGTTTTTTCGTCAAATTGTCGCACGGTTTCTAATTCGGATGGGCGAGAAATGTTTTGCATGTTTCCACACAAAGCCATAGTAAAGTGAAATTTGCTGTTTGACGAACACGTCCTTGCGTACCTCACCGAGCTGAGTTGATCCGAACTCGTGGACAGCAGCTACCTTCTCATCGACCACGCTGTCACGCTTGGCCCAAAGGGCAGTACATCTCCGATGGACGTCATTCGAGCACTCGGAGCATCAACTTCAACGCACTGATGCTACTCCGGCCGTGGGAAAGTGTGGTTCAATCGGCAGATGTCTTAACCTGACTCAGCCGGCAAAAGTCGTCGAGCTGGTCTTTGGCCGACTCGTACGAGCTTCCCCGCACGGACGAACAGTTCTGAAAAGCGCCCGCACGAGTGAGAAGTTTTTCGGATCAGTGTTTCCCCTTGCCAGCTTTAGACGGTAGACCGGAACGGCAGATTAAAAACCATTCAACAGCTACCGAAGTCGGCATCGAGGGAAAGCAGGGTTGTGAGGTTCTGCCAAAGTTGATGAAATAATTGCGACAATGGAGACACAGTTCCGGGGAGCTTTTAAGCTGCTAGCAAAGTGAACAAACGTTTTAGATGCTGTTTAGCTTCGAAAAATGGAAATGGTGCAGGTCAGCTGCTTACTTGTGTGCTTACTTTTTCGTTGTTTGTTTAGCTTTAAGGCCAGTTGAAATCCCATTTGTATGCTACAGGCTCTTGTCTTTTGCAGTCGTTTATTTCTAGTGTTATACGTACCTAAAACGAGAGAGAAACACAATGAAAACGTCACTTTTACTGTACAAAAACCGTAACAAAAATGGTGTTTCTTTAAAGTATTTAGTTTCTTGACATAAACATCGGATCTAAAAAATATCATTATTTCCCAGAGACCAGAAATCATCATTATAAGCATAATTTAATTCAAAAAACAAGTTTAAAACACAACAAAAAGCATCGATTAAACGCCTTGATACTGGCGTCTAGTATGCAGCAAAAAAAACCAACATCCAAACTTCGTCTTGTTGTACGAACATCTTGCAAATGAAACAGTTTCGTTCGGGCTACAACAAGAAAAAAAAGCGTCAAGACAAGTCAGCAAACCTTTCACCGAAACCTGCGCGGATTTTGTGCTTAACAAATTCGAAGCGGCCTTTCTTCAGTTGATTTGAAAGCTTGTTTCAATTAGCATTTTCAAACGATTTCTCTTGTTAGGCACAGTGGAAGTGCTAGTGCCGGTGGTACGTACCGGTTCCATGCCGTTCAAGGGTGTAGAGAAGGCCCTGCTGCCAGGTTCACGCAATTCGTGGAAGGGAAATTGTGGGCTGACAAACTCCTGCGGATCGAAAAGCTACTTTGCCCGAAAATGTTTAGCTGTTGAGATGAAATAGATGTAGTAGCGTAAGGGGCGAGCAAGTGAGTGATTTCAGCAAGTAAGTGAGAGGTGCCTTACGAAGAAATTCGAGAAGACGGTTTGACGTACGCAACCCGTCATTCGCACGCACGATATAGGGAACCAGCAAGCTTCTTGTGAGTCATCCCCCATCGCTTCGGGAACGTCCGACACAGCCTGCGAACAAGCACTGAATGCTACTTTTAGCATTTAATCCTAGCACCGGCAACTCACACGGTGTGGTCCTTTTTCTCGTGACGCAATGGCAGACGGGACAAAGTTAATAATTTATACATTCCAGGCAAATGTGATTTCAAACGTACCTGACCTTGAAGGTGGGGCGGGAGGAAGGGAATGTTTTCTGGAAATGTCCCCACTAGTCCTTAAACTCCTCGTTCCGCTTCACTCGCCTGCTCTGTGTTTACGAACTCGTCGTGTTTCACCAAAGTTCGAGCACACGAGTCGTCAGACTCACAGACCGAAATCATTTCCTACACAAAATCGAATCGTTTAATCGTTTGGTATTGTGCCCTGAAGCGGTCTGACACCTGCCTACCATTTGCCACCGTCTGCTGTAACAAAGCCACAAAGTTTACCAACACCTTGCTCAACTGCTCGCCGTTGTTGGCCGTCGACAAAGCAATCGACAATGGTGCGCGTGGTGGAGCGTGGTGGAAAAGAAACCTCGACGCCGCTCTATCCACCAAGATCGTGATTTTGTACGATATCCATCGAAGAAAAAAAGTAGGGTATACAGGGCGTGTAATAGAGCAACAGTAGCGCCACCACTTGGCTCATTCGCAAACCCATTTATCATTCCGGGGCGAGTAGAGTGCTGTAGCTCGGCAAAGCATGAAACCGTTTAGAGGTGTTATTACAATAAATTCCTAATCATAACATGCCTCCCATGTCCCGCACGGATCCAAACCACACGGAGGTTCGCTTAGAGCCGCAACCTGGCTGACGGACGAACGGACAGACGGGCCCCGGGTGACGTGGAATCGAAAAATGTGCACCAACAACTTCAAACAAGCATTCATACGTGCTTGTTGTACTTCTCTGCCTTCCCAACTTCCCGAGAACCGAGCACTAGTGGCCGGGCTGTGGAGTATGAAGTGTGTTCGCTCGAGTGCTTTTCTAGTAGTTTTCAAGCCGAGCTACAACAAACTCCTTCAACTAAGACCGCACAACACCACCACCATCACACCGTTTCGTTCGGTTTTGCGCCGGAGGGAAGTCGTAACAAGCAGTCAGGAAGGAATGCGCGCAACTCCTCGCATCGAAAACCTCTTCCCTGTCGACCATTCAACAAGCCAAACTACTCCGCCAAGGATAGCTCCGTGTGAGACCACTGGTTTGGATTGGCTGCCGGTTGGAAAATTATAGCTCCGTACCTTCCAGGCTGAGAGATAGTAGTAGGGTGTGAGCCGGCACTGCCGCATCTTGTTGCCCATAGCTACACGTCACCCACGTCCTGCAAGTAGTTGGCACTGGTTCATGTGGCATGGTGGAATGTATTGCTTCCTGGGAAGCCAGTTCACTACTGTTCTCTTTCTTCTCGATGGTTTCCTACTGCTGCACTGTGTATGTACATGCACTATTACACCTTTAATACGTACGTCCACGCATGGCATGTTTGAGGAATATTTTATGCTTTCACCCAAGAACACCAAACTTTGCTTTGCTCACACATTGTGGGAAATCAAGTGGACAAAATGTGGTCAGCTGCATTATTCTAGCAGCAAATTTAGTAGAGCGGAACTGATGTGAATCTAAAACACATGACTTTTGTTATAAACACAACTGAAATATGGTTAAAATTTGTATCATGAATAAAAAAAAGGATTCTCAGTTCACCTCCACCACCAGCAGATCACTGGTGCTTTACCACCGAAAAGGAGTTCACCTTTATTAGACGTACTCGATTGAGAAATATGGCGTTCCCTGGCGCTCTGCAGCAGACGTAAGACACTGATTCAAAACCGATTTGTCACGCCGCGCGGTACAACTACTCGGGGAAAAGGTGCTTACAGGGCTTTATGCCATTAGCAGGCGGCCAGCACCCGACCATTGTGCAACCGGCTCGCACCGAGAAGTCCCACTGGGTACCTCACAACCTCCATCTTACGAAAGTGTTATTTGCAAGGTGAAAACGATCCTGTAAGCAATTTCCCAAGACCCACCTCTTTTGCCTGGCACCCATTCGGTTTTGCAAATGATGCCCGCACAAATGTGGGCCAATCGTGCGAAGCATGCGAAGAACAAGTGTGTCAGTGAGTGTACGGAAGGAAGCGAGGAAAGCTCAGGGTTCTAAGGTCAGCTAGTTGCCGCTGGTGAAACATCGCCATACAGGGAGCAGGACGGGGCTTTACATGTACATTCAACCATCGATGGGCATTACCGGGGAATAATTTATGACCACCACCAACCAAGTACCGAAGGGCCATCACTGCCCGGGTGGTTGATTCGGGCTTGCGCTGGTAAGTACATTCGGGTCGCTGTAACGTTTAGTAGCTGTTGAAGCAGTTTTCCATCAACGTGGAAGATCTAATTTACGGTGAACTGAAGTGGAAAAGACGATGCCTTTTTACGCTCTGGAGGTACTTATTTGTGGTGTCTTGATTGCTAGATGGTAGAAAAAAATACGGAATATTTCACTTCAATAAGGCCCCAGAAGTCCTTATCAATATTTAAAATTTGCTTAATCTTTCATTACATGTTGGTAGCAGTGTAGGCAGTTTCGGGACTCGAAAGATTCGAAGAATCAATCCATAGAAAGATTTAAATCGAATTGAATCCTCATTGACATCCATAGAAAGATTTAAATCGAATTGAATCCTCATTGACGGATTCGATTCCGAAATCCTTGCTCTCGTAAATGACTTTACACGACGGATAGGAAGTCAGTTCTGAGATTCGATTCGCGATTAGAAATAACATTCTAAGATCAAATTTTCGTTAGAATTCGCTTTTCCCAGCACTAGTTGGGAGCTCATCATTTATCAAATCTTTCCGGATCCTCATCAGATAAAAATCAGCTAAATCAGATAAAGTCCGAAGTATATTTATTACCAGGGAGTGGAGCTTGGATCTTTTTGTCCATATTGATCATACGTGCTCATTCACCAGAAAAAATATTTCATATTTTCTGACAGCTTAAGCGTAGTCGATGCATTAAAATCTGTGAAGCATATTCAGAATCCAGACCACTTCTTTAAAGAAATTGATGTATCTTTAAAAAAAGGTCATGGAAACATTGTTCGATAAATATCTGCGAATATCTTTCGTTTATTCGTCGTCGATTCATTGGCCAAAAAGGGTGTTTTGAAGAGGTCCTTTCACGATTTGGTTTGGTTTGGTTTCACAGCATCTCGGGGTATGGTGCGTTCATTCGAATGATGTCGATTCATTACGCATTGGACACGCATCTCAAGGGTATAGACTCTAAAGGATATGGCTGAGACCTCACATACCACAACAAAAATCGTCCCTTGTGATCTGGTGTGAAGTACGAAACTTCTCTATCCACAAAAAAAAATCTAATTCATGAACACATTCATCCAAAGGGCAAACGATACTCCTTTGATATTCCCATTCGCCATTTAATAGCAACAGCGTTTGAAAACGGTACGAACGAATATGTTTGCAACTGAAGCAGCGGTTGAGGCACAAAAATAAACATTTAATTAATCTTTCATCACTCGTTCAGCCTCCCTGAACTGTCACATTTTTATAATCTAATTAAACTGGACCCACCTAACGATGAACGTGCGAACGAGTGGAACATTGGCTCGCCCCAAAGAAAGCAAACGATAAAACACGTGGCTGTATGTTTTTGACATGATCCAATCCACAAGGTACACAACGATGTTTGGCTAGTCTTCAAAGGGATTCTAACGTTGGTGTAATCTTGGTTCTTGGTTGGTTTTTTACATGCCATAAGTTCATTTCTTTTTGCAGCTCTCGTGCAGACCAACAAAAAAAAAAGTTCAACCTCCCCCTGGAGCTTCAATTTACACGTAACAAACGTTACAGAAAAGGCCCCGCGCAGAAAACGGCAGGAGGCAGTACAAAAAAAAAACACGCAGAAAATCAAAGCACGTTATCAGTACATTTTAACGTTATCAAATTTGTCACTTTTGATAGCGCACTGCACAGGATTCGGCAAAGCTTTTGACTAGCCTTTGGGAATTTCTGGAGGAAGCGTATCGGCACGCAAAAGTAAAATTCGTTATAAACCGATCAAACCATCCATCACTTGCCCGATGTCTAACCGATACCGCTTGGACATCGGATAGCGAGTGGACGGAGGGCCGATGAGGGAGGACAAAAAAAAACCCACAAGGCTGATAATGATTATCCTGTTGCATCATCCGCTGGGAGCAATCCAGCATGTTTGCGTGTTTTTTTTTTCGACATCCGTCGCCATTTTGCCGGTCCGGTGGTGTGATCCTTTTTGGATGGCCAATCTAAATCCAGTGTCATTCACCGCGACACCCGGCAGCCACCATAATGCTGAACAATCTCCGACCCACCCCGTGTGCCCGTTTTTGCGTCACTGTCAATGGTGTCGCTGTCGTTTTGTGCTTCCCTCGTAAAGCGCCAGCAAGAAAACCCGGTGAGCGCAGAAGAAAGAAAAGGCACACAAAATCAATGTAAATTTAATAAAAAAAAGCGCACCAAAAGCGCAAAAAAGCGTAATTCAATTAAGGCGAAATTACATGCAGAATAAATTTCTGTCCTCTTACGCTGCGACCGGGATTCCGGGCGCGAAACAGCGATTGCTACAGTGTGAGAGGGAGTGCGATGCGTATATACACCGTGTTTCCTCTTCATTTCCATTTCCTTCGAACCGGGAAGTCGTCGACCAGGGAGAAAAACATCACCCGGAGTGGCCGTCGATTCATTTCGCCCCCGTTTTTTTTTTTTTTTTTTGCTTTCTTTCTCCTTAACACTCTCCAAGGGATAAGCAATTTCCCGTATCCCAGATTTTGTCACCGGTTGTAGCATGTTGGGACAGTGGTCTGAAAGGTCGGGCATGGGAAACAGAACAAGAGGGAGACCAACAACAACGAAAAAAAAAACACCTTCCAACGCTGTGTTTGGACGTTGGGGGTGGCCATTTTGGAGTCTGTGTTTTTCTTTGCTTCTTGCCGTTCGCAACCATTCAGCAAAGCGTAAAATTGCTACCACCCAGCGCCAACTAGCGCCTGCTCGTGGAGTTGCTAATGTAAACAAAATATCATTTTTCCTAGCCATTCTGTTTGATTTTTTGTTTCTGCGTGTGTAGAGCATTGCAGGGAACGATAATGTCTCGTGCTTTGTTTTATCGCTTACTGAACTTTCTGCGAGGGAGCTAAAAATTTTGTAGAACAACATTATCTCTTGCCGAACCCGAACCCCAACAGTGCGAGCATAGGTTTGAACTGTGTTTATCCTGTTTCAAGCAGTAGATCAACTTTGAAGTGTCAAAGCTGCCGCTGAAAGGAATACCTCTCGTAGGAAACAATCAAATATTGTTTTAGCGTATGCTTTTAAAACCGTCATATTGTTATTTTTGGCGTAACAACTTGTAGGAGTATACCAGCCATACAATTGGTTAATAATCCGTCCTTGGTAAATGGGAACAGTTTTCATGAACTTCGGGTTCTTAGTCCTAACGTGTGTAAAATTGTCACATTTAGGATTCTAAGAATGCATTGAGGTGCTGCACAATTTCGATACTGCGATGACATTTTTAGGCTCTAGGCGACGGAAAATTTCACATTGTTGAAAACGATACGTAACTTTAAAAAATCTCAAAATTACTGTTTAAGCCTTTCCTCCGAAGTCCCCAGTAGGTAGCTTGTATATGCGCCAGGTTGTCTAAAAGCGATTTCAAAGCGAGAAAATTTCACAAAAAATCATAAGAATCATAAATTTTTATTTTGAAATCGCTCGTGACCCGCGGCCTTTTCAGTTTTATGATCATACTTATGCTTATTTAAATAGTTTTTCAAGTAATATTTTTAATTCTGAGTTAAAATGTGGTGGCTTTTGAAACATTTCTTAAACCAAGCGAGTAATAAACAACTTACTATGCCATGCTGTATAACCTTTCTTTACGCTGCTTATCACCTGTGATATTATAATGAGTGTAGAAAGTCATCGAAAAATAAATGGCACATACACTTTGGAACAAAAAAGAAAGTCTCAGGTGGTTCTTTTGTTTATCAAATTGGTATCCAAAGCAGGCAACCTAAGTGGTTTCGGTCATTATCATGAAAAATCTTAATCTACAGTGAGCATCTTCTTACCGTTAGCCACCCCGAGCATACTGCTGAACGTAAACTATACACATCATCGAATCCTATATATGTTCAAGACAGAAGATCTTTCATTTATAGTTAAGATAGCACGTTTGACGTAAGTTGACACCCAAGAAATACTTTCTATGCTTTTCAGCCTCAAACATACCAGGTTCAAACAGGTTTTTATTATGTTTTACTGTGCCAAAAAGTTTTTTACATTTTAAAATGCTTAAAGCTTCTCAAAGATTACAAGCAAAATGATAATTACTGTTAGTCATGACCATTAAAGTAAACTGGTTTTGAATAATTTTCATCATATCATTGCTTCTTCTTTCTCCAAAAGGTTACTTTCCAAAAACAGCTATGATTCATTTTCTTGAAGATAATTGCTGTGCTTCAGCAGTTGACACATCATCAATGGTGAGTATTCAGAGTAATTGTTTGAGAGAATCGAGTAAAGTACAGTCAATTTTTCTCACTAGAAAGTATCTCATTCTAGAAATGGTTTAAACACAAGCTATTTTGACTGGTTTCATACCTTTCAAGAGGAATTATTTTTCAAAGTTGAATAACTCTGTCGATATTGATACCTTTACAGGTTAAATAGGATGTTCCTTTCTATGAATTCAAAAACTAAAAATCTTTTCTAATATTGATCTGAGGGTAAAACTTTGCGATGCCATGAGCTCTTTTAGAATCCCGGCCAAACTGATCAGGCTTGTTAGAATGACCATGACCAACATCACATGCCAGGTGAAAATGGATGGAAAACTCTCAGGGTCCTTTGCTATCACCAAAGCCCTGCGTTAAGGAGATGGGCTACTCTGTCTCCTATTCAACTTGGCGCTAGAGAGGGCTATCCATGACTCGTAGGTGGAGACTTCGGGAACCATCTTCTATAAGTCAACCCAGATCCTGGCAAACGCTGATGATATAGATATCATTGGTCTGCGGCTCTCCCAGGTATCAGAAGCCTACCAAATGATCAACCAGGCGGGTTGCAGATTAACAAGGCAAATACCAAATTGATGGTGGCTCCATCAGTGGCTCTACTAAGAAATCTTGAACTACGTGGGGGTAAAGACCGCAAATTTGAAGTCGTCCAAAACTTCACCTATCTCGGGTCAAAAGTCAGCACCGAAAACAGCATAGAGACGGATGTGCGCGCTAGGATGCTAACGGCCAACCAGTCATTCTACAGCCTGAGGAAACATCTCACCTCAAAAACCTGTCGCGACGGTCGAAGCTGGGATTGTACCGTACCTTTATGGACCCAGTACTCACATACGCCAATGAAACATGAACCCTGTCCAAAATATGCAAAGCCCTCGTAGCCGCGTTCGAGAGGAAGATGCTCAGAAGGATAGTTGGCCCCGCATGTGTGGAAGGACAATGGAGGAGCCGCTAAAAAGACGAGCTGTACGAACTGTATGACGACCTCACGACCTTTTAAGCCAGAAAGTCCTTTTAGGCGGACCACACGGACAGTGGAGGAGTTGTAGGCCCAGATTGAGGTGAGAGGATGGTGTGGAATCATCCGCCATCAAGGCCGGGATAACGGATTGGCGGACGAGGGCGCGGGATCGTAAGTGGTTCCGGATTCTGCTGGGGCAGGCCAAGACCGCAAAGCGGTTGAAGCGCGTGATAAATAAATAAATAATTATATTGATACTAAACTACGTTATGGGCAATTCTACCTTGAACATTCGTTTTCATTGGTTTTTTCGGGCGATGAACATAGTGTTTTTCAATGCAAAATACTCACTAAAAGGGGATCATATATAACCAACAGACTTCTCCTTGCAAAAGATAATTTATAATATACAAGAAATAAAATATCTTAGAACAATTTTATGAGTAACAAGTTCATTTTTTCATACCAAATTAAATGATAAGTTCATTTCTTTGACCATTTTTCTGCACACGATTTGAATCTTCAACACAACAGGATAAACTATTAACTTGTTCTATTCGATGGTTTTTCAATGCTGGTGTAGTAAACAACCAATCAAATATACATTAAGATGAGTATGCAAAGTCAAAGAAATATGAAAATCTTAGTCAGAGCATAAAAAATATTTATTTGTTAAAACCACTAGTTATTTTGACTGATCGAGGTAGAGTAGCACGAGTTAAAATCACGGTAATTCTAGTGTTACTCTAAGAAATGGACTTAAAAACGTCCCGTAGACTGGGAGCCCTTTGAGCTTTAACAGAACTATATTAATGTTTTATTAAGGCATGTATGACAAAGAGACCTTGGAGTTAATTTTAATGTAAGTTGAGTTGTTGAGACAAGATTCGCTAGGTATAGGTATTACCAAAGAAATATTTGAATATAATTTTAATACGGTTTATTGTCAGATTCTTTTTTAAATTTCAAAAGCTACTTTACTGGACTAGAAGACAAGCGACCAGACGAGGATGAAATTTGATATCAATCGGTAGTATAAATTGCAAACAGTCAAAGAATTCGCCGAAGAAAGTTGCTCTTTTTATTCCGCTAAACAAAAATGAAAACAATCCAAAATAAATAAAACCGTAAAGGTCATCGAAACATTTTCACACGTGTGTGCTTTTCCTCGTGTATTTTCATTAACTTGATGATAAACAGAAGCACTCATGCGCAACATTAAACCGTCCCCTCAAAAACAACTCACAACACACGAGCAGATTGAAATGGTAAAATTAATCAAAGCGTGTGTTTATTGCGTATTCGAATGAAATTCTATGAGCAAAGAATAAAGTTCCTGCATTTTTAACTGTCCAACCTGATTGACTTTCTGACCACTCGACAACCGGAGCGCACGAACGAGGTTTGATTAGAATTTCAAATTCATTTTCCAATTGTTCTGGCTACCGCTGCAAGCCTTGAAGCCTTGAATACCGAATGTGCCTACGGGAAAGGCACACAAATTGTTCAAAAAATTTTGGCATTCACATGAAAATTTCGATTGCGAAACCGTACAACCGAGCTCTGCTACAATGCAATACTATGAAGAGAGGCTTCGGCCAAGGAGAAAAATCGAAAAAAAAATCAACAATCCAATGCAAATACAACAAAAAAAAAATACGTCAATGATAATGATGATAACTGGGCGATGCAGGAAACGGAAAGGGAAAAAGTCACAATCCGTTTTGAAAATATATTGAACCAATCGGAAGGGTACGAACATGGCGGAGAGTTCTGCTTGCCTGACGCTGTGTGGGAATCGGAATAAATGAATATCTTAAAGCCACTCCAGCATGCCGGACCATCACTCGAAAAGCCCGCCACTGGAAGGCACTTGTAGCCGGCGCACTGAATCTGTCATCAGAACTCCACCAATCCCAAACCTGCCACTCGGAATTATCCGGTGATCCGGCGGTACGACCTGACCGGATGGGTCTCGGTGAATGATGATGAAATTTGGTTGATTTTATCAAAACTCTACTCACTCTCGATCTGTCCATCTTCGCGTTAGATCGGTGACCCGGATTGGAAAATGCTTTTGTGTAGCAGCAAAATGTTACCAATTGCTAGCAAATCCTCGGAATCGTCGTGCTAATCTCACCATTCATACTGAAAGCACCGGGCCACCCCACCGCTGGGACGAAAGCATGCGTTTTAGCAACATTCGCCTCATACCGGAAGATAATGGATTGGTAGCAGCAATCCACTAACGCGTCCACTAACCGTCAACAGTGGACGGTGTGTTACCCGTGATGCACCAATAAGTGACACAAAAGAGCGGGTGCCACACAATGAAACTTGAATTGCAGAAAGCTTTCGAAGCATAAAGCTTGGCCGCCGTGGCAGGCATCTATTCTACACGCTTCCTGCTACAGTCAGTTGATCCTATCGATCGAGTACTAAACTGAATTGGTGTTCTAGGCGAAACTAGCAGTGGATTGAATGCGAGGGAGGGAGAGAGAGAGAGAGAAACATTTCAACATAAATGGAGTGATGTGTTTCGCTATATCTTGTCTAAGGTCCGCTTCGTCTAAGCTGGTTTTTGTATCCCAACATTCCAATAACACCAATACCATCTCCAATATTCGATGCAGGCTTTGTTGAAAACATGAAGAAACATCACAGGAACGAATGATAATAACAAAAAAAAAAAAAACTCCCTCTGATAGGAAGGAAGGAACAACAGTCTGCAAAATAAAACATTTTTCCGTTTCACCGCATCATTTTGTACCGAGCGTGGTCGTCGTCGTTACCATCGACATTCGATGCTATAGGGCGCTCCCGGGTGCTCTATTTTGGAGATTTTCTGGGGCTTTTTTTGTGTGTGTTGGCCTTCAGTTCACGGAACGATTGGACGACAAAATGCGCTCTCTGTGTGTGCCATCCCAAAGATGGCTTACCTTCCACCAGCTGGAAAAAAAGGGGTGGGACGTGGGTGGTCCGGACGGAGAGTACCAAGTACGCCGGGAAACATTTGTATGGAGATATTTACATATTGATAGTATAAATAACATCGCAAAGCTAGGCAACAGAATGATGTTCCGGCATAGTTTGGCGCAGCGTAGCCTCACGACCCTGGGGCATGCGTTTTGAATCGGACCACACCAAAGGCCACGTACGGACACACACTCACGCGCGCCTACCGTCCGAAGCCAGTTGATAAGGTTCAGCGTACGGATTGAAAGTGGCACAAATAGCGTGACATTTTCCACGAACCAACTCCTAGGCAAATGGCTCGTATAACCCGAGTGTTGCCGGTTGCGACACCAGCAACGAGGTCCATCGATGCAGCTGCTAACCCGTGGACCAATGGTAGAGGGAGGGTTAAATAAGAATGAAAATAGGAAAGAAAAAAAAAAGATACGCTGTCAAATACATTTCGGATGGCAAAAATCAGCACCAGCTTCGGTCGTTGGTGTTGGTGGAATGCGGACGGAATGCTGGGATCACGGTTGGACGATTTGATCATCCAAATAACTGGATTCGATTGTTGCCCAGTGCTGGGGCGCGCTTACCCTCCCAGCTTAGGCAGCGGAACGCCGGCGCGGGTGAAGTCGAAAATGCGGCTTATCAGTCTCGGCGAGTTTTCACAGCTTCTCGTTCGCGCCGGTGTGTGCGGAGTGTGGCGGAGTGTCCCGTGCCGGTGGGTAGGCGTTAAACCGGTAAAGCTGCCAACACAGGGCAGAGAAACAACGATGATGCGAAATCATCGTTCGGCTGTCCGAATGCGACAACGGCGGACAAGTTGGCCCCGCACGCAGAGATTGACACGAAATCTGTTCATGATTTTTGCGACTGATGAAAATCGACATTTGATATCGGGAAAAGGTGATTAGATTTCTTATCATACTTGCTGTCGTGCTGTCGTTATGGAACGGTAGTTTGCGTTCAGCTTTGGTCCGTTCCGGCTGTACTAGTTGATGATGATGCCCAAAGTAGGTATGATTCGCACTGATTACGATTCGGAGAATGTTTATCTATTTTCGTTGCCATACCTCTTGCCGGAAAAACAAAATTCAACACCACGAGTCAATCAGACGCGTCATGCTGTACCGTACGCTACGGCCATCGGTGTACGAAGGCGGCCGTCATCATTTGATATAGCGAACGATATTATTCGTTAATTTATGAATTATCCTTTTATTGGGCTTATGATTGCAAACGAGGCCAATATCTTTAACTTTCATGGTTTCTTTTACTTTGGTTAGCATAGACTTAGGTGGCATTTTTGTATTAGGAGCTAGATAGTCAACGCTACGAGTCTCAGCTAAGGTTCGCTAAGTCTCATATATGGCAATGCTCTATTCATAAGTCTTCAGATCCATGAGAACATCTTAAACATGTGGTCTTAAACTATATATAAATTTGTAGGAAAGACATTTGGTTAAGAGAAATGGACAACAATTAAGAACAAAAATAGATAAAAAGGGTAAAGTTAAGAAAAGTTGAGATAATAAAGCACCTAGAGGAGAATTGAAATCAAATGAAGTAAAAAGGAATCAAAGGTGCGCATACTTACTAGAAACGACTCGTTTGTTCTACACAGAGAACGACGAAGGTTCTAAGGTTCCGTCATAAAAAGAAACTAACGACAAGAGATCAGGAGCATCGATCTTACTTAAAATAAGGCTAGTAACCAATATTGCCTGTGCCCTTTCTACTGTTGGTGTATAACCTATTGAAACCCAAGATTTGACAACGATCCACAAAGGATTGTAGAGGAACTCTGGAGCAATCTTATAGACGCCTCTTCGCGTTGATTTTTTTCGATTCTAAGAAATAGGCACATAATTGCTAACGGTACACGCATATTCCAAAAAAACTAAGATTCAAACATTTAAGACGACTGACATAATGGAAGCCTTCAGATATTCCTAAAAATGGGACCCAATTATGTCCTTATGCCGCGACATGGGAATATAGATTAGAGACCTTGCCATACGCGATTTCAAAATTAAACTGGAGGGATCGTACAAATCTGCCGCACTACAACGAACGCCTGTTACTGTTAGGTTTACATCCGCTAGAAAAACGACGAAAGGTCGCACAGGACACATTTATCGTAGATTTAATTCTAGGGACAATTGATGCAACATCACTACATAACAAGATCAGTCTCTTAGTCTCTCGCTTAACATCTCGACAGCAAAGATTGCTGCATGGAACTAGGTATAGCACACAATACGGCGCAAACATACCAGTGCGAGTGCAATGACGCGTCGATTTAACGAGTATTCAAGGCACTTTGACTATAATTTGAACACTATGACTATGAATAGGATTACTGAGATTCAGACGCTGCAATAGGAAATGTTGTGCAATGTGCTCTCATTAATCCTGTGTCCTGCGGATGGGAAATTAATTTTTAATAATTAATTTAATAAACGATTGCTGATTTGCGTAAAGCCTCAATTGGGACATTGAAAGACGAGTCTATGATCATCAAAAGGTCATGGTAAGGACACGATCAAAAAAACATTGAGTTAAGGAGTATTGAAACAGGATTGATGCCAAGGAGAACGAGAAATAGTACTAGAACATTTATTAGGACAGTTAGGACATTAGACAAAATTTGGAGGTCACTTCCATATAACAGGTGAAAAGCCAAGGAAAGGGAAAAAACTAATATCATTCATAAATTGGACAAAAAGAAGTGGACTAAGCACGCTACCTTCAAAGGGCCCCAGATGTGCTAACGATGATCATCTTTAAACCAATTTTAGTGCTGCTAACCGAACTTTTTTATCAAATGTGTTAAATACAATTAATTAATCATCACTTTTCTCTCGAGTTGGAAAGCTTTAGCCAGAGCCATAGTGAAAGTTCAAATTGAATTCACAACATCTGACCATTGACAAGGCAGTCTCAGCCTCGTTAGGCGCCCCTATGGAATATGATAGTCTAAATACCGAGCATCGGCAAAAAATGCCTTTTTCAAGAGTTTGTTAGAGCAAAAGGTTAGTCATTATTTATAACCTGTCCCAAAGATCCTTCCTAATCCCAACCCACGCGGTGAAGCTCGTGCACCAGCGAAGCACAGCATTTCTCCCACAAAGGCAGAACACTATGGTGACGTGCAAAATGACGTACTGCTGGAGAGAAAAGAAAGGTTTCGACAAAATGGTTCTTACGGATCAGTCAGATCACTTTGATGTTTGGTGAGCTCCCCCAGCTCGAAAGCCGATTGGATGTGAAAGATTAACAATGTCTCATCGTGGAAACTGTTGTTTCTTTAGATGTGTTTTTCCTACTCCTCTACCTTCCAGTAGCTAGTGGAGGAATTCATTACAAAAAGCAAATCTGATTGATAAAGGATGAATTGTGCGCTTTTTCGCCGAAAACGACAACAAAGCTCCCTGGACGGGTTGGGGATGAATTTGGTAGAAACTTTCACATCAAATAATCGGAAGACAATGCCTTTTTTTCTGCGTTCAACTAAAAGTATCTTTTAGATTCGGTGCGGAAACTGTGCAGATTAACGTCCGTTGAGCGTTAGTCCTGAGATTGTTCTTAAGAAGGTTAAGCAAAAATTCTTCAGCCATTGAGAATCCTTCAAGAGCATAAAAACGTACTTAGGCGTGTGTTTAAAGCTGGCGCTGCTTTGAGATAATGCCCAGGTTTAAGAAAGAAGCCATCCAAGAGAAAAACGCACAAGAATATTTGTCAATCATTCATTGATGGGCACAGGAGGTACAATGAATGACAACGATAGCCGAAAAGCTCGATTACATCTACCGATGACAGTTAAATTTAATACAAGTGCAAAGATGTGAAATACGAATCCATCCAATGTTAGTCATTTTATTCGCTCAAATGGAACAGAAGCGAATTGTGCACGGTCGCAAAGCAGAAATGAGCGCGTGCTCTTTCGTGCATGAATTCGGTGGCTGTGCATAATGTGATTTCAACTTCAAAATCAACATCACATCTACATAATCCCGCTTTTCCTCTTCAGTCTTCAAACATTGGGCGCGATCACCATACGACGAGAGCACGCAGATAGAGAGCGAAAGATCTCGTCCGTACCACTGTCTTTCGGCTTCCAATCGCTACACCAAGATAGCTGCAAATGTGGCCACTTTTTGTCCCACACTGGGTAGGAAAAACTCGAAATAGAGCTATTTGGAAAATTGGTTGCAATAACGTAAAGTGGTTCACCCCATTCGCGACTTTTCTTTTCAATTCGCCATTGCCATCACCACAATTGAAAACAGTAACAGAAAATCTAGCATCAACACCAGAGCGTGGCACTCAAGGGGCACCGTTGTTATCTCGCACACACTCACGCGAGCAAAAGGATTTCTTTGGATTGGATGCCCTGCTGCCATACGTTTCGGCACTGCTTCAGTTTTTCAGCCGTGTTCCCGTTGGTCCGTAGAACTAGAATACGGTCCTTTTTTCCACTTATTAACGACCCGGCCAGCACCGGAGAGTACTAAGAAACTCCCGCCACCACTCCCGGGTTCTGGGTCGGAGATCGTTGTGGTGTGCTGTGCTGTGGGGTATGCTTTTGTTTTTGAAATTAATTGAATCAAATTAATTAGCTCCCGGGCAGTAAAAACAGCAGATAGCTATCAAACTTTGGCGAAATGTTAGTTCGCGAATGAGCGAAGGAAACCGGTGCTGCCTGCTGATGAGGCTAGGCAACACCGGCATTACGGAACCAGTTTTTGGAATGCTCTAGTAACCCATCGCTTCGCCCACCCTACACCGCATCCCCGCCCATCGCGATTTTGCGATGAGGTGGATGAGGTTAAGGGTCGTCGGCCGAAAATTGAACGAAGACATTCTTTCCATTCGCTTTCGACCGGGGCCTGAGTCCGATCGCTTTACACAAAACGGGTGCCCCGATCTTATCTGCGAAGAATTGCCAACTTGGAATCGTTCGTACCAAAAATGAACGGCAAATATTTTCTCTACCGATTTCTACCGGCAAGCACAGCAGTCCCCCCGATAACGACGGGGAAAATAGGAAAGTTGAAGGAAGCGTGTTGGTTGGACGGAAAACAATGTACTCTCTTGCAGTACGGTTTCAATTTTCGATAATTTGTTAGTAAAATTTTCAGCTCGTGGTGTGGGAAAAAGTAAACTCTACTAAGCCGGAATGATGGAACACCGATTACGAAAGTTCCCCCAAAAAAGGCAAGCAAGATTTAAAAGCCATAGTGGCGTATTTGTTGATGTTGTAGCTGTACAGGGTTTTACTAGCTATCTTTTAATGTCAACTACAGCTAGGGCCGAAGCTCTTTCTCATTCTAATGCATACATCCAGCTTATTGACCCGTCCCAAACAGCTCAGACTGCTGATAAAGACAAGCTGCGAATCGAAAATACAACATGAGTAAATATGTTGCATCGTTTTTAATGCCTTTAATCTGGTTCCCGTCGTTTTTTATTGGATTTTGGGTTCTCGCTGGTTGAAGAACGCTCCTCTATTGCACAGTTTGATCTTGCCAATTTTACCAGCCTTCAAGCTAACTGCATTGTCTCATTATCAGCAATCATTTATTTCTTTAGTGGAACCCTCTGATACGCAAAAAGTGGAGATATTAATCGATTTTTTCGGTTTTTTTAACAAAAACCCATGATCAAAACTTTTCCCCTTCCTCCTATTGTTTTTGGCTGTCAAATCGCTCTAGACGGCCTCACCTTCAAATTCTTTAATCCACTTAGATTTTTCATATCAAGTCTGAGCCTTGTAGTCTGTCTGAGAACCCTGCACTTTGCAAGTAATGAAAGCTTCTTATAACCGGGTGCGTTCCTTTGGTCCGGGCAAAGTTTTCAGCAGCGCGAGCACTTTCCAGAGGACTACTACAAGTTGGCACAATTGAACCATTTTCATTGTTGTAAAGTTTTGTCTAAACAATGCGAAGAGTTGGTTTTCAATTACACCTTTGTCGTACGAAACTGGTAGGATAGGAACGTTAATTGGGCCCAAACGATTGCAGCGAATGCTGCATATTGATTAAGGTAAGAAAAATGGCGTTTTATTGAATACAATATTAGTCTCACGAAGATACTTGAGATATTCTTGGTATTAAAAAAAAAGCCTATTCCTAGCATTGTAGAAGCTATTCTAATGAAGCTTTTTTAAGGTTATAATTACATTCAATACCACAAATGCTCGGAGGCATATTGGAAAAGGAAAAATCTCTCGCTATGAAGTAAACTGTGTATCGTCCATTCTCAGAATCATCAAACATCCGTAACCGCCAGGAGCTGTAAATTATTTCCATCAATTCAGAGTAGATGATGCTTGGCAAGGGCGTAATTAATGCAATGCTTTTAAAAGCTGGATGTTGCTTCCTTTCTAGAAGAACACATATTCCGCCAAAATGAGTAGGCTCGAAAGGGGACCAATGGGGGCCGTTCAAAGAAAAAAAAAAGGAAATGCAGTTTGTTATTTTAAAATATACGACCCTATGAGCTATGATCCGCGAAAAAGGGATCCATTCTAAGATGTAAAAACATTCGTCAAGATGTGTTACTAAACAAGTGAAATAAAAAACCCTAAATTCCATTATCTAGTTTTTGTAAGAAATAATAACCATCCAGAAGAGGAGACCATTACCTCGTACCAGAAACGTCCCATCAAGGATGCCGTTTTCAATTTCAACCTGTATCATAACATCCGTCGGGTTTTTGTAGGTTCGAACCGAAAAAAAGGGATATTTACAAAAGGTAATGTGGTGTAGAAACCGATTCCCAAATTCAAGGGTAGCCTACCTACCTACCGGACGCTACTATCCGTATCCGCCTCAACGTATCCGGTTTGCGGAGGCGAACAGAAAAAAACGAGTGATAATAAACTGCCAAAATTTATGCAAAAGGAAATTAACATCCACCATGAGACCGCCGAACCACCGGCACAACAGGAACTCTGCTAGTACTAGAGTTACTGGGCAAGTGGCAGCACACTAGACTGGTCCATGCTATATGAAAGGCTTTCTTGCACCTGACCCCAATCGGCTTAACACCGGCAGTCGGCAGCGAGCCGAGCGTGCCGTGTTGTTGTAGAGAAGCAAGGTTCCACTTTTCACTCCCCGGGAGAGTTACACGGGATAAATTTGGCCAGGGTAAAAGGACGAGCGAACAGCACGCGGCAGACACCGCCATATACATCGCGCCGCGATCCCAAAAACGGTTCCGTTGGGATCATAAGCGGATGCTTCGATCCGCGAATTAGGTTCCGGCTAGGTTTTATATTAACTTTACAGCTTCTCCCCAAGCGACCGTAACCCGACTCCGAGTGCTTCCGTAATCCGACTCACGCGACGCACGGTTTCCCTTTCCCGCGTTTCTTCTTCAAATTCCAGCTCTTCCTCCATCAGCACGAGCTGTCAGAGAGTGGTGTAAAGTTTTGGATTTTGGAAAAAAATCGCTTCGATTTCCGATTACTCATCCGGCATGATGTACATCCCGTACGGCGTTCGTCGGGATGGCTGTCGGCAATGTTGAGCATAAACTCTACAGCTTTTGGACATCATCTGCGACACTTTAGCGATTGGGTCGAGAGAAGGGTCCCGTGTCCGCCAAATTTACTACTTCTTTGCTCATAAAACGGAGCACATGAAAAAGTTGCTGCCCCTGGCAGGTTCCGGGTCAGGCCTTGGCGAGTGTCGCTACCCGCTTAGTCGCGGGCGACCCGATGCGTTTGCAACCATACGCGCATGAATATTTTAAAGGCTTTTACAGGGTTATTTTCCACCGTGCCTAGGTGTGTGCGCCGGTTCGATGTTTCCCACTTTTAAGTTCACCCATCCCTCTTAGTAAGGGGCAACCTGCTGGCGTAAGACGCACTAAAAAAACCCCCGAACGATGATTGGACGAATAAAAACAGATTATCGACATGCTGCCGATAGTATCGCCAGAGCCCTTCCCGCACGATGCGGAACCCTGTCAAGAAGCATCTGGTAAAGGATTTTAGAACAGCTCTCATCGTTCGTTTCCGGTTTGGAGGAAACTGGATTAACCTCCCATGAAGCTTTTAGCATTATTCAACCTTTTTTCTTTGCTGTTGGTTCATGTTTCGCTTGCAGTCGTCCATTTTCGCCAGTTATAAACCTTACAAGCAAAAGGGGCAGCAGAGCGAGAGGGCAAGACGCTTGCTAGGGAGAGAAAGGAAACAGAAAAGCAAAGATACTATGGGTGAAATACCCAAAACTCTGGCCCAGCCATTTCGCACATTTACCTCAATCTTGGATTGCATCCTACTGCTTGATGCCTTCATTTCTTGAAGGCTCTTACATTTTTTTTTTGCGAAATCCATCCATCCGGTTGGATGAGTTTTTTTTTTCATCTTCCTTTTTTCACTGTACCCGATAGAAAGACTTGGTTGTGTTTCATCTTGTTCTTTCTTGCTACAGCAATCCCATGCCCCGTTTCAAATGGGATTGAAATCATGTTTTATATTTTTTTTTCTATAAACGCTACTGGTTTGGTCGATATTGACCATTTCCCAAGGTAGTCATTAGGATATTCACTAGGAGCACAACAAAAACCGAAAGAAAGCAAGCAACACCACGAACAGACTGAAAGCATCGTGCAGTTCGCAGTTTGGCAACATGGTTGACTAAGGGCAGCGGATGGGAAATATGTTGTTTATCAATTTTTATGCCCCGAAAACCGACGGAAAAGGCGCAAAATTGACCAATTCACCCCGCGTTTTTCATGTGGTAAAAAAGAACACAAAAATAATCCATAACATAACTAATGAATGATAAATGCGTTGCAGGATATCCGACCACTACACGTCTTTCCAACTACTCCGAAGACTTCTGGCAAACAAATTGTGATATACCATTCAGAATTGATCGTACTACGATGCACCAGCGGAACGGTCGCCACATGACCAGTTTTGCCGAAGAAATAGGCGACCATTTGCTTCAAAGTGCTTCTTCCACGGACAACTTTTAAAGGATTTGGCTCGAGGTTGAAGACCCACACACACTCGATTGTTCTTTTGTTTTGAGCTCATATGCATAGATCCATTATTCGCCACCTGCGATGATCTTAAGAAAATCTTTTGAAGCACCATGATCGTATTTTTTCTACATTTCCTTGCACCAATCGACATTAGCCTATTTTTGAACGATTGTCAGCATGTGCGGGATCCAAAGAAAACAATTTTTTACGGCCTGGTGTTAGTGCAAAATTGTGCTTATGCTGGTGGAAGAAATGCCCAAAGATACCTCTATCTCACGGTATGACATAAGACGATCTTAAAAAATAAGATCTCGAACGACATCAATGTTCTCAGGCACAACGGCCGTTTTTGGACGATCTTCTCGAAATTCGTCATTGAGCGAGTTTCGGCAACGATTAAATTCATTACAGCAGTTTTTAACAGTGCTATAGGATGGTGCTTCATCACCATATAAAAATTTGAGTTCACCAAAGCAGTCTTGTCTTGATTGTCCACGTCGAAAGTTTAGAAAATTGGTCGTACCAAATTGTTCACGGATCAATTTATTTTATTTTATTAATTTCTTTTTTGCGAAACTGATTTGTTCTAGCCAATGTTCTTCTTCTTAGCTTAACGACGCTATAGAAATGGCTTAATAGACTGCCGATACCACGTAGATGGTTAGATGGTCCTCACTACGGGGGGACGGTCCCCGAAGGAGAGTCAAGTCAATGTAAACATCACAAATGATAGTCGTACGTCAAAACGTTGAGAGTGTGATTATGCTCCAAAATGTCAAACTTTTGAATAAAAATATCAGATTGCATCTACCAAAACTGCTTGTGGCCTAGGCCAGAAATATATGTAGCAGCTCACGTATTCCTTCGAAATATCCAAAGTCGCCAAGCTGACTTGATCCGCCGATGAGTATCGAGAGTTCCTCTGGCAAAGGTAAGGCCTCGATGTCTCTAACGTTCCAGTAAGGTCTTCAGACTGCCTGGATAGTCAGTTAAAAGAAAGATATTTGACCGCACAGCTCACGTAGCAACTTTTGGTTGCTTGACGAACGAAAGAAGAACGAAGAAGAAAAAAGTGTTGTTCCACCAAGACAACGCACCGTGCCACAAGTCATTGAGAACGATGGCAAAAATTCATGAATTTGGCTTCGAATTGCTTCCCCACCCACCGTATTCTCCAGATCTGGCCCCCCCAGCGACTTTTTCTTGTTCTCAGACCTCAAAAGGATGCTCGCAGGGAAAAAAATTGGCTGCAATGAAGAGGTGGTCGCCGAAACTGAGGCCTATTTTGAGGCAAAACCGAAGGAGTACTACCAAAATGGTATCAAAAAATTGGAAGGTCGTTATAATCGTTGGATCGCTCTTGAAGGGAACTATGTTGAATAATAAAAACGAATTTTGACAAAAAAATGTGTTTTTCTTTGTTAGACCGGGGACTTATCAGCCAACCTGTTAGTTCATTCTATAATTAATTATTGCGTCTAGTGTTGTACTGTTTTATCCTTAGCCGATGAAAAATTGTCCTATTTTGCTGTCCTAATTATGTTCACATTTAGTGGCAGAATAAACTCTTAATTTTTTACCTTAAATTGCACGTTAATTTCACATGCGATTTATATGAGCTTTCTGAAGCTCAGATTTATACACAATTCAACTAAAACAACGACAACTCTGCATGAAACGCAACGACGGGATCCTTATAGGATTCTCAATAACAATTACGAATTCAACACAGCTTGCCAGTTGGCTGAAAGTGATAGAATTTTCCCCCGAATTACCTTCCGCTACCGACCGGCCACAACCGACTTTTAAACAGTATACGGAAGTTCGCAATCAAACGAATGTACGTGATTGTGTTTCACTTTTGTGGCACTTCTTTCCCACCCACCTGGCAAAAATTTTCCTTCGCTCCAGTTCAATACATTTCTGGGGCGTTATTTTCTGAATCGATGCATCGCTAAACCGCGGAATTGTTGAGAAGGTTTGAAGTTTTATGGCAAGTAAAATGTTAAATTTTTTACACTTTCACGCTTTCCAACAACCAACCAGCCTGCATTCCGGTTCATTGGGCAGGAAATGATCGTTTCAGTGTGGTTGTTTTTCCTTTTTTTGTTTTGCAATTTCTACCAAGTGCTATCACACTTTACTGCTTTGCTGTGTTGGTTCTTATTTTAGAACATTTTTTTTACCAAGCTTATCGTCAATGTAGATGGGTAAGTTTGCAGACAGGATAAAACCTTTTTTCTTTTCAACCCAGGGACAGTGGAAACAGTGTGGAGCAGAAAAGCATAAAACTCGCTAATGTTTCGCCACAGATTAACCACATAATTTCGGTTTTTTTTCTTGTTGAGATCATTTGACAAATCAAGCATTCGAGATGATGCTCTATGATTGTACTAACAACGATAAAAATACTAAAAGCGCTACAGATTATTAGTTTAAAGTTCCATTTCACCAAACTACTTGCAAAAAGGTGTGAAACTGAAACGAAAATAGCGCCGTGGCACAAAACAAACTCAACTGATTCACAGACAAAGTGCAAAAATTGACACCGAGCTGCAACGCGCAACGGAATTTCTAAAACAAAACAAAAATGGAAAATTGCTCCACAAAGTGTAAGATAAATGTTTTCACAGACAGTTCTTTCCATTCACGCATTTAGCCTTACAAACATCGCATCCAGCGTCCGCAGCAGCCGAGCAAATAAATCGTGCGTGCTTTCCTCTGGCATTTTCTTTGTTTGTTTTTATGATGGTCCATGGGGAAGCTTTCTTTGCAAAATTGCGAACATTATTGAATCGTCGACTACATTTCGCTTTTGTTTTTTTGTTCAGCCAACGATACAAATCAAAGAAAATAGCACAAGTTGAAGCAAACATTCGCCTCTCAAGCAGCTTAAGTGCCAATCTCAGTACCGAAGGACTTTGTCTCGATGGACAATCAAATTTAGCGAGGGAAGAAAAACAATAAGTACAGCTTTTCAATGCGATACAAGTAGCTTAAGCTTTGTTCAGGTGATTTTAAACATAAGGCAAGAATAAAAAATGCCATTTTTTTTTGTAATGCTAGCTTTTTTTTAATGCATAAACATCGGTTATAATTTTAGAAAAAAGCAGTTGAAGTTGTGTGTTTTTATGATTGATTTGATATTAAAATATGTGTTAGAAATATTCTCAAGACTGGAGGAAAAAAAACGCGAAAAAAATGGTGTAAGTAGCACCCGTGCAGCGTAGGCGTCGTTCCGTTTGTAACTGTTTATTCGTGCGTCCTGTTTAGCTCATTTTACATGTACACCTTCTTCTTCTTGGCTTAAGGACCTCTAAGGTCTTGCCCCTCCCCACTCTCTTCCCCTCTTTCTCTCTCTCTCTCTCTCTCTCTCTCTCTCCTACCCCTAGAAAATAAGCCTTTCCTCCTGTTTGCTTGAAAATTATTCGTCTACTTTCATATTAAGATTGATTTTTCTCTTCAAAATCCCTTCAGTTTTCAGATCATGACTCACGACTCATCTCAGAGGATACATAATTTTCAATATAAATCCCATCACACTTGTCACACACACACACAATGCGCACCCCAGTGCGCAATCATTTTCCTAGGACTGTTTGATCCAGTTATAATCTTCTCGGAACACTCATGAGCAAAGTGTGGGTCGCTAGTCGCGTTCGATAGACACCCGTTCCGCCGTCATCCCCATCTATCGACCGAGCGAATGAACCGGAAGCCCATTATCATCCATCAACCCGGGAGGATGACCGAACTCATTTTGACCACCACCACCACTCCACGAACACCGTGCAAAAGTGCTCCATAAATCGTGAGAGTTTTATTACTTCCTTCGATAGTGGCTGTGCCTCATCTTCGTCGGTTCAACTGGCATCTCGAATGGTCAAAAGCTTTTCCAACACCCATTGTCAAAATAGGTTCAGAGCGTTTCCGCTCATTGGATGGACTACAAGCTCTTCTTGGAATCGGAACGCCATGGTGCGGAATTGGTGCTCTTTTTTTTGCGAAAAATACACGTGAAAAGGTATTATCTTCAAACAAGGCATCATTGGAGTTCAATTCGTTTGAACAAAACACACATTGTTCTGAAGTTGGAGGAATTTAGTGACGATTTTACATTGGAGTCTAGGTCTAGATGTCTGTAAAGCAGTAACAAAACTATGCTTATTTTAAGCACAAAAGCGACTGCGGACAACAGCGTTGTAAAAGCTTTTACTAGTCATCTAAACCTCACCTTTATGCTCTAGCTAAAAGCAGACGATCGGTCACTTTTTGCTTAAGGAAAATCTGTCAACGGAACACCAATTTCTGCATGGTACTCTGCAGGCTACACCCGGTCACCCCGTGTGTCATATACTCATTTTGTCTTATCGGTTGCATTGTAGCACGAGACGCGCTTGTTCCACAGAAAGTGAGAGCAAAACTGGGATAACGGAACCTTCCCCGGTGGAGGTGGATGCTTTTCTGTCTCGGCGAAAAAATCCCAGCCGGGATTCATTGTTGCTCCCACAGCAGGTGACCGTCACTCTGTTACAGGCAGGTGGACAGTTCCGTTGCAACCAAAGGACAAACTACCACGTGGTCCCATTTCTCTTCGCCACCGCTTCACCGTTGCCCGACCTGTCTCTTTTTCTTCTTCCGTCTTTCTTCAAAAGGATATCCTCAAAGGAGTCACCCCGAGACGGTGAAAAATGTAATTAGTACACGTCATCCTCGCTTATTGTCTTCGGTAGGGTGTTTTTTTTTTGCGTCTGTTTTCTTTACGCGCTGCGTCTTGCACTCGACAGAAGTAGTCTCTTCATCAAGTCATTCAAGCCTCATCTGTTTTCTACCACTTTCTACCTTGTAACATCGACACAGGGACAGGCACACAGAGACGGCGAAGATCCGTGCGAAATGTATTGTGCGATGAGTTTTCTGCTTTTCGTTGTACCATTTTGTTTCTTCATTCAGCGAGCATACGAATCCGTTTTTTTTTTTTCAAAAACATAAAGAGGAATGGAAAAGTGGAGAAGAAAAATGGAGTTGAATGAAGTGTGATGGCCACTTCATGGAGAGCATAGTTACTTTTAATCAGCTTTATCATAGAACAGGTTCAACGTGTATTACAAATTTAATCATGTCCACGTGTCTCATTCGCATGTCTCGTCTGTCGAACTTTGTGGAATATGAAGTTAAACTTTAAATTCTTGAAAGTTTCTAGCAGCAGTCATTTAAAATTTTCGGACCAACTGAGCCTAGTAAAAAAATTACCGCGGCGTTAAAATTACCGTGGCTCCGTGATCGAGCTGCTCATCTATGAGCCCCTTAGGGCCTCTGCGCGCTACTAAATTAGCTCCAACCAATATCGTCTAGTGGACAAGACGATCAACGACAATTTTGTTCATTCTTACCGGAGCTTTAATGCTATTGATGAGATCGTATCTCCAAGATCGGTATTATACTCAGTAAAGCTGGTCCCCTACACCTCTAGGCATATACGCAGGGCAGCAACGCTTTACTGACCGATGACGCCAAAAACCTTCCCATCATTCGCGGACCAGACAATCACATTCACTTACAGGCGTCATTATCCTGGAATCGCAAGGTCTTATCACTCTGCCCAAACAAGTGTCCAACGATCATCTTTGGCCGCTCACTACATCAGTAAACCTATGAGGAAACATTGTGTCAGAACCAAGGCGTCTTGCTTGGCTCGGGAATTTCCGACAGCTCGATCATATCGTGTCCAGCAGAAGAAGGGTGCTTGGACTAGTCACAAATATAGCTCGTGAGCTTCAAAGCACTCCACTACTCACTGGCTCGTTCGCTGCTGGAATATACCAACATTGTGTGGTGGCCTGACAACACAACGGTCTCAGGCGCATTTAGGGAACATCCAGCAAAGCGTTTTGCACTTCGATGCAGGAATCAAAGACTGGATGACCAGAATAGATGTTTGCTCCTTGGTGTGCCTTCCTTAGAAGAGTGAATCTCCCAAGCCAGACTGTCCTTCAATGCGGGATTCCTCGAAGACCGCATCGATTCCCCGAAGCTGCTTTCGACAATCAAGTTGTTCGTCTCTGACAGGTGCAATGCTAGCCACCATCGAACGTCGGACATCATTCGGCTTTTCAAACCCGTTTTTACTTTTGTGCCTTGTTCACTTGTCTTGGCTCATTTGTCCGTCGATAGAAGTGACCTTAAAAAATAAATCCCGAAAACAGTGGCAACCAACGGACGTTCACTCGCTGCAACTGTACAGAAAGGTCAGGCACCTTTACCTAATGACAATAATTTCCTTAGAGCTATCTTTATCAATGGTTCATTTTTTTTCTTTCCCTAAGACACGACCATTTCCTGCTCGGTGGGCGTTATTGAACCAAAGATAAATGCACCATTTCCCTGCTTCCTTCGCCCTTGCTCCCAACGAACCAGGGAAGGGATGTAAGGAGAGAAGATATTACATTATTACGATCATCATAATCATAATGCGCTTATGTGTCGTCATAATTCGCTCACTACGGCATCATTTCTACGCTGGTTTCGAGCAGAAGACACAAAAAAAAGTGACACCATCCTGCTTCAAACGATGTAAAAGAAAAGTAAATCTCCCCCCCCCCCCCCCCCCCCGCTCCCCCCACACGCAGTTGACGGAAAAACAAGAAACCATCACCCGAAGAAAAAGTAATGACACCCACCGGATACCGCCAACGCACGCCCCGATCGCATAGAAACCGTTACTCGGAATGAAAAAGTTTTCCAGAGTGAAATGGTGTGAATTTTCACAAACACACACACACACACACACACACACACACACACTTCGATTTGCCGCTTTTGTTTGTTTTTTCAGTGTGTATACTGGGGTGCAGGACTATAAGAATCCCCACGAGACACTCTGCCTGAAGATGAAGTGCCAGATGTCTTTTGCTCGACCGGTTCTTCTTTATGTCCCCGGAAGATGCAGGTGGCAGTATTCGGAGACGAATGGAGGAGCTTGCCTCACCCATAACTGTCCGCGCTAAGTGTTCGCGTACCGAAAGCGCCTACGCGACCGTTCAAAGCGGGGCGACATTCTCGCATATTTGTCAGCTCAAGTTGCTCGTTTAGGCGTGAAGAAGTTGTCATAAAATATCGATCATCAAACGATCCGCAGCGAATAGTCCACTAGCGAAACAATGTGCTGTAAAAGAAACAAAATCGCGTTGGCGATTCACTGGACACGGTTAGACGATGCGGGAACGGGAAATGGTTTGATTGGATTGAAGTTAAGCAAATAAAACTGATAAAATAACCGGCCCACTTTCCGATGTCCGATGGCGCTTGGAATGGATCTGATTTGGGGCCTGCACTGCCTTGAGCATCCTGAGCACATGCTAAAGCCTGAAAGGAATCTGCTATTACATGTCGGCTCATAAACCGTGACCAGTGGTGAACACATTCGAGGGAACAATATCATTAAAATGTTTACTCTTCTGCAGATAGGCAAGATAATCGTAAAATAGGATTTTACTTTCTTTTCGAAACGTTGGATGATTTTTATTGAACCTGAATGTATCAAACTGATTGAATAAGTGCTACCATTTATTCTGAAATTGGTAATAATTTTAATGTATTCTCGATCGATGCGATTATTTTTAAATAGAAAAATTCTATCTTAACTCCCCTTTAAGCACACATACTATTCTAAACAAAGCTTCACAATTTTCGACTTCTTACCTACCCATTTGCATAAAATACACTACCCTTTTCTTTAAGCAAATGAATAATACGATTCATTTTAGAGTTTATATTACCATTCAAGGAAACCTCTCACTTGCGACTAGAAGAAGCCGCTGTCAGAAGAACTCACCACTAAAGAAAAATGGCCGTCTATTAGGCTCGACGCAATTGCTAACCGAAACCAATAATAGAGTCTTAATAAAAACGAATGGATCTGCCACACACTTCTGGTGCTTCTACCCTAGTAGACCCTCGTCAGCCACTAGTTCCGTATGCGAAAGCGGCGTTGTAAGACACGATGGCAGGGAAAAATCGACAGCCAGAATAAATATAAGATAACTAACAATCTCCCAAACCCCCCTCTTCCCATCAACGGTGGGCAAACTTATCCATCCATTCCAATCATTCTACCATCATAAATCTCCACCGGTAGTTTACGGTTCAGTTTGCACTTCTGCACAAAACCCAAAGCACCAGTGTGTGTGTGTGGAAGTTGCGTGCCGATCCTTTACGGTTCTTTGCCTTGTGGTTCACGCATTCGATTGGGGGGCCCTTACATTAAGCTATCAACCGCTCTTCAAATAAAACGAAAATGGGAAATCCGCCCTATATGCTCCCCGCGCGTATATGTACGTGTGTGAATGATGGCATCCAAGGGGAAACACTCACACAACCAATGAATGTTTTGGTGTGTATGTTTTCGGACAAGCCCGGATCTCGGATATGTGTCGGAACCTTTCCAGGGAGGAAAGAGGGAGACAAAAGTGTAGGATAAAAAGCTCTTGTTAAGCTTTTTTTTCCCCCGCTCGCTTGCTCGAGTACTCAACGGATGAAGCCTACTTGCACAAATGACCGCATACGAAAGGATCCCTTTTGTGAAGACTTTTAGCACTGAGCAAACAGTCGATCCTGGGGATTTTTTGTTGCACAGGAAAATACAAAAAAAATACCTTGGTCGTAGATCATAAATTATTCATTTGTCCTGTATTGTCAGGGGCTTTAGTGAACCGTGCGATCGTTTTACATCGACCCAAGATCAAGCTTACGGTTCAGCAAAAATTTTTGCGGGGAGTTTTTAGGGTAAGATCTAAAATTTCCATATCCTGCCTGTCAACTGAGCTGGCATACAAGGGCAGAAGGATCTTACCTTCTTCAAAACCGAAACCGAACACACACTGGAAGAGAGCGGTCGATCGAATGTCTCAAACAGGTGATGGACGCTATAGGAGCGAGCCCCACGGGTCCGAATCATACCGTTTCCGGAGCTGATTCTGATTTTAAAAACTTGAACGTTTGCTATTATAAATTTAATTAGGAAGACTCCTGATAGGCGAACTGGGAGAAAAATCAATTTAAGGGGATTAATTTGTGACTAAAATGAGAGCTTTTCCTAAGTTCAAGCTGTAGCTCTGACACAATTGGCGCAGAGCAGGCTCCGGAACCGGTTTCACCCATTTTCTGGAGCCGATCGGAACCGTTTCCGCTTTCGGAGTCGATTTTTTCCCCATCACTAGTTCCAACCAAGAGCATCCATCTACTGTTGGACAATGAAGCACGCTTCTTAGCTTGTGCCCCGTACCATCGATTTTCAATCACATTCTTATTCTCTCTCTCTCTTTCGACAGCGACAAACTTGTTGGAACATAAGAATGGTAGGGAAATGGACGAGCTAGTGTCTGGCAGCTTCCAACGCACTACGTTCTCAGCTGGGCAGCTGGCAGAGTGTAACCCACCCGACATACACAATAAAACCCCCATATAAATCTCATAACATCAATTAAGTTAATGGTAAAACGTAATAAATATTTTCTTTTCATCCTTACAGCATGGGGAAAAAAAGTTGAAGCACTTTCACAACTTTTTTCTCCTCTTCGTTCCATGCTCAATGGCACGTTTGGTTGCCCTTTAAGGCGTCACATTACGCCAAACGCTTCGATGGAGAAATGTGTGTCCTTTCCATCGCATCGATACCTCTCGCTAGTTATCCATTTTCCCCGTTGCGTGGGGGATGCCTTGATACACAGGTTTGTGCCGGGGTATGCCACTAATATCAGTCCGTTTTCTTCGTGCATCGTTTTTTTCTTCTTTACTTTCCTCAAAGCAAACGGTTAAAAAGAATGGTTTCGAGCGCCTTCGTCAGCAGGCAGCCCTATTCCGTCTCGAAGGAGTTAAGTTGTTTGCTTGTTGTTTGGTGGCAAACGTAAAATTATTGAAATCGCTGTCAATAAATTTTCTTCGATCGCGTCTTGGTTTCGGTTCGGTAAGTGGTGGGCCGGTAGGGCGGTAAGATTGTACACGATAAGATGAATTTGCACAACACGTGCGTGCACTGTTAGCATCCTGAGGATGCCCAAGGGCGTCGAGTGATGGTGCTGCTCTGCCTATCCCGATGGGTCGGGCTGGGGTTTGGCGTGTGTTGGGGGGAAATTTATGGAAATGTCTTGAACATCCAGCACACTGCGGTCGATTCCATTTACTTGTTTGAGAACAACCTTCCGAAAAAAGGTTGTTCCTGGCGATGGGGTGGATTTATATGCTAGCACTTGAACTCTGAACCATGATCTACACGTTGCTTTACAACAAGGGGAGTGGGTTTCAAACGTTGTCCACGAACCATGAAATACCACCCAATGAGATATCAAAAATAACTTCTTCTTTTTCTCCTATCTGTGAACTGATTTCATGCGTATATTGGCCATATCCTGTGTGGAAAATCGTCGTAAACCTACAAGGTGTAACGGAGCGTGGGAAGAACATTACCATTACGCATAACGTCAATATGACGCTTGGCATCGCTACGGACGCTGGAAGGAATCATGTTTTCTTTCAATTAACTCACAGCCACATGCTTATCTTCATGCCTTGGCTCGGTTTTGATTCGGTTTTTGGCCACCCCGTGCGCCTTGTAGTGTAAGCAAATTGATTTTTCGCGGCCATTTCGCTCGCCAGTGGCTTTGCCGTTCGTGAACGCGCCGCCACACCACAATTGCGAAATGTAGAAACATTGAGCCGTATTAAGCACTAGGCTAGCTTAGTAGGTAGACGATAATTTCCCTACTTTTTGGCTCTTACAACAGGCCAAACTGTAGGAAAAACGGAGCATAAAAAGAAACCATTATGGTAATCCACGAAACTGATAGCGTCATCCAGCACTAAAAGCTCTCTTTCTCTTTCCATCTCTTTTTTTTTTGAAGCTCTTGCTCTCTCTTTCTTTCTCTTTCTCCGTTATTTGCAAAAATTGGACCTCGTTTTTGGGTGCCCTGTGCCGGTACAAGCATGTAAATAGCCACCCCGGGTACTGGTACACCATGTCCTACCGGTGGGAAAGCGTTACGGGCAATGTACGGGAAACCGCATTTTTACATTGTACACAAAGCTTTCACCTAACCATTTATGTTGCGTGAACACGCACTAAGCCGTCGATGCGTCGAAAGCAAAAGGCGGGAGATTATGCTACCGAAAACAGCGTGTTGCGTGTTGTTGAAAGTAAGGTACGATTTCGGTAGTATGTAAGGACACATACACGCAATGTGAAGAACGTTGAAGACACTCAGACACGTAAACACAAGACAAGAAAAAGAAAATTGACCAGTAGTATTATGCCGCTTCGAACATTAATTACGTATTGGATTGTTGAAACAGAAGAGTTTTGAATTCTTAGTCAAAAGGAAAAATACGACGGAATTATTTATCCCGATTTCTCGTTGCGAATACACTCAGCTTAACGTAGTCTATTCAAGGACGGTCCGGTAGTCATATGACAACGGCGCCTGACTTCACACAACAGGACCGGGGTTCAAATCCCATCCGGAACCGCGTTCCTCCGTAGAAAGGACTGACTTTCGGTAAGCGTCTGTCTAGTAAGCCATTCGAAGGCTGGCGTAATAATGGTACTAAGAACGAGATATATAGTTTCTCCTCACAACGGCGACCTCTTTTTACACCATTTTAAGTGTCATAGTCTTCAGATATCTATGTAATTATTGAGGCAGCCAAGGAGATCCTTTTTTTACTGGTGTGAATATTTTACCATCATTACTGAGCGAAATAAAACATGTCGCTTGTGATTGCATTTTTGAAAAGAATCTCATTAACGAAGAGTCGAGTATTCACTTCTTTCTAACGTCACACACACGCATATTAAGCTAGCAGTCAGCGTATATAGTGAGAAGCACCTTTTCTCATTAGAAATGCGTTTGAGTTGAAGGATCCACTTACCTGCAAGTAAAGAAAGAAGGAAAATAATGTAGGAAGCAGCAAACATTGCGTTTAAACTAATTTTTGCATAATAAATATTTGACAGCACATGTTGAACACACAAATAAGTTATTCTAGAATATTCGTAAAGTACGAAGTATTTTATCTTGCATTTCCTGTAGACTGACGGAGAATTTAGCTGAAACAAATACCATCAAAAACACCTTCTTTCCCCTGACATCAAGCAAGATTGCGTACGCGAAGGATGCAACAAAACCAGTATATTATAAAACACAAGGACTCACTTGCTTGTGCTGAAGATTTAAAGGGCGAAACTGCTTCAAAACTTTTCCCCTTACAGTCTCTAATAATAAAAAAAAAAGCGCAGGATGATGACGGCGATACGACAGGTGACAGCTAGGGCTCTGTTCAGAGTCATGTCCTTGCAAACGGAAAATGGTACGCAAGCCGCGTTTCCTGACACTCACTTTTCCCTTTTTGCTATCACGACTTAGCCGCAGGGATTTGAGCTTGTCTGACTCCCGCCCCTCTCCCATTCAAGCTACCCTAATTCTTCACGGTGACAGGAAAAGTGCCATGTTGCTGTTGTGATTAGGTGTTACTACGCCATAGGGTGCTGCTGTGTGTTTTGGGGTCGGTACTTCGACACTAGATGCTACGCTTTACTCAGTCATCAGGACTCAAGCAGTGGTCATAGGTTTGTGCCTCGGAAACAATATCACGTATAACAATAGCACTGATTGTAGGTTGAGAATCTGTAGGGTTTGATGTAGAATTCAAGGCAACAGCAGTTTTAAACACGATGCTCTGTGCATCTCTACAGCGATAGGTGATAAAGATACCGAATACATACCGAGAGCGTGCGGAACAGAATATTTCTTTAGCATTCCTATTCAAATGTCTTGCTCTCGCGAAAAACTAAACAAAACTAAACATTTGCGATACACCCTGCACAAACGCACCAGAAATTGAGATGCAAAACTGTACGCACGGACACGGGAAACATTCGGAAGCCATCGAACCATACACTGAACCAAAGTGAAAGAAGCCCGAGTACTTTCTCTGTGTCCAGGGCTTCAATGTTCTACGGCAAAGACATTCATTCCCTTGGAATGCCGAGTTGGGATGAAGAGACGAATTGGGGAAGCAGTAAAAGATGCCAGAAATTGTTTACAGCGACGAAGAAAAACTTATTCTCATTCATCCGGCAACGGTGCCGGTGCTCAAGATAGCCCAGATTGCTTTCCGAGAACGACTGGAAAGCTGCCATTTCACGGTGCCAAATAAAGCGTTTCAAACATACCGATGTAGCGGCGTTGCAGTAAACCCTTCCAGCTCTGCTCTGCCCTCGCCCCACCCATTCACAAACTGTCTGCCCCGTGTACTTTTAACGATCCGGAAAGGGAAGAATTTTGCTTTCGTGGAAAATAATCCCCAAAAACTTACGAGATAACGAATCCTTTTACTGGCACAACACCGAGCACCGCTTATTATTTGTTCTGCTCTGCGAAACTTCACTAATGATCGTCTGGACCTGGTTGTTTGTGTTTTGCCGATCGAACTGAAAACTATTGCTCGCACGCCCCAACGACTCGCTAATAGTATGACTAGCTTAATTGGATGACAATCCAATACCTGGCAGAACGGTGCGTTTTGAGGAAGATGGAATTTTCCTACAATTATGAAACCTTAGACCCCCGAAGCAACAAAGTTTCGATGGATAACATTCAAAATCGTACTAGCCAATTAGTGACTAACATTGGCAAGCCAGCAAACGGTTCGTGGAAAGCTCAAAATATATACAGGTAAATGTTTATTTGCGCTGCGCATCAGCAAAATTCTGTAGCGAAACGCTTCTGGCTAATCATATATTACGCGCATCAATATTCATAAATACGATTGAGTATCTTATGATTACAAGAAAATATGCAAATAGTCGCTCCGGTGAAAGCAAAGCAATATAGAGATATAGAAAGAGCGCTCTTTTGCTTCATTTTGTAGAATTTTACGCTTTGTTAACGTCTTTCTTTATACTGCGTACTCGTCTAAATCTGGATAATCGATTTTGAAGTAAAATTTGGTACCTTTCATGCACACCAATAGACTTGTTTTTACGTGTCAAACACGATAAATAGTTAAAGCTACTTCCCGTTCCCTAACGCTCCACTCACTTATGCTGCTTGAAGGGTGTATGAATAAAACGGTCGTTAGTTTCAACAGCCCCAGCCCCATTGCTTGCGTACGCATGACACCGGTCGCTTCGTCGTTAGAACCGAACGGCGGCAGCTTACGTTCGGGCGGGAAATTCCGTCAATTGTTCAGTGCTGTTTTTCAACGCCCCCCCCACTGCACACCTCAACGGAAGTCACGTTAAGCCATTGCTCAATTTACCTTCCTTCAGACGAACCGAAAGCGGAAGCATGGTACATGTTTGCTGTGGGTGTGTTTTTGCGGATGTGACATGAATCAGTAAAGTCAAGCGGCTTCTTCTGCTGCCTAGGATGAGGAAAATTATCGAAAAGTATCGGAGAAATAATGATATCCTGTCAGGGAGCAACTGCAGGGCTCTACCAACGTGGAGGGATGAAAGGATGGAAATTTGTTGTTTTGATATGAAGCCTGTTTTTTCTCACAAGATATCGACCTTTGTGAATCCATTCCCCCAAAGACGTTGCAATGCTGTACAAACTTTGACGATGATGACAATGGCAGTAACATGATTTTCATCTGAACTCGCTCTTCTAATGTTCTCTTTAAATGCGCCTTCCATGCACGAAATTGTTTATGCACTTGCATTGCTCTTTTACGAAACTTAACGAACCAAACATGTACTCTAACGTTTGCATTACGTTTTACAAAGGAAAACGCGATTTTGACAAATATTCTTCAGTCAACTAAGAGCTAAAAACTACTAAAAGTTATCGTAGAACTTACTTTCTAACTTATCAGGCGCTACAACCGTTTTGAGGTCTTGACCTGCCGCAGCTGATGGCGGATGATTCCACGCCCACCTCAATCTGGGCCTACCACGCCTCCTCTGTCCGTGTGGACGGCCTAAAAGGACTTTCTGAGCTGGGTCGTCCGGTACCATGCGTATGAAATGGCCAGCTCATCGGAGTCTGGCGAGCCTAATTCGCTGCACGACGATGAGGTAGTCATGCAGTTCGTACAGCTCGTCGTTGTAGCGACTCCTCCATTGTCCTTCCACACATCTTTTTCTTCTTCTTGGCTTAATGACCTCTAAGGTCATGCCGGCCAACGAAATGGCTTTCTAGACTGCCGATACCACGTAGTTGGTTAGTCAGACCTCACTACGTCCCCCGTAGGTCCGGATGGGATTTGAACCCCGGTCCTACCGTTTGAAGACCGGTGCCGCCCCACACACTTCAGGGCCAACGATCCTTCTGAGCATCTTCCTCTCGAACGCGGCTAAGAGTGCTTCTTCTGTTTTGGACAGGGTCCATGTCTCAGAGGCGTATGTGAGCACTGGGACTATAACTAAGAACCATTTTGAGAAATGGTTCTTTTGATGGCAAGAATTGTCATTTTCATATTTAATCTTAGGAATAACACAAAAAAATCTTTTAAGGGCAACAACTCAATTTTCCAATCAATGTGAATTCCACTTCCCCGTTATCACTCTTTAGTTAATAATTTATGGACTGCAATATTTTTTATTCCTTTGCAAATTAAATTTGAACTCCAGTTTTTTTCTTTAGCCGAACTTTTGCTTACCGAGGTTTAAATCCTTTCCGGACCGTTCCCCGTAGTAAGTATGCCAGTAAGCCATGGCCTGATCGGGGTATGTTAGAAGATTGTTAAGCCAAGAAGAAAAAAAAAAGAAGCTAGAGCTGTTATCACTCAATAAAATCATCAGCTTAACGAAAGTTTGGCGTCACTAACCCCATAAGAGAACGAGAATCACCACTAGAATCCAATTTGATTACGTTAGAAAAATGTTCTGCCACAGTCACAGTCTGCTTTTTACATACAATTGTATAATAAAATGAAAAAAAAAAATACATTTACTATTTGACAACAACAGAATCTGGTTATTTTTCGCTAATTTATACCAATTATCCCATTAGATTGCAGACTAAACATTTACTTATTCTATTAACTTTTTAAGCTTTTTTGTTTGCTTGCCCAAAAATGACCCAAATTTCAAGCTGCTTTAATCCTCAAAAGCATGATAAGCATACAAAGTATAAAATGAGTCGTACCATACACCCAGGCAACGCAATGCGAGAAAATAATCGAGCAAGGATTTTTCGAAGAAAAAAAAACCAAACGTACCACAATCCCACAGCACCAAAACTGGCAGAGATGTTACGCTCCACACTGCTAACGCTGTTAGCAAAGCAGGCAGGAAATGGCACACTGACTCCCAGGCCAAGGAGTACCATTTCGTCAAAATGAACTTATTTATATTCATACTTTTGCAGCAGTAGCTCAGTGGCGCAACTTTCTTGAACCGTAAGAAAACGTAACAGATCTCAGATAAAGTAACGACGGCACATTCATTCTTGTTTTCTGTTTTCCGATTGCTGTGAGGAAGAAATTACGAGACAACGCGCTCTAAATTCACTATCCCCGGGCCACTCCGGGTAAATCCCTAGCTCCCCGGTAAAGTAGCCCTAGGTCCCACAGCACTGGACCGGATGGAAATTGTTGAACCACTTTTGCTGCTGCCGGGAGAAGGTTCGTTCTCGGTTCGCTTTGTCCCCGATTGTCGGAATAGTATCTGCACGAAGCACGAAACGCCCTGCCTCAAACACTGTAATGCTCTTTGTTGTATTGTCGTGTTGAATGGTGTTGTGTTGGCGGTAGAGCGTCACCAAGGTTTGATGTAATTTATACGGGTGGCCATGATCCGGCCACTGGCACTATAATTTTGCAGCAAAGTTATTAGTAAAAAATTATAATTGCAAACACTCACTTTTCTAACACGAACTGTGTTAAACTTTAACCATGGGGATTTTTTTCCACAATTCGGTCATTTGGAAGTCCTTAATTTAGAATTTATGTAAAACGTGTAACGTAAACAAAATGGAATATTAGGTGTCTTCACAGACGATGTTTCAGTTACAATTCAAAACATTTTCTTCTCTCCGTTTGGTTCCTCGTGCTCACTATCCTAACCATCTTCATGTAACAAACATTCTTATGATGATTTTATTTTGTGAAATTAAATAACAAAAAAACAACCTTTTGCTACCTGTCCAGTGGTCTTTCTTGAAAATCAATTTCCCAGATTTCTTCGACACTGATTATACGGTCGCAATCGCTCCAAAATAGAGCCAGCTTTCACATGCACAATCTACAACCCATGGCCACGAATAAATATTCTGCCAAAAACTCACCCGCCCCGGCCGGACCCGTTTAGCCGGACGGACCAGCCCCCCGGGCAGATAAACAGATGCTTGAAAATTTATCCGTTTGCAGCGAAGGAATGAAGGATAAGTATCCCCAAAGCATGTCCTCGTAAGCCACCTGGACAAAGGCTAACAAATCGCATGAATAAAGAAATAAAACGGCCATCTCACTGTTCCTTTTTTGGTGAAGTTCGAGCCAATGCTTTCGGCACTCACGTGAGGTCATCGGCAACGTTAGCCAAGCCGGTCCAACAGATTCAGCCGGAACACAAAAGCACTCCAGCTGTCTTCAGGTAGTGGCCCGAAACCGTTTGTGACCACCCCGAAACCCAGTAGTAGCAGTCGAACCCGTATGTGAGACCGTTGCTTGCTGTTTGGCTAAATGTGGCCCATTTCTTTCGAAACCAACGACCCGGCATCGAGGATGCAGTCAATTGAGCGGAAGGAGAGAAAGCCAGAGCGCTTGAGGCTTTGTCCTTTGAGCATTGGCATCGCTTCAAAGAAAGCTAGAAATGAATTTTAAAGCATAAGGAAAGGGCAACCGAAGCTCGGTTGAAACTTTCGTGCTTTCGGGGAACTCAGGGGGAGGGAGGAGGGGGGGGGTTTGCTAAACGCATCGCTTAACGTCCGGCAGTGTCCGCACCCTCCCGCACTGTGCCAAATCCGATCGATAATGTTTAACTTTCTCCCCATTGCTAGTTCAAAAACTTCCGCTTTTCGTCCAAGCGAGGATCGGAAAAGGTTGACTTTCCTTGCTTGCAATGTCATAGCAAGAAGCTGAACCGATTCCTCTAACAGGAAAAGGAACGACTCCCTGCCCGTCGTTCGGTAGCCAGCAGCTTCTTCAGAGTTAGTCAAGCGTTCCGACGCACACAAATACCGTTTTAGGCTAAATTTCCTTCCACCGCAATACCGGGATACCATCCGTAACGTATATGGTAAGGTTCACGTACAAAGCTTAGTTTTCATAGTTGACTCTGGTAAGTCCTCAAAGAATTGTTTCTCTTCCTGGAGGGTTTTCTACCGGTTTGAAGGACACAGAATCGTTCCAACAAATCAAACAAAAAGTAAAAACCTTCGTAACAAAAAATAAAGCTTATCGTCCTGGTCCTGTGCGTCTCCCGGGTGGGTCAAATTTCTGGCATTACCCACAAATGTACCTTCCAGAGTTTAGCCTTCGGTTTGCGTTTATGAGAGTAACATAATACATTGCTTATCCGACACATAACCGATACTTTATTGTAACAAAAATTTCCACTTTGCTGTGTGCATTATGGAGTTTGTAGTTTGCTGCACGTGTTGTAGAACTGTGAAACAATAATTTTGTGGCTCATATGGCGAATATCCAACGTCAGTCATCGGCGTCGAGGATTGAACATTGACTGAGGCATCAGTAAATTTAGTAAATCATAGGAAGATGACCGGCATGACGTAAGAGGTTGTTAAGGCAGGAAGATAAAGTTTTAGTGTAGAACTTAGACTTAGCTTTTGTGTTTATTTTCGTTTGCTTTTGTTAATTTAGCATAAATATCCAACATATCAACCAACAAAGACCAACATATCATAAACAATAACGGGGACAGAAATAAGAGAGGTGTTGGCTACCAGGCAACCTGACAGGCTTATCCATCGATTCGCCAGAACCAAAGGTCTTGCCCTATGATTCCACGTCCTCATTACAGTGTCTCCATGTTTGAAACAGTGAGGGATTTTTGTCTGAACAATAATAAGACGTACTGTTCGGATTGTTTGTTCTGTCAAAATCGCTGATTGTTTTAATCATGGAGACACTTTTTTTGGGACCTGATAAACACTGTATCCTTCCAATCCTTTTTCGTTTTCCACTATTCCTTTCTCGTTGTTTGTTGTGCTGTCCATGTCTTAAGTGTTTGTATTTTTCGTAGTGCCACGGGTGATCCGATGGCGGGACAACGGCATTCGGGGACAGTTACAACACTACCGTAAAAGGGCAGGCAGGCGATTTTCAAGGTACAGTGTTCTCCAAATCAGTTCAGATGCCTTGGAGTAGGGTTTGGGAGTGTTTGGCGGGTTCAATCTCGAGAGTAGCGAGAGTCGATCTTGCTGAAGCAGGATGGAACCAATCGATCATTCTTGGATCCGATTCTGGTCAGGTAGCGCTGGAACTATCTCTGTTCAACTGTTCGGGGAACACTGTACACAGGAAAATAATTGATTGTGCTGTCATAACAATGTTTTTGTATGTTACAGTCCAACGCCTGAAGAGTTTCACAATAGCCAACCCAGCAGCGAACAACTTCCATCGCTGCAATAGTCGTACCGTTAGTACCAGAAATAAAACAACTGCATCCACCTGAGGAATGCAAGACAAGCAACCGATAGACATGGACAACCACCCCACATCCACAACCGAACATGCCCGGGATATGCCTTTTTGAATAGTGTTCATTGCTTCAGTCATCACAAGTGGTGTTGACAATACGGCGTCGAGCCGTCATACTTAATAATAAAATAAATAAACATCAAAAAAATGTTTCTAAACACCAGAATGAGGTACGAGCGAATGTTTGATGGCAAACATAGACTTCAATTGAAAATCATACCAGTGCAGTGTACCGCGGCCATTTTCGTTTGCTAATTTCTAGTGCTTTGTCTCGCTCATCATTCGGCCTGTGATGTGGGTTTAATCGGCAGCTGTCTGCCAGCCGAGGGGTTTAATAGACACAGCCACATCTGGGGATATTACTTTTGCAAGCATTGCCATTAGCCAATGGATCGCTTCAGCATCGCTTCCCCGTTAATTCGGGGTAAATCCATATTGCATGAAGCCCTAATGTTTATGAGCATATAATTACTGAGCGGAGCATTACTTATTCACGCGTGGCTTAGACATTTGCATTTTCCATCAAACATAAAATAGCAATTATTCTGCTCAGAATGTCCAAAAGTTGTACAGTTTTAGTTGAGTTGATCACTTGCTAGAGTTCACAGCCAGCTCTTGCCTAGAGCATCATGTTAAGGGACTCAGTAAATCTATCAAATAAATGTTATAAACTTAAAATAATCATTCGTTTCAGCACTCCACAGATGATTCTGCAATAGGGCCGCCCAACAAACACAGTCCATTTGTTGATCAACATCATCACATTTGAAGCACCCCGGCTAGCTCTTCTCAATTATGTTAAAGGAATGTTTCCATTATCACATGAATTTTATAACCCCGCACCGCAGTCCATTGTCTCATCCGTAAATGGCGCAAATTTCAAGGTTAATAATGCAGTTTCATCCCCTCCCAGGAAAAAAAAACCCCCGACAATCGTTTACAAACATTGAGTGCTGCTGTACAACCCTTTGAAGGGGGGGGGGCAGTTGAATCGTAACGGCCCCCAGAAACAACCAGTACCAGTGTTGAACATTCACATTCAAGGACCTTTAATGCTCGTTTCCAGCAACCACTCACGGCCGGGTCACGCGATGGCTGCAAACCAACATCAAGAAGGCGAATGTCCGTTTTTGTACGCTACGATTGTGTGCGGCGAAAGCCCCCCAACGCACGTTTGCCTGACCGGCGAAGGTCAAACAAACTTTTGGCAACGTCGCTTTACTTTATCCGAATTTTTGCCTTGCAACCACAAAACATTCCGAGCGGCGAATATTTGCTGAGCATAACGCTTTAACTTCTGCCCTGCGGTGTTTACTGGCTTCGATCAAAACGCACAGACATCGGAGGCGAACGAGCGAGCAAATGAAAAGCAGGACGAACGAGCACGGCCGTCGCGTCCCACCACCTCTCGAGTGACTCGGTCGGTGAGCACTCACACGCGGATGATGATGCTGGTGTGTTGATAACATTTGGCCAACTTTGCAAAATAGCATGCATTCGTATTGGGCGTATAGGGCGAGCCCCGGCAATCTTTCCCACTGGCAGCATGGCACATGCTGAAGATACAGGCTGAATCGCTGAAGATTAAGACGCTTTTCCACTCCTTGGGCGCGCATTATACTTTGGGCACAAGAGTTGAGCTCGTTAGCAGATAAAAACTTTATTTCACACCATCGTCCCAAGATCTTACGGGGAATCGTGGTGCCGCTGGCATGCGGGGCATGGAGGTGAAGCGCCTGGCTAAGGAATGCGAAGCGGCGCCTTGGACACAACAGGATCCACAGCGTTTGTCGTCCAATCGGCTTGGAAAAATATTGAGTGTGACAATTCGCAACTTCTTTGCACGCGGTTCTAAGCTTACACGATGTCCCGCAGAGCTTCCCAGCGGAGCACAGACGGTTCTCACGTGGTGGTAGGCTTCAAAGTATTAAGATTTCTCCTTTTTTTTGTTTTGGTTGCTTTTGTGACATGCATGGGTAATGTTTTAGCGACCTTTGCATTCTTCCGGTCCGGCCCAGCCCTTTTTTTGTACTATAGAATGCTTTGAATTTCCAGATGGTGTTGTAGGCCTACCTTACGTTCAAGTCTATTGCGGGCCTCGTTCGCCTAGATATTTCGCCCGAATAATCCAGCCTCATGAGACTCCCAGAGGCGTGTTGTGTGAAACGTTTTGCCTCCAAGAGCTGCTGCAAGATGTCACCCTAGCGAGTAAAGGGCTTGGGATAGCAAAAGTATTTCATTTCGTTGCCTTACACGCTTGGCTGCCATTTTATTGACGTTGGCTTATTTAACGACCGACAACTGGTAACTAACAGAGGCCGATTGGCGTCACGAAAACGCCGGCAACATGGCTTCATCTTCGAGCCCCTCGTTTTTCCTAGTTCGAGCTTTCCCAGCGTTGACCGATTTACTCGGTCTGAATTTTTAGGCAAACGATTCGCACAAATTTCACACTGTGCGAAACGTTTTGTTCGCTCGACTCTATATTTCGGTTGAAAACTTCAACTCATTCTTTGCCTGAAATCTTCATCCAACTGATCGAAACAAATTTTTATTACTAGCCATTCATTATGATAATGGTTGAACTGATATGAGAAAACCGAACAAAAGACACATACAAAAACACAAATTCCACAAAAAAACAATTCCTGCCACCAAGAACGTGAGTTCGTATCGATTGCAATCTAGTTTCGGAAAGAAGGATTTTTTTTTTCGTATTACACTCTACTTGCACGGATAAAGAAAATGGAGTGTACACTGCTAAAACTTTCTGCACCACAGTACGTAATGGCTTCTTGGGTAAACCTTTTCTCGCCGTAAAAGATTTTCTGTGTGGATGGAAGTTAATGTAGGGGACGGTAGAAACATCTATATCGTAATTTTTAAACTTAAAATCTTATGGCTTTTATCCGTGGAGCAATCTTTTGACGTCAGCAAGACTAAAGTTTACAGCAGAAAAAAAAAAACTCCGGAAGCATGGACCAGCAATCTCTATTGGTGAGCGAAGAGAACGAGGAGAAGGAAAAGATAGAATGATAACGCACAGTTGAACAATTACTGTGTTTTCTTTCTTTTATTTTCATAACTTAAAATTTTGGTAAACCACGGTGGAAAAGTGTCCGGTTTTTTTTAACCTCCGAGTAAGGATAAAGTTGTTACCAGAGTTGTCTTCATGTTATCATAACAGTATAGTCATCGAGCTTCTATCATGTCCCCTCGGACGAGCTTTTAACTAAGAGGATCTCAGATGCAAGAAATAATGCTTCTTACAAGATTTCAAGAATAAATTTAACTGGAGGAAATATGTCGAAGCTGATCGCCAGTACAAAGCACTTATTCGCCTAATTTACGCTAATCACTTGGGAAAGGGCGGCTCGACTGACCACTTTTCATCGATTTACTCTCCAAATTTTCACTCACAAAGAACTCACGCAGTCGAGATTGACTCGTCACCTGACAGCGTTATTGTCCCTCTATCTGTCTTCACTGAAGCTGTTGTAGCTTCTGCAATCAAAGAGGTGAAGCTTTCCTGTGTAGTTTGGTCCGGTCCTGGCAGCAATTCCTGGTGCAGTTTTCATACGTCTATAGATGAATTAGTACCATTCTTGGCAACGTTATTCAGCGACTCTTTACAGCAGATAGGCTTGCCGCCTCTATGGAAAACTTTACTGCTAATGCTTTAATCTCAATTTTCAGACTCTCATTAGGTACTTTATGCTCCGATCACTATTGAATGCCGAATTTAGATCAACAGAATCGGCTTCAAATTACCCTTATTTAAAAAATTATGACTACATACAGCGCTTTCAACACCTCTATGGATCCTTGCATTCGTGTAGGTTGATTCTGCGAAACTTTTTTGAGATACTACTGTAGGAAAATGTGTAGGAAAAGTAAGGTGACATAGGATTTTGCGTGCGTGGAGTCAAATTTTGCGCGCCAAAAGAATTTGTCAATATGCATGTTTTTGACAGTTCTGCCACGATTCAAGCCACAACATCAACCCGGCTAGGAGTGACAATTTGTTTTCGGAGATGCGCTAAGTGTTTTTGTCTATATTAACCATGTCCAAGTTTGTAGAGCAGCGTGCATCCATCAAATTTGGTTTGCGTAATCAAATAAACGCTGCGGAAACATTGCGAATCAAGAATTTAGTGGTCAACAAACGTCGGTCGACGAGACGAGACCTTTCGGAAATTGTTGAGATTTCCAAAGCCTCGGTCAATACCGTCCTGAAAGATGTTTTGGGGTTGAAGGAGGTGAAGTCTCGACTGGTGCCGTCATTTTGAGGGAGTTTTCGCAACAACTGGCAACCATATTGTTCCGCAATCGTCATATTTGCCAGATTTGGCACCAGCCGACTTCTGGCTGTTCAACAAGCTAAAACGGCCGCTTCGGGGACACCGTTTTGACACTAGCGAGGAGATAGAAGCCGCAACGACAGCGGAACTAAAGGACATTCCAGCAATCGCGTTTTCCACCTGCTTCGAAGAATGGGAGAAGAGATAGAAGAGGTGCATTGCATCGAAAGGGGATTACTTCGAAGGTTACTTCATTTGGCCTAATAAAAAAAATCATATAAGACAAAAACGCTAAGTCACTTTATTTTACGGGCACAGTTGATTTTGTTTAAAACGCGTTGATGCAAATACTTACAAATACAAATAAGAATGACAATAGGTTATTTAAACAACTCTAATTATCTTTGTTTTTCAATAAGGGCGAACTGACCTTATCGTTTGTGAAAAATCTAGGGAAGGACGCTACGAGATTCAAGCCAAGCAGCAAAACACACCCGCTTTTCTTCATTGCCGAACCCAAAAGCCGTGCCTCATAAACGTAAGGACGTTTTCTTGTTTCCTACCTCACTCACACCAATCAACGACATTATTGCAATTGAAATATTTCGTTCGATCGATTGATCGTTCCACTCTGTGCTCCCATCGCCGATGTATAAACTAATGTATAAAGCTAATGTTCATGTTGATAAAATTCGCAAAAGTAGTGAACGATATCATTCACTAATGATTAAAGTCACTCTCAAAACAACATAAATCAAACCATGCTTTCGCATCCAAATTCCACCAAATAATGTTAAGTTGCTGTGGTTAAAATTGACATTAAATATGTATCGCCACAAAGCTGTTTGGAAATCTGCGGTCAAACCTGGACAACTTGACATTATGCACAGTAGTGGTCACCAAACACAATACCACTGGAACAAATCAACCAACGCTTCGCTCATTGTACGAGCTACCGTCACTCACTCCGCTCGATGGTTACCCGAAAAAAGAAAAACATACAATTATAATCCTTTTAACCACAGCGAAAATAAAATATTCCTATCGTGTCTGGCTTCAAACAAGAAGAGACACTAGTTACTTCTGAAGTTAAATCCTGATTTGTTTGTTAGAAATGTTTGTTTCCGTATGATTCCAAACTTTGATTGGCTTTCCTGCAGCATCCTAACCACTTTCATCGACAATGGATACTTTCCTCTATTCACGTTCAAACATACGTACACCATCCAGCAACACACGTCACCGCATTTACTGTTGAGAATCGTGCCAGAATGCAGTTGTCATGAATTGTATTCATCGCTTCAAACGTTAGCGCTACGGTAGGAAGTGGAAAAACCAAAACCATTAATTAAACGAAGCCGTAATGCTGGGCTCGGTTACGGTGGAACCAGCAAAAAGCACTGCTGCTGGTGATTTCTGTTTAAATACTTACTTTCCGGGCGCTTGAAACGGATCGATCCGAAACCTTTGACCCGCTTGGCAACTCACAGCACTGTTTCTGAGATGCTGCAGTTCTGCATGCGACTGTAAGCTACTCGCTCATGCGATGCTAATAATCGTGCATCTGTGACTGTGGAAAGTCAGCCAAAGTTACGTTTGCCCCGGAGAAAGACCGACTCATCCGCTTATGGCCAGACAGTGAACGAAGAGCTGACTTTTCATGTTCATGTGTGTGTGTGTGTGTGTGTGTGTGTGAGAGAGAGGGTTTTTTAACGAATACTTCTGCCGGAAATGTATGTACTCTTTGTTGGTCAGAAGGAAAATCGACCTCTTTACACAGACTTTTACATACGCTTGTTTTCTTGTGGCTGTGGATGGCTGTTGATGGCATGGCAACGATTGTGTTATGAGATGTTATCAACTATGATAGGGTTTCAGCAGCCTTCAAGCATGTAATAATGATGCATTTCAATTAGACCGAACAACAGTTGCCGGTGAGTAGAGTACAGAGTCTTGGTGTGTATTGAAAAATTCATTATTTTCCATCGCTTGGAATCAATAGCAAATATTGTCAAAGTATCAAAGCCGACCGCTTATCAGTACTGGGTGCTATTGGTGAAAGAAATTATCAACCTCCTCTTCGCCGCAACTCCGCATAACGCCGCAAAGACAGTTGATCCTTTCGCGTTTTCCCCCTCTCGCGGCTGCTTAAATGCTTCACAACCTCAACATCAATTATAAAGCGACCTTTACCGAGCTCTAATTACTTCGAGCATCATATTTCGATGTCCACAAACGCTTCCCACCGCGATTATAATTGAGCGAAATCATTAACGCAGCCCAAGAGCTGGCACCCGCACCCCCGTACAACGAGACCAGTTGCACATCCGTCATCTGTTCGCGCGGTGCGGTGCGTGCGACACAAGGATAACACCAAAGACACAATCAGTTCCACGTGCTGGTGTTTTGCGTGAAGATACACTTGCCCGATCCAGTGCGCTGGCTGAGATTTTCCGAGCAGGAATTTAAATAAATGAATATTAAATTACATTCCGAAGTGTCATAAATCTTCACGCTCATTTTCAGCAGTGCTGAAAGCGATCCGCACGCCTTCAAAATCTTTCCCGCCACTTCAACCCAGTTCCGTGGGAGACGGTTGCCCGAGTACGGTTTGGCGCCTCATCAATTGCTCGACGTCCCGTGTGTACCGGGTCGCTCGTCACAAAAGCCTTCCGGAAAGGCGTGCGGTGTCAAATTTTCCCAGATTTTTCACTTTCCACGCCTTGTGCCCCAGGCTTGGCTCGGTTTCTTCTCATTTGTTTTTGTTTGTTCTGTGTTCGGCTACTGTCTTCACTTCGTTCCGGTCTGTTTCGCGCCGTACACTGGCATGCTTTCTTTTCTTGCGTTCACATTTCGCCCCATGGAGCCCATTTTGAGCAAGCGCAATTTTTCGGCGCGTACGTGTGATGATTAATTACTGCACCGCTACGGACGGGTACGGCTTGCGTTTGCACGCTGGAGAATATGGACGGCGTGATTACTTCGGCCGGCAAAACGCAGCCAGAGCGTGCCCTCTCAAGATGGCGCGTTCCTTCAACCTGAAACAAGAACAAGGGCCAGATTTTGCACGGCACATAAGTTGGTGCTCTCACAAATGGGCTCATTGGGTTGGGGTATGTGAGTGCAAAGAAAAGGGCACACATTACCCGATTCTCATGTGGCACTCGTACAGCGGGGCCAGGCCAAAAGTGAATATCGTTTCCGATGATTAATTACCCACCATCGTTCATCATGCGAGCGGGAGCAAAACTTTTCCTCTACATTAAACTCCTCCCCTTCAACTTGCCATCGCTCCAAGAGTCCGCACTCCAAGATCCATGTTCCACACCGTCCCGAAGTCATAAAACACTTGTGTCGAAACACATGTGAAAATTTCGGAAAACCATGAGAAAATTCGTTCGATAGGAACGAGCACCCACACACACACACACACACCCACAGACGCAACGCCGTGCTGCCAGTGTCCAATTTCCCCGATTGGCACTTCCACTCGAGGGCACTGGATTAGTGCACAAGGAGAAACAGTTCAAGCATAATGCAAAAGAACGATCGTTTACTGCCATGCTCCGAACGATATCGGTGCGCCATGTGGTAGTTTGGGAAGATAAAGTATCAGCGCATTCCTTTCCGTTTTCCGTAGCTTTTCTTACAGTAGTTTCCTTTAATTTTTTGTTTTCCCTTTTTTCGTTCATCACCCCTCTCCACGCCCATCCGCATGCGCTGCGCAAATATATGTGCTTTTGTATCTTTATCTCCCTCAACAACTTCACTAAAATGTTCCACCAGCGCCGTTCCCCACGCAAACGAAAGACTTCTTTGGCACTGTTTCGTGTGTGGACGGCGTGGCAGAAGCAGTGTTTCAGCAATGTTTTTTCTTTTCTTTTTTATTTGCCTCGTGCACTAAAATTCCGTTCCCATCGTACAGTTTTGTAACCAGCAACGGTACAGCATGTGACAGAAAAATGCTGCTCGCTAAAGAAGCTCGTTGCAACCATCTGTCCTCTGGCGACGAACTATGAGCACTCAGCGCACAACTTTGGCTCCATTGCCTTCACAGAAAACGAGCGGGAAAAAGAAAAGTAGTACGAGCCGAACGAGCAAAAAATACCTTCCCTTACTAAACGAAAGCGAGAACGGAAAAAAACAACCCTGTCAACCCATGTGTTGGTGCTGATGAATAGTGTCTAATAAAGTTGATACTTCGATCGAAAACCTCCGACAACGGTGCACTGGTGGGGAATTCATCGCCACACTGCAACCTGCCGAACCGTTCCGATTCTTCATCGGGAAAAATAGCTTGCCGACTTGCGAACACTGGTAGCAAACTTTCGACAAAGTTAATACGATCGTGTCGCAGCATCCGGGGAACCGGGAAGCAAACCAAATTGAAAGGAAAATAGCTAAACCTTTGGCTCATTTTTCTAGCATCGACACGCGCACCGATTCGGCGGAACGGGGAAGAACAACTAGCAGGGATGCATTTCCACATTACCTGGCGGTATATTTCAAACTAGTGAAGGGAGCCTGGCGGGAGAGTCGGACACTTGGCTCCATTCATTTCCCACAGTCCCGTTAATCATTCGTACTAACCTCTTGGTAGGGATAATATTATTTAATAGTAATGGTGTCCGCTATGAAGTCGGGGAGTTGGGAGCTTGCAACCAGAAAACGAACAGATGTACGTTCAATCAAGTGAATATAATTCGATCGTTTTGTTTCTGTCACATTCAACATAGTTTTCGCGGCAAGGTTGAGTGACTATTGTAAAGTTATTCCCATCAGGCTAGCGTTTGTAATGTTACGATGCAATTTTATCCCCATCCTTTCGAGTTCGAGTAGTATTTTTCATGCTTTTTTATCATTCCTGATTGCTTTCGTCTCTTCTCTCTCTGTTTGGACAAAGCTTTCTATCAAATTTTTGTATGAAATATGCATTATAATACGAGAGTTCAAATCGTATCGTTTTTTGTCCGCCTGAAATGGTCCGGGCAAAATGATGAAGTGTTTGATAAGCGTCAGTCTTTGTGATATCTATCAGATTCTGGTACTTCTGGAGAACAAAAAGTCAAAAATTTTAAGTGAATAGAGCATTCAACAGAAACTGTGGTTCACAATCAGTAGAAAAGGACGTTAAAATTCGTATTATTTTCCTCAGGAATGGTAGAATAGCCAGTGATTAGCGGCGGATCATAGCATTAGCAAACTAAGCAGATGCTTCTTGACAGCTTAAACTTTTATGAGACTTCGACTGCGGTGAGATATTCCTGTAAGTTGCTGCTTGGTGACGGGATCCACTGATATTTAGAGGACCACAAATTTTGTAGAGGGTCCTCCCAAAAAAATTCATTCCTGGAAAATATATGATCTATTAATGGCATAGACAATTGTTTAAAATCGAGTCTCCCAACAGCCCAATTTTCTTGCATGTGTTGAAAAAAGTTCTTGATCACCGTATACTATCGTCTCTGATATCTGAAAAAAAACTACCAACCACAAATTTAACGTTGCAGGGAGACCCTTACCATTAACTTCCATTTTTCTGAGGCTCTCCATGTGTCTTCTTCCGCCTCTGGAAGCAACATTTGTTGTGTGAAAAGTGTCACAAAGATGGCGAAGTGGATTTGAAGCGAGCTGACTGAGCTCACTAATGTTAGATATTACCGACTACCGGCTACTTCGTACGAGATCAAACTCGTCACTTATTCCGCCAAAATTGAGGACTTATTCACAATTATTCGCTACGTGATGCTTTCAAACGAATAACGCACAACTCCATGCCAGTTCACACAGGTTTCAAAAATGACATCAAATTGTAATAAAGATTTATCGTTACAGAGCATCACAACAATAACGGTTATGCTGTACCTTTCAGCTCACACCTGTTTAATGCCCGACCACTCTTTAACCGGCCAAAACACTCCAGAGCACTCCAAAGAATGGATTCGTACTTTAAAATTTTGTTTCCAACCTGGTGGGCCGCTCCAATTTACAGACTCCACCAGGATGCATGGGACATTAAAAATTCAAAAGCGCTACGTGTCCTCGGTAGCCTGTTCGACAATACCTTCGCCACTGCTACTTTCGTATCTTGGGACTTTCCATTTGGTGCTAGTGGTCTACTTTATGTCCCTGTGCCGGCTGTGCCGTTCCGCAAAGAAAGATGAGTCCAGGACACCAGGCGGCGAGGACGCAAAACAACATCAACCGAAAAGGATTTCCTCCCCGAACGTCCGGCACGACGTCCTCTCTAAGGACTCCACGAATCCTGCTGACAACTCGCATTGCCAATGAGCCCTTTACCGGTGCTCGTCAGCTTTCTTTTTTCACCCATACAGCGTTTGCTTGTCTGCGCAACAGAGGGCCGCCACGCATCAAACATCGTCGCATCGCCGCTGCTACTGTCAGACGATATTTTATAGACCCACTTTGCCCGCCAAACCGTTTCCATCGTCTGCTGCTGCACGATCGTGTCTCGTAAATGACCAACCGTAATGTGCTCTGCATTTATTTACCACCGCTCCAACAGCACTGCCACGCTACAGCGAGAAATATATTTCACACCGTGTTGGCGTTCAACCTTCGGTCAACTGCGATGCACCATGCTCGTCCACAGTACTTGAACGTCTCTCCCAGCCGGTTAAGCTTCACCAGCCCGCACACCCATCGGCGTGCTTTGGTGTACGTGAATCTTCAAAGCTTTTTGCTTCTGCTCGGGCGTTCACTTTTTTTTTTTTTTTGTTTCGTTTATCTCACATCCATCGTCACGGGGTCGTCCAGCGTGAACCAACCAACCAAGCACGTTGTTCCCAGCGGAGACAACCATCGTGTGTGTGTGTGTGTGTTGAGAGAAGTGAGGAAAAGCATCCCAGCGCCGACAACACTATCTTTCGCCAGGGACATTGTGCTATCATCTTTGCGATAGCGTTCTATTCCTGTTGTTTGTGTTATTCGCTAGCGTGCTCTTAAAGCATCGGGCTCAGCTTTATCCTTTTATTCTAGGCTAGCTCGGTTATGTTTGTCGGCGCATGTGTGGGTGAACGGTGTTTCGCACTTCGTATGCTGATAACTGATTCCGTACGTGTCGACCGTGGGTGATACTGGGAAACCGTCAAGCCAGCCAAGGCTTTCGCAACCTCGCACGTTGCGAGGTTTTAGGGTAAAATTATGGCCAAAGCTATCCGAGCGCGCTGGTGAAGCTACGGTGAGGTCCAGCTACGAGTTGCGATTTATTGTACCAGGGTCAAGATATCGCTTTAACTCACGTGCGGGACGCAGCACACGCGGAGGCGGAGAGTTTAGCCGAGCGAGTAAAGGACTCTTTCAGCTTCAAGTATCTCCTCGACTCAAGCGTTTGATGATTCCAGTTAACGAACTAATCTGCCTTTCACATCCGGCCAACACCTTCAGGACTGCCAGCTGTGGCCGGAGTGTCTAATCACCAAACGCTGGGCATCGGTAGAACGACACTCAGCTCTGAATCCGTAGCAGTGGGAGTGGAGTGAAGGGTTTTCATTATGATAAACATGACAGCTTATGCGATGTCATGTGTCGTTGGGCCATGTTCGAAAATTTCCTTCCAGATCGTGTTGATGCACGTGGTGAGTTACACAACCTGCTTACGATTGAATTAATTCTTAAACATTCTACACATAACAACCCAACATCATCATCCACCTATGCAGAGATAATCCAAAAGTGTCACAAGAAGTTCAAATTTTCAAAATTAAGCGCCTCAATTAATTTCTCAATCAAATCGAATTTATTCTTCACATTCTGTACAGCGAACAATTGCGTTAATTAAAATTTTTAAATCTAGATTATCTTTTCACTAACGAGCTCAGTAAAATGGCGTTCCAAAAAAGTAGCATTAATTCGTGACAGTAAACAATCGCGGAGCCCCTAGCTCCATGACTCCTTTTCAATCGTTTTCGCTTTACTCCGCTAATAAGCTTTTATTTAATTCTCCTTAGCTCCGCTGTAACCTGTGCTCCTGCTGACAGACTCGCTAAGACTGTATTTCTTAACTTCAATCAATAAATCCAGCTGAACGCGCAGGTGGACCGCTCCGCTGGGTCCTGTTTAAGAGTACCTCCCGCTTGACAGAGCGAAAATCCAATCAACAAATAAGCTATCGTCAAAACATTAACTGCCGTTGCCTTCGGTCCCTAATCAACCTAGCAAAAACCGACAGCAAGTGAATGATTGACTACGAGACTACGGGCTGCCGAGCGTGATGTAAAAATAGGAGAGCAGCGGTAGAATAGCGTTAAAGCTAGGAGCGAATGGAAGGAATGAAAAATAACAAAATCCTTCTAATCCAATAAACAGCCACGCGTTCCTTTACCGCTCATCGACGATTTGGCCTTTTTTTCATACTTTCATACGTATATTCGATAGGGTGGTACACAGTCTAGTTGATTCCTGTGTGATTTGTTTTTGTTTCGTTCGATTCAATTAATAATAAAATTACTTTACGCTGTTTATTGTTACTTTCATTTAATTAATCTGAAATGTCTGGTCGGTTTTATAGATTAATTGCACAAGCTGGAATATAGAATCGTTATTTCAGTGTATTTGTGAACACAAATATATTTGTATTTATAATATTTCAACGGGCTGAGTGCCCTAACCCTCCGAAGCATTGATTTATATTAGAAAAATAGTGTCATGTGTAAGCGCTCTCCCGTAGTGAGGACTGTGACTATCTGACTAAGTGGCTTTCGTGACCTAGTAGGAATTTATGTAAAGCCAAGAAGGAGTATTAGAAGTTCCATGTGTTCCACTGCGTACATTCTCATACAAAAATTCTTCAAAAATTGAAGCTTTTTCATTGTGTAAACAAAAGCAATCAAGTGAACTTTTCCGCCCGAGATGCGTTAAACACACAGGATTATATTTTCCCGAAACAAAACTCAACAACAATCTATCAATACTTCTTCTTAGACCACCTCCTCTATTTTTATTCCGTCGGTTGGCTATCTGTGATTCGATTTACGTACCATCGTCAGACAGCCAAGTCTTTCGTATGGTCCTATCAATTTCCTCATTGAAAAGAGAAGGTAATACAAAACAGAAGTTTGTAACGGAGTGCAAAGATATTAATAATGACCATCAATAACTGTCACTAGCAGAGGTGGTGGGCCCGGTTCTACCACAAATTCGGCAAGAAGCAGTCCAGTCTGGTCCGCTTTGTTCATTCTTATCCTTTGTTGGTTTCATCACATTTTTGTCTTTCGTATTGTTTCGTTTATGTTTGTTTAAGTATATTTACTTAACAAAAAGATGCTTGCAAAGCAGAGTTATGAATTGAATGTTCTTATGAAAGGGAAATATTCTTACGCTTTAATCATTCTAATTATAATTGACAAGCGAAATTATTCATTTTCTCCTCTTTCTTCTTTGCTTCTGAATTTAAATTTTGTTCATTGTGTTGTTAAACTTATTTGAATTTTCAACGTTTCTAGTATTTTGTTCACTTCAAATTTTTGCTTTTTTTCTATGAATCTTGTTACCATTTTACTGCATCGAAAGACACAACATTCTAACAATTTTATTTACCATTTTTAACAATAAATCTTCCATAGCTTCAACGGATTATACTCCATTGTGCCGATACACCAACTCTTTCAGTGAATCACACAGGACACATCATACAGCTGAAATATGGAATTAAACCGACACGTGCCAGCCAAAAACCGGCCAAGTAGCCCCACACAGTTTCAGCCTAAAATTCAATCATAATCACACTGCCGCATTTTGCGCACAATAGAAAAAGGGTTTCTTCCTATTGCTGTGCAGCCAGGCTTGTCCGATTCGGAGCACATTTAACACACCGTTTCAGTATGACATCTGTCGAACCGTACGTCAATCAGACAAATGTTTCACAAATGGTGATACCGGTAATGCTAATTTTAATTAATTTCCCCTGCAACCGTACACCTTCAATGCACAATGGGCAAGCGTTTTCTTTTCCCAAATTCCCCAAAACGATTGTTCCTGTACGGTCAATTCTAATTAACCTCAAAACACGAAAGAAACGAGCAAACTGACAAGATGATTCGCTCTCGATTCGATTACCGTTCGAAAGCTGGTCCAGTCTCTCCAGCTAGTTGAATAGTGAACATATGCGAGACGCGCAAAGTGCAGCCTGTCTAGCAAGAAACATGACGGTATGCATGAATAAAAAATCGAAACCAATCGCATTTAGATGACCGTTTAGGAATGTTAACTGGTTTTCGGTCGTGCGACTCTTACCGACTGGAAGAGCAAAACCTTCTGATAATGAAAGCTAAAAATTTGTGAGAAAAATCAAAACGTACTGGAATTTTTATTTCAATTTTATATTACAGTAAGTCGTCAATTTAAATAGGCAATTTAAATAAATCGAAGAAGCCCCACTGTGGAAAGTATTGTACAGCTACACAAATTTATCCATGCTGCAATAAATTACACCACATACTATTCGCTATTACCGGGGCTTTAATGCTTTGAAGAAACCTTAAAAAAAGTACTCGTTTAGCATTGTCAACAGTGCACCCGATAGCAACTCATGACCGCTTCTTGGCGCTGTCGTACTCAACCCCTAAAGCATCAGAGGTTAACAGGTTTACGTCAATAAGTGGATTCCATCGATGGTTGCACATAATCCCAGCTTACACGATACCCTAAGTAAATGGGCTCTTTATTTTGCAACGATATACATATGCTGTTTTTCCGCTAATTGATTGATGGAGGCGCCCAGTACGCCGTACGTAATGCAACATGCGAACGGTAGTACTCAGCATATCGCCGATCGGTCGATAAACCGTGCAATAGAACGGCACTTTGGAAATCACCTTTACCCTACTCTATAACATAATCATAACAAATTTCATAAATTGATCTATTTATGAACCCATTTGCACGAACGGTCACTCTTATTCACCTACCGAGGTCCATTTGAATATTTTACTACGGGCAAACTCCCGCCTGGATATGGCTTTAGGTGAACTTTTCAATAATCCATCCAGCAAGATAAAAACACTCCAGCATCATCCTCGACCTGCAAGCTAATGGTAGCGGGGAAGTAGCAAAACAGAAAAAGGATCTAATAAAATCATTCCGCGCTTCTTCCTTATCAACACTTTCCGCTGTACCGTGGGTGCGTTACACATACAAACGATACCTATCGCACCCGTGCCTTTGTTGTGTGCCTTTTTTTTTTTTGGCTTTGGCACGATGTGCGTAAAATGATATTGCTTCTTTATATTGTTTTCCAATAGCCTAAACGCTGGCGATGACGGTCGTGAAACTCATAACAACCGGAAACACTGTAAAACCAGTTTTGAACTAGCTGGCCAATGGTTTCGTCGAAATTTCTCCAACATTACTGCAAGCATCATCATCATCATCATGATCATCACTGGCAGTGGGAATCGTTTCGCAGGGAGGGAAACACAAAACGACTCAGTCATGGTAGATTTTGCGAATGGTTTTATGTTTTATGCTGCTTTCGTTTCGATTTTTCTTTTTGATACTTTTTTTTCACACATTCGATTTTATTCCCTATCGTTAGATTTTATGTTATTTTTATAGGCCCAAGTGCGAATGAAATGTGAACCACCGAGCGCGGAATGGAATGGAGCTATCCCAGACAGAAGCTTCGAAAAATGAAACATTTCATTCCGGAACGTCCCAAATCGGTCATTCACTCTTTGCTAGATTGCAACTATGCTTTATCGTTTTGTTCGTAACGTAACATTCAAGTACATCTGTTGGGGAAAAAACTCCATTTGTTTTATTTGTTCAATTTAAAGGTTCCACGCGAATAACCTACCCGTGCTCACCTACCTATCGTGCTCCCAACACCGTATCAAATAGCCCTCAGATAGTGAACAATATTTTCGGCCAAAATCAATATGACCTCGATCGAAGCCGATAGAAAAGGTTAGCCACAAGTACAGGCAACGCTCGGTTTCTCCTACACAAAGTGACACACAAATGGTTTAAATTCTGCACATAGTTTCACCCACTTACGCTCGGTCTGCCGGAGTCCGAAACCCAATTTCGCGGCTGCCAACCAACCCCCGTGTGTCCTTGAAATATCATTCCGTCGAATGGGGAAAATAGAACCGAATCGAATAAATCACCACGTTACGCTCCTAGCACCCAGGACGCCTTTGCTGTGCCGTGCTCGAACGGAGGAGACAAGCACGCACTAACACACACACGCCCCCCAAAATAAAATCCCTGCCAGGCACTCTCGGAATCGAAACCGAATTCGCACAGGAAGTAATTACTTCAAGACGATAAATATTTAGTATTGCCTTGCCGTACAGCCGCGTTCCGCGTGGTTTAGCTTTCCGTTAGCATTTCCAAACACTTCCGGTCATAGCGTGAGCGTGCTGCTTCTGCTGGTGTGTGTCTCAGCTGTAGGCAGAAAAGTGTTGCGTATCTGTTTGAGTTTTTCATCAGCCTCATCGCGTCGGTGTAAATGGTGTCGAAATGGTGCCATTCCCCCCCCCCCCCCCCCCCCCTGGTTTGGGTAGAGCAAATAACGCGCCGAAACAGAACAAAACTGAAGCATTTTCTTACAAACACAAAGCAGCACCACGCAATAGCAAATTGTGCAAAGGAAAAACGATACTGCTTCGTGGAAAAACTGCGTCAAGAGAAGGGGTTTTTTTTTGTCCCTGTGTTTGCTTCCTACAACTCGTCTGTATGCTTAAGTTTCCTGCCGCCTTTTTTGCTTCACTCACGTGTTCTTTCGCAAATGCATTGTCGAAAGTCTTCACGATGGATGTGTTGATCAAACGTAGACAAACACACCTAAACGTGTAATCTACCCAGCAGCACACAGCACAAAAAAGCCTCCCCACTAGGGCATTTAAAAAAAAAAAAAGCTGCATTATGAAAAAGAACGAGGAAAACACGGCACAAGACACTAAGCACCAGGAATACCGTGAATATTTCTTTCCCGTGCAGTGCAGAGCTACGGGCATATGCTTCCCTGAGCAACACGAAAACTGATGGAACGAGGGAGTGCTGCAAGGGTGTTTACCGTGTAAAATTTGTTGCGAAATAATTTTTGCTAAACGAGCCAAATATTTACATTCGCATGTTCGTCTGCCGTGCGCCTTGTTGTATGCAATGCGCCGTACGCTCATGTGCTGTAGCGAAGCGAGCGATGCATATCGAGTGGTGCTAAATGACCAACGCTAGCGCTTCTACAGAGGGATTGCTTAACATGGTGCTGCTCACTCAAACACTGCTCGTGCAGACAGCAAGGCAGAGAACCTTTCAATAATGATATTAAATGCTTAAAACATTATTTTCCCATTTCCAAGCCGGGTTCCTCTTCCAGCGACGACTCATTCATTATGGATGTGATATCATTAATTTCTTTGGCCTTCTAGTTGTGAGGGCTTTGTGAAAGTCTTTCATACACACACAAACACACACACACACACACACATACACACAACAATACCATGACCATCATCATTAATCCAGACGATCGTTCGTGGAAGATAATGTGCGCCCGAGAAGTGCCATTTTCAAAATAATCAATCCTCTGCCGTTTCCGATTGATCGAAACCGATGGACCATGGCTATCGTATTCACATTTTATACAGTACTGCAAAAGCGTCCCGCTGATACTTCCTCACCATTTCGAAGCATCCGCTTATCTACGGGTGAGAAACTAGCCTTTAATGGATTTACAGCCATTAGATCGATTTATGTCAACGTTTATTCGCTTCGTTTCATCGTTTCCAGCAGCATCGGATGTAGGGCCCCGGCTTGCATTGGTTTCGATTATGTGCCAACTGTGCACCCGGTGAAACCACCAGGAAACAGGAAATTCCAACCGATCTTGGAATATTCTTTTGCGTCTTGAAGTGGAGCACCCAAGCACACCGTCCACGTACGTCCGCAGAGCCGAACAAGAAAGACACTCGCCTGTCTCTTCATTTATTTTATTTACTAATGTCATCGCAATCTCCAAAAGCACTCGTGGCGCAGCGTGTCCGTCCTTTCCGGTTGCCCACTCGACTTCCGATGGTGGAATCGGTGGTCGTTTAGTGGGTAAGGAGTGAAACTCTTTCAAAACAATGCATCGCCCCAGCAAAATCACCCAATCGCCGTATGCGGGAACACCAAACCGTTGGGTTTTTTGCTTGATCGGCCAGCTGAGGCTCCGGCCGGCTGACGGACCGGTTGAGGTAAACCGAAGCGAGAAACGACATGGTCGATTTCCACCACAGTCATGTAACCTTTGCCCGCGCGCACATACACACACACACACATACCCAGCTCCCCCACCCGTCCACAGATGTTCCCTGTCGGCCGTTTAACGGGCCATCATCCTTCAGCTGCCGGGCAAAAACTGCTGCAACATTGCCGCTAGGCGGTGGTGTGTCTTCTGCTTGATTTATGGCAAAAAGTTTACAGCTTCTGCTGTGCCAAGCACCGGTACGACCGCCACAGCAGCAGCAGCAGCAGGCAGCGATTCACGAACATCCACGAGAAAGCGTAAGCGCGTGGACAAGAAGTGGTTTGAAAGTTTTCAACTGTGGATAAGAAAATGGATTTGTCTCATGGCAGTATCATGATTTTGTTGATTGCATTGCATTGCTGTGTTTCGATTGTGCCGGCACGAGGCCCGGGCCCGGTATGGTGGTGCTGCCTACGGTTTGTCACTGCTGCCACACAGCAGATAAACGGGACCGCAACGATAAGGGGAGACCTTCGGGAGCTTCGTAGCTAGCATTGGCAAACAGGACAAACAGAAGAAAGAAAAAAATGCCCAGATAGATGGATGGATGGATGGAAAGTCCATTAGGAACTTTTCAATTGTTTAATGGGAGCAAAATTAGGCTCCTTTCCTAGGGACCAAACCCACCAAAGCAACAACAAAAAAAGCTCCTTTCCATTTCTGCCGCCACCGCGTTTCATATGGAAGTGGGCCCACATTCGAAGACCCACTGGAAATAGATAAATTGTTATTTATGGTAATTTAATGGCGTTTGATGTAAATCATTATGTTCCTGATTCGGTACGAATTGCAGGAGGCACTTTTTGTGTACGATTTTAGCCATACCCCCACACCCACAGCTCCAATGGGTCGATGTTGTACGAAGCCATGGGTTGAGCTCCAACATTTAATCTAACGCTATGGTGTATAAGTGGTTTTTTCGTTGTTGCTGTTAAGTTCTTCCTCCTTTACGTCTGTTTACAAGAACCTTAGACCAGGCAAACTACTGGCCAAACCGGCAAAGTCGAGCGGGTGCGGCAAGTTGCTTTTGCTAAGCTTCACCGAGGCGTGTCTCTCGTTTTGGTTCGGTATCGCGGGGTGTCGGTATAAATCATTTGCAGAAAGACGACCACCTTCCGAAAGCATCCGGACGCAAAACTAAGCGCGGCGCGAGGGAGAAAGTTGAAGTCAAAGATGTTTTAGCGCTTCACCAAAGTGCACATGTTTTGCCTGGTTAGCCCGGTTAGTAGGTGTTTCTACCTTCGTGCTCCGCTGTCTGTGTGCGGGAGCGCCAGAACAAGATTTATGACTAAATAACCCTCCTTCCGAAAACAACGACTTTAGCCCGACGGAGCCCACCGATACATCTCTCCCTCCCCCCCGATGCTGATCCTTGGCGGCCTTTGCTGGAAGGTGCAAAGTTGGGAATTTGCTGATATGAGGATTTGATTTTTGTTTGCTGACGGTTGGCTGATTTACAAGAGTCACAGCACAGCTTTTAGCCTTCCCTCCTACCCCGATGGAATGATAACGACTGCTGTGGAGCGGTGTCATTCCCACATTGCCTATGAAACTAAACTCGTGCAGTGAGCAATAAATAGTTTTGGAGATTATAAAGCACAGATAATGACGAATTCGCAAAGGAATTATGAGCACCATAAAATGCTCATTATTTTTGAGCAATGGATCGGTTGGTTGGTTTGGAGTTGGAATCAGGGATTCCGAAACTTGCTTCGAAGAACTTTGGTTAGAGCGGCTGTTATTTTTGACTCGGTTCTTCTTGCTTTATTCTATCAACGGGACGACCGTTTAATGACTGACAGGAGCAAAAGCTACTCTCGCAATGACGTATCTTCGCAATAGTTCTAAGAGATAATTTCTTCAGCAATAAAAAAAAGCTTATTTCATCTCCACTTCCTAAGAAAATAAGGCATCCAACATCCTTCCTTCCTAGCTCTATTCTCGGAACTATCGTTAGCATCCGGATCACGCGACGAGCGTTACTCGATTGTTTCATTTATTAATGTCACGCCACGTAGAAATGTCAAGAACATCCTCAAGTCGTTCCATTCGTCCATCCACCAGATCGTTCAAACCATCCCGACGGGTAACAAGTGTACGTTACACAAGTGACGTGTAATAAAGCCATTCGCTCCCTATCGCTTAAAGCGGACTCCCCCCGAGTTTCCCCACCTTCGATAAAGTTTCGCGGTTAAACAACTACCGTTCCGTGTGCGGACGGTAGCTCTCTTACCAAAAAAACATCTCCCCGGATGCTGGCACCTGCCCGCAGGTTATGATGTTCGAGACTTCGAATGTCTCGAAGGTTCACTTTGTAAGCACGAGAAGAAAACTCCACCAAGTGGGAGTGCTATATGTGTGCTATCGGGCAAAAACGGGCGGATAAATTGGACCAATACAACAAAAAAAAAACTCCCAACGCACACAAGTACACCCTTGAATGGAATGTTATTAACTCACCACGGCTGGAGATGACCGCATCTGTCGTTGACACTAGCAGGCTGCTGACAACGATGAGGAGGATGAACATGTTGCGAAGGAAAATAAATCGTAGAAAGCAATTAACTACGCCTCGTTGACTTCGATGGTTGCTGCTGGCCACCGCCATGATAGCATTGTTGCCGGCACAGTTTGCGGTGACGATGGGTCGGCCATTGCGCTTCGCCGGATCGGTCGCATCAACGGTAGCGCCGTCGCTGGGGCCGTAGCTACTGTTGATGGTGTTGATGCTGTTTTTGCCACTGCCACCGTCACCGTGCCGTCTGTGTGTGGCCATTCTACTAATAGCTGTTGCCGGATGTGCTTGATACCACCGGACGGTATTTAGTGCAGTCATCGCGATCTCTCGGCTCCGTCGGCAAATGACCACGCCAAAGTGTCTTGATGGGGCACTTTAGCTGCCTAAGCGGCAATAAGAGGGATTTTTTGTCTCTCTCTCTCTCTCTATTTCTCTTGTGCTCTCTCGCACTCTCGCTGTTCAATAACCGGTTACTCTACGGCCTAGTATACGCTGCTGACAAGCGCTGTCAAAACTGAATCCGTCTGCGTTTCGGTACACCACTAGAAGATACTGCAGCACACACGGAAAGTTTGCACAAAGTTTCAATAATTCGAGGTTTTCACAACACTTCTACCGACACTTCACGACACTGCACTAAATGCGAAACGATCATTTCACCTTGCACCACTAGAATTAATCAAACACTTCTTTTCTCGCTCATCGATCGCACTCGTTTTCGCAACAAAAACAAAAACAAACACCATCAAACTACACGTGACTTCACTCACACCAAACGCTCGAAGCACACGGGGGTCTCACACTCGCCGGCCAACTATTTTCGTCAGCTTGCAAAAGCGCTTCATTTTATGACTTCCTAATGAATCTGCCGGCCAAATGACTTCCTCACGCAACGGTAACCTTCGTCACTGGTATCACCAACACTCGCATTACCATCCACCACGATCATCATCACCATCACCGCAACCTGTTCACACAAGAGGTGCGCCCTCTCGCACGGTTCCGTATCAAATTAGACGCTCTTCAATCGGATCCCGTGATCGTTTATTATTTCAGTACGTAACGCACACTACCGGGCGGATTATCCGCTGGCGTGGGAAGCGAGAACTGGATAATTAAAATGCAATTATCAGCTACACTCTTTTCCCGATTTTTGTTTCCTTCACCACTACGCGCGCCGGTTGGGCAAGATAGCAGAAGCACACGAAAACAGCACGTGACGGCCGTCGGTCCTTACGGTTGCATTAAACGCTTGTGGCCAATAACCAATCGCCACCGGTGCGGGGGTGGGTGAAGGTTTTTTCTTTCTCTCTTCTCTTCTGCAACCTCCTTCCCCCTGTCGAACGCTGAGAGAACTGTTCGTCAGCAATTATGAAGCGTGGCACGCCTTGCGCCTTGTTGAAAAATCAACAGTTTATTTAGATGATTTCTACGGCAGAAAACGACCGGAACGTGAAGCAAAAGCGTCTGGAAGGATATAAAGAATTGCGAAAAAAAAATATTTATATTTATATTTATTTATAAAACAAACACTTTGCCATTAATTTTGCTTCAGCAGACGATTCAAATAGCTTGCGCATGGTTTAGGCCTTGATGAAATTAATTGCATTATTTATCGTGCGCTTGATGAGAAATCTTTTGTTGTGCAAAACAAATGTTGCACCCGTTGGTGGAGCCATCGTGCGTCACGGCGTCATCTCCCGTAAACGCGTAAACGAATTCAGCTAAAGTTGGGTTGATTTTTTCTCCTCTCATTTTATCCCTCGCTGACGTATTTGTTTTATCAAATTGCGAAACTATTTCTCCCGTTATCACGATGCCAGTTTCTGCAAACACACAGCACAACTTCTTCCGCGAGACCGCCCGGCTACATGGAATGTGGCATTACAGCGCGCGGGCGCTTTCGAGGCAACGTTTTTCGGGGAAAACGAAAATGTTAAGCTTCGGTGCTACCTTTTTAACTCCTCCACGTAAAAACCGCCAACCCTCCATCACTCACCTTCGTTCCCCTCACAGGCAAGCGGCAAGTAAATTCATTTGTTGCCACTTTTTAATTAATGAATTTCTGACGATGGTTCCCAAAACCCAATGCGTCGGAATGTGGGCCTTGGAATGTCGGAAGACCAGCCCGCCGCAACAATACCGATGACGGCAAATGAGCAACGTCTTCGTCATCACCCCGCAATCGCACCGTCCGCCCTCCGGTTGGTACGTTAATCCGAGCGTAGATCTTATCAGCTGCTGGGTTGTGCTGGGTCCTTTTCCCTCACGCGGGCAACGACGTCTTTGTTTGTACGGTAAGGATGTAGCAAAAGTTCTTAAACCGTCTCGTGCATGTACGGGAATGCGGGAGAATTTCCCGAATACAAAGTGCATCCCGCTGCAAACGAGTGTCTTATGCACGTTTGCTAATTTGCATACATATGCATTCTGTCATGCTCGGTCTAGCAGTGGCAGTGGCACTTATGATTCAATCTCATCACCGACGGAAACTTTTCGTCGCCAAAGAATCATCCTCTCCCTCCACCCACCAAACACCCCTTGCACGGTGCGTTGTGCATACAACATGCTTTGTCTTTACGCGCACGCCAAACACCCGGAAAATAAAACAAAAATACGTACACAATCAATCCCCACTTTTACGCTAGCGTGCAGCGTGTGCTAAAGGATTCGTCGTCATTCGACAATGACGTTCCATTGGCAACTTCCCTAGCCGCTTGTTAGCGAGAGGTGCGCACACACACACACACACATACTGTTTCGTTTAATTTCCTCACATCCTTGAAATCCGAACCACCTTCTTCTGTTCGCTCGGAAAAACACGTGCAAATGATGACGAGGTTGACAAAAATTTTAATACATTCATGAATACAGCAACCGGTGCAAGGAGCTGGATTGCCATGGCAACGAGTATAGTGCTGGCCATAAGTATTAACATTTTTTTTTCGTTAGTATTAAGCTTAAAATAATTAAAATACTGGTGATCACAGGATACAAAAGCAAGAATTTAGATTATAATTCTTTAATAGATAAGAAAAATAGTTTCGAACAGAATAAAAAATCCGAAAAATGTTGCATTTTGCTGCAGTCGCTTTTAAATATTCATACACATTGTCACCTAAAATTCAGTTCCCAAAAAAGTGAAGCATTCTATTCATCGCCCGAACTGTACGGTGGTGATATTGCGAATGAAATTACTCATTTCGAATTTATGAAGTTGTTCTCGCACCCTAATTCCTTAGTACTCGCATCCCCCCCAAGCACTCGGTGCGCCTGTTCACACCTCGATAGGTGTCTTTATTGCTGGTGGCGTGCAAGGTGGGCGATGCAACACAAATTAGAAAACGCTTGCACTTGAACGGCATCCACTATCAGAGAATAAAATTATCACGAACGTCTCTATGGGAAGCATTGCTGAATGCGTTTTTCTAACGAATGCTCTGGAGCTGCTTCTTCTTAAGTCGCTTAAGTACGTGAAAGATATCATTAAAATGATCCGGTACACTGCTGGAACTATGCGTCCCGCCAACACAAGGAAGGATAATATCTTTGAAATTTAATGAAAACAAAATTCCCGACCGGCGGGCGTGAGCGATGAGCATCCTTTCATTCACACCACTGCACGTACAAATCGCACCAATTGAAACTGTGATATCATCACGCCAAACGATTGCAATCGATTTAGTGCAAACAAAACTCTGGAAGATGTGTGTGTGTGTGTATGTTTGCAATGGAACTATTTCGAAGCGAGTAGATTGCTGTGTCCTTTGAAGTCTTCAACTTCCAAAATCTCGCTCCCTCCCGATGCTGTGGTAAAAATCTTTTGCCACGTCTTATTAAAACTAGCTTCTTTTCTAGAAGGATGTTCCTTTTTTCCACTTATTCTTGCACTTTGTAACTCCCCGGCAGTCTAATTGAAGTGGTTGACAACGAAAGAACATACACAGAGCGAAATAAAAATAGCACCACTCGATAAATGCCTACGATACGAACAATTTGGTTGCTTTGCAAGGCATACAGTTTGATGAGTCCTCTGCACTCAATGGTAAGACGCTATAGCTTGTTAAAATTGTCGAAATGTTTGCAGTTTTCATGACAACGACGAGAAAGGTGCTAATCATTCAGATTCTAGAACTTTTTCGTTAAAAAAAAACAAGCCTTTGTCAATGTAAAGTGATTATTGCGGCACAACTCTTCCGGTAAACGTTGTCTAGACCCATTGAAAGTTCTTCGTGATCAATTAAGATTATCTCTAGACTTTATATCTAGACTAGACTAAGCAGGCTGCTCAGTTCCTTTCCTTGACCGGAGAGATAAGCTCCTAGCCAGCCTTAACAGGAAGAAGCACCCAAAACTATTAGAGAATGTTTATTGTTTATTGTTTATAAATTAATTCGTTCACCGTGAACGGTTTAACGAGGCAAACACGCTTGTAATGGCTGAGAAGCTTTACAAGGATTTACAATAAACGCAGAGAACTTTTAAATTGGGACATAGACATCGTAAAATCAAACTGACACGAACATTGATTGAAACGCCTAATCATGGCCTTAAGCGGGGCGTTAGTACCGTATACTGTGTTAGCGCGAGCTTCGTGCAACATTTGCCAATGTCTTGATACCGGTCGCGGGACAGCAGAAGAAATCCTACTTACTAGTGACGGTTCATCAATGGTTTCTAGTAGTAGTTCTGCTATAAAGATGAACCTGAGTTCTGTTGCGCCTGACTTCTAACGTTTCTAGGCCCAGAAAAAGACAACGTTGATTGTAGGGTGTTAGTAAGGATCCGTCTGCCCAACCTAGCTTTCTTATGGCGTATCGTGTGAAACTTTTCTGTATTGTCTCAAGTCGTCTTATAGATATAACAGTATATAACAGGACAAGTCACAATAGAAAAGTATTCTAACATCGGGCGAACCAATGAACAAATACCAATGAATATTCTATTTGCGCGGATAATAACGTTGTCATACTGATGCTTAAAAGTCAACTTATTGCCAATCAAAACGCCTAGGTCACGTATTTCTTTGGTTCTCGCTGTCTTGACGCTATTTATCTGATATTCGTACCTAACAGGTGAGCCCGTCCGAGTGAAAGACACCACAAAGCAGTTTTCCGTACAAACTGTCAATGAGTTCTGGACGCACCACAGGTTAAAAACAGTAACAGCATGTTGTAGTCTCTCACAGTCGTCAGTAGTTTTTACAGGCATTAACAATTTCACGTCATCGGCGTAAAGAAGGTAGGAATCGTCAGCATTTTAGCAAATCATACGTGCTTCTCCTTTTTCTTTATGTCAGCATTACTGCCGATGATCGGAACCATCAAGAACTTCATTTAATCTGAAAAAAACCAAATGTTTAACGTTCATTCATCAGGCAAAACCTTTTTCAGCGATATTATTTCGATTTATTTGATATACGTTTTAAAGCTTAAAGCTGCATCATTACTTGCTGCAAATTTGCTGCGAAAGTCTTGAGGGTAATCTCAGTTTGCAATTTGGCACAAATTTGGGATGCTGATCTTTTCTAGCGCATTGATTTTCTACAATATTAAGCTTACATCTCTCCGTAATTTGGCTTCACCCTAAAACAATTCATACATAACAAGCAAAACATAATGGTTTCTTTTGCGACAATTATACATTCAACTAAATATGCAGTAAAAAGGAACTTCAAGTGACACAAAATCGAGCCCAAAAATTGCAACAACAAAAATTAGCAGGAAGTAGGAAGATCGCGAGGAAGTGCTAATTTTGATTCGCTTCCTTTCCTGTGATTTTTTTTTTGTTGTTGGTGAAATGTAAATGGTAAAAAAACAAAGCAATTTTTTAATGTTTAAAACAGATTGAAACATTATTCTACACTTAAGAATCAGAATTGGTTTTTAAATTTAAATATTTTTTTTACAAAAATATGCTGGTGTTATTCTTATTTTGCTCAGTGTATACCGATTGGATTCATTCGTACCTGAGATGGTTCCCAAAGCTTGAGATTGAACTCCGGCTAAAGGGCGCAATGCAACAATCAGTTTTGCAAAAAAAACCAATCTGTTCCGTAGTACCATTTGCACCGAACTAGAATGCTTGAAAAGAACACTATTTCAGGAATTCCAGGAAAAGTTGGTGCCGCTTCTCCTTTAACCACCGGCCCGTTTGACCGTTTTCCCCATTGCCTTCCCGACCGTGGTACACTACCGGATTGGCAGCGCTTGGCACACAGTTCGATCAAAAGCAATTTAAATGCACTCGATGGTGAAGAAAATCTTGCTGCACTGTGGCCATACTTTGCCAGCCAACCGACGGATTTCTGTAGCGTCCAATCGCCGTATCCGTTTTGTGGCCTCCTTACCAACGCCGTCGGCTCTAATCCACCTCGCAATATTCGAACGGAGCGATTAATCGAAAGCTGAGATAAAGCTTACCGGATCTCGGTCTGGTTCGATGAGAGCGACCGCTTTCATTCAACGTCGTTCGTCGTTCTTTATCCACTGCCTGCGAGGATCAAAACCCATTCAGTAGACCTCGACGCACTGTGTTTGTTAGCTTTTCGTTGTTAGTATTAAGCGAAGTTTCTATTGAATGTCTCTACGCGCCCGTGTTCGTGTAAGGAGACGTGCATGCAGTCAAACGGATGGATTTTCTGTTTTCCCCAAGCTAGGATTTCGTTTTGGGTAGAAAAAGGGCGTCATCGAAAGGAGAACCACTTGCTGATAAATTTATCGGTCATTTCACGAACGGGGGAAAAAAGAAAATCTTCCCTCCTGGTTCTGGTTCCTACCATTCCATTCATTCAATCGAAGTCCATTTTCTCCACACTGGCATTCCGTTCTGGAGTGTTCGGGATGTTTGTCCTACCGGCTCCTCACGGTTTATTATCCATTAACCAGATATTGCCTTTCCGTGATGTACGAAAACAAAACTAAAACGCGCAAAGAAAGCCTCTCATTTGCAAAAGGAGTACAAAAAGGTAGCCAACGATCCTCGCTGTTGAGAGTGGTTTGGATGAGGCAAGGGGAAAAAAAACACACACACACACACACACTTCATCGCAAATGAAGGAAAGCTTCGGTAAAACCTAACCGGCCTGACCTTCGCGTCGAGAACTTTTCCGGTTTCCGGTTTTCGTGCCGGACATACCGGGACGCAGCAGGGACTACAGGGAAGTCCGCAGCTGCGTCACAAAGGCGTGCAGTGCTCCCAAACCTTTCCTGGGCCAAGCGGAAATATAAACATAAAATTTTATTATAATACAACTGTGATTCAGATTAGGTCGTTCGATGGTTTGCTTTACCTTTCGGTAGCAAGTGGTCGATGCTCGTCCCTACACATACCGTGAGCGTGTTTTCACACTCCTGCCTACTGATTGCCTCTTGACTGTTGGTAAGTTAACCGGGCCGAAACTTGCAGGGATCAAACAACTTCATCATCGCGGGTCGCTTCGGTCGGGAAATTCAGTCGGGCCAGGCAACCAGGGAGTCAACACGCGAATAAGGCTTGCTTAGAATGGAGGCTCACATTGCCAGCGAAAGATTTTACGATACGTTACAATAATAAGCAATCATAGCATTTCACGGAAATGAAGACCAAGTCATGGGTCATTGTTCACACGCCACGGTTTGAATGGTTTTTGAGAAGCGGATTTCTTAAGAATTGATTAATAACTTAAACTTGTATTATTCATCTAGCGATGGCATGGAATACTTTCACCTTTTTTATTGTCTATTTCTGTTTAACTCATTTCAACAAACCACACCAGCCATTCCTTCTTAGAGCGGCACTAATACTTAAAAACTGTTGATCAAACTTTTGTCCCTAATTTCCATGTGAAGTGTTCTTGGTGGAACAAATTTTCTTTTACCAATTCCACGCGCCGATAAGATTATTACCCACCGGCAATGGGCACACGGCCGTAGTTGCCACCGCCGAAATAGCTGGCAGCTCCCGTCTATCGCTACCATAAAGCCATAAAACCGTGAATATGCTTCCACACAATCTTAGTGCACATCGGCATTAACTTTCATTTCGATACCGAAAACACACGCACACACACACACACGCCCGAACTGACAAACCACACAAAACGCTGGAAACGATTGAAGGACGAAACCGAAACCATCTCACCTTGGCAAGGTTGTTGAAGTATTTTTCATCTCCCGTAGCCAGCACCCAGCAAAGGAACATTTTTATTTACGAATCTTAATTAAAATCGTAAACATTCCATCACATTACACACACACACACATCCACACAGGCCCTTACGATGGTGGTAAGATGCACGAAACCATCATAATCTTTGCCGTTGCCACAGTCCTCGGGGCGCTTTAGGGCGCCCGTACTCGAATGGTTGCTCCCGAAACCGCAACAAAACGAGGTTCGCGTGCGCTTTTACGATGACGATCTATTTTACACACAGGTGCCACAGATTCGTTACAGCCCTCTGCCATCGTTAAAAGAGACCAGGGCGGGGATAGGCAAGTGCCGAGATGGGGAGGAAAACATCTGGGAGTAACTGTCATAAAACGGAAAAGTTTTCCCCGGCAAGACGAAACCAACAATCGTAACCATTACGATATGTCATTTTGAAGCCGATCTCTTACATTACGTCGGTGTCCCGTTTGGTGGAGAAAGATTTCCAAAAATGGTGAAAGTTAAGGAAAAAAAAGAAGAGGTAGCATCGCTGAGGGTTCTGTTTTAAACGGTCTTAATTCAACCATCTTAATCACAGTACGGTGATGTGGTAAGGGGACGCTATTCACCAAACTTTCATTAACTGAAACCAATCTCAATGACGCATGGTCAGAATCGATTGGATAAAACCATCTATCTATCTACGCTGCTGTGTGTGCGATTAAGGAAAGTGGGGATCGATGAAAAAAATCCTCACCAAAATATCAACAAATCACCAAACGTTCCCCCTTCTCCAAACTCTCCAAGAAAATCATTACGATAAACCGAAGCAAGAACCGGGCACCGACTCCGGTCAAGTCAGGCGGGAAAATTTAATTGATGACCTTATCGTACCTACGTACTTGCATCAAAGCTCCCGTTCCCGCGAGAACCTATCAGTATCCGGTCCTGTCAGCAACCAGACGACCATCATGTCTGGTTCGCCGGTGAAAAGATGGCGCACTTAATTCTTCATCGACCGTGAAATCATTTGGTCTTGCTGGTCTCGTGCCACGGCAGCAGCAGCACAGAGAGGATCGAACAGGGATAAATCTACCATAGGCCCGGGCACTAATTAACGATGATCTTTTCCTGATGTTGCGATTTTTCCGTGGCAAAAATCACTGACTCTCTGACCACTGTACCGCTCGATTCGCCGTTAGCGATGATTGGAATTGAGTCTTGTATTATTTTTTGCTGTTTCTTTTTCCCCCCATCTTTAACTCCACTCGATTCTGACGGAACGCCCTTTTTCCCCTACCAGAATCGCTCGATAATGATCTCACTTTATTGGAACTTTTTACTTGAAATAGGGAAGAAGAAAAACAGCCCTTCTTGCAAGAATCATTAGACCTTTCCATTAAAAACAAGTTACTCGAAACCTGGGACATTTAAGGTTGAATGAACAAATCAGCAGGAAAAAAAAAATGATTAAAATGACTAGACGAAAAAGGTAACTTTAACCCTTAGACCTCGATGAGTCCTGACGTCCTAATTGAATCGTTATTATTAATTACACTTGACAATCGGCTGAACCGTGAATAACGCGGCCCCTCTTGGTCGCCTCTGTCTGTTCTGAGGGTCAAATGATCTTTTCGCAAGTTTTTTCCTTATCGCACTAAGTATCCAAATTTGACGTGAGGGTACGGGGATGATGAAAAGAATTCAATATTCATTCCTAATATCATAGATCTGGAGAACGGTAAAATTTGCTTACCGTTTCTACTTCGCCGTTACCTTCCGATGCCGCCAGAATGGATTCCGGTCAACGAGCAGCGCGCAAGTAAAAACAAAAAAACAACTTATTTGACAGAAGGAAGGTTCCTAAAGTCTTGGCTCAATCGAGCACCAAACGCAACACTAGGCAAGAGCCGCTCCGGCAACGGAGTTCCGGTGTAATCGATACGTGCCACCATCTGTCCATCGTTTACCAAAATGCTCCAACTATGTGTCGTATACGTTGCCAAAATTGTTTGCCCTCCTCAATCACGTCAAAGGTTCCCCCACCTCCCACCAACGATTGCCCAGGTCCGATCCAAGAATCGACAAATTGATTTATAAAAGACTTTTAATTAAAATTCCTTTCCACCCGACCAGACCAGACCTGGCCAGGCATCCACGTGCATCTTATTCGTCAATCTTCTGCTCGGTGGGCCAATTTTGACAGTTGGCAACATTGGTCAACGGAACGACCGACAACCACACGATCCACGGAGCCAGGAGGCTCGGTTTAATACGAACTTTTGACTAACTGTAAAGTTGGTAAACACTAGCAGGTGGTTCGGGGTTTCGCAACGAAGACTACTTCTAGACGACAGAAGCACCCTCACAGTGAACTATGCGAAGAGGCAAAAATATAAACAACCATCACACTTTTCAATACTCTCTCCCTCTCCATCATAGGTCCCAACGCAAAGCGAAACATTGCAAACATTAAGTTCCATTTCGTACAGTTTCGGTGGGGTATAATTTACCGTGGGCACCCGGTGGGCGAACACGTTAGAACTCCCGGGTGGAAGCCACAATCGTCCCACTTGAGACTAAATTGAGTTATTTGCTTTATAATTTCATTATGCTGTGTTTTCGTGATCCCTGGTCCCCTTGATCCGATGTCTCGGGCTACACCGCCATGCTAGGACGTGCACGTGCGGGCAGGAATCAAAGTTCACTTTTTAATTTAACCAAACCATTCTTGGACGGAACGCTCGGGTACCCCGGGTGTAGTTATAAACATTATTTCAGTCGAATGTTTCATTGGACGTTAGCAATGAAAAATGGTGCGGCAACTCGCTGACTCTCGGTTTGACAGTTTTCCGGCACTGTTTATGCAACGCTTCTTGCTCAAAGCTTGTAAAAGAAACACCTGTAAACGGGCAGAACAGCGTTCAGGCTTCACCATTCACCTTCGTGCCGGTGGAGAAGTGTTAGGAAAACATGTTGCTTTTAAAATGTTCACCCAAGATCAACAAAGAAGTTGTGTTTAAGCAGCAGCAAATCTGCATTCCTGTTAATAGAACGCCTAGACGCTTGGGTTTTAGGAAACTTTTCAAAATCAATTTTAGCAACAACAGAAAACAAAAAACAATTTTCTTAAACACGCACTCACACACAGGGTGAAAACAAAGCAAACACACAAAAACAACTGCTTATATTTCTCTCCAGCTCCAACAAACCCCCGCAAGGAAAGTGATCTGGAAACGTGCGATACGACCTGCCGCAAAAATTCGTTTCGGTAAGTTCTTGCCGGAGCTGTGCGTGGTAGCGGGCCGGGTAGCTTAAGTAAAATAGCAATTTCTTCTATTCAAATCAGTCTCCTCATCAGGTGGGCCCCACTACCCTTTCTGGGGACGGGATTTTGGCCAAAAACGGGATACTGTTTTACCTTCCTGCACCCTCGTGTTCGACCCTCGAAACAGACTAGCCAAGTTTTTGTTGCCTCTTATCACCCACCGCCTTACTACCAACTGTGCAAACAGGAGTGAAATAAGAGCACGTAGCGGAATGCATCGGAAAACGCTCCAACCCGCTTAAAACAAACTCAATCTCAATCGAATGGAGTGAGCTCGTTCCATTCAATTTTCGCGGCTTCGGCAGGCTTTCCTTCGCGCAGAAAGTACCCGTTGCCGCGGGTTCGTAGGTGCGCGGCAAAAGCGTACAGTGTACATAGCGCCCGCGTACGGTAAAGGTATTGGGGAGAAAAATTAATTAAACTGCCCCCACCGTGCGTCCCGTTCCACAACCCCCACATCGACAGTCGATGTGCATACAACAACTATTTTGATTTTCTCCTTCCTTTGTAAACGGGGTTCCTTCCTTTGCTTGTGTGTTCGGTGCCGGCGAGCGAACGGTTCGCTTCGTATGATGCCCCAAAGCTGTGTCGGTTTAATTACTTATCTGCTGCACAAATTCAACTCGCCCTCGCGAAAACACACACACACACAAAAACTCCAGCGCAAGGCATTTTTTTTCCCTGGGACGTTTACGTAGAAAATCCTTGTTTCGCTTGCTATGACAAACACTTACACAAATAAAACGATAGAAAAGAAATAGTCAAAACCGCGTGCTCGAGTATGTCCACGCCACGTGTTTGTAGGTGTGCACGGTGCCTGTACCCTCCCAGCATTCCGGTCTATTCGGACATAGAAGAGACTACGAAACCGTAGCGAAAGCAGAACATCTCGAAATTAAATGATAATCAAACAAACCGGAATCGTAACAGAACAGGAAAAAATAACATCCTTGTCTCAAGTGGGTTTTCCTAACGCGCTACTAGCTCTTACCACAAAAAAAATCCGGGGCCGGGACGAACCACTGCCAGTAGTATTTGGGTTTTCTTCAATCTTCTTGTAAAGGAAGCAAGAGATACTATGGAGAGTGATTTGACTAACGCAAATCGTATCCGTTCATCAAATTCGTTCCAAGTCGTGGTTTCTTTGCGCCTACAGATTCCTAGTCTCCATGGTCCACTTTGGGTTCGGTTGGGCGTTGACCCACTTTACGGTTGTGCCCAGCAAAAACAACTTGACACTCGAGTCGACGGCCGACAGCATCCAACCACCCTCACCATCGACGAACCATTAATTCATTCGCTAAAGGAGAATGTTTGTTCCAAAATTTGCCCACCGTAAGCAATTCTGAGAAATTATTAAAAGTGCCACCCTCACTGGAATACAATTTATCGTTTAAGTAGTATCACGTGGCCTGTGGCCAGCTCATCAGCAGCGCAGCAACTACAACTTTGTTCCTTAAGGAAGTAAAAGTTTGATCAGCTGTATCTAAACCAATTCGTGCCGTATTTGTATAATTTTTTAAGCCTTCTTAATACCGTCCCTGAATGAAAGGAAAACGATCGCGAAAATGGCTGACTGATTAAAAAATAGGTAACAAAACACGAGCATTTCCTCGCATCAAGTTTTCATCAACAATATTTCGTTGCAGCCTGTGCGCGCGGCACTTCAAATCCAATCCAACGCAGCGAAACACTCCGGAAGGGCAAAATAAGGTTGACCGACGAAACAGACCACGAAACCCTTATCCGTCTGAAATCGAAACGAAAGTTAAATAAAAAATACCCGGTAAGGAATAACAACAAAAAACCGGGGTTTTACCGACATCCAGCCCAACTCTGGGTCAGCTAATCTGATAATTAATTGTCTTATTAATTGATCCGCGGGTTGATGTGTTAATTTTTATGGCCAGATAGCCCGTGGCGTCGGTTGAGGATTAGCAGCAGCAGTAGCAGTATGGCGCCAACCGGCAAAGTGATGGCCGTCTGAGGAAAATGATCACGAATGAGCGAGACCCCGCTTCACATTTAACCGGCTTCGAAAAGTGAGTAACGGCCATCTGGCCATAATATTGAGGACTTTTCTGACCAAACGCATACAACTCCTCCTCAACGAAAACAGGACAGCAACAACAACAAAATCCACTAATCCCTGGAACCCTTCTTTTAGGGTTGCTTTTGGTGACTAAAACAACAACGATGTTCCTTAAACAGCTCCTTCACCTTACGCTTTTGGACCCAAATTCTACTTTTTCAAGAGCAACCTTTTCTTAAGGGATGATAAGATAGTCCGCACACACAAATGGACGGGAAAAGATTGTCCACAAAAGGAAGGGAGATATCGGTACGATTGTTATTTGGGACAGAAATAAGAAAACTTCAAGTCCCTATGCATGGAGCTACGTAGTACACACTTCATCCTTTAACCTATCCACAAGCGGCTAATTCACAGCATCACACCAACGCCGAAGTGGATCTCTGCGTGTCCGGGAAGGGTTTCGCCCCCGGAACGACGATAAGCATGAAATAAAAATAAAACGTGTGATACGTTTTCTAACATGCTGATTGAAAAGTGGAAAACGTCCCCCCTGCCCCGTTTCGCAAAAAAAAAAAAAAAACTCCAATAGCCATCGTGGCCATCATGGACCGTAACAGTTTGCCGGAAACTTTTCTTAACCTTCGAAACGAAATTTCATTTGTTCACCTCCCCGCTAGAACCTACCAAGATTAGATTGTCGAACGCGGGCTCGTGGGAGGGGGTCATAGGGCACAACGGAAAGAAAAAGGTTCTTGCCTTCCTCTACCAAATGCGACATATCGGTTTCGTTCGGTTTCCTCGCGCGATGGTCTTCATCACACGGCGATGAGAACATGCCAATTTTCACTTGATCGTCCCATATGACCATCGTGACGGAACGAGTTGCACACTACCGAAACAGGCCAATTCGTGCCATTGTGTGACCAGTGTACTTAGGTACGCTTCTCTGCTCTGCGTACGGAAACGGGAAAATTGGGAACCCCAACGTGAAAAGTTGATTATCAAGCGCTGGATATAAAGTTCTAGCCACCTCCACACTTCTGAGACCCAAAGAAATCGTCTTCGGCTGATCCCTTTTATTACCCTTTTTTTTTTTAGTGAGGGTTTCCTCAACACCACCCAAAGTCACCTCGTCACCCTTCTCGTCTCATCACACTCAGCATTATCCCTAAGCATCGTCTCGGGATCAATGATACCGTTCGGTTAACCCTACCATCCCCTATCCAATCGTATCGGAAAGGACGACTAACGCGGTACGTAAAGTGGACCTAGGATATACACTTATACACTAGGTTTTTTTTGCTGGTGTATGAGTCTGCCTTTCTTCTCAACCATACAATAAGGAATGGGTTTCCTCATGGCCTTGAGATGTACACGAGCTCGTTTCCAAGTCGAATCGGTTTCCACTGCCGGAGTTCCGTTCATCCACGTTCAGCGATGTGGAGATGTGAGGTCGAAAAGGTAAGCTTCTGCGAAAAGCCCGGCAAAGAATAGAACGGATCGTGTGCTGGGAAATGCAGAAAAGACGATTGAATCGGGTTGGGGGTCCTGAATGCCGGGGAGGATACTTTTGTCTCTATTGAATAAATTGTTAATCCTCCTACGGAAGCAACCATTCGAACCTTTTTCTTCTATGCTCCACTGGAAAAAGCCTTTCATTACCGCCACTTAGCTACCGTACTGGTAGTACTGAATACCCTGGCTGCTGCTATTGCTGCTGCTGCTGCTGGATTGTCCTTTTTCATCCCTCGTCCCTTCTACGGTACTTTGCTTCGCTGTTAAGAGAACGATTTCACGATGGATCCATTCTCCTATCCCTGCAGACAGTTGGCTACGAAGAATGGCTAGATTCATCATTCTATCCTACACGCTCCAATGTCGAGCGGTTGCCTCTTTTTTGTGTGTGTATGCTCCCCACCCATTAGATGAATATTTTCTCATTTTACTCGTGATTGTTTTATGGCGCCCTGGTATCGCTTCTTTCGGTTCTCTCCCAAGGAGCCCAAAACGAACCAACCAACTGTCCCGTGTTATCGCAAACCACCCGAGCATGTTATGAAATAGTTTACGGTCTCTATTGAAGTTTAAGTGGAAAATCGATGACCCTCAGCGACTATTGGTGCTATTTTCAAACCACCAACTGTCCTGTTTTTGAGGTTCGCCCTGATTCGTTGCACCATTTTCACACCGAGTTTTGGTGTGCTTTTGGTTCGATCACACACACACACACACTCCACTTGGGGACACAATATTTACCAACAAGACCAGGTCACCAAACAATCCCCGGGTCTTGCCGTTCCGATGGCTTCTCTGTTCGCATCAAGCTTAACGGCGTGGAAAATTCAGTCACTGGAACACACGGTCACACGGTATCAGTGGCGGAAGTTTGTACAGCTCGGCACTATAAACAAATGCGAGCATGTGAACAATTGTGTCACCGGTACTTGGCGCTTCCGGTGTCGCACGCTCAGGCGTAAGAACGCTCCGGACGAAGCCGGGGTCAGTGTTGGTTGAGCATACCGGAGACCTGGAGCTTTTGGCAAATGCTAGGAAAAATGCTTTTCAGGGTGTCTCGAGACGAGGTTTGCTTGCAGTACCAGTAGACCAGCAGCGAGGATGAAAATACTTTAAGATACCGCATCCGGGAGACGTAATTTTATAATTTTCCTCCAAATGTATCCACAGTGATTGAGTGTTTGAAGGATATCAGTACCTTTAACACATTATCCTTTTAAGTGCACTTTATGCTATTTTCTTCGGACACAATTCAATGTTTACACTTACAGATAGCACTCGCAATACACAGAAGATGTTTGTTGTGATACACAATGACTTCTGCGGTGATTTAACCACCTGCACACGATATACAAAGTACACAAATTGCCTTGCAGAATTAATTCCCTAAAACCAACATTACCTCTTTCGATTGATGAAACACTCCTTAGCATACACACACTTCAAACAATTTTATGCAACTCCACACTACAATCATACACCATCACTGTCACACATTTGCTGGCACATCACATCGATTGGTATATCGAAATTTTCCCAACCAGATGACACCCGCTGCACACTAACATCCAGCAGCACTATCACGACGCTCCGGTGCCAAGCTGTGGCTGCACGTGCATCGATCACTTGCCTATTGATTGCATAAATGTTAGGCGTTCATGCAACACCGTGCACCGCACTGATTGCCAATCAACATTTCAACCGAACAACGATACCGTGCTGCCCAGTTTCTTGCTCACTTCCACACCGTTCCTGCGAAGGTTTGGTTGAAGCAAACGTTATCCGTTATCCGTAAAGCTCTGACACGGGATGCTCGCGTATCAAATGCAAGGAACAAACTGAACCCCTCATCATACCGTCGGCACGGTTGCGCCAGGATCGGAGCTACGTTTTTGTCGTCTATTAACGAGGAGCAGCAACACAAACAACAAAGGCAAAAATCCCGAAGCGTGCCGTTCCCTGTCGTGTGGCGTAGAAAAGCAAGAGAAAGTGAGAAAATGTTTTCTATCGAAAATTTTCACGAGAGAACACCACCGAGGGAGGGTGTCTTCCAGTGTGAGTGTAAACAATGAAAAGCGTCCCATAAAATAGACGGAATAGAGAGAGAGACCGATGGGAGAGAGAGAGAGAGTGTGTGGATGAGAGAACGCATCGCAAGAGAGAGTTTCACAACGCAGCCCTTTTTTCCGACGACTTTTCCAGCCGTGTTGCGGTGTGCATTATGCGTTCGGGTGTGCTTCGGGTTTCCAGTTTTCCCAAACCCGAACGCACGATAACAAACCGGAGGAAAAAGCTGAACCGAGCGTTCGGCTGAAGCCAGCCGAACGCTTGACAGCTCCGGGTTAGTCCCGGTACCACCTTCCCCCGTGCTTTGTCCCCCAGGCTGTCTTTCTGCAGCCTTTGTTGACCCTTTTGCTGGGAAACGCGGAAATGGTGTTTGGAAACTAGAGCACGTGACTCGCCGTAGGTTGCCTTTACGGAAAGGCGCGATATTCGGACCAGAGACGACAGCCACCGGCACAGCAATGATGTTGCGCTACATCTTTCGAACACTGACGAGCTACGTTTTCGAACATGCGTAGAATGTCGCAAAACCCTGGAACAGTACAGTGGGTGTAGTGTGAAAATGATTTTTATCTCTAAACTGTGATAACAGCATAGCATTTCTTTTATATTACGTTATGAAATTTTATTGTTTACTAAATTAATTAAAAGGAAATTGAATTTATTATAATGAAATTAAGCTTAATAAATTAAAAATCCAAAACCAACAAAAATCTTGTTAAAAACAAGCCAAATAAACATTGCGTTAAAGGGAATGTGAACATCAGGCGTGTTCGAATATTCGTTGAGGCTTCGCTTTGACCTCAAATGTTAACGAATTATGAACGCAAAGCCCTACCAACACATTCGGCACATGACCGGATGCCTGCAAAACAGGACCACAATGACAAAACAGAAAGCCGAACAGGAAACCAGCCAGCGTGGCATCGACCCGACAGCTTGATTTTGGTGAAAGATTATCATCTTTCCTGACCTGCCTGACCCGCGACTGCATTTGCAGTAACGCATCAAGAGGTCAACCATTGAAAGCAGCCACATTTTCAAAACCTTTTAGGATAAAAGATTTTTCAACATGCCGCCCGCCATTTATGTGCCCTTTTGCGAAAGAGGTGATCACGCCGGCCCTCTTTACTCGTTCGCTCATTCATCTTCCTCGCCATTTTTGGATGCCGTTCTAAGGGCAAACCGTGCGGTGGGACAAATTTATGACACATATCTATGATCTCACACCGCCACATGCCGCTCTAGACCTGCGTAGGTAGGCGCTGTCCGGACGATGAATTTGAGTCGAGCCAAATGGAAAACTTCACAGTTTTGTGCGAATCGGACGCGAGAAATCCGCCCGGTATCCGCTTTTGTGTATGGGGCGGTTTGATCTATAGGCATAGCTTGCCGATGTTGTCGACCGAACCGTTTTCCTTTTACCACAAACCACACCATCGGCAGCCAGCTAGGCAGAGCACACTACCACACACTTCGTCACCGCGAATAGCTCCAGCAACCAGAGTGAAACTGAGCCTGAAATTTGATGATTCTTATCGGCAAATATTTATCTTGCTTCTGCACAAAATACGAGCCTGGACCTCCCCCGCCCTGTAAACAAATGTCACGCAATATCACGCCGGGGTAGCCGAGGGTCGAGTGCTGGCTGATGGTGAAGCATACTCCACCTAGGCCGCTCTGTTGCACCGGACTGGATTATGGATTATGGAAGATTCGAAGGGCTCGCACACTGGCCGCGGTGTTGGGGGTAGCCGAAACGCCGAACAAAAATAGGAAAGAAAATATCAAAATTTTCCTGACGAAATTTTAGTGTGTGTGTGTGTTTTTTTTTTAATACTCACTAATCACGCGGTTTCGTCCTACATTGAACGTTGAGATTATAGTTGTTACAACGCACCATTAAAACCATCACGGTTGCCCGAGCATGGACAAACGCAATTTGTTGCGTGGACCTTTCTGGTTTGGGATGCGGATTTATATGCGTGCTACGAATCGTTAAATGACGACAACAATCATCAGATCACGCTTGGTAGGGAAAAGTATCTGGTAAAAATTATAAGGTATCCCAAAGTCTGTAGCTCTTACGCTATTATTTTATTATACTATAATTTTGAAATAAATCCTACAATTGCGAACTAAAACTCACATTTTGTGATGTTGGTTAGTAAACAAATTTATTCCGCAATTCTCTGCATTTCTGACCTTTGGCTAGCGTCATACAAAAAGATATTTAGCAAGGCGCTCATGCTGAAGTCGTTTTGCTCTACATTGGATCAGACCTCTGATCTGTAGGTTTCTGCTATTCCAGAGGAACAATGGGACAAATTTTAAAACGGATGATCATACCAGTAGTTCATACTGGTTACTGATGGCGATACCAGATCACGAGAGATCGAATCATGAACAAAAAAAATCGATGAAAACTTTAGATCATGCTATATAATATTGATGTTTATGATTCTCTAACCAAAAAACCCTCTCTAACCTTCTCTAATCACATTTCGAAAAAAAATACGCCTTATAATGTCGTGTAAGGAACGTAAAACTTTCGTTAAGTTTTTGTTTTTGTCGAGTCGCTGTTAATGTTTGAAATGTAAACAAAAACAAATGCAACCAAAACCGAATTTAATTAATTCGTGGGTTAAGATAATAGTTGAAACAGAACTACCAACAGCGTGAAAGAATGCTGTTGAACATCTTCAAAAATCATCTTCAATGAAATAATTTAGCTCCTTTGGAACCGTTGGTACTTATTTTTATTCTTTTTCCTCTTCATGATCGATAGAATGTCGAGGCAAATGTGGATTTCAATCTTTTGCGCTCGTCCTTAACGTACTTCTAGGTCACGCCGGTCATCGTATGGCTATTCTTGCCATTACCAGAAATAATTTTTCAATCTTTCACACCTTTCCTGCAAAGAGCCTAACGAATTTTCGGCTAAAAACTTTACGAATAAACCTTTAAAACTGGCTTATTGTGGCCAGAGAAACTATAATCAAAAGAAGAAGAAAAGACCTATTAAAATGAACTTACGCCCTCAAAAAACCTATCCGACACCTATCGAGTCTCCGTTCTTCGACCGTAATACGACCGTTGGTGTAAATACTTTCGTTAAGTGTCAAGCTCTTTCTGTGCTGTTCAACGGTTGGCCAAGTTGACCTCCATAATTCCGATCTCCCGATTATGAGAAATTTCCTCAAACGTTAAACCATAATAATTGGGATTAATATTGCCACTGAAAGTAAAATCAAACTGAGCGTCAATAGTACATTTTCTTTTTTGAAAATTACATAATCTTGAAAGAGAAACCTTCAATAGATTGTTATACAATAAAACACTAAAAATATGTGCCCTCAATGGTAAAAGAACGTGTTTTCTTTGAATAAGACAACTCCTTAATTGCATAGCATTATTCTCTTAGGCTCCATTTCATTTTTAGTTCCGTGCGTTTCAGCCACCTTGCTGAGCTATCGATCCGGTGTATTTTTAAGACGATTGCGTAGCATCAGCTGGACCGAGATAGTGCCGTTTGTTTGCATGATGCATGATGTATGTTTTATTCTTATTGATCATTTCTTCCCACACTCAGGCGTCTTATCGGACCATTTAGCAAGCTCCTTCCAGCCACACCGGTATGACTTAAGTGCGGTAATAAATCCAGCACCAAAGATACAAATACACACACACACACACACCTCCCTCCTGGTGTCACTAACACTGGAAGAGGTGCAGAATTGAAATTTAAATATGCACCAGCCCGATTGCAGCTGCAAATGGCATCTCGAATTCATGATGCTCAAGGGAACGTTAACTTGATGTTTCGTCCACCCGGTGCGGCACTGCTGTTCGGTTCGGTAAAATTGAACCAACCGTTTGGTCCGCTCTTCAAACACTCTACCAGCGATGCAGCCGGGCAAGCACGGGTCAGCAAATGCTGTCGGGTATCTTCAAGAACCCGAACGATCGTTCCTTGGTGTGTCGTCAAATTTCTAGTGCTTATGCAGGCGACAAACTCTTATCGGGTGCAGGTTTGTCGTTCGATATTGAATTACCCTTATTACTACTGCTGGCTATCGTTCTCCATTACTATCATTATCTGAAGATCATTCCCAGCAGCTGCAAACCCGCACGCTCAGCCACACATTTCTGTCCGCTGCCTTCGATATCCTCGGTGCCGTACTTCGTGCCGTTGGTATTGGCTGATAAAACCTTCATCCTTCGACCGGAAGACGTAAACATGTCCCACAAGTGCCATCTTCAATATTCCAGCTCGTTGGCTGTGCATTTTCCGCATTGCCCAGTTTGCCTGTCGTGCTCATCACTGCCCATTATAGCGACCCGCCCGCTCGTCCCCGATTCATCCGGCAAACCACACCTCCTTGTTTGGCAGTGGAAAAGTCAAACAAGTCGACTAATGCCAGAAACTATCCAGAAACACCGACCGCTCATTGCACTGGCTGATTTTAACCGCAACTATCTTAGGCAACACAAGATTTTGACGTTGGATCAAAATCGTCCCATCCCTTACGTTGCCTGTCTGTCTTGTGCGTCTCCACCATGACACGCTGGTGGTGGGGGATGGATCCCAATCCACGACGCCCCCAACAAAACTTGCACTTCCGTCACTTTTGCTACAATCCTCCAACATCCGTAGGCAGCGAAAGGGACGGTGTTTGTGGCTGCTGCTGCTTCTTCCGACCAACCACCACCCAACGATGGTCACGATTATGTAGATGTATTTATATATATCTCTCCTTAAAATCATCTCGGCCAACAATAGCAACAACTTCATTACGAGCTCACTCGTCCTAACTTTTCTACACCACTCACTTATCACTTCTAGCTACCGGGCGCAAAAGGGACACGTTACATTCTCACTCACACTCACCGGATTTCATTTCCTCTCATTCGCTCACTCACTTTTAAGCACACAGCACTGCTTCTTCCAACTTCCGGCAGGCGCTCATCCGTAGTACGGAGCGCCAGCAAGATGTTTAGATAATAAATTATCCATATTATTACATCTATTATGTTTTGACACGTCTCGTAAAGCGAAAAGGAAGCGCCAACAACTAGCTCACAAACACATCTCGACCTCACCTGTGCCTCGGACCAGCCACCACCACCACAACCCCGGTGACATACTCGCCCGGGACCAGAAGTCCATCGGAAGTCAGTCACTACTGCCCGGGAGAGGTTTCGTAAAGTTTAATTAAATTTTCACTCCCCACGATTCCTCGGGAGCTTTCGCCTAGCCCTAGCACTGGCACAGGATGCCTTCGTCGAACGATTGCGCCGACAGTCCTCAACGTTAGCCTCTCACCTAGCCACACAAAGCCTAGCCACTAGTTTCTAACATTCGACCACACTAACGTTCGGGATGGGATTTTTTGCCCTCCTTTTTGTCCCGTTCACTCCCTTTGGCAACTATTTCACTGTCAGAAACACCAACGTCTCGGCAAACGGCACTCCCGGAGACAGGGGGCCAAGGGATTGAAATGGTTCCAAACTTTCCACCACTTATCGGAGCACCACACCAACCGTGTCCGGCTTGTAAGACAGAACCCGGGCCGGTCAGGCAAATAGCGCGCACAATGTTAAAGACAAAGCATCTTCACGGGGCTGTGAAGTTTCCATCAAGAAACCACCGAAAACTTGTCGATTAGGCCTTCTGTCTCCGATTATGCTATCTGATGCTGGGCAAACTATCACCTGTGGCGCGCAGACACACACGGCCGGTACGGCTGCTCGATACGTATCGAGGAACTTTGGAACGATCTAATCCAAACAAATGTCGTTCTGTACATAACTTAATAAGTGCTGGACGACAACACGTAAGAATATTGTGCAAAACTTGACTTCACCGTACCAAGATATCTGGCCTGGATGGCATGAAGTTTAAAAGTTCTGAGAAGATTTACCGCCTTGTTATATTCTTCAGCTCACCACATAACTGTATGAATGAAAACATTTGTGGATTACAATTTATCAATAACACTTACGGTTGTTCATAGTTAAAGAGCTTTGCAAGATTGATACAACATTCAATTTAGGGCAAATGATGTGCTGCGTCACGAAATTAATAGTGACGTGCCATAGTACCCAACGGTAACGTTGCGCCCACCTTGCCGACTGGGCAAGAACGGAAATCCATTCAATTATTACTAAACTTTCGACCTAATCCTGCCCCATACAATTCAACCGAATCGATGCACTGCGGCCGTAAGCGATTGGACGTAATTAATGAACCTCGGTGTCAGTGCAACGCTCACCGTGCTGTACCGCGATATAGATTGTCGCGATCGGCGTGGTTTACATGACCGATACCGTGCACACTATTCAATTAAATGGTTAATTACTATGCTTTCAACAATTTCGCATCGCTTCGCCCAAGACAATCGGCACCTAATCGCCACACAAAGGGATCACACATTCGGTGTATGCACACGAGCATACGGATTATTTCCCTGCCCGGGGTAAGGAATGCTTCGGACCTTCGGTTGCAGCACGCACACTGCGGGCACTGCGTCCAATTTCAATTAACATACGGCACGAAGGTAATCGACAAACGAAGACGTTGCACCACACACCTGATGTGTTGTTTGTGAACAATTTTGGGGCCCGTTCTAATAGAAACGTGAGTCTGTTGGTGGCTGATGTTTTGGAAGCCAGATGGAGCGGCATGATGATAAGAACCTACACGCGTTACAATGCTAAAGTTGTGAGTGAGATCAGTTTGTTTGTCTTGTTGCGCACAGTGATACTTACGGTAGCACTAAGCTTACGATAAATGTGCATGAATCCATGAAATGGTTTTGATTGGATGAATTGCGAGCTACTTCACTAGCTGACAAACTTCTTCAAGTTTATTTTATTTTACATTTATTACATTTGTCCAAATGAATTGTACACAGAGCAAAATAAGATTAGCACCATTGTGGTTCTTGACGATTCCTTCCAAATTGACCATAATTTAGGACCATAATATGGGAAATGATTCTGGCAGATGATTTTTGATTTTATCTGTCAGTAAAGGCACCCAGTTAAAACACAATACCATCCAGATGACCTCAGTGAAGAACGGAACACCATTCAGACGACATCAGCAACTTTTGCATTGGCCAAGAGCAAACGAAAGACAACACCGGCCTCGCGCAGATATGCCAGGACCTGCAGCACCGTGGGAACTGCCTTCAAATTGTGTGAAAACGCGTTTGTCTGATTTTGAATTCCGATTTCAATATTTGAACAGAAAAATAGTTTGTCCTTAATAAAGGCTCTAAAAATATCACGAAAGAAGAATTACATGTTTCTTTTGAGAGATCCAGAAACTCAAAGCCACTAAAAATAATTGACAAAAAAAATCCTCGCATTCCATTTGACAGATACGGTATTTGCCGCCCAAAACGAAATCGGAATTGTGCAGGCTGGAATCCGAAATTCAGATCGACATCTATGCGGCAAGGAGACTTTGAATGATATATTCCGAAACCGATGGCAGCGTTTTCCACCGTGTGATAACCCTCTTACGTGGAAAACAAGTTTCAGATCAAAATATTCAAAAATTTGTGAAATTGGTCAAAGAATAAAAAAGTTTTGAAGACATTGTCAAAAAACGTGGTGGTGCTATTTTTATTTCGCTCAGTGTATATTTGCGTTCAAAATACACGGAAATAATTGAACTGAAAGAACAGCAACCCCAAACAGTACAATTCTCTCACAATCAGCAAACAATGTAATAAATAAAATGTTTTCCTCTCAAAGTCTCTCACGCCAACTTCAAAATAATTAACCAATATGATTCCTATTAAGACTCCAAATGTTTTCATTCCAAGAAGTAAACTTCATTTCGTTATGTTAACATACAAATCACTGGAAATAAATATGTTCGCCACACTAGTAAGCTTAATCCAACATTTCGTACCAACCGCCCAAACCGCCACTTTAATTCCGCAAAATCGATAATCTCACACCGCACATGCACCGGCGAACGTTTGCATACATTCCGGCTGCATTTCCGGTGCATTATTTATATTGCTTGGTAGTGAGTTCTGTGTAAAGTTTAGCTCTCTCGCCGCCCGCAGTACAATCGCGTACAATCACCTAGAAATGTTATTATTGTTGAATCCCATCTTCAAGTAGCACCCCTCTGGCGTTGGCTACATGGCTTGCTTTGCTTAAAAAATTTGCTCTTAAATCAACCGTAATGTTAGCTTACCTTCCCCAGTCGGTTTACCGCATTCGATCGAACCCGTACAACTGTGGCCCCCAACCCCGTTTAAATGGCTTCCGGTCGGCGATTATCTGTCATGAATTCATTATGCCAGACGTATGAATAAGTCATAAACTTTAACTGACCCAAGGCAGGGCCCAAAACTGCCACGAAGAAGAAACGACGCTATCCGCCCATGGTAACACTTCGCACTCGGTCGCCAGGGCCAGGACCGAAAACCGACCGGCCAACCTGTCCTGGGTAGGCTATTCTGCCGTGAAATTTGTTGCCCAGTTCTCCAGGTTGAATAATTAACTAGCCTCCCACACCAATCCTCCAACGTTCAAGCGCTTCCGCGTTAAGAGCGGACACGGCGTACATTTCCCAAAATGTGTTTCCGATTACCCGCCAGCGATCCACCAGCGCTGCTACCCTGATGGTGTGAAATATCTTCACCTTGGCGCAGTACGAAGGTGCTCTTAAACTGTCCCGATAATAACGTTCACCGCTGGATGCGGCCAGCTACACGTTTTCGAGCCAGGAACATTTTTAAAGGCACGCCGATGGGATATAAATAATCTAGCTCGGCCTCTCGACGAGCGTACACGGACACTTAAAAACTGGCCCACACATTGTAGACTTGTGTAGCGGCAATCGCTAGTCTCTAGTCGTCCAAAAACCGATCCTGCCCGATCGAACCGGAGAAGAGTTTTTGCCTGCTTGCCCATGACGGCCGTGTCGGAAGTGATTGATGCCGTGGTGAATAATTAACAGACACACCAGGCTAGGTGACCAGCTCATCGTGACGGTTCCGTATTCGGTGGGGCAGGGCAGGAAAAACGTTATTTCAAAAAATATTTCAAACAATTTTTATATTCCTTTATGGTTTTTCCAAGAAAACCAAACTTTTATACTAGTAGAAACAATATTTTTGTGCTAAGGTATCACGTTTAAATATTCTTTAAAATTGGTATTGTATTATTCAGCCCGTAACAGTAACAACTCTTAAAAGCCCCTGCAGCAGATTAAAACGGTACTCTAACGAATACACACAGACTAAATAATGCCTCCGATCTGGTTCTGGGTTGACACATTTTTACGCCACAATGAAGATGACAGCGAGACGCACCCTCCCGTCCAACTGCACGCAACACCACTCATAATGGCCTCACTCCATTGACCTTTACCAGGCCACTGCTGGATGTTCACTACGCTTGACGTCGATATGATTGATTTTCGGGCCTCCATTTCGTGTTCGACCAAATCCGGTTGGAATGGGTCGCACGTTTACGTTGCTTGGGAAAACTGTCAACAGGTTGGTTAGCGATCGCGAAGAGGAAAAAAAATGGGGAAACAATACTAAATCGATACAGTCAATCGCATTGAATGGATTCCTGATACCGTTTCAGTCCCACCCATTCCTCACAAACCTTGCCCGGTTGCCGAAAACTACACTTAATTACACAATACTGAAATATGTAAAGCCTAGCAGCAAACGACAAACATCGAGTTGGTTTTGCCACGAAAGGGGCACGAAGTATTGTGTGCCGCCGGCGTTGAGAGGCTTAATCGTGGGTTACCGTGTTTTATTTTTGTTCAAACAGTTTCACTTTAACTTACACACATACAACCCACCCACCAGGTTAACCGTAATTAAGGTAACAGAAAGTCGTACATCCGTCCCACACGGCTGTTGCGGTGTGGTAATTTACTATAATTTTTGTTTGACTTCATTTAACGTCCCTAAAAAGGGTAATTTGATGTGGTAAATGAATACAGAGGACATCACAGGCGTATGTTTGTTTTGGTCGAAATATGATTCGTTCGTACCGCTAGGTTTAGTGATGAGTGAATTCGACAAAAAACGGAATCGCTTCCGAATGACTCCACCAATTTTGGAAGCGGCTCCCGCCGGTGGTTGCAATACTCCGAGCTCGGAACCATCCGAAATCGTCAACGCCGACCGAGCCGTTGGAGCCGTCCGGAGCGGTTTAGAGCCGCTAGTCGGCAGTTCCGAAACCGTCGAGTTCATTAGGGCCGCAGTGAATTGAAATTTCGCAGCGCTTTAATGATACAATGATATAACCAACATTTGTACTCTCTCCAACGGCTTTGGACGGCTCCAAACGGCTCCAAATGGCTCCGGACGGCATTTGGACGGCTCCGGCTGCCTACTAGCGGCTCCAGAACGGCTCCAGACGGTTCCAGGCGGAACAGTGGTGTTGATTTAGCCGAGATCGGAGCCAGAGCTACGCTCTGAAGCGGTTCGGAGCCGTAGGTGCAGTTCCGAGAACCCATCACTAGCTAGATGCCATGTTTGATAATGACCGTTTAGGAATGTATGAACCGATGACTACAAGCGTGACCCTACATTGATCGTAACCTCAATTTTTTTTTAAAGGAGCGCCAATCTTGACCGGCACCACTTACACCTACACCACTTGGACGTCCCCGAAAGACGAATGTGAAATCCCTAGCCTCTAAAAGCATCGTTGTGTCTTCGTTGATCCCCCGAATGCTAATTCAGTGGGCTTGCTTTTTTCGTCAGGACACGGTGGAGTTCTCATCAAGCATCTAGACAGTAGGGACTCTCGACGGGCTATTCGATCTTCCAAAATGCACGTCCAGTTTTTGGTACGAGAACACAGGAACCTACTGCTCCCATGAATACATTAACGGCGCACTGTTCCTCGCTAAAGCGTTTTGAGGGAAAACAGAATTTCATATGGTAACTCAGCTCTACCAACACAAGATGAACAGCACATGACAGGACTAGGGTTCGTATCCCATCCGAACCATTCCCCCGTAGTGAGGACTAACCATCTAAGTGGTTAGTTGTTATCAACAAGTCTCGAAAGCCATCAGATGGTCAGTGTGATCCCCGAACTCAAAATACGTTAACAAACCAAGTTCTTTATTTGCTTTTGGTCGCGCGTATCAGTGGCACATCTGAAATTCGAGCCTACCTCAGTGTACTTCAACAGAACAGAAGAACAGGACAAATCTAGCAAAGACATTCGCCAGCTGGCGATACTTCCGTCTTTCACATTCTCATCGCCAAACATTAGCCAATATTCCGGACAACGGAGCGAGTCCACTTTCGGCGCTTCTCCGCACACCTACTGGTACTTTTAATTCATTAGTTACATTTGCATGCATTCAAAATGCTTTCATTTTGCATCCAAAGCGCTTGGAAGCAATAGGAACTTTTCAAATGTTCCTTTTAAAAAAAAAACCCCACACCTTTACCATTCATTTCTATGTGAGTGAATGTGAGCTTTCTAAAACGAACGGAAATGGAATAACTCTTGGGTTTGCTGGAGTTTTTTTTTTTTATCTTCGCTTCTTTTCCCAATTTCAACGACACTTTTTCGATGTTAGACGACTAAGAGCTCACCGATGCTATCCTCTAAGAGCTTTGCTTGAATGTGTATGTGTGCCAGGGAGCTTGCTTTTTTTTGTTTGTGTTGGATCAAGACAGCTATACTATCTCAATCACTCCAGAAATGAAAAGTTGTCGAACTGAGCATTTTCTTCACCGTTTTCAAGCATATCAGCTGGCCATTTGCCGGCGTCATATGGCTAAAGGCTTGAAAATTTGTCCAACCGATCCTAGATCCCATCAGCGTAGCAGCCCCCCCCCCCCTCCCCACCCCCTGTTTTGCTTCGTACGAGTGCCCCCGTTCAGCCTTAATAGTGAATGATTCGAAAAACACTTATGTGCTCCCTCGTTGATCCTTTTTGATTCCTGCCTTTTGCTTCCTCAGTTCACCAGCGTTTTTTTTTTCGCTCCCTTCATTTGATCATCAGCAAAACTGGGAAAGAAATTGGAGTAACAAAAAAGGAAAAACTCGCACACACACACACACACATTTTTCTCTGATGTGGCTCGAAACATTTGTGCCCGACAGAAAGTGAGAAACCCACAGCGAATCGTACCGTGCACTTGTTTGCACATGAGCACTGCTAGCTAAGCTCCCGCCACCGGCGGCTCTTGCACCAACTGCTTCGATTCTACTTCCGGATTGGCAAATGGAAAGATAGGCCATTTAGATGAAAAACTCGTCGAGAATGAAAAATATTCCTGAAAAACCGTACAGGGAGCACAGGCAAAAAACCAGCCAATATGTGAGCACTCGGTGGCCAATCGGTTGGCTGCATGGTGCTGCAACGAAAACCGGGAGCATGGAGTATGTCTGCTTGTGCGTGTTTGTGTGTGCCGGGTGGCGTAGGTCTAGTAGAACTTCACAAGGATTTTCACGTTCAAGCGGTTAAGGGATTAGAAACGGCGGAAAAAAAAGAAGAATGGAGACAGATTCGAGAAAGCTCACCCGGCAACGACAGAATGTTTAATGTACCGTTGCTGAGTGATGTTTTGATTAATTTCCAGCATTTGATGTGGAAGTTTATGTTCTTCTTTTAGATGGTTTTGTGGATGGATGTGCATGGCATGAAAAACGATCTTTCGCTTATTTTATTCTTGAAAATCGTAGATGTTAGTACCTTCTGTTCGGCAAATGATAAGTTATGCTGTCCGCGAATTCCATGATTAGTATGCAATAACGACTTCTTACGTACCAAACTTTACAAGAAAAATGCTAATATTACCTTCTTTTTTTTGCTAACCATTAAGCTATGCTATGTGTACCCATTAGTAGGATATTTTTATGGAAATTCATTTACAACAGAAAATCGCCATTAATCCCGATGGAAAAAAATAATTGAATTTTCAGAAATTGAAAGCTTCCGAATGTACTCACCCCAAAGGCACTGACAGCACGGTAGTCGTGCAAGTTCGTTCCATCATTTCAAGATCATCAGAACTATGTCAATGGATCGGCATCAAAGTACTGACACCCTAGAATACATGCTTCACTCATCACTTCATCCGCGTAAGAATTCTTCCAGCCGGCAAAATGGTTTCAAATTAGCGGATACTCTAACTACAACATTTGCGCAATAAAAAGCTTTCGCTGCAGTTGAAGTACCCTGTACCGTCTCGCATACATTGCCGGGTTTTGTTTAACGAAACTGCGGTGTAACAAGCGGATGTTGATTCGCTAGTACCCACCAGTACGGCACGAAATCATCGCCCCATCGTCACCGTTTTCTGAATCGTGCCCGAGGTTTTTAGCGTCCCTGCCGGTGCTTCCCATTGAAGCGGCTGTCAGGCCAGCAACAAACTGCCATCGTTCGAGAGTGCTGCAAATATTTACAACCATACAAACTTACAACACACAGCTCTTTCATCATTCCGCTCCAACACTTGCCCGGTTCCGGTTTCGCTTCAACGGGTGACGGCTTTTTCCCTCGGCAGTGAAACAACGATTTTCCGATTTCCGACTCCTTGGGCTATACTTGTTTCCCGGCTGTCGACAGTTTAAACAAACACACACTGCTTACGGTCGTGGTTTGCGAGAACTCTGGCAGCACATATATGCGGTAGACTGCACCCGTCCATGCCGGGCGGGTTTAAGTTTACGGGAAAATGGCAGCGTGTAACAATCACGCACAAATTAAAACGCACCTTCACTGATTGTGGCACCAACACTTCCCGATAGGAGTGTAAATAGAAGAACAATTTAATTTGAAACATGCAACAAAAGAAGCACTGCTGGTAGTCGAGTGGCCGGGATACATAAAACGCAGCGTGTTGGAAGCATGGTAAGGGTGCATGTCCTAGTACCGAGTCATCAAAGTGCGAGTCCTGTCTCAAGAAGCTTGCTCAGAAGCGTCTTTCAAATTTCAACCTAATTGGTGCTTTTTGTCAGTATTAAATCGCTTAACGATCATCTGTCTTAGTGAACGTCGACATTACTGGACTTGTTGATATCACGGAGTTGGATAGGAGGTTCTCTCTACCGGAGAACGTTTCGGATGGGATTTGAACGGCGGTCCTGTCGTGTTCGGACCCTGACTAGCAATTGAAGCATTAATTTTACATTAAAAAGCTTCTCCAGAGTTTAAATATTTGATGGAAAAGTATCCTATTGCTAGCGATATCTTGAAGCTCAAAATTAATCTTTATCACTCGTCAAACTACACTTCCTAGCCTGTGCTGCTTGCATAAACTCAACACTATCTTGATATCAAACAAGCACTTACAAAAAACTTCTCAACCAGCTATATGATTTTTTTGTAATTTTTAAACTCTTTGTAGTTTGGCCAAAACTTATCTTCAAAGCTTTTCGAATCCTATTTTGAAGCAAACCACGGCAGCAAGGGTGCTCATCTCCATTACTAACCAATGTTGTTATGTACGACATATTACCAGTAAATGGTGGTCCGTAATGGTTTGCAGTCCTGGCGAACAGGAAGTAATTTAGCAAATTGAAGAAAAGTTTTCTCTTTTCTAAAAACCATAGTTTTGAATAGTTGCAGCAAACTAAATCCATTGCTCGTCTAGGATCTAGGTCTAGGGTGACATTTCCACGAAAACAGAGAGCTTCAGATCTTTCCATTTCAACAATTTACAATATTCGTATCAAATAAAAATATCCAGTGTGTTTGCTAATCCAGCTTGATTTCCGTAGCAGATGAATGCTTAAACAAATCAATTATTGCTTTGGATTTGCTTCTTGGAAAAATGGAGTAAGGAATTTAAAATATTCTGGGTATATGAGGAAAACAAATATGGAGCTCGTGTCAAAGAAGTTAATAATTCATCCATCGTACCATCGCTGCGCGTTGTATAATCAAAGAACTGAAGCATTCTTTGATGCAAACGTAAGCTGCATTGCATACTTTCTATATTTACAAAGCAAAATATTGTATAATTATTTTCCATTCGATGTGAACTATTAAATAACTAGAACTCTGCATTAGTTTTCCGCCCCATTAAAGTGCACAGTGCAACTTATTGTAATCACTTTCGACCGTAACAACACATTTACAATCACAGATCGATGCATCATTTGCTAATCTTTGTAGACCAGATCGTAGGCCTACGCACGTGTAGGCCACCGCACAAAAACAATCACGCCGAGTATAAATAGAAACTACCAGCTACCGGCACAAATCATTCGTACATCTTTCTGACGCACCCAGGGCTGGACACGGGATGAAAGATTGTTGATAATAAATGAAACAGATACAAATCATATCTTTCCACAGTACATCCTCCGTACGACCGGGCAAAACCTTTCTGCAACTGGTTCCATGGAACATGGAGCATGTTCGTGCCCAAATACACATCCCAGCGCGTCTCTAGCCATCGGACAAACATCGGCAAAGGGTTTTGTGATTTGCCAAACCAAAACAAGTGGAAGCAAAAGGTCGTGGTGCATGGACTGTGGTCAACAAACGATAGCACGTATGATGGTAGTATGATAGTCGCACTACTTGGAAGGTTTTGCGACATGAGGACAAAATTAGTAAAAATTATCATCCTTCAGGCGCATGCAACCCACAAGAAACCGAAACGGTCCCAGAAGCCGGTGTGGTAACCAGGGTGGGAAAGAAGGTCTGCAAAATAGGAACAATGTACAACATGCAAAATTTCCTTCAATTCCCTCCTCATCGCCCACTGTACCCGCTGTTCCCACAGTACAATCGGTACACCGAACAGTAGACAGGTGTGGGTTTAATGTCTATGTTGAAACATTTCACATCGGTTTGCTCCAAGACGTATCGGTACGGCTGGTAAGACATTCTGGACTGGACTATCGGTACTGTTGCTTCCCTCGGGGGAGGGCCCGCACACAAACGCGTGTGGAAGTAAAGGGGAAAGCAGGGAAAAGGGATGTAAAGAAAGCCTCTAACCGGACGTTGTTGCTTGTCGTCCCTGTTATCTCCAAGGACTCCATGGCTCGTCCCCGGGATCCTGTTGTTTGTTGTACGGAAAACCAGGAAAGGATTTATTGCCTAAGCTACACAAGAACCCTTCATTAACCGATTCCGTCCGGCTGGGGTTTTGCTGCTACTGTTTGGCTTGTTTGAAGCTGATTGAGCGCTAGCCTCCTCACACTTCTACGTTTAATTCACAACCGTTTACGGGTGAGGCGTATCTATGGTTTTTGTTGACAATAAATTTGCTTCAAATTTGTGTAATCAAACCTTTCTAAATGAGCATCTTCGGCTTCAATTCGTGCTTCATTGGGGGAAACGAACCGTGATGGTATTGGAACTCTATTTAACTTTACTTTGCAACTGTAGCATATTAGTTTCGCAAACAATTAACCTACATGAGCCACAACATCGATGACGGTGCTGTGAACGCTTTCAATTCAGTTAAGCAATGGCTTTGACTACAGTTGGTGTGACATCTGCAATCGATATTCAAGTAGCATTGAGACGGGATAAGCAATAAGGATAATTATAATTAACATTTCCGCAAGCCAACGTGGCAGGCTGTATGTCGACTTTCATTGCTCCGCTTCGTATCGACGTATTGCTTCAAAACGCTATCGCTTAATCGCATCCACTAATACCCGATCGCGTGGTTAGAATACAAAGCCCGCCTTGCGACTAAATCGGCTCGATACGTCATGCGAACCGTCCCGCAATGGAAGGAAGGCTATGTCTCAACGCATCGAACAAAAGACACATCACGAAAACACCTTGACGGAAGGCAGATAAACGGCACGAGTGTGTAGCAATGTTTTCTTTTGTTTCGCTGAGCGGATTAGTTGCAGATTAATAATAAATAAAACTGCCTCACCTTGCTGCCACATGAGCCAGCTGCCAGTCTGCTTACCTGGGCTGTGCCGTTCAGTACAACCGATCCGTCACCAGCCGTGTAGCGTGTTGTTTGTGGATCGGATTTTCCCGGCAAATGCTGATTTGAAACATAGTCCCGGTAACCGGTACACGTGCCCCACCGTTGTCGCATCTCGCACTGGAGCATATGTTTCCGTACCGCCAACGCTCTCTATTGTACCGACGTGCCGTACCATGTGCCGGTACGATAGCATACCGACAGCCGAATGTCGTGTCGCTGACAAGGAAATCAATCAAATTTACGCGAGTTTAATGTAGAAAGAATGTCGGCTTTTTGCAACACGTAAGCCCCCATACCTACGGACGCGCTTATTGGGATAAGGAAATGCCACTGTACTCGCTAACGTGTGATTTACGAGGTTATTTTGCCAAACATTTTACTTGATACGAATTGATTTGCTCTACGAATTGCGTAAAGGTATATTTCATCCCATAATTCCATTTTTTTCAATTTCTTTTCAAAATTTTCTTAATTTCTATTAAAATATTAAGAAAAATAGTAAATGCTTCCCCTCCATTTTTCGCTACACTTACTAAAATTACTAACCAAAAAACTAAAATTCGTGAATAAGTTTCATTATTCATTTCATACACTGAATGAAAAAAGAAAAGCAAAAGTCGCATGATGGCAAAGATTTTGTTTTTTAATTTTGCAATCGATTCTTCTTTTTTCTTGTTGTTTTTTGAAAAATTAATTGAAATTTGTTCAAAACATTTAAATTAAAATCGAAAAAATCACAAAACAAAAGGGTATAAAATTCAAATTGGTCCGATAATAAATAGAAATAGGTCCGATACAGAGCAACTAGAAGGTCGTCGGCTTCAGTACCTTAGATTCGGCAATGCAGGCTTCTCTTCGAGTGAAATCGTTCAAAAAGTCATCCATTCACATGCCAAAGATGTTAAATTCTTGAATCATTATGTTTAACGCACAGACTAAACAGTTATATTTCGACGGAGAAACCAAACCACGATATTGTATGAGCGATTTTTTAATAGAAATTCAATAAACCAGAAAATACCATCCCAAATTTGAGTCAAATTTCATTTTTCAATAATAACGAGATGCATGCAGAAAACATAAAAAAATTGCATGGGCACAAACAGCTCTTACAGTTTTACTATTTGTTTTATAGGCATCCGTAGCTTAAAAGAGGACCATCCGTGACTGGAGACTTCGGGAACCATCTTCTTTAAGTCAACTCAGATCCTGGCATACGCTGATGATATAGACATCGTTGTTCTGCGGCTCTCCCAGGTAGCAGAGGCCTACCAAAGGATCGAGCAGGCGGCAGAAAACCTCGGGTTGCAGCTTAACGAGGCAAAGACCACCAAATTGATGATGGCACCATCAGCGGCCCTACTAAGAAATCCGGAACTACGTGAGGATGATTCACGGATAGGTGATCGCAAATTTGAAGTCGTCCTAAACTTCACCTATCTCGGGTCAAAAGTCAGCACCGAAAACAGCATAGAGACGGAGTTGCGCGCTAAGATGTTGGCGGGTAGCCAGTCATTCTACAGCCTGAGGATCTCACCTCAAAAACCTGTCGCGACCGTCGAAGCTGGGACTGTATCGTACCTTTAAAGTCCCAGTACTCACATACGCCACATACGCATATGTGTGGAAGGACAATGGAGGAGCCGCTAAAACGACGAGCTGTACGAACTGTACGACGACCTCACCGTAGTGCAGCGAATTAATCTCGCCAGGCTCCGATGGTTTGGTCAAGTTATATGCATGGCACCGGACGACCCAACTCAGAAAGTCCTTTTGGGCCGGCCACACGGACAGAGGAGGCGTGGAAGGCCCACATTGAGGTAGGAGGATGTGTAACTATCACCAAGATCTGTGCCGATGGCGGCTCCATGCTGGAATCATCCGCCATCAAGGCCGGGATAATGGATTAACGGACGACGGCGTGGGACCGTGAGCGGTTCCGGATTCTGCTGTGACAGGCTAAGATCGCAAAGCGGTTGTAGCGCCTGATAAGTAAGTAAGTAAGCTTAAAAGTACAGATTTTGTCGGAAGCTACCAAACTGGATTTGTTGGAGGCAAATCGACAACTTACCAAATCTTTACTCTACGGCAGATCCTCCAAAAATGCCAGCAACACCAGACCCCTACGGCACCACCTGTTCATTGACTTCAAGGCGGTCTACGATACTATAGATCGGACCGAACTATGGGACACCATGCAGCAGTACCACCAGGATTCTCTGGGAAGCTGGTTCGGCTGTTAAGTACGCCACTATGTACGGGATGCAGTGTAACTTAGCAATGGCGATACCGCGTGGTGTCTCTCTATTTTTAGTGATGGCGGTACTTCGTGGCTACTAAAGTTCACAATTCTTCACTAGCGTTATCTCACAATTCCACGCTATACTTTCTGCGATACCTTTACGCATCACGCACTGTACACACGATCCTTCACCTAACGGTAATCGTTATCACTCACTGACGATCAATGTTGTAACACCCGCATGCACGCATACAATCCACACTCGCTTAAAGCGTCGTTTGAAACGAATCCGCGATCCGGTTCGAAGGACCAAATGTACGCATTCGCACTGAGGGCCGGTTCTGATCCGTTTTTTTATCTTAACTCGCTAACTCGACTCGGGTTCTTTTCGTGACCTTCTCACATTCGAGCTTTATTACTACTATTTCTATAATTCTAAATTTCCATATTCGCACCTCTCTTGGACCAGCGCTCACCAATACTCGTATCGTACCGGTACTTGCGACACTGTAGCGGGGATTGCTTTTCGTAAGGCGCAACAGTGAGAGTTTCGAGCATGCACCCTCGAGGTGGTAGAGGAGTTCTGCTATCTTGGGACTGTCGTAACTTCGGATAACGATATCAGCAGCGAAATCCGGAGGCGCTTGTTCAGGGGAACCGTAGCTACTACCTGACGGTATCCAAAGCCGGAAGGATACGTTGGCTGATCTCGTCATCGAGATCGTTGTCTAGATCAAGTGGAGCCAAACCTGTCGGAGATCGGATGCAGCCGTGGATGGAGGACTGCAGCCGTAGACCGTGGCTACCTGGCCATGTCTACGCGATGTACTCAACCCTGAGAGAGTCAAGAAGAAGAATATTTTAAGTCGCAGTGATACTTTTTTGCATTAAATCTTTTTGATTTTTGTAACTTAATATTGAAAAGGAACTGAAATTTTGAAATAGTGTAAGCCTGGTAGTGCTCTTCATATTTCACTCAGTGCAATGGTAATTTCCCATGCCTCCAATTGTATTCCTTTTGTTTATTTATCGATCGAAATTGTCACAATAGTACACAATAGCTTCATTCGTTTTATTTATTATTGTTTCATTTTATCCCGCCAGTAAACCTACATCAAATCGATTTCCAGCGCTGTCCAGTAATCACGGCACGTTCGAAACATGTTTTTCCCTCCATTCATCTCCTGCCCATTTTATTTATACTATCGCAAAACGAATTCAATAAAAATTATTAACCTTTCATCGTGCAAGCTCCAATCTGTCGCCCTAGACAGCTGGCCATCTTTTGCTTACCGGGGCACCGGTCAGTTTTCTGTTCCGTTGATGACGACAAAAAAAAGCAGTTGCAAAAGTCGCAAGCAAACAGCAAATGCGCGCGAAATGCGAATTTTCATGCTTCGCAAACAAAACGCACGGCAGCACTGTCAACAAATGGCATTAGAATGATGTGCACGCGGAAGCTAATTGAATTTGACCCGGGCCACTCTACCTTCGGTACCTTCGAATGGTGCTGCAAACTGGTGCTGTCAATTCTGTTCGAAATTTTCCGATTACATTTTGAGCGAACCTGGCCGGGAATAAACAATTTTTCGCCCATTGCCGGAGGGGGGGGGGGGGGGGGGAACAGTGCGCCAGTAATAGACGGGGAAAAAATTGTTTGACTCCCGCTAGGCAGAAACGTGACTGTTGTGATCGTTCTATGAAGCATCTACGCGCCGTACTCATTGGCTTTGGCAATTGTATAGATTTAAAATAGAATATAACAATCATATGGAATTGTTTCCAACTTTCTGGCAGCTAAAAGTAAGGTTTTCAAGGTTCGCTAGTTGTGTAAGTATTCCCGCAAAATAACTATTCCCCGCCTCACTCAACAGTAAGGCAGTGCGGAATAGGAACCACAATACAAATATCCATCACCATCGTGGCCCTGCTCTCATCACATTTACGTACAAACACATCATAAGCTCAATCAGTCACTGCTGTATCCAATTTCAGTTACCGCCCGTGCAGCGCTTGCATCGGGACAGCTGCCCTTTTGCTCCCGGAATGTTTGCTCAAACAAATCCTTGTTTGTACTGGTGTTGGTCCACCCCGCCACCCAGCAGAGCTAGACACAGACGAAAGTAAATTGCTTTCTTGTTAATTTGAACGCTCGCACCGCATCATAAGTAAGCTTTCTTATATTGATCCTGACATTCAACTGGGACCATCAGCACCTTCATCATCATCACCATCATCATCACCATCATCATCGTCTTCATCATCTGCTTAAGCATCCACGATCAAAAGTGCCTGCAAGCGCGTGATTTGAATTGTTGCTTTTGCCGCCAAAATGGATGTGTTTGGCCATGTGTTTTTTCCCCGTGTTGATGTGCGCACCTCCACTGTTATCTTTTTTTTTTTTTTTTGCTCTGGTGTTTTATTTGCCTTTTCTCAGTGTTTGTGTGTGTGTGTTTTTTTTTTCTTTTCTTCTTCTCAAGATCTGTTTTTTTTTTTGTTTTACTTAGCCACTTCCATTCTGTGGGCATTCCTTTCACAAAAGGTGTAAGGGGCTGCCTGATGCTGGTGAGCGCCATTGAGCCCGCATGCTCTAGGGACCGTTCCGTTCCAAAACGGTTCGCGGAACGCCGCACCGTTGTTATGCTAACGTTACTCGCATCGCAGCACCGTATTTCGCTCGCAGGGAAAACACAAGTAAGCCTTTTCCGCAGCGATAGAGCGAAAGTGATGGGTCCCACGAATTGTGCCACGAAATGCTTTACTTTGCGCTTATCGTGTTTGTGTTGGCGCGCGCGGTAGAAACAAGCTAACCGGCCCTTGCCCCACCCCAACCCACCAGTCGGAGCTGCTTCACTTTTAACAAACGCGCACTAGGGCCCCCCCCGAAAGTGACGAGTGCGTCAGCAAACAGGGGGATGGGAGCAAACGCCCAATTGTTGCACGTTCACTTCGGGCCAGACAAGCTCAAACCGAGCCCGGTACGGCACGCTAGGCACGAACGAAGGATCCAGTGGGTGATGCTTTAATTAATTTCGTAGCATAAATCTTCTTCTACAAAAGGCGTGTTACGTCGACAACTTGCGCCGAAGAGAGTGCCCCCTTTTACCTTGCGCTGAGAGCACGCCGCGTCTCGAGTAGGTTTGTCTTTTCCGCTGGCAGTTTACTTACCGTCAACATCCCTACAGCTATGCTACATATGCATGCCGAGGCGTGAGCAAACAGTGTACCCTCCTCAATGTGAGCGGCCGCCGAGACGGACACTGATGATGTATTAGCGTTTGATAGGCGTTTGCAAAAGCATGCCTTGATGCTTCACCGTAGAAAGTCACTCCTGGCCGGGACTCCTATTGTTGTCTCACATTGCAGATCCGTTTTTGAAACTGGCCTTGAAATGTTAATGTGAGCTCAAATTCACCTCATTATTCTAAGGTGTCTAAGTAGAGTAACGGGTTGCCGTTACAAATTATTTAATGGCACAAATTACCATTGTGTTTCATTACCAACATTTTCTTACTGTTGGGATATCAAGAACGATGCTCAGAATACTGTGCATGCAGAGAACACCCAATCACAAGGGATTTTCCTCTTCTCCAGCCTGTATTGGTAATTTTCCGGATGGGATTTGATACCCGTTCTTGCCGTGTTCAACCGTCCACCAGCAGCAGAGCTTTATTTGTTTACTTGACTTATTGATTCCAGTTCTTCATCCTTTAGGACGAATCAAATCAAATAATACGCTAGACTTTCTGTTGTCCCGATGTCGAAGAATTATTTGCTGCTTGATCCTTTCTGGATCCAGTTGGGGCACGTTCCTAATATGCGTTATTTCTTATACCGAGTAGCAGTGCTAAATATCTTTTATGTCAGAAGGATGATTAAGGATTGAAAAGATAGAAATGATTTTCATCATTTTTTGGTGAACGATAAATTTGTAAAACTATTTGAAAACTAAATACTGTTGAAAAGAGCGTTGATTAATAGCTTAAAATATACTTTTAACATTCATTTTATACAATTATAAATATTTCAATCCTGTAACCACTCTCAAGTAACATCATTATAACACTATACCATACAAAAATAACAACCAACAGATCCTTTTAGGGTTTTTGACGGTCCTTGCGTCGGTAGCCTGTTGGATTCCGTGACCTAAACCTAGCCAAAGTAACAGCTGCAATGAATCACACGGCGGTGGATCAAACGTTACAGATGATACATCTGCAAACATGCACCCGGGGATAGTCCAAAAAGCAGCCAGTGTAAGGTCGACATTTGACACACTGCTCGTAATCGTTAGGCAAATGAGCAAACGAGCCAACCTCAAGTACACATCTCACACGATGCAGCACCGCATCGTGCCCAAAGGGTGTTCAAAGGACAGTGGTGTAAGGAAGAGCAGCTTAAAAAAAAAATCTCTCACCGTGAAAGAAAAATATGTACAACCCGGCATGATGATGGCTGACCCGTTGATGGTAAGCATAAATAAAAGGCACATATGTTTAACACTTTCCAAAATCTTACGTAATAGGATTAACAAACATTACCGGTACAGTGAAAGAATTGTATGTGAAAGGTTTGGTTGAATTAGCTTTTTTTTTTGTTTTGGCTTTGCTGTTTGCTTGAAACGCTAGCATCCGTGGGTAAACCAGAGCGTGAAAACTTGAGCAAGGAATGTGTAACACTATGCTATCCGGCAAACCGTCAGTTTGTTTGGCAACAAATGTACGACAATGGATTTGGTAAGGACACGTTCTTTACGGATTTAATTCACGCCTAAAAAGAGGCATGCTTTAGGTAGATCATTTTAGCATCGTGTTGGCTGCTTGGCAGCCATTTTAAAATAAATTTTGTACAACGAGTGCTTAGCGAATTCAGGAAAAGCACAATCCCGTCTTTATCCAAGATAGAGATAGTTCTGTTGTCAGTGTTTGTAGCAATACCGCACTGATACGGGTATGGTCCGACACCTCCTGAAGGTTAATATAGGATCTCCATAACCTACTCCGACTCAATACGTCTACGGTGTACAGAACGGTAACATACATCTCTCCAAATATCTGAGCTTGGGTATACGGGGAAACCCAACCCCTTGGGAGGATGGGTTATATGGCTAAATTGAGCGGAGGTGGGGATGGCCAGCGTCTGTTCTCCATGTTAGGGGCGGCTGGTTGTCCCTTCTGTCCAGGCATCCGAAGGGACATTAAGCAAGGATGCGTAGGCCCTCCGACGAGACAGGGGGTTGGGTGAGAGGCCTTGCAAGCTACCCCTAGAAAACGTCAACGAACGAATGTGCAGGTTGAGGATTCATGGCAGGTTCTTCAATCTGAGCATCATAAATATGCACAATCCTCACCTTGGGAGCGGACCGATGACGAGAAGGAGCTCTTCTTTACGCAGTTGGAAAGGGAGTATGACCGCTGCCCACAACATGATGTGAAGATCGTCATCGGAGACCTTAATGCTCAGGTCGGACGGGAGGAGGCATATAAACCAACAATTGGAAGCTTCAGCGCCCACCAGCTGACAAACGACAACAGCCTCAGGCTTATCAATTTTGCCTCTTCCAAGCGCATGAGCATTCCCAGCACCTTTTTTCAGCACGCACTTCGGTTCAGCTATACCTGGAGATCACCTCTACAAACCTACTCCCAAATTGACCACGTTCTAATAGACGGAAGGCACTTTTCGGATATTATCGACGTGAAAACGTACAGAGGCGCAAACGTCGACTCGGACCATTTCCTGCTAATGGTAAAGCTGCGCCAGAAACTCTCCGTGGTCAACAACCAACGGAGCAAGCCTACCCCAAGGCTCAACCTGGGACGGCTGAGGCAAGCTGATATGGCAGAGGGGTATTCGGCAGCGCTCGGGGAAGCGCTCTCGGACAACTATCCCACATTGCCCCTAGGAGACCACTGGCGTATGGTGGTACGAGCCATCAGCACCGCATCCGAACTGAAAATTATCTGTTTACCACGCAGACAGCGAATGGAATGGTTCGACGAAGAGTGCACTCGTGCACTAACGGTAGCAAAGACCGGCAGGATACGATGGCTGGGGCATGTTATGAGGATGCCTGATGCATGCCCCGCCAAGAAGTTATTCGTCAGCGACCCCCAGTTCGGCACGAGGCGTCGGTGAGCACAGCGAGTTCGTTGGCTGGATCAGGTTAAGGGTGATCTGTCGGAGATCGGGTGCCTACACGGATGGGAAGCTGCAGCCAGGGATTGAGTTTCCTGGAAATTTATTTTTGACCGGGCCATGTCACGACGACGTGCTCTTTAAAAGAACAGGCCAACATGAGTGAGTGAGTGAGAACTAAGATAGAGATAAGACATTTTAACACAAATGCCGTATCAATTATTAAATATTTTTCTATTCGTTTCCTATTTAATAACCGATGGACTGCTTAGCCCTCTTGCGATGTAGTTGCCGACTACAAGAACAAACATTCGAAATTTACAATTTTTTAGAAACATTGGACACACACCTGCTCAACGACCGAGTTGATAAGACAAGCCAAAGGGTCATACAAGCCAAACGAGGTCCGGAGCTCCGTGAGCAGAAGAAGTAACTCGACCATAAGACAACTGATCCACCTAGTAAAGACATCAGACATCAGGGCCACGGAACTCTCGCGTCATGTTTTGTAACCAGAGCTAGCAATTGGTTGTACCTTGCCACGACATGATCGAGCCGTTTCTCGAAAGACAGCCTTGTATAAATCAAACACTGCCACCATGCAGCACCATCGACAGCTCTTCGACAGCACGAACAGCTGTGGCCTTAAGATTACTGCCCATTGGAACGCCGCAACATGACGTCCTTATAAATGACATTAACTTGGTAGCAAGTGTTTGAAGATTTGTGGCAATTGCCCTTCGTTGTAGACTGTTTGTGTACAAAGCCATGTTGATTAACACTCATGTAGTTGCGTGCTGGGTAGTATAGACTCGTACAAAAGAAGCTTAGCAGAGACCAGGGACCCCAATGAAGTTCTTCTTCTTCTTGGCTTAACGACCCTAAGGTCACACCGGCCGTCGAATGGCTTACTAGACTTGCCGATACCACGTAGATGGGTAGTTCGGAGTACTTCTTCGGGGAGACTGTCCGGATGGGATACACCAACGGGCCACCCCTATGAAGTTAAGCCTCCTATTTAAGTCTTTCCTAGATAGGTGTTTAAAAAGATATTTCTCAGGAGGCTTCAAAGATACCTGAGCGTAACGATGCATTGAAGATTTGGCAATACAGAAGCGATCGCCGTACCGCACTGCTTCAGGATCGTCCCTAGGATACCATCGAATCGTCGTTGCGTCCGTGATGTACGATGACAGATGATGGACAATGGAGTGTACCAAGAAGCGAAGAGTTTCAGGGATGATATATGATTTCCATCTGTCGTTGACATAATTCCAGATGAACTGTTCAATGTTGTGTTGGATATAAACTTCACGATAATTTTCCCCTTTTGGAAATAAGGAAGGAATGAACGTCATTCCTTACTTTTAGCTCACGACGACCTATTCTACGTTTCATAATTAAAAACGTCACCGTCGTTTAACACCAAACTCTGCAGCAAGTCTACACGTTCCAACAAAACACACTCATCACCGAACAAAAACACAAGCATTGTCGTAAATAAAGGCATTAAGATCTTCACTTCATGGAAAATGCAAAAATGGCAAATGCTAAAGTAAGCTCTAATCCCCTTAACGATGTGAAAACAGAGCCAAAAAAGCATTGCTACGAATTCGCTATTAACGATCTGATGTATTTATTTGCCCTTTTTTGTCTCGCTTAGCCCCTACTTTAGACGACAATGTCCCTTAACCATCTCACCATCCGAGGTTCGCTGTGAAAAATTTGCCCTCATCCTCAGATCAACCCCCCTTCAGTACGGATACAGTATCTCAACTCACATGCGATGACTCGAGAGTGGGGTGAAACAAACTCGAATCAGACGAACCGTAGGGTCGTAAGTATTCTGGGATAAGCGAATGCGAAGCGACGCCTTGGCTCCTATAATTTTTTCCCCCGAAACGATTTCTCCTTGTTTGTGTTTTCATTTTCCTGACCCTTTTCCGGACCAAACCATGCCAAGCTTGTTACGATACCGTCACACTAGCAGAACCTGCTAGAAGGGGAACAAGGATGTAACGAAAATATCGTCACAAAATTCGTAAAGATATAATAGAGTGTAATTGCAGTATGAGTGAACCGCGCACCCAACGCCTGTGACCCTCGTGATTCTCGTTTCCCCTTCAACGCAACGCACGCTGACACCTTTATGATCGACCACCGGCAAGGATGCGGCCTGTACGCCGATACAAATTGAAGGAAAAAGGTCGCGGTGCGTTTGTTTTTATCCCCTGGTGGGTCGTATAACCCGCCGTAGCCTAACCTCAAACGTGGTGGCATTTGACTCGAGTGGATTCGTTAAGAGCCAATCACTTCCGCCAGTACGGCGTGCGGCACATTCAAACTGAAGGGTGCAAAAACATTTCGCAGGGAAGCTAATAAAATGAAGCATCCCGTAAAGCTGTCGCAGGCCTTTTGCTAAACGCTTTTTCGGCCGTAAATCGTTTAACACCTCACAAGGATCTGGCAGTCCGATTGCAAATGCTTGACCAACGGCGTAAAGCGCATCCGTGGATATACCTTCGTAGTTGCATCCGTACGAGACGAAAAACAAAGAACTCAGCAGATACCAAATAAAAAAAAACACGCCAGAAAAGAACATTTTTCGCCCAAGCCGTGTACAGAGGCAGCATCCAACAGGCTGGACACCTTTCACTATGTGGAAAAGCAAATAGAAGAGGGGAAAAAAAAACCTTCAGAATCCTGCAAACATAGTACCTAATAATGCTAATATGCCTTCAGTTGGAAACGAATTTTAAACAGGCCGAGCACACAGAACCGGCCAAGCGACTGCTAACGAAGAAGTGTACAGCATAAAGCGAAAATCGGATGGATAAACTTAGAACTCATCGTTAGGAAATTCAGGTGGCAAAAGGCATGCTGTGTGTCTAAAGGCGCCAAAAGTACCTCTAAAGACAGTCGTATATCTTTGGGCACAACGTTTGAACGTAGCTTTGTGAGCACATAACGAGTATTCGTTTGTTGGCAACAAGATGAGGTCGAGTTTTTTCTCCATCATGAAGTGTCTTCCATGAGTTTCACAATGAGTTTGAAGAGTTGATTCACGCTAGACAAATAATATAATTAGTAACAATAAATACGAAATATTAACAATTCATGTAAATGACAAATGTGATACTTCATTACAAGACAAAAACAAACAAGACTTTATTTTTAGGTCAATAAATTAAATAAGAAAAGTAACACCACAATCAATGGCTTCATTTTCCCTACACAGTGGGTACCTAAATTGAACGAACACTTGTTTTGTTATGAAAATTAAAAAAAAAGTTGAAGATATTTCAAAAATTGATTTTCTAGAAAGTCTTAAGACAATATTTGAAATACATATTTTAAACAATTTAGTTCATTTTTAATCAGACTTTGACATTGTTTGGCCCATAATTATACGTATTTTTCTCTGTGTATATTTTCTCCTACTTCTTCTTCTCCTTCAACTTCTTTTTTATTCTCCTTCTCATACTTCTTCTTCTTCTACTACTACTTCTTCACCTTCTTTTTCTTCTTCCTGGATTAACGACCTTCTAAGGCACGCCAGCCATCTAATGGCTTACTAAACGTTGCTGATACCACGTAGTAGGATAGTCAGTCTTCACAGACGGTCCGTCGCCAAAGCCATGGGATTTGAACTTCGGTCCTGCCCTGAGAAGATCAGTGACGTTTCTCATCCAGCGAGCGATCAGTGACGTTTCTCATCGGTGAATGTAGCGGTTTTTAAATATTGATTGGATGTGACAAGCAGCTAATAGTGATGATTCTGAACGAGTCTATGATCATTTCAATAAAGGCTCTTGACTCTTTACATATTTTTCATATTTTGATAATAGTTTTAACATTTTCCAAATATGTGCTTTATTATTGTTTAGAATTTACTCGAACATGTGTTTAGAACATCTTCTTTATTTTTTATTTCATCCCCACAAAACAACTGATCGTATAGAGCTGTTAAGAATTGTTTAACACATAAATAAATTGCAAACCAATTTCACTAGCGACAAATTTTTTAACATCAATGTTCTCATGAATACTTCTGCCAATTTAATTCATAATTAAAACATTCAATTGTCATCATTTTCACTCAACAAAACGTGATCTTGCAAGACCGCATTGTGACCAATTGCAGTTAACCATCACGTTCACCATCCATTTGTTTCTTCGTCGACGCGAAAATATTAAGGAAACGAGTTTATCTATTCATGAATGCCATAAATTTGAATAGCATTAAATGGTGTGGGACCGGTTTGCTGTTTTGACTTTGCTATGAACTGGCTAGACTTGTTTTTACTTTTTTATTTCACTTTATTCACGCCCAGAACACTCTCTCACCTGCAGCAAAAAAGTAGACGGTCTATGGAAACCACGCGGGAAGGATTAGAAATCGCAGCCAAACCAACTCAAACGATTCGTTCCATTAGAAGGTGATCGTATGCAGGAGGAAAAAAAACGATTCTCTTAGGATTACAGACAAACATTGCTTCTTTTGGTAGCAAGTTCCTCACAACAAACAGTTAATTGGGTGATCTTTAAGTGCAGCCATTTTAATCTCGTTGTATATCCTCCAGAAATGATCGTAAACTGTGGAACGCTTCGTGTGACGTACATTAAATCTTCCAGCCCAGCTAAGAGGCAGTGATTAAACGTTTGCCCTTGACTATGCAAGCAATACACTCACTCCGTAACACGGAATCCCTTCCTGATGCTTTGTCACCCGCAAAACGTACAATCTGCTTGCCGGTCGTAAAACTTCCTGCCCACAGGAATCGGGATCCGTGCCGATGGCGTGCGGTTCCAGTGCTTCATCTCCAAAAAGGGAGAACTTCCGTGAAAGAATAAATTATTTGCTCTTACCGGTTGCAGACAGGATACCGGTCCTTTCCGACAATGTTCAATACCGCTAGCGCCGTCAATGTATCGGAACCATATTCTAATGCCGGATACTAGGAACGGCGGCTGGCACGGAAACCGGACGTCGCCCAGATACGGTCAACGGTCGTCGGGATCTAATCAAATCGCTTTAGAACTACCCCGCCACGCTCGTGTAGGACGTGTACCGGCTTTTGGGTATGAGCTCTACCACAAACAAAACTCATCTTATTAGCAATCCGATACGCATCGACATTTGCTTCCGCCCTTGACTCGGCCGATACGGGACGGCATATTGAATGCCGGGGATGCTTGCTACTACCGGAGGATGTCGTCGCACCATAAAGTGACGCAATTTATACGCCACTCACAACGTTTCGGCAGTGTGCTGCGGGCACACAGCAGTGAAAGGCGTACTTGCCGCTGGCCCAAGCATCATTAAACTGTAGAAGAAGCAAGCGCCAGGGGGATAGTGTGGTCTATTTAAACTTTTCTCATCTATGCAGTGCACTCGCTCGCCCGGAGAAAGTCGACGCGAACAGCATTTTCCTTCACCGCCGGTAAGCGAAAGGGACCGAACCCGGCCGCGACGCATCTCCGCGCCAAAAGACACGGAGAAAATCTCCAAAATTGGTTAAACTTTGTGCCATAACTCGTGCCGGTTGCCGATGCACTGGACTCTATTTCGGCGGCAGCATTCCTTCTACGAATGGCGGCACGAAACGGCATCCCTAAACAAAAGCGTGTTAGTGAGTAAAAAGGATAATAAAAATAAATAATCGAAACCTAAACCGGGCGTATCGCACTGTTGCGGTAGTTTGAAGATACAGCGCCTCTCCATCCTGCTGCATGCTGGCCACCGGTGGTGACAGCGAAAGTGCAGCCCGACCGATACAGCCACCGGGGTGAAAAACTGCTTCCCGTAACCGAACTGAAACAGTATACAAAACCCAAATGGGAATGGCATGTGGCGTTTTATTGAGGCACAAATGATAATTTATGAAATTCGAAACTACCACGTTACGTTCCCAGCATATCTGTGCTTGTGTACTCCCTTTTGGACCTCCTCGGGGATGATGGGAAAATGCAAGATGGGAGCAACAACAAAAAAAAACAACTCATAACGGCCGGTTCTTCAGTTCTTTTTACCCTTGGTCTTCGATATGCTCGATACCGTTTTTCACACTAGTCACCGTGGCAGTAGTGCGTCGCCCGGGCTAATCCGATGTGATTTATAGTATTGAAAGCCTCCGCTGCGCCTCCCAGCAACATCATCGCCCTACTATGCAATCCATTTCGATCGATGCTAAAAATGGCAATCTTTCATCACCTTCATCGCGCCAGTATAGGTACACGTGCCGTGCGTTTTAGCTTTCCCGTCTCAGTAGGCCCACGCGAATATTACCCATACGGCTGTGTGTGAATGTGTGTGTGTGTGTACATTTTTCTCTTCACAGTACAGTCGCTAGCAGTATGGAATCTAAATCAACCAGTGGAAAATCCTCTTTCCGAAAAGAGCTCCAAAGCAAACTTCTCGTGTCCATCAATAAACCGTCCCGTACGAATAGACCGGACACACCGCCCAGACGCGAATGCAGCCCGGTGCGTCCGGTAAGATATCGGCCCGAGCAAGACCTGCTCGAGGAATTACGCAAATCGCTAGAAAACCCACAGAAACCGCAGCCCAAACCCATCGGCAATCCTCCTCAAGGCCATGGACAGAATTGAACTCGCGTACAAATTAACTGCACGAAATACTGCAAAGAGAACAACACAAACACCATAGCAGAGCCATCTGTTCACCCGAGGTTCATAATCATAATGCCCGGTGAGGCTCTTTTAATCCACCCGCAATCCTCGAACCCGACGTCAGCGGCAAGTCAACACGTCCCCGGTTCGAGCCGCTTCGACAGAGAAAAATCAATCAGACTCACCATCATTATCAGATTGACAGTGTTCAGCCACACACACACACACACTGGAGAATCCCGGTGCTGAGAAACCGGGGTTGAGGGACACGAACTACCAGGATTCTTCTGCCTTCATCCGTACGCCGCTTCATCCGACCGCGAAGGATGTACTGCCATCGAGAAGCTTGCGAATCCTGAACCGATGTTTACAACGGGTACGCTTATTTACACTCCATTAAAAAGCCATTAATCACAGTTGACGTTCGAGTGTCAAATCCATTTACTTCCGACATGCTGTTAATGTCTGCCGCACAGGAAGGAGCCATTGCGTTTCACCAGCAAATCCCTCGAGTGTTCCTCGAGGAAGGATGCGTCTTAGTCTGAAAGAAAGTAACTCGGCACAGAGTCAGGCGCATTCTGCAATTTTCTTGTTGCCCCTTTTTCGTTCGCGGTCAGCAACTAGCTTGCCTTGGGTAGACTAGTGTAGTAGTTCATGGTGGTTGTTGTTTATGAATAAAATATAGTTCTAGTTGACCTGCAGCCCCACGAACCTTCGTGGGTTCGAAGAACCGTTCGATCCCGGCACGATTTGCAGCAAGGCAATTGAATTAAGCAGCTTCATTGCGGCCTGGCAAGCTATATGGTATGGTAGCTTAATTATGATTGATCTGCCCTGAACCTGGTGTGCTTGTCGAAGCGGTATGTGATGCACATTACCGCCGTTCGTACCATGATTCATCTAACGTACCGCAAACGATCTTGGCTGGGGTCAACTGTCCTGCTTTCGCGTGGCAGGACTATTTCTCCGCTGTTTGATGACTCACTTTTGCGGACAAAGTATGATTTGTGGTCGCAAATACTGTGAAGCGCCATTTTCCGTCCTTACCTTGTGTTTTTTTTTTGTCTTTCAATGCTTCGCCCGACACGACAAACCAGCGACATTAGGATTGTCGTTTTGAAAGCAAATACGTGTCCGTACCGGGCTCGTACCGTGATGTCAACTGTTGGCCGCTAAGTAGAAGGTACACAAGTTCAAAAATCGTTTCATCTGACAACCACAAAAGTCGCGAATCGGCCACAGTCTAGCCAAACAGCCAGCTAAAACCATCGGGATCGGAAATGGCTTCGGTGGTATCAGAGGCACGATTCGTTCCACTTTCGTGGCTTAGCAACAATGGGACCGGCGTCCGAAACCAAACAATTTCATGTCACTCGACGTACAGGAGGGGGATAAGCAGATTATGGTGGCTCTAGCTTCCGAAAGCAGAAATGAAAACAAATGTTCCGACGGTTCGGGATATGCGCTTGCTGGTGCAGCGTGTTTTAAGAAAGCTTTCATTAAAGCAATAATAATAATAAGCCATATTGAACTGAGTACAACTCGTGCTGAGGGATAGAATGTAAAATTGATCAGAATGTATTTATTGAGAAGAAAGTTTAACTGACCAATATCATGTCGTTAACCTTTTTCTTGTTTCTTTTATTCTATTCATCAGTAACTTGAAGTTCAGTCCTGCCCTTGGAGAGACGCCGAGAAGGGTTTAAAATTAGTTCACGCTTATTCGGTCTCTGGCGGTCCGGTGGTTGATGTGATAGCTGTGCCGATCTTCACACGGCAGGACCTTTATTGTTTATTTCATCGAGGCTTTGAATCTTACAGACCACATTGGTCTCTTTGCGGTATAGAATGATGAGATACAAATTATTCCTAACATGGCTTAACGTTAAGCTATATAGTAGATATGATTCATTTATTCGTAAAATTGTTGCAGCAAAGAACTTAAATATCTCTATAATGGCTACTGTTGCTTATAGGATGATGAAGCGGCTGCGAAGTATGTGCCTAGTTAGGGGGTAGCTCGGTGTGTAGTGTTTCCTTAGCTTTACCGAGCGGCTATCAAAATCGACGCCCAATGAGGTATGACCCATGCGAAGGTGGGAAAGGACTCGTTGATTCAGGCTGCAATCGGGATCTTCCCATGATGCGGTGGTGTGCTTGATGGAGCGAAGTTACGTGCTGAGGTCTGGGTTGCGCCAGATGGTGTTCCAGTTTTGAGTGAGACCTGACTATCCAACTACGTGGTATCCACTAGTCTAGTGAGTCATTCTTAGGATCGAGCGAACACAGAAGCTTATTCAACAATGACTTTATATCAACAATTGAAAATATTAAGAAAAAAAAACAGTGAAATGTTTCTCAGGTCATAAAACAAGAGTCTCAATGTTGAAAACAATTGGTGATTTTGAGAAAACGAACAATTCAAGCAAACTACGTACTTTTATTGTTAGATCTAAAATCGCACGTTGTTTTAAACGTTGGGCCACTTGAGGACATACTTTCCGAATCATTCCTTTGTCATCTTTCTCTTAAACAGTTTATCAGAAACAAACAAAGAAATAGATAATGTTTTGAGATGCCTTTGAAAGATGCCTCAACCTAACGATGTCCCATCCCAGCATCAGCTCAGCTTACAGCAGTATATCTACTCAGCAACGACTCTGTAGTACTAAGGCCCGTAATACTTATGCTACGATTAATCATTCTGCACGTTATTCGTGCACATGAAGGTTTCCACTTTTTGTTGCTTTTCCATAAAAAAAACAAACAACAAACACAAACATCAAAAACCAACATTTCGAACATGAACGTGAACCACATGCCGCAACCATATCGCATTACCGTGCGCTAGCGTTATCCTCCAGCACTTCGATTTTAACGACAGATAATTTAGCACCATCAACCAAGATAAACCGACCAATCGATCTACCGGTTGCACAGCACAACCGTGATCGTAAATGAATTCTCTAATCCGTCGTAAAACATTTTTACATCGCCAGGCACATTTTACGTTCGGTTAACATTTAACACCACCACCACTGGGTGGATCATATACGGTGGGAGCGTTCTGTTCGCCGCTAGTAGAGAAGTATCTAGTGCCCCACCCCGTACTAGGTGCACTAAACACACTCACTCACCGTCAAATTTTCGCCAACTGCGGCGCATATTTACCGTCACACACAAGTGCACCGCGCACCCAACTGCAAGACAATATTTACACGATAAACTTTTTCAATATGGTGGCTGCGACATAGCACGACGACCGATGGCAAATCATAACGGAGCGGAATGTTATCTCTTTTTATTTCTGGTGATGCGTGTGTGCTACGCTACACGCCTGGTACGGATGGTTGATTTAAATTATGATGTTGATGGCGTTGGAGTTTTTGCCCGTAAATAGAAGCTTAGCTATTATGTATCGTGTAATATAAAGCTTTTATAGCAGTTTTTTTATTATTTCTTGCATTTCCCAACATAATGCGTTTAGTGTATGTACAACATGATAGGGAAAGCTATGATTTTCATAGACTTGTTTGAAGTATAAGATTATATTTTGTTCATGTTCAGCATTGTTTTCTTAGGCAGTAGGTTTTCCTGTCTACAAAATTTATGTGCAAAAAAAAATATTATTTTAAGCTTATTTTTACTATCCTTAAATAAGGTTTAGTTTAAATACAAGCATGACTATTGTTTCAAGAATGCAATGAAATACTCTTCCTTACCACTTTCTTCTCTATTTGTCTTTACGTGTCGATTCGCAAAAGTATAGACGTCGTCTGCCTAACAAAACAAGACAAAAAATTAAAACGACATAAACTTCAAAACACTTATTTCGCAACACGGGAGGGTGGCCCACGCACTAAAATTTTCCTCCTGCTCGGGTAAACACTTTAGCACAAGGAAGCTTTCGGTTTGCTATAAAAAAAAGTACACCGTCATCATACGGCGAACATGGTGTCGTTATAAAACATGTTGCCACTTTTGCTCATTCGACATCATCATGCTACACAGGCAGTCAGTCGCAAACGCACCCACAGTCACTAGAAAGCTTTCAACAACCCGTTTTTTTTTTTCTTTCTTGACTGGTTTTTTTTTAAGTTTTTGTCTCGATTCGTTTGCTATAACGTTCGCATCCAACTAAAAGTTTCCTTTTACACGCTTTTTTTTTTTCAAACCCCTTTTCGTTTTGCAACCCATTTGCTTCCGTTTAGAGATGCTGATTTTTTAGAATTTGAAAAAAAATAATATTTTAATGCTTTTCTTGAAGTGCATCCTTGCTATGTTGTTTGCTGAAAATATAAGTGTTTATGGTTTTAGATCGTAAAGTCTTGATTTTACATATAAAATAATAGTGTACTGGAAAATTGAGGGCCGTCTATAAATTACGAAACACTCAAAAGGGAGCGGGGATTGGGTGGACCTAGAATTTTTTTTTATTTCGTTATGACGGCCAGGCCGTATTTCTTAAAATCAAATCTTATATCTAGCTTAACAATTTATTAATTTTATATCCTATTTTAAGCGTAGACGTTTCCTTCTCCCTCAATTCAAGTCAATTGCTGCCAGGAAAGGTTGTCCTCTATATGTCTGCTAAGGGGTTAGCGCCTCTTTGGAGCATCATGCCGTGGAGACTAACAATTGGCTCCCAAGAAAACCCCTTTTCTTGTGGATACTCCTTGGTGTTCACCACACCATATAGCTGCCAGCATTAGCATGTTATGGCTGGCGGTCTCACCATTGGCAGAACGCACGAGTCCGAAAGCCAATACAACTTTGTGAAGCTACAGTAGCCACCAGTCACAAAGGACCTAGAATTCAAATATATATTTTTTAGTCATAACGTTGACGCTACAACACAGCATTGTGTTACATCATAATAATGTATTAAATGATCCTCTGTCGAGCGTGTCTGGCGGCCCTGCTGCCCCTACACCACCGGGTCGTCTACAAACGACAGGACCAGGGTTCAAATCCCTTCCGAACCGTCCTCCCGTAGTGAGGACTGACTAACCAACTACGTGGTATCGGCTGTCTAGTAAGCCATTTCGATGTCCGGCATGACCTTAGAGGTCGTTAATCCAAGAAGAAAATCTTCTTCTTCTTCTTCTTCTTCTTCTTCTTGACTCAATGAGCTACTAGGCCTGTTATCGAATGGCTTACCAGACCTGTTGATACCACGCAATTGATTTGAACCATGCCATGTGTATTTTATAATCAAAAAGCTACAGAACTATTGATTGATTTGTTGAACACATCTTAAGTCTGGTAATAGTAATGAAATGCTAAAACGAGGAATTTGGAGCCGATTCCGGACACTATACTGTACAATGCCACCTGTAAAATTTTTGGCTTCCTTGGCTTGATTTTACCAATATGGATGTGGAGCCTTTTTGACTAAATCATCAGTATATCACGGCCATTACAGTATCCTTATCGTTTGCAATATTTGTGATAAAGACTGAAAAATGCTTGTTTCGTTTCCAAAAGCATGCCAAGAGAGTCTGAGGTTTGCTTAGAATTACGGAACACTTGGAAGGGGTGACCCCTTCCAGCGCAACGTTTTGCAAAGCTTCCGCAGAAATTCCAAAGTGCTGTATTACGTAGTTTATGGACGCCGCCTTACACCTAGTTTGTTGTTCCGAATTTAAATAGAAAAACTTGAGAATTGATTAGCACACATTAAAGGTGATACAAATTTTTGCAACGTTTTTTGTTCATTTGATAAATATTCTGAATCAAATGAAGAGAGAAGAAAAACCTTCCTCACGACGTCTAAACATTTCCTGCGTAAACTTTAAAATCATCGGATGTGTGGAAAAACTTTCCTTTTCATTTTCCTCGCAACGATCGTAACCTAACACCGTCACCGCCATCTGCATCAACCCTTTTGCGCGCTTCCGCTGAAATAAACAGGAAGTTTTCCTTTTTTCCTCCCCAATCTGGCTCCATTTTATGAATCTCCATCGCCATCAACTTCACCCGAACGGGGGAACTCGATGAATTCTCTTAACCTCCGCGGGTTTTGATCGTAAAGAAAGCAAAGATAACTCTAAAAACGTACGAGCGCCACCATGCCACATCCATCTCGCATCTCGTTTGGTTGGGGCTTGAGACAACTGTAGCACAGTTCCCGTGTCCCAATTCGGCTCATTCTTTCACTTTACGTTGGTTTTTTTTTGTTTGCTTTGTTGTTATAAACATTTCCTTTTCTGTTATATGTCTTTTGCGTTTGTTTCCCCCTACCCTCTACCTTCACCATTCCGCGCAGTGAATGTGGAATGGGACCCCCCATTTGCAGCACGACAGAAAAGCGGGCACGTATGAGTGGTTTTTCAGATTTTTATGCATGCTAAAAGCATTTTCCCATCATTTTCCACCTTATTAGGTGGGATGAATATTTTAGAGCAAACTTTACTCTTTCACTCAATATGAAAAAAAGTGTTACCTTTAGCACCCTCTGCTAAAACGGTTCGGTGGTGTAGGAGAAAAGGATGACAAAAGTGTCACTTCTGCAATCCCTTCCATTTAGCCATTTACCATACTTCAAAATCAAACCAACCTCGAACGCTGCCACCCGTTCCAGTACGGGCGAGTCATCGTGAAACGGCACTCGGTGTGTGGAAGATTTTTGCATCCATTTGCACTGCGGCAAGCAATGTCTGCAAGACTTGGGCGGGATGAGCGGACACTCAGATGTCTCTCAACCGGCAGGGCAACTTTCTCTAGCGCGCCCGCGATCGTGTTGCCACTTTTGATACGTAATGGAATATTTTCATTCTCCTGAATCGTTTAATGTTGATTTGCCACAGTCGAAAGATGTGTGTGTGTGTATGCCTCCTTGGTACGCGGGAAAGCTGGCACAGAAAGGTAAACTTCTCAAGCCGAAGTGAATCCACAAAATCGCGTCACTACCTCCGGGGTAGGTGGTGCGGTTCGCGGTTCTTTTAAAACAAATTTTTACTTCTACTTTCATGCTACCAAAATTCGTAACTTTGTGGACAAAGACACACAACGAAAAAAACAGAGAACACCCCCCCCCCCCCCCCCCCTCCTTTGGGCCTATTTGCATACACACATGCTACATGCGTACATTATCGCGCCAAGTCCATTAAACTGTTCACAGAAGCTGCTCTGTTGGTGTTTCCGATTGGATTGTTTACTTTTACATTTACCCACAGTCGTTTGCAGTCAGCGAGGATGACATTTATCAACGCACGTCCCACGCTTTACTGTCCCTTCGGTACCCAAGTCCATTGGTGCAGTGGTTTTTCCACGGCAGCAGCCGCTAAGAAGCTGATGAATCACGTATATCAATTCATCTTGCTTTGCTTTCCAACAGAAGGTAAATAGCGTTGGTGGGGTTTTTTTTTGCTTGTCTTCCAGTCTATCTTCATAATGCTTAGCGGTAGGCGTTACTGATTTATCAGAATCGTATATGTTGATGTAAGAAGTTAGTCACAATTAATTTCTTTCTTCATGCGTTTGATTACATACACGAACAAATTTGCAGAAAGACGTGTCATCAGATGTAATAAAACCATGTACGACAATGATCCTCCCTCATTGCATATCGGTTGATCGTGGTACGGCAGTGTCCTCTTTTCTAAGCCACAGTGTTGAAAAAAACTTTTCCTAACGTCCGCTTTTACTTCCGGTGAATGTGGGATATGCCCCCCGTTATTGGAGACCACCAAGTATAGTCAACAAAGTATACGAAGCATCAAAAGCAACAGCAACGTAAGACATTGCACCCGAAACATGTGGATCGATGACAAGCGGATAGACCGTCGGATATAAGATACTAAAACTGGTCCGTCGTCTCATGTCGTCTTGCAGCAAAACTTCCTCTTCGTTTCTCCGTCGTAGGACAGTAATTTAATGCCGGCAGCCGATCAGTGCTGGTGTATCAGATGGTTTTGTAAGCATGGGAAGCAAGCCAGTCTGTTCAATTAGTTTCGTTGGAAACATAATAATGACCTTACGGTGGATTTGCAAAGTACCGTTTACCATAACAAAGCATGGGGAAAACTTTTATTTTTCGGCGAATTTTTTTAAGGTTAAACTTGAAGTCAGATATGAAAATGAACTGTGATGTGAATTACAGTGACGCAGCCGAATATCCGGACACCTTAAAATCGAACATTTCCTCAACGTAGAGAACGATTTTCTAAGATTGGGGCTGCACAATCATGATTCTTTTTTCACTCATCTTTTAAAACATCTTGTTGTTAACTGTTCACCAACAGCAACAGACTACAAATCGATTGCCAGGTGGCCGAAATCTGTACGATTTTGCAAATAGAAACCCGGAAAAAAGCTTTTTTTTTTGTAAATTTGATATCAAATTCAAATTTGAATGGCAAACATATTCTTCTTGGCTAAATAACCTTTAAGGTCATGCCCGGCCATCGAATGGCTTACTAGACTTGCCGATACCACGTAGTTGGATAGTCAGTCCTCACTCCGGGGTACGGTCCGGATGGGATTTGAACCCTGGTCCTGCCATTTGAAGACCGGCGCCGCTGTCGCCTGCACCACCGGGCCGTCCCAATGGCAAACATACGATAGACATAGACATTAGATTACTTTGCATAGCGGCCATGAGCATCCTCGGTTCATATTTTTCATAATTTTAGGAATTTAGTCATATAATTGCGCCAACCAGTTTCAGAGTCACAGAGCTTGGTAATTTTCATGTTGATAGCGAAAGTAATGTGTTCTTCTGCAGGAATTTTCAAGATTAATACGGATCTACCATTTACTTTACTGTCAAATCTGAGTCAGAAAACTATGGAATAGTTTCCCTAATAGAGTTTGCTTGCGATTCAGTTAAAAAAGGAATGAAATTGCAACAGCATATTGGCAGGGGAAGGTAATTGATCCTTAAACTTACTTACTTACCCCACTACACTTAAGTGACGGTTGCTCTAAAGCTTTTATGCAGCGCTCTACTACTAGAAATGGCATTGTTTGCTAATGTTGAATATCGAGGGTTTTGTTATTATGAATTATTATGTTATTATGAAAATCATTATGCTAGGTTTTTGATTCTATAATAAAAAATTTCCATTACATTAACAATTTCTAGCAATTCATGAAGAGTAGTGTGGAGAAATTAGGCATACTCTGATATAATATTTTGCACTAATATCCTAAGTTTTCCCAATCACACGTCTTCCTAATCTTTAGTCATAAATTAATGGTAATGTTTCAGAAATGAAAGAAACCTCACTCTCTGTAAAAGAAGTCTCAAGAATCGGACAGGTTTGTAGTTCAACGTAACGGAGATACGATCGGTCCTTATCTCCGTTGAAAATGTGTGGCTAGTATTTAAATGGTTAAACGACTCCATCGCGTCAATTTTCACAAACAATCACTAAATGTACACTGCCCGATGCTCCGATCTCTTGATTGTTTTTTACACAAAACTGAACAAAACTTGAAAAAAACATCATTACTGTCCAGCCCTGGGGAGAGAAAATCGTCCTTCATGTCGAGTAATATTTTTTTTTGTGTTTGTAAGAACGGCCTGGCCCTAGTGCTGACAATTTGATTCTAAGCTGTCCGGATAGCTTTTTCCAGAAAGGTATGTTGCTGAGCAAGCAAAATATCCCTTCGTTGTTTTCCAACACGCAATAATTATACGATTCTCTTTGCTTAACGTATGTATTGTATGTCAATGTATTCGAAGGTTTAAAGAAATAATAATTTGATTTTGAAGAAAGAAATAATTTGATTTTAAGCTGTCCGGATTTCCTCTTGAGTAACTGTATGAAATCGAAACTGTAATTTTATTTCAAGAAAAGGCGAATAAAAAATTGCTGTGGCGAATAAACAGCGCCAACAATGGCGCTGCGAAACAATTATTTTGATATTTCCAAGTTGAATTCTATCGCTGATCCCAAAAAGCCTAATTTTCTTTTATGTTTATTAATTCCAAGCGTTCCATTTAAGATCAGCTTACTAATCACAAAAAAAGCATACTACGATACACCCAATAACTGCATTAGCTTCACGCACAAGCTCTCCTTTGCAGATCCAACCGAAACTAACCTCCAAGCAATACACATCCGAATACAATCCATCCCGATCCAGTCATACACACTCGCACGGGATTCATGGTGATGATCCGCGTACGATAAGAATCGGATGCTGAAGCTACTGGTGTGATGACATTTTCCTACTCAATATTCCCACATCTGCACCATCATGCCAAGTCAGTCGTTTGATACCGTTCGATAGTGCTGCACCGCGTTAGTTTCATGCCACAAACGCTGACAGGCAGACAGACAGACAGACCAACCCCCGGTGGCAGCAAGATGCGGCCTTTCACCAAAACTCAGCTCGCTCCCTTCCGAACATTGCGGATGAAATCCCTCGGAAGTATCCACCACCCCTTCCACATCCACATCCCCGTGCCCTTCTTCGGCGCAGACCGGCAGCCGGTGATAAGAAAACTTCTAATTTCGCATGCAGAACATGCACCCCCGGGGGTGGCGGAAAGTCTCACTCTTTACGATGCTGAGTTGAAGTTCCGCTTTTATCGTTCGTCTTACTGCTGGGTTATGCGCGGATCGTCGGCATGACAATATACCCTATAAACTTGCCTGGCCCACGCCCGTGTGCGTGTGAGGGAGAGTTTTGTGTCCCGTTCACCTAGCACTGATCTAACTGACATCGAATTATGCGCTTGGCTTCTGCTTACCATCCGCCGCGAATCCTTCACAAAAAGCTCCACCAAGCAACAGCCAGGCAAGTAGCCGGGAGAAGAAGCAACAAAAAATAAAACGCCATACCTCTCGCTGCCATATTGCCATACCACTCCCGCTGGTCTACGCGTTGTCGTTTTGTGTCGTGCGTTTGCGAATGTCATGCCATGCTACAACGGACAAACTGAACGCTTCCGGTTGCAAAGGTTTCGGAGACGGTCTTCGCAACGCCTACCAATGACGTTCATTAAATATCAGCTTGTTCGGTCGGCGTTGCTGCCAGTGTGGTCTCTCTTTTTGGGGGAAAGGACTCCTTTCTTCTTTTTTTTTTTTTTTGAGTGTTGCTTCACATTTCAAATCCTCTCGATATTGTCCCAAAACATCTCGTCACGTTGGCAAAAGACGCCGCCGGAAGTCATAACTGATAACACACGCTACGGCCGAACGGCCGGGGGAACCCCAACGGATATGGGCCGGAGTGTGTATTCATAGCCAGCACGAAACGTACAATATTACCGATGACGACTAATGCGCGCCGCGCGGTACGATAAAATACACGAAACACGAAACGATGGCAGCTCAATAATGTTTTCCTCCGTTGCGAACGGTACACGCGTACAGCGTCTTGTTAAAATATCCATGGCCGTATCGTGGGCGTACGCCCACCTCCGTTTGCAACTCCCTCACGGTATCATTATTTTTATTATATTGTAATTAAATCCGAGCTGTGTCATTTTCGACATCATTCCCCACCATTCCGTGGGCACACGGTGGTCCTGTTTATCGAACAAATGATTCGTTCGATTCAAAACATTAGTTGAGCAACAGAAAAAAGGGGCCTTAAATTATTATTACCATCACAGCGAAATGTCAACCCCCAAGGCTTTTGAGGGGTGACAAGCGTTGTAACCTCTCTCTCTCTCTCTCTCTCTCTCCCCGTGCGGTGTTAATTGTTTCTGCACGCGAAAAACTGTGCGAAGCAAATAGGCCCGTCTGCGATAAGACGGATACCACGGTCCCTGCTGTTCAATGAGGGTCGGTGATTAATATTCAAAGCACTTTTGGCCGAGTGTTCAGAAAGCCGTTTGAAATCAAACGAACAAAACTAAGAAACAGGACAGGACCTTCGACCCCTGAAGTTAGGCGTTGGAAGGTTGTGGAAAGAAATTGGTACCAGGAAAAGAAATTATTATTGTCACTTAAGAAACGGCATCTCTGGAAAAAGGAGTCCAGTTGTCATCGTTTTCCGAAAATTGTTTTTCAACACAATTCAACAAATCTATCTACACAGTTCATTTATTAGATTATCCTTAAGGGTCGTCCTTGAATGACGTACCACTCGAAGAGGAGATGTGATATCTCTCTAGCGTGTCTGTAAATAAATAATAGAATTATCGATGGATTAGAAGCACCAGTTTTTGAAGAACACTCGAGGAACAGGAGTTGTTTTTTCACAAGAGTTTAATCTTTGAACGAAGAGTTAACTGTAATGCTCACAGTTCGATACTGGTAATATCGGATAAGAGTTTTGGTTTTGATTTTGATTTGTATAGCCGAAAAATACAACAGAAAAAAGGGTCAGAGTATTTGTGAGTTCTGCTTCCTTGAGACCATCGTCGTTTTCAGATAACAACGTCAGGAACGAAATCTAAAGACGCATTATGCAGGGGAATCGTGCATACTACAGCCTTCAACGTCTGGTGAGATCTAAAGGTCCGTCTGCTGATTCGTCCGGTGGCCCTCTAGGGCCACGTGTCTTGGAACATCCGAGTGGAAGATGCAAACACTCTCGGCTTGTTTGAGCGTTCCTTCCTCTGGACCATCTGTGCCACTTCGAGCATGAAGTGTGAAGGGGAAGGATGAACTGCGAGCTTACTGAGCTGTCCAGCGAATCGGACATCCTGACGTTTGCAAAAGCTTGCGCTGTGGATGAAAGGCTGCAGCCAGAAAAAGATTATTCTGGAAAATTAATGTTGACTGGGCCATGTCATGACGCCGTGCTTTAGTTTGCCGGCCAACAATTAGATAAGATAGAAAATATCTGTCTAAAAGGTAAAGATTATGGCGAAAAACATGTATCTTGCTGTGCAAAAATTGCTTTCCATGCTTGAGATGAAGCTATTCATTTGAAAATCACGCCTTATTCCGGTAACAAACATCTGATCAAAAATTAAGGTGCAACAAGTTGGCCATCGAATGGCTTACTAGACTTACCGATACCAAGTAGATGAATAGTCGATCCTCACTACCGGGGGAAGGTCCGGATGGGATTTGAATCCCGGTCCTGCCATTTGAAGACCGGCGCCGATGTCGCCTAAACCACCGGGCCGCCCCAAAAAAAGTCCTGCATTAAAAGTTAATTACAACGAAAGAGAAATGCGTACATCGCAAATGAAAAAATATTTTTTTTAAATTCTAAATGTTCGTTAAATTAAGAAGGTTTTTTATGCATATTATTCAAAACGTTGGGTACAGGCTTGTTGGAATGATCATGACCAACGTCACATGCCAGGTGAAGTGGGATGGAAAACTCTCAGGGTCCATTGCTACCACCAAAGGCCTGCGTCTGGGAGATGAGCAGGCGGCAGAAAACCACGCCAGTCATTCTACAGCCTGAGGATCTCACCGCAAAAGCCTGTCGCAACGGTCGAAGCTGGGACTGTACCGTACCTTTATGGTCCCAGTACTCACGTACGCCTCTGAAACATGGACTCTGTCCAAAACAGACGAAGCCCTCTTAGCCACTTTCGAGAGGAAGATACTCAGAAGGATCGTTGGCCCCTTATGTGTGGAAGGACAATGGAGGAGCCGTTACAACGACGAGCTGTACGAACTGTACGACGACCTCACCGTCCTTTTAGGCCGTCCACACGGACAGAGGAGGCGTGGTAGGCCCAGATTGAGGTGGGAGGATGCCGTGGAATCATCCGCCATCAAGACGACGGCGCGGGACCATGAGCGGTTCCGGATTCTGCTGCGACAGGCCAAGACCGCGAAGCGGTTGTAGCGCTTGATAAGTAAGAAAGTATTCAAAACGTTTTTTATAAATTATTCTGGAACAATCTCAATAAGGGTGCGGGTCAACGGTGTAAATGAAACTGTCACACGTTGAAATGGTTTTTTGAGCATAAACCAGCTACCTATATGAGGCAACGAAGAATTTGTGAGGTTTGAAATTGCAAATTCCAGGGTTTTTGACGCTTCCTCAACGATTTTAACAGTTTGCCATTTACCGCAGCCTATAGGTCTATAGGTTTTAGTGTACAATTTATGACTTTCATGACTTTTGTCCTGCCTTTGGTATGGATGGTGTGAATAGTAGGCTTTTCAGCTGGTGTCATGATAACAGCTGGTGTCTTTTCAGTTTCTTATGCTACGAGGGACGGGAGTCTCAGAAAATTTATTTAAGCTTTACGTAATTTATGAACGAAGCCTCTCCCCTCTCCCATCTTAAAATCACAAGATCGTTTTGAGTGATCTACACAAATTTCACTTCAAATAAAATGTTAATCAATAACACTCTGTATGTAAAAAAACAAACAGCTCATCCCCATTTTCTTCATTTTTAGTTTCACAAAACGAAACGCACATAAAACTTTCTTTGTGTCTATTCCATGAAAAAGCAACATTTCTGTTCATTTCGTCGTACTGCGTTATTGCGATTCGTTCTGGTCGAACTTTTACATTCTCAAAACGGCTCCTCGGTTCTGATCCTATTTGAGATAGCATTCGCTTGTGGCCGGCCGGCGGTTCCTAGACACGCGGTTTCCAGCAACTCTGTGCTCAACGTCAGACTCAATATTCGGGCTCAATATTTAAAAATGCCTACGTCGTGGGCTCATTTTTCTTCCCAATCAGTGTGCCAGTGTCCCAAACACACACACACACGTTTCTGCTTCAGTTTTGCAGTATAAATGCCATTAGCATAACTCACAGATTTGCATTCCGAAAGTGGGGATTTTTTCCCCTTTTGCAGAAACCCATCAATATGTTTTATTTTTTTTATGTTTAGTTTTCATTTCACGTATGTTTATCCTTGTCTACGAGTAGATTTGACGAAAGACATTTTCACCGAAATGAATCGTTTCGGGGAATTCCGTACGAAACCAGTGCGTTCTTTGTCTGTGCCATTGGGAGCTGCCATAACCTCCCGCATGTGTATGTATGTTTAAGGTTTGATTTTTCCTGCCGTTGTTCACCGTTTGATTAAATCATTTCTAATAAACTCGCTTATCTCTGTCAATAAATTCTCCAGCGAGCTAAATCACAAGCCTTTGCTGTCATTTTGAATCTACTGCGGCTGGTTGGATTTCGTCGGCCTCCCCGACGTTGTTCTTTTTATGTTGTAAATTGCTTGTCAAGTTAAGCCAGCAATACAGAACACGCACACACATACACACGCATGCACACATGGGCATGGAATTTTTCCACCTAACGCATGAAATAGAGAAAAATAAAAATGTATTCACACAGCCTCTCCGTACAGTTGACGCAACTGAACAACAAACAGAAGAAAGAAAAAAAGCCCTTCATTCTTTACCTTCAACTGCGTACGCACACGCGTCTAGGATACGCAACGATACGCTCTTTTCACCAACCACCGATCCACCAGCTAAGCTAAAGAAGGCTAGCGAACCATGGCAAGCAAACGCTTCTTCGTCGACTTGGTTTCTGCGGAAGCACTTAGACGGTGCGATGTGATGCGACGAAACAGAAAGCAAATTATCCACTTCATTTCCCAATTCCACACTACCAACGGCTACGTGGCTTCCGTCGGGCAAGCATGCCCCACCAAACTCCGTCCCCCTTCCGGAACAAGGGGAGCCGATTGCTGATTTTTCTTAAACCGTCATCTTCATCAAACCGTCAAACTCGCGTCTCCCCGTCCGGCCACAGTTATTAACGCTCTCCTGCACGTCAACGCAACCTGAACCTGAAGACGAATTTACCGCACAGCCAAGGAAAAAGCAAATGGTTCATCACCCAGTCTAACCATCTTGATCTAACCGGCTTAACGGGTCGATTTTACGCCGGTGCGTGTTTGGCGCGAAACGCATCTAGACTGCTGATGGCTTTTCGTTATGCTTTGTTAAGATGCGGGGTGTTTTTTTTTCTCTCTCTCTCTCCGGCCAGTAGTAGAGAGGCCAAGAACAGCCGCAAAGAAAAAATCGCGCCTCACCACGAGCACATATGAAAACGATACACAGCAAACCGAAGCAACAGAGTGGTTTCACTTTCTTATCAACACGTCGAAAACGCCCGCCCAAGTGAACCAGAACACCACCTTCAGACAACATTATACCATGCTGTGGCTGTGTTTTTGTTCCGTACGAATGCGAAGGAAATAAATTGAGCTTAAAGCTTTCTGCCTACGTAAAAAAAAAAAATTCACTGACACACGCGCCCGACTGAATTGGCAAACCGAATGTGAAAAAGGATTTTCGAAACTCATTTAATTTATTGCCGAACGCACTTTTCTACTACTACGGAATTGAATCGCTGAAGCGAAGGGTGAAAGTGGGCGCGAATCTGTCTTTTCGGACACTGCCAAAAGTTTGATTTATGCGTATCTTTGCACACCTTTTCGGTGGTATATTCCATGAAATACGGTCAGTTCTATCCTAAGGGAAGATTTAAAGACGAAACTATTGTATTGAAATATTATTTTATTCAGGTGTAACAGTCTGACTGCGTTGCATGCAACGAAATAATAATTTCTTTTTAATTAAATTAAATTTTGCACGTCCAGTACTTAAGCTTTAACAGGGAAATGCGTGCGGCGGACTAACTTTAGCGAATATCGCAAGCGCTTATGAAATCCTCGAGCACTAATATTTTGTTTTTGAATCTGAACGGATTTTACCCAGCATGACCGAATGATGTTTGAACGCATTTGTATATACGTACCGGTTCAAATCTTGAAATCAAATTTTGATATGTTTTTGGGATACAATCATTTATTTTTGTCATTTGATGGTAAAAACCAAGCAGTTGATGTTTAATCACCATAAAAATATAATTTTCATTTGGTTTTCGCGCGTAAAAACTAAGTAATTTTAAAAAATAATAATGTAAAAAAGTTCGTTTACATTTTCAACTCTTCAACCGGCTAATATACATTTTCCATATCAATCGCAACGACTTCTGTATCTATTTGGTAGGATTTTGTGTCTATTTATGCTGATTCGCTTAAGTATTGGGGTATTTTATATCAATGCTCGAGGATTTCATAAGCGCTTGCGATATTCGCTAAAGTTGGTTCGCCGCACGCTATCAATTGCATTTCCCTGTAAGTTTTTTAGGAGGACTCTTTACCGGTGGTGATGCCGAAATTGGCGCTAGTCTTCGCATGGATGGACCGAAGTTCAAATCCCAGCTGGACTTTTCACCCGTCTTGAGGATTGACTATCCGAGAATTAATTTTAACACTAAAGCTGTGTTAAAATTAATTCTGAGCTTTTTAGCTCATATCAAGTGTAATTGAGCTGTTTAGCTCATATCAAGTGTGAACGATGATTCCGGATGATTCGTGGGCCAATTTGAAACGTTTGATAGGCCCAAAGGAGGCCATTTTTTGCTGCCAAGCACATACTAGGCAGTATACGAGTTTCTTTCAAAATTTGGAAATATGCTAACTTCTACGGCAACCACTGTTGGAATGGCTTCGCATTAGTAGTTGTACGTGAAGACAACTTCTTTACACGAATTTTGCGTTTCTACTCGCTTTTAATTTTGAAATACTTACTCGTTTAACAAAACATGTTTCTTATTGTTAACAACATTTTTCTGCATGGCACGATACGGCAGAGTCGAGGTAGCAAGGCGATTTGAGATCTCATTCGAGCAGTCTTTCGCTTACAAAATATGCACGTGTGAAAAGCGCTAAAGAATAGTGAAAAATTTCGCGCAGTAATTTCCACTCTCTCTCTCATGGTTTATTTTTTACGACGATCGACATGAGCTCTTCCCTGATATGCGAAAAACGACGGAATAGCTTTTATCGAACACATCAGCGGAAAGTCCTGGGAATGCCGTGAGTGTTCCGAGAAGACTAGGCTATCTAGGCGAAAGCCTCTAAACATTGCCCCAAAAAAATATGATTAAGCATTCCAGTGAATTTATCCAAGCATTGTATACCTTCCGAGAAGAGTCCTGCATTCGAAATGGTTGTACAACTGGAAAAAAGATTTCGATTTCCATGTTATAGGTCAAAAAATGACGTATAATCTGAGGCAAGCTATCGATGGTCAGAAGGATGCTGACATTCGTCCAAAAATTTCCAACTAAACGACAATTCACCGAAGACACAATAATCAGCAAACGAATTGTAATGTAGGGTGTCCATTTTGAATCCCTTACATGCACAACGTTTCCAAAAATAGCTCATCTGCAATGACTAAAACGTTCGTTTAACAGGGTTGTAACTTCATCCACTTTTTCTCAAAATACTTGGGTCTGCCATATTCTTACTTAATCTTAAACCCACGCGCCGCAAACATACTACATACACTTACAATATCCACGTGAACGTTAGAAGAGACAGTTCCATCTCTCTCTCTCTCTCTCTCTCTCTCTCTCTCTCTCTCTCTCTCTTATGCAGGACTAATCCCATAGACCACGGACACACGGATCAAACGCGCAACGGGCGGGCAGGGAGGGTGTTGAAGAATGTTATTTTTCCACTAGAAGAAAAAAAAGAAACGAAAACGAACGAAAGTTTTCACTGCCAGGAATTATCGTGTAACTTTATGTAAATTTTGATTTACGCCTCTGATAAACGGTTCGTATGAGCGCACCATAGCTAATGCGTGCGCTTTGCGGGCGTGTATCGTTAGCAGCCCGACAAAAAGCGCCACCCACCGCCACCAGATCATGGTGCGCCCAGTCGTTCAGCACTAGCACTGCACAGCAACGCACATGTATGTGTGTATGTACTAGTTGTTGTACGTGTGCCAAACTTACGTGCGTTACCGCACCTCGTGGGAGCATTTTCGGGTGCGATTCGGGACGACTTCAGAACTTACACTTAATCATCCGTCCGTGATGCGTGGCTTTTGAATTTGTGCTTGTACGAGGCTTGGTGTGAGTCTCTACAGCGCTGGTGTGTGTGTGTGTATGATACTGCTTCTTATCGTTCGGTTTGGCAAAACCACCTATCCATCTACGGTTGGACCGCAACCGGTGGAAGGAACAAATTAAGGCAAGCCAATCTCGGCGGTTGGCTCCATGCGGTCATACGCGCCATTTTGGTACCATTCTGAGCATGGGGCACGGAAGCGAATGTGGAACACAATCCTTTAGTCAGGGTTTTGCTCGCTTCCCCGTACAGCTTCACACGCGTAATTGGGGGCAAAACCGTGGCGAACCGTCAAAGGAAAACATATTTTGTGAGTAAATGTGACGTACGCTTTTGGGGTTTCTATGATAATCAGTTCTGCTGTTGCTGAGTTGCTACCACATCATACCAACAGTTGAGTACAGCTCTAAAAACATTAACATTTCTTTTCAGTCTGCTTACAAAAACAAGCGATTTTGTGTGTGTGTGTGTGTATCTTTGTAATTAATATTTGATTCTAGGCATAAGCTTTTGCCATAAACAGAACAAAAATTTAATTAAACAATTTATATTTATTTATTTACTTATATGTACTACTGTGACCGAAAACTGACCTTCGAAGTAATCCCCTTCTGATGCAATGCACCACTTCCACCTCTTCTCCCATTCCTCGAAGCAGGTGGAAAACGCGGATACTGGGATGTCCTTTAGTTCCGCCGTCGCTACGGCTTCTATCTCCTTGATAGTTTCAAAACGATGTTCCCGAAGCGACCGTTTTAGCTTGTTGTACAGCCAGAAGTCGGCTGGTGCCAAATCTGGCGAATACGGCAGTTGCGGAACAATATGGTTGCCATTTGTTGCGAAAAACTCCCTCAAAATGACGACACCAGTCGAGACTTCACCTCCTTCAACCCCAAAACATCTTTCAGAATGGTGTTGACCGAGGCTTTGGAAACCTCAACACTTTCGGAAAGGTCTCATATCGTTAACAGAAGATTGTTGACCACCAAATCCTTGATTTGGACACCTCCCCGAACGGTCCTCGTCTTCGACCTTCTCACGGCCATTTTTGAAATCACTGCACCATTTGTACACATTTTTCTTCGACTTATATTCTACCCCGAAGGCTTTTTGTACCATGCGCAATGTTTCCGCAGCGTTTATTTCATTGCGCAAACAAAATTTGATGCATGCGCGCTGCTCCACAAACTTGGACATGATCAATATGGAAGAAAACACTTGGCGCAGCTCCGAAAACAAATTGTCAATCCTAGCCGGGTTGATGTTGTGACTTGAAACGTGGCAGAACTGTCAAAAACATACATATTGACAAATTTTTTTGGCGCGCGAAATTTGACATCCTATGTCACCTTACTTTCGGCCCGAGCCCGGCCTGTACCACCCGAGCCGAGCCCGGTGGTACAGGCAACAGCGGTGCCGGTCTTTACAAGGCAGAGACCCGGATTCAAATCTCTTTCGGACGTTCCCCCCGTATTGAGGACTGACTATCCAACTACGTATTATCGGCAAGTCTAGTAAGCCATTCGATGGCCGGCGTTGCCTAGATTAGAATATCGTTAAACTAAGAAGAGAGTAAGAGATGATATAAAAAAATATATATATGTTTATCGTAATAAAACCGCCAGGCCATCGCTAATGAATGAAAAAAGGCAAACACATTAATGCTCAACAAACATCGAAAACACGGTAATTTTATTATTCAATCTTCGTAACAAGAAACCCCCTTTAAAAATATTATTATTGAATTGAATAATTGCAAAACAAACCATCCAAATCAGTCACCATCAACTTCTAAATAATTCAGTTTACCTTCTACTACAAAGCTGGATGGCGTTCTTCATCTATTTCGATGATTGCATCCGTTCCTAGTGTCCCCTAGCTACGATCAAAAGCGTTCCAAAATAACGGGCAGAAAATGACGCTACGTGCAGGAAGTCCAAACCCGAAGGTAAATTGGATGCACCCGGCGACACGCCCGCTGCACAGCACTACCGGTGCGGTGCGGTGTCCGATGTTTCGTAAGTCGGTACCGCGATATCCCACTCCGAAGGGAGCAGAAACTAATCTGCCATGAATAATTACCGTCAACCGATGCCGTTTGCTGCCGAACTCGGAAGCAATCAAATCAGATTTATGCTCATTTGATTAACATATGTAAACAACGCCATTAAACTGGGACGCAGCGTGCGGACGCGAACCGAGCCCGCCGTTCAATCCAAATCTCACACCGCAAAGGACGCTGAAAAGGGAGCCGGCGAGTGGAAAAATTCATTTTTTTGCAAATCGAACAAGCAAAATTCAGCACGACCGTACCGTACTGAAGCGAGCGTGAAGGAAGGAAAGAGCGACATCACAACTGATAGCCCGCGAAACCGTAGCAGTCCAGTGCCCCAAACAGTCCATTTTCGTTTCATTCATTCATCAATTAAGCTCAATGTACCGTGTCCGGGCGATTGGATGCGAATGGCAAGAGTATCTGATCGATGTTTTTGCACGGTTCCGATGCTTACGTCGGGTACTTTATGCTAACCCGGTGAAAGAACAAGACGATAAGGAAATGGTAGCATTATTATCTTTGTTGCTCGATAGAAATTACCCCGCTCACGCAACACAGGGGTGGAAATTTGAAACACAAGAAAAAAAGTATTACATTGACCCTCGAACCAAATTGCCCTCCTTGGCGGAAGAGAAGCCAAGTAAAAAGCTTTTCTTAACATCACTGCACGTAGCTCTTTTCCACCCTGTTTTTAACTCCCTCTGATTGCGCAACGAAGTATTCTGTCCGACCACTCTCGGGAGTCATTTTTGTCTCCCAACGTTAGTCTGGCCGGCCGTCCGCATTCTGCGCGCGTGATCGAGCGCCCGGTATGAAAGCGCCTGGTACGAAAGGTATTTTGTCTGCTGAGCTTTTCACTTCCTCGTCCAACACTGTTAAGTGTCCGAAGCCATACATACAAGGACAGCCTGCTGCGGTTGTTTTCGCGTATCGAAGCGAAAGCAACAGTGAAAACGTCTCAAGTTTCTCGGCCACAGCAATGATGCACGCGATGCGTGTGCATGCCCAAGTAACAAAGCACGCGTACGCAAAAATTGTCCCTCAAAATCGGGGGTCTATGGGGTTTACTTCCATCCGTGCCTGCCTGCTAGGTGGGAGTCTCAAGGGACGGTTGTCCACAATTGCTCTTCTCTATTATCAATTGGAAAGCGGTAAAAAAAAAGAATCCTTCTAAAATGGGAACCGCACACACAGCATAGGTAAACAAAAGAACATTTTTTAATTAACTAAAATTCATACGGTTGAAGCTCATGGTGGGCTGATGCATCGCCCAACCGGGACAAGTGGTTCGTGAAAAGTGAAGTAAACAGCGTGGGAAACTCGGCAGCTTTTTGTGGCAAAACAGCAAAATTGGCAACTCGTTTCACTGGCTGTCAGTTTATTAATTTGTAAACAAATACATCGATTTTTGTTCTGGCTTTCTATTTTAGTTTTACATAATCAAATAATTTATTTTTAACTATGTTTGTTTATTAAAGGTTTTGCTTTTTAATATTTTCCATAATTCCTGGAACAGTCTATCCAGCATCGGAAGTAAATCAAGCTATTAAAACGTAATTTTAACTATTTAACAACCACTTGTAGTCAAAGTCTTTCGACTAACATTCCAAAAGCTTTTCAATTTAGTCTATCACAATTGGCACGTTCCCGAGTACGTGCAAGCTCAAGCTGGTGCCGTATGTTTTGCTAGAAATGGCTGAATGTTGCATCAACACTTTCACACGAATTACCCTGTACGAGTCTCTAGTTTCGCTAAAAATAGACCAACGAAATGATGGAACTTTTGTTTCGATCTCGAGCGCCAATCATCCTGGACTGGACATACACAGGAAAGAATGGCCATCCAACAGCAGCAACTAAAAACAACAAACAAGCGCGTAAATAGTAACAGCAGCAAAAAAAGAAAAGCCACAGAGAGGCTTCACTTGTCTACTGATTTTGTGCATCCATCCCAGATTTCTGCCGTCTACTGATGGATCCTGTTTTGATTGCTCTCTTCCCTTGTCTCGTTCCTGGTTCGTGATAGGCAATCAAATTATCGACCATATAACAAAGTTTTTCCCTGCGCACCGTGCCGTACAGGGAAGACAAGCCCATCGGTCCTCCAGTGCCTCCATTGTCCGGTTTTGGGTGCATCACGCACGGAGCTAATATTCCGATTTCATTCCCCTTCCTCTCCCAATAACGATCCTCGTAGCTGTCCGTTATGGGTACCAAGTTTTTCTTGCGTGTTTGCATTATTTCGAAGCACGCACTCTATTTGCTCTATCGTTCGATGGGGAGTGCAAATGTAGCGTTTTTTCTATTTTTCTATTTTCGGGTCTTTTTTCACCGAGTTTCATCTAACATGGTCACGTCGATGTCGGTGATCGGTAGATTCGTTTGCCACTTACTCGAAACCCCCCATGCGCCCGATGCACTTTGCTGCGTTAGACCGGAACCAGCGATCCAACGATATTCGAGCCACCGTGCAGTGTGCGGTTGTCGTTTACGCAGGTCAAAACCAAAGCAAAAATGTGATTAAAATCCGATAAATGTAGCCTCAATGTATCGTACCGCTGCCACCGGTGGAACGATAGATCCAAGGGAAGCAAAATAAAAAAGAACTTAACAGCCAGCACAGTGGCCGAGCTGGTGTAATTGGGATGGTGTTACTGTTATCTAAAACAGTGTCACTGTGCTGTGGGGCTTGATAACTGGCGAGTGCTCAATTCTAACCAACCAGCATTGGAACCATCAACGGTTGTTATGGGATGGACAACATGGCTTTTTCATTTTCCAAGCACTATAGTTTGACTTATAGCCCATTAAAAGATTAAGGCTTTTTTCTACTGCCGGGTGTTCGGTGAGCGAACTAATGACTAGAAAAATATACATCTTTTTACAGGGTGGCATCGTAGAAATGATACACTTTTTCGAGATTGTGTTTTTTGTAGTAGTAATATTTACATTAAATTGACAATACGGCATTGGACCGTCATAATCAATTGTAAATAAATATTTACATTAAATTAAATATAATTAGTAGAAAGAGTAATATGTTTTTTTTTGCTTCCTATAGACCCATAAGGCTTCAATCGTTCAGGCGTGGTGCAGGAAGCATTTGCCATTGTTTATTAGCGCATCAGAATGGTCTATTTCGTCTCCAGATTTGAACCCGTTGGAATTCACCATGTGGAACATGTTTGGGAAGTTGGGCGACATCGTACAATAACATTTGGATGTTTACAAGAGACGGTGGTGTAAGATATGGGACAAGAGAAGTGCCAGCTGAAGTTGTGCGTGCGGTTTGCAGCGATTTCCAATAGCGTCTACGGACCGTTATCAGGTACAAATTTGATCAGTGAAAGATTTGAAATAAATTAAATGAAATTCAAGTTTAGTATTAATAGATGTTATTTTGATTGATTCCGATGAGAAATTAAATGGTTTAACTTTGATCACATAAACAAAGTGTATCACTTATACGATGCCACCCTCTACAGTGACTTAAACGAATATTAGGACACCTCAAAATTGTAAAATTTCAAACTAACCCTGCTTGCTGGAGGCTCTAACCGTGATAGAGCCCGACTCGGAAGCAAAGTATCAGTTGACGGCAACGATCTCGAGGTGGTAGAGGAGTTCTGCTACATTGGTACGATCGTAACTTTAGACAACAACGTAAGCAGCGAAATTAGAAGGCGCATTGCTCAGGGAAATCGTGCCCACTACGGACTCCACAAACTCCTGCGATCCAGAAGACTCCATCAACACACGAAATGTACGATTTATCGCACTTTAATTCGTCCGGTAGTCCTCTACGGGTACGAGTCTTTGACTATGCTGACGGAAGACTCCAATGCACTCGCCATTTTCGAACGGCGTGTGCTAAGGACTATCTTTGGCGGAGTGTGCGAGCAGGGCGTGTGACGAAGGAAAATGAACCACGAGCTAGCTGAGCTGGTTGGCGGTGCTGATATCCTGACGGCTGTCAATGCCGGAAGGATACGTTGGCTAGGGCCCGTGATGAGGATGCCGGACTCATGCCCCACTAAGAAGGTGCTCGTCAGCGACCCGTTTGCTCGCACAGCGAGCTCGTTGGCTGGATCAAGTGGATGGTTAAAAAACCTGGCAATGACACAATGTCCGTCGTGACCTAGTAGATCGTTAAGCCAAGAAGAAGGTTATGTTTCACCGTACAATAAATTATACATCGGCATTTATGATGAAGAATCTTACAGAGTATCTTGTTGATTTCGCTTCCAAAATGAAAAACTGACAAGCTGTCGCTTCTACCACCGAACGGCGTACAGAGTGATCTATCCTCGGATATTATTTATAATTAATTATATTAGTAACTTAAAAAACAGTCATATAAATAAGTAATTTAATTAAATTATTAAATCGATTAATGAAATTGAAGTCGATTCGTATTTTCTCCACTCTTTTGTCCATTTCGGCCATTTGGGAAATCGATTTGCATTCAGTTTTTTCAGAAACGAAAATGGTCCTCAAATTGGAGCAATTGTAACATTTTTAGGTGTCTAAATTTCCGTTTGAGTCACTGTAGCATAGATAAACTGCTTCATAAAAACTAATTTTTGCTTAATGCTGATTTTAATGAGTGTTAAACCACAGCACTGTACACATGCTCCTACATAATCCATAGTTACGCCACACTATTGGATAAATAAGCCATTAAGCTCCTAATTGCTATCTGATTCCATTTCATTGTTGCATTAATCATTGCAATAATCAATGTAAATTGAAATAAAAAAAAGTGTTTGCTTATGTTCGATATTGTTAAGCGAGGTTTTCCTCCATTATTAACACCTTTAAACAACGAAAACCGACACATTGCCACTGAGCATTTGAGCACACACACAATTACCGCTAAAAAAATCGTCCACCGTGCCATCGCATTAGCGCCGCTGCAGCAACACATCGCATGTCGGCTCTCTGGCTCTGCATTCATTGGTTATTGGTGTGATTCCGATTGGTTCGACCGGCGATCGAAACGATCATGGGAATTTTAAACCATCGTTTCGACTGCCTTCTGAAATTTGGTCCCGTTCTTCCGTCATACAATCCGGCTTCGTTTTGCACTCGCTTGCTCCGGACAGCGAGAAAGGTACGGCGGAAGTGACCACACTCTCGCACGAAGTTCCGCTCGAGCTGTTACCACAAATCCGATCCTACTGGTCCCACCGCATTCGTTGTGTTTTGCGTCGTATTTGCACGAAACCCTGCCGAAGGGTTTGGCAAAGTTAGTGAATGCCACCTGGTGGCAAACGCTGATCCATAGCCGCCCTTTCTTCGAAGGCGAGGCTGCTTTTCTTATAAATATTGCACTTCTGCACGGTAATGGAGTGCATTCGGTCAGTGATCGACACACCGAACGGAAGCGCACATACAATACAGTGAGCAGTGCACCCACAGTGTTTGAAATATAGCTAAATACACTTCTCAAGTGAAGGTGCAGTAGTTTTCGGCGGAATAGTGTCGTATTTCATTTTTCAGTATTATGCTCGACCAGTGCAAGTGAGGGTGAAAAATATTAATTCGGCATCGAAACCGTGCATCAGATACAAAATCTAACAAGTGAGTGTTTACTATGCCCATGTGCCCCTTACAGCCCATGTGCTGATGTGTATCGGTGGCGTTTATTGATTCTTTCCGTAGATGGCATCTATGGTCGCGTTTGTCACCGTGTTGACACTGCTGCTAGCGCACTGCACCACTCGAGCCAACCCGGTACCGGCGAAGATTCTTGGCAAGTATGTGCTGTCGTATCAATCGCCCGGCTCGCACATTCACCTTAATGCTCAGAACGATCCGGACGAGATGAACGAACTGTCCAACGGAATCGACAGTGGTGAAAGTGAGGCAGAGTATGTCAACCTTCAAACAGCGCCCAAACACTATCGATATCGACCACAGTATGAGGAACCGGCCGACGATCAGTACGATGATCAACAGCACCAGGAGCAAGATACAGCGGACTACGCAGATGATTCGGCCACTGCCAGTGCTAACCATCAGCATCAGTACATGACCACGTACAAGACTGTTACCAAACATGGCGGCGGTACACGAAATCGCCCAAGCTATTCCCATGCAGACAGTGACGAGGATGAGGATGAGGCGGACACTAGTGCGAGTGAAGAATCGAACGCTTACAATGCTTACCGAGCGTATCAGAACAAGGGCAAGAAACATCAGAACCATCATTCCACCGGTAGCAGCACGGCAACTTCATCTGGACACACCGGAACCCATTATCACTACGGTCAGCATCATCACCGTCCCAAGCAACAACAGCAACAGGAGCAGCAACAAGCTCAGCAACAGCAACATCACTACCACCATCAGGTGGCGTCCGCCCATACCTCCTACCATCCTCAGCTCATACAGGCGTACAAAATCCTGCACGGAGCGCCGAACCGTTTGCCCACATCCCACGAGTACACCGACGATGAGGGCAGCGATGAGGAGGAGGACGAAGATTTTCACAGCGGTGCAGCGATCGGTGCCGCTGCCGGACTGCCGTCCGGCTATGGAAGCCACGGTCCGCAAACCATCCACACCAAGGGACGTGCGATTCCGATCAGTCAACATGTGGAAATTGAAACGCCTGTCCCGGTGCCGTACGTCAAGAAGATACACGTCCCCATCCCGCAGGAAGTGCGGGTGAAAATTCCTCACCCCGTACTGGTGCCCGTACCACGCCCGTACCCTGTCCACATACCGGTCGCGCAACCGATCGCCGTACCGGACATAAAGGAAATTACCGTACCGATCGAAAAGATTGTCCCCTATCCGGTGGAGAAAAAGATTCCCGTGCCGATCGAGAAACCGGTACCGTACCCGATTGAAAAGCACGTCCCCGTCTACCTACCACAACCGATACCGGTAAAGGTACCGATCGTGAAGACCATCATACACAAAGTCAAACAACAAACGGCAAGCGGACCCAACCTACCGCCCGGAAGTGGTTCCCTCTGGTAGTGTGAAGTTCGGGAAGTCTTCGCGTAGAACTGCGCGCCTGGGCCGTCTGTACCACAGGCCTATTTTTGCACCCACCGAACCGTGGTGAAAATGCTACCCCGGAATATGTTTCGTTGGCAGTGGGCAGGCACGCATGCATTGTCTTCCGCTAGCAGATCGTGTGGTGTTTCTTTTACACCTGCCCAGTAGTATCGCGGCACTCAGACGCACAATTATTGCACCAATTTCAATGGCGATACCTGCCCATCCGTATCGTGCCAATTATGTTTACCGTGTTGCTTATGTTGTTTAACTTGTTTCGCTTAATTAACCGCAATTATTGCGTTTTTGGGCTGTTTTTTTTTTGTCTTTATCGTACAAGAACTGTTTGCCATACAATGTTGTTAATGCACTTGTTAGCGTTGTTTTTTTCGCCCACTGTTTATCGATCTATCGTGTCTGCTTCCTTCTTTCTTCGGTACTATCATACTGCGAAAGCTTTCCATCATCTCATTACGATACAGTGAGGACACTGTGTGTCTTCGAGGAAGGGAAAATATTCCAAAAATGCCATTTTGTTTGAATATTCCGAGGGTTCTGTGGAATGGACACCACAAGCAAAATCGTAGACTAAATTTTTAATCAATCAGTTTTAAAAGAGATTTTTATGATATTTATTTAAACTTTGGCTGCTTAATAGCTGCTCGTGTTAAAACGATCCTCAATGGAAAAGCGTAATATTAACGAGAAATATTAAGTGTGCCGCCCAACCAGAGAACGGACATACTTAGCTGTGGGTAATTCAAGTCAAAGATTAATAACCATTGAGCCAGCCAGACCAGGACCAACGACGTAACATGGACTGTTGAGGAAAATCAAATGTTTTATATCATTTGTTATTAGCTAAATAACTTTGTTGTTATTAGGTTTGTAGTTAACATCAAGTGAAGCATTGCATCATAATTCATTGTTTATACTCATCTTTCACTTCATTTAATATAGTGTATGTTTTGTAGAAAAATACTTGTTTATGTACCATTTCAGATGATTGCTATTTTGCTGTACAATGTGCTCTCGTTATCTTAAATGCCTAATAAAGCAATTTTTTCAAACAATTTAATTTTTCTATGTGTCTTTATGTCTATGTGTACTTACTTTATAATTATAAAAAAATCACATAAAAATATATTTTAATTTTTCAAGTTCTTTTTATACTCTAAACACCTTCAAATGTGCAGCAATACTATCGCTCTTTACTACCAAAATGTCTCATCCAAAATAGCCAAATACGCCAGCAGAATGGAAGGAAATAAGAATGCATAAACTAAAATAATGAATGTAATGCCGTAATGTACCTACGACAGTGGGCGGTCTAGGTTAGAATTGAATGAGTTGAGCATGCTCCCTCCCTTTCTCCCAATACCAGGCGCCAGCAGGAGCACTGGTGCTGGTCCGGCAATGAAGATATCCCGCCTGAACATCATCCCTACGAAAAATTTCTGATATCTTAGGGAAAAAGGGACGCTAGGGAAGATAGATGATGATGATAGTCTGTAACCTAGGGTCGGATACTAGGGTGACGATAAAAGATGAAATTTATAGGTATTATAATGATGTTAAAATGTACGTGAGTAACGTACTAATGTCGATCATATTTTGCCAGCTTCGCAAGACAAGACATGGAAGCGTTGGAAAGTACGTAGTACGTTAATATTACCGAATGAAACCATGCAACTGGATTAGGGTTGCAGCTTACTAGCGTTTGAATAGTTCGTGGGAAAATGAAAAGATCAGACACTAATAATCGAGTGCAAACACGTGGTGAAATATTATTTAAATGTATTTAATTTTCCCCTCCATCAGCACGAGTCTTTGTGTCTTTCAAGTCCGCACCGGTGGAAAATGGGACACGGCACAATAATTGTAACAATGATTTGTTTTCCCTGTACGACACTACATACGAATGCTAAAAATATTACAAATAGGTCACCCAGATTGCTTTTGAGTCACACACACACGAACAACGCATGACAAATGGGTAATTCCTACCAGGAAACAACACCTTAAAAAATAAAACCTTTTTCCACCAACACAATGCACATGCTGCAATGATCCGTGGAATCGTTTCGCGAATTCAACGGCATGTTTTCACTTGCTGCGATTATCTAAGCTGTGGAATGACGAAAATGTCACTACCCTCCTTCAGCAAACATAGGACTGGCCCTTACAAGCGGTGATTACTTTCACCGGACGACGATGCGTAACCGTATATTCCGGAACTGGTCTGTAGCAGTTGGTTGCCTCTACACAACAAACAACAGAGCGCTGTGCGCTGTAAAGATCCTACCGTACGGTGTGCCCTGCGTACTGTACAGAAAATTTCACTTTCAAGGCCAATTATCGCATCGCACCTTAGTTTGGTGCGCGTGGCCAATGACTCTCCCAGTAACCAAGTAACCGATATTCGACACCCTGTACGTCACGTTGCGTTGGATTCGGGTGAAAGACGATTCCACGGTATTAAACCCGAGTGGCATTGACACTGTCAACAATGTTACTGCAAGATCGGCCTCTGCGGGGAAAATTGTTATCTAGGTTTCGGTGCGCTCGTTCTACGTCATCGTTCGTCGTTTTACGATAAAAAGAACATATTTCACCTTCCGGCTGCTCACATGCCTGTTGATGCGCAGTATTTTGTGATGTGCAAGAACACACGCATACACGATCGTAGAAGAAAAAACGCAGGTTTCAGCTATCAGACGATCAAGTCGTAGTCATCGAAGATTTTCAACATTTTGAAGCAAATTTTGAAAAAAAATTTGTTTCGTCAACTATCCGAAAAATTGTCAATTTCGTTCTAAATATGATGGGCACCGATAATCAGATTTATTCGCTTCACATCAGCAAATCAGCACTCTGATAGCAAAAAAAGACGTAGAACGTGGCACAATTAGCACCCGGTGAGCTGAACGAGTTTGCAACGATGTTTGTACTTCCGTTTTACCATCGCGCTGTCGTCTGCACCTCAGCTGGCACTATCAAAGATCATCCATGTTGTTCGCTGAGCATCTCTCTATCTTACCTTATCTCCACAGCAGCCGATCACACTCACGAGTTTCCAGATGGAAAACCGTACAAAGATCTCCCGCCATTCGCGAACGAAACAAGCACGAACTGCGTAAACGTTGTGTCAACAATGCTCACCATTACACGCCAGTGACATCGACCCTCGGGTGGTAGGTGTTGTCTGCGGGAAGCATCTTCATCTAGCAACATCCCCGAGATATGGCATCCAGAGAGGGAAAGAGTTGCTGCTGTATACTGAACCGGTGCGAAGTCGCTTACTAGTGTGCGTCAACCAGACGGCACTCATCGAGTGGCATCGAGGCAAAAATAAGAGGGGAGTACAAGATTTATCTGGCCACTGCGGGATAGCCGCTTATCGTCTTCGCAACACAGTGTCCGCCCGCACAGGATATTTGACGGCGGGTAATCGTGCAGTGCGGGACAGTTTACTACGCGGAATCGTCCAGTGATTATCGACGCGTTTAGTGCACGCCTGTTAGCGTTACGTGCGACGGTTTACACTTCCTTTCCACTGTGATTCAAAATGTAGCACCGTAAGTAAACCAATGGTGTGCCAATGTGAACAAAAAATGTTGTGCCTGTGCCTGAGAATATGTGTACGTGAGTGTGATTGTTGATTTGTGTTTCGATCGTCCTCGTTGCAGATGAAGCTGCAGCAGTGCGTCATTGATTTCGCTATCATCCTGATAACGATCCCTTCGCTTGTCGTCGTGGCACTGCTACTGGATTACATGATGAACCACACCGGCTGGTCCGATCAGCTGGAATCGCAGATCATCATGGTCGCCCTGGCGGTGGCCTTCTTCCTGATCTGCATCATGATCTCCGTCTACCTGACGCACCGGGTCGGCAACTGTCTTTGGGCCGGTCCGCAAAGTGATCAGCAATCGATATACTCGATCGAACGTGGCCACCGTCGGGACTATTCGCTCGATATAACGCCACCACCAACCTACGAAACGGTTATGGGCGAACACGAACCACCGTCCTACGAGAAGATCAGCAAAATCTTCCCACCCCAGGAACCGCCACCATCGTACGCCGCCACAATTGCGCTCGGGCGTGATATTACGGCGCACATCTGATCTACGTGCCATAGTAAACAAGACCAGGAGCGGCGCTCTTGCTTCTGGTTTGCGTTGTTGTTAAGGCTGGTACCGCGCTCATTATCGAGCTGGCCGGCTGGATGTATTCGGGATGAAGCGAAATAAAACAAAACCACGTAACTGCTACATCCTCCCGTATTATTGTTCAGTGTCAATGATGAATCCCTAGAGCCTTCTCCCGCCAACGTCTGCTCTACTCGGTTTTAGTTTTCGTGTCACCAGTTTCCCCAGCGGGTTTCGAATGTCGCTTAAAGATAAGATAATATCCCAGCACGATCAACAAAACTACGGCAACCATGTCTAGCCCGTACACCTGATACGGGGCCATATTGCGCGTCGGCGAGCGCAGATACCGCAAACCCTTGTTGGCGATCACTTTCTCGATCCAAAAAATCGCACGTTCTAGCGGAGCTTCGGGTTGTGTGCGGAAGCGATAGGATAGTTCCTTGCCTCGCGCTCGATAGCTGTAAGCGGAAATGGGCCTTAATGCAAACCACGTACGGTCTTAGCTCACGTCTCGTCCACTTACCTGCTATCACCCAGAATCTTATCCATCGCTTCTTTCAGTGTGTTCGCGTTCAATCTGTTGGACGGTATGCCAATACCGATCCCTGCCAACTCGATACGGCGCACGTTCGAAAACTGATCAGCAAAGAATGGTACACCGATAACGGGGACACCGTTCCAGGCCGCCTCCTGAAGGCTCAGCAGTCCACCGTGGCTAACCAATAGCTTTGTGCGGCTGTTGGCCAACACGGCCGATTGCGGAACCCACGCAGTCATTAGCACGTTCGGCGGCATCACCAGCTTATCCGCGTTCGCGTGCTTCCAGATGAAACCATAGTCAGGCATGCTGCGGAACAGCTCCAACAGCTGCCGGTTCACTTCCGGACCTAGCATCTCGCTCTGGACGTTTGTGCCGAAACTGAACAGTACCACACCTTTGTTCGCACGTGCAATAAACTGTTGCATCATCTGCGTAAGAAACATAGGATGATAGTAAAGTAGCCGGGCACTTCAGGGCTTCCACCGATCGGTACACTTACCGCAGGCATCTCCTCCGCTCGCTTGATATGCAATCCGCCCACTTGCACCACGTTCGGAGGGAGTAGTTGATAAAAATCGAGAGCCGGATCACTGTTTACAAGCACCAACTCGGAACGGCGCTCTAACAGTTTCACGTGTGGTGGATTGATGCCTTCGAACACGCGCTTCATTCGCTCCTGTTCCTTTGGCATGTACACCTGTTGCCGGTACAGCATTTCGAACCACCAATAAAGTGTGTTTTTAACCCGTTCATTGAAGCTCATCTGCGAGTTGAAGCTGGACGCAGGATGGGGCAGGTAGGTGGTGTAGAGTGGTACGTCCGCCAGGTACTGGGTGTACGACGGTATGTTGAACGGTGAGATCGACACTAGTGGCGGGTGATGAAAATGTTCCAGAAAGCCAAGCAAAAACTGACCCATCGTGAAGTCGTGTATCACTAGATCAAACCGGAAGGTTCTTGGATAGTCGAGCAGTTGCTTAATGGCCGGCTCGTGCTCCAGTATTCCACTGGACACCGTGTAATACTGGTACACGTTCATTATGTTTGCAAACGCATGCTCGTAGGTAGAGTAATCCGTCGTACTACCGTCCGCAAAAGCGGCCATTAGCTTCTCGAAAAAATTGTCCATCACCAGGAACGTTTTGCCCGGCACGGACGCTTCTTTTTCAAAGGACAAAATGGTAAGGTTGTGCCCATTTTCGTACAAACGCTCAAAGATCTGCTTGTTCCAGATGTGGTGACTTTTCGAGGGTGTTGTCTGCAGAAATAGAATATTTTCCGCACGCACCCAACACACTAGCAGAGCCGCCCAAACTACCATCCGAATCCATCGTATCATCCTACTCTACTACGGATCTCTATGTTGACTTCACTTCACGACACCAATTATTACACCGGTGATGATGTACTCGTACGAAACGGTCAGCACAACGCATTCGCTTCACGACGTTAGTAATTGGGGAGATCTTTCGTGAGCCGGCATGAACGTTTCACACGCACACTGGAAGGTACTTTCCGGCCGAAAAATCTGTAATGAAGCCGGTAAAGTCACGCAATCCCACAGAGGCCCAGTTGAACCTATATCTTATCAGATGACTTTGGCCACCACCAATTATCGCCGGCACACGAGTGTGTTGGTGTTACAGTCGCGTGTAACAGAGATTGGTGACAACAAGCGGGCTAACGTTCGGTTTAATCGCATTCGACAAAGTCACTGTGGGTGCAACCATCGCTGTTTGCGATTGAACAACCACCGTTCGATCGATGTGTCGCGGTCGAGTGCGTTCCACTACATTAACGTGCTGCTTGATGCTTCAAAGCTCAATACGACGATGTTTCGATTATGTAGCAAGTTTGTTTTCGTAGCTGTGTTGTGTACCACGCTTGATTATTCTTATTGTAGCATAAAAGTAGCTAAATATCGACACTAACACCAACAAACGGTGGTCAATGGAGCGGCGCTGATCATCACAACACACGCATTAACGTCCGATTGAACGCACACCCATCGTGGGACATTGTCGTTCAATATAGCGTCTAATTTCCGCCCTATCATCACGTGCTCTGTCACGATCTGCTCAACCTCCGTAGGAGGAAGTGGATCGTATCTATTCACAAACCAACATCATCGAAGGTTTGTTTTTCTTCAACTGTTTTGCTATTTAGCACCCCGACCTTTTATTCTGTAACTTTGTATGATTTTGCCTCTCTCTGACGGGCGTTTTGCCAATACATTTGAAGGTGTAACCTGCATCTAAACTGTATATTTATATTTATTTATTTATGGAGTATAGTTATGGAGTATGGAATTTTATATGTATATTTAGTTATTTATGGAGCATCCACAAGGCCTAAGAATTAAGCTGTAACACTAGCTTGAGCCACATCGTGGCTCACAAGAAATCGTCTTGAGTCTTAAAGCAACAAAGGTGTTGGGCCAAAGATTTTCAATTATACTCTTATTACAGGGTTTAACAGTCTATATAACAGGCATTGGCTTATTTCATACAAACCGGAATTCAAGATACATAACATTGGCTACGCTGTTTCAAATGATTTTTCGATTATTTTGCAATATCTTCAGATTCTGTCCTGTGAGGTGAGTTATTAGAGTGGATGTTTTTATCCAAATGGATTTTTTGACAATCTAAGCTTCATCTTCATTATCGATTGAAACAGCGTAGCTTAACTGATGAAATGTGTGTTAATGTTGGATAGTTTTGTGCATCTTGAACCCTACATTGTTCTAGCTATTCTAATGCTTGTTCTATGATCTGGTAAACCCTATATTCTTCTACGTGAATAACGACTAACCTACGGCTCTACAATCGGAACGCCCAATTTTCAATTCTAGTAGAATCCTCAATAGTAGCTGGCCACCAACCGACACATGCATACTACAAGATGGAACACACAAGGCTGCAATACAATATCCGAAGACCATCAAAGTCCTTGAAATCACCAGTTACTAGAATGAAGAATTCCAGAATCCTTCTGTCTTTCACTAGGACTTTGTCAACATGTTCTATGAAGTTCAACTACATCACGGAAATATACTGTAAAACGAAATATCTTCCAATTTTTATTACATCCCGTAGAATATCACCCATATGCTTCGTGCAACAAATTTTGAGACATCATAAGGAATTTTCAATCTCTCTACAAATTTACCAACTACCGATCATTTCTCCATCAGGAATTGCTTATCGATACGACATTGCGGAAACTTTTACCGGCGGTTGCAATGCCATCGTTTCACTCTGTGTAAATAAGATTATAAACTTTGCACACCTTACCAAGCGGTCGGCAATGGTGCAGCGGCTTACAACGCAACAAACATGATCTTGATGTTCTTGCAACCTCTCGATCTTTATTTATCTTGCCTTATTTACATCGTTTGTCCGTGTAGTAGATGTGTGATGTTTCCCGTTGACTTTTTATTCCGTCTGCCCAAAACCCCCTTTTTCCGCCCACATGTGCCGCTACCGCAAGATACTGGAACTTCAACTTCGCTTGCTTGTTCTCCATTGTGCCCATATGTGCTTACGGTGTGTGTGTGTGTTGGTTGTTCGCTTGTCTGCACGCCGAGTACTCGGCACCGCACAGTTCATGCACGCACCAGGAGCACACGCATACAGGCACCAGGGTCCGTGTTTACTCATCCGTTCATCTGTTCCGGTTCCGGCATCCCGGAAGCAATACCGAGTGCAAGAATGGACGAACCGAACCAGAATACTACAAAACCACCCGCCTTCTTGCGCAGGAGACGTCCAAGGAGACGGCAAGTGACGACACAAAGAGCCAGTAAAGTAATGTAAACAAGAAATCTGAGGTAATTTATGGACGAGTTGTGCCGCACAGCATCACATTCACACACACCATTTCAGCACACTCGAGTACCGGGCCTAGACTTCGACATAGGTCAAAGGGTGGGCCACCTCTCGGGTAAGTTGTTGCTGCTGCTGCTGGGTGCTATAACGACCGACAATGGGAGCGTTCCGGTCGTCGTTAAGCCACCCAAGAATTCTAACCGGCACTCCGCTCCTTGAAGGGCCTCTCCATTGCACTGACGAGCCTGATGATGTTGATTTATGCACATTTGAACCGAAAACGGCGTCAGCATTATGGGGAGAGTTTCCATTTGCAGGCGGTACATACCCCCGGTACACAACCAGTGTCAGCGTTTCAGAAGATGGAGACGGTAACGCCAGCCATACTGCCTGGTAGCAATCATGTCAGGATACGGGCGCGTGCCCGTCGATCGCGCATACAATTCAAACTCAAAATTAAATGAACCTCTACGCTACATTACAGGCTTTTTTCCCCCTTGCCAATGTTGTATTTCATCGTTGTTGTTCGGATGTGTATGGGAGAGTATGTGTGACAATGTACAGTCAACTATTGCAAGCATTAAATTAATGCCGTTTTCCTGCTCTTTACGCGCTGTGTTTGCATGGCTCGGGGCGTACGGATAATGAACAACCCCTACATCATACACGCTCAATATGCTCTAAATAACAAATCTGTTCCGATACTCGACGATGGCTGTACTGCACAGACAGAATTGAGTCTCCCTACAATGGATGGACATTATTGTGCGTGCGCCCACACCATCCTAGCCAATACTCCGGATGCTACAGGGCACTACATCTCCTAGCAACGCACTTTAAGACTATGTTTTTGTTGTGATACGTACCATCGCTTCGACCACCCATCCCGCATGCAAACAAAAAAACGGTAGAACCACCAACCGGTCCTCCATTCTGCCCAATGCGCCCCAAAGTAAAAGCACACATAAGATCAAAAATACATCCATTTATTCTCTTCTTACACAGCGCATTACGTACGGTATGTGGAGGGTATTATAATGCCCTACACGGACCGATTCACTCGGAATTGAACCGAACGAAAAGAAGAAACGCGGTAGAAGAAGAAGTTGAGATTTCTTCCACCAAACAACTTCCGTCCAAAATACCGAAACCTTCGTCAGCCGTCCGCAGGTCGCTCGAGGACTACCGCCAAGGGCATCGCCCAACTTTCACTGGAGTTGGCGCGGTGGACGTACTTTTTGCAGAAAAAGCGACTGGTTGTGTCCTACCGTGCCCCTGCCGCTCCCAAACCTCGCCAGGATTTATGGTAGAAGGAAAGGCAACTGACGTTTCGGGGTTTTCGGAAGCGGAAACAAATATGCTAATTTTAACACTCCCACCGAGTCGGAGTTTAATTCTTTCTTCTTGGAACCGCCGGGGCCAAGTGTCATGTCGCGTACTGATGCACACGGCCCACGCGTGTGTGTGTGTGTTTATTTGATGTTTCATACGTCCGATCCCTTCCCCTGGATCACACCGCTTGCGTAGTGATCCGATCATGACTTTGATTCAAAGTTTGGCTTCCACTAACGAATGGCAAACCGTTCGCATGCGGCAAGGAAAGGATTGTGTTTATGAGTGGAAAAATTCCCTACCCATAAGCATCAGCCGACTGTTGTACATTTAATTGTTGGCAGCCGACACGGTACAGCGTGTGTGCCGTTTTGTGAGGTGAGCATAGACAAACTTTTATTTGCTCGAAAGTTCCATCGGATGCTAAGAATCCGGATCCGAGTTGGGGGAGTGAGACCCGGTGCGACGCAGACGGTACCGGTGATCCACACCGGTCAACCACTCCCGGCACCGTTCGAGGAAACACACCCATGAAACTTTAACATTCAAAGTTCATAATTTGCATACGTGAGAGCGTTATAATTTTAATTAAAATATTTAGTATAATGAGAAATTTTTGCTACGCTTGCGTGTCCTTTTTCATGCTTTGTATGCATGTTGTAGTTCTCTTTTTTTATATAATTTCGTTTTCTTTCAAACGTCGAAGTGTTTTTGTACTAACTATCAGTAAGTTTCTTAGTGAGAGAGTGAGCAAAAGAGCAGTTAAGAGGCAGAAGGAGGGGAGAAAAGGATGCGAAATGGACGTACCTAGCGAAGCATCTTCAGACGAAGGCTTAGAACCCTAGCTGGAGCGGTGACTCAATTGAAACTCGTCTCCGCGTCCCGTTCCCGCTCAACGGTAGTCTTACCTTTTACCAAATTGTTCACCCTTCTGAAAACCAAACGGCTAAAAACATCATACCGGCCTCATGCCGTAAGGCTGTGTGTGGCCTCCACCCTACGGAACAAACTGCGACTGCCGTCGTGCACTTGGGTTGGGAGTTCTGAACAAAACAAATTGGTAAACAGGATCGATCCGGCATCCAGAGCAGGAGGCTACACGTGCCCGATAAAAGGGGGGAAGGAAATCTCTGGGGAACCAACTCCAAGGACCAACCATGCCTTTTTATTGAACGTTAAACTGGCATGAAATCTTAATTAGAAAATTATTAAGTCAACCATCGCGCACTTCCAGAGCGGTGTTGGGAGGAAGCAACGAACGATTAAATTCGATCTGCGGCTAGGTTTCATTTGCCCGCCCGACAAGTCAAGAATGAAATCCCGGTTCGGGCCGGCGGGGCGAAATGTGGACGGTTTGTGTGCTCACAGATGTCGCTAGCAAACAAAGCAATTGACAATAAGTGACATTATAAATCGATTACATGGAGGTATGATTAGAAACACTCACGTTGAGCAACTGTTTCGCAGCCATTCATACAAACGAAATAAACAATTATTGTAATTATGGAATCGTTGTCATAGCTGAAATGCTGCTGAATAGAATCAATTAGCGGTTGTTTAAATAAAGCCATGGAAAACGGTTGCTAAATAAAAGCATTTGCAACAGCATTCTAATGCGTTGGAAATTATATCAAAGTGCTCAAATTATATCAAAGTGTATAGAGTCTGGGTGAATTTGATTCTCCGAATTTGTGCAAAATAATGATGTTCAAAACAAAATTTGATCACACCACTAATTACGATTGATGGCGCGTTTTATTGATACTGTGCTGTTGCACAAATTATTCTTCGTAACTTAAGCAATTGTACTCTAATCGCTACCGACAGTACAGTTCAGTGCGGGCGGGTATTAAATATTCATTCTCCAAATTCGTCGAAGCACCTGCTGTGTGTGAATTTTCATGTAATATTATTTAATTACATTATTAATTTCGTTGCAGTGCTGTGCCAGAAAGACAAACAATCCTCTTCAGTTCAGCAGTAATCCTCCCAACAAACATGGCTAGCATTGCTAATCCTTTAGCTTGTTTGTTCGAAATGTTATTCCTAACAGTTTCGCCCTTTGTGATTCTCTTTTGTCATATTTCGCTACACACTCGTTACATTCGTGTGAAAACTAGTGATAGGAATGTACATCATTAGCCCTTTATTCCGTGTAAAATGTAAAATGTAAAATGTAAATTTGGATGTAAATGTAATATTTCGATCATCGTCGTTCATAGGAACGATAATTCAAGCGATCGCCCGTTGGCAGAAACAATATTTAGATCGTCGGTTAAAGGAGCGATATTTGGAGCGATCGTTCTCAGGAGCTTATGAACGACATTTGTGGCATCGATCATAGGCACTTTTGAACGATAATTTTAGCGGTCGTTTGAACGAAGACATCAGGCTTAACGTTGAAATTGGCTTAACAATATTCTAAATTCTTCGAGTGGATTACTAGACTTGCTGATATCACGCAATCAGTGGACAACCAGTTCTTACTTCGATGGAACGGACCAGATGAAATTTAAAATCCTATCCTACGGTGCAGAAGAACGGTGCTGTTGACGCCTCACCACCAGATCTGACCTCGCTCATCCCAGCAAAGGAGCGGAATAGTCCCACCAGGTTCGTTCATAATATCCCATCACTACTGCAAAAGATATTCATTCCCTTCGTGATCTTGGCGATTCTGCATCCCCTCGCTATATTTTGCGTGTTTTTGTGCGAGGACATATCACACCACTCGGTGGAAAGATCTATTTCATTGTTTGTTCCCCTATTTGTTGCTCCCTAATTCATCACAATCGGAAGTTTATCCACGTTTTAAATTACTATTTACCATCCAATTCGATAGTTTGCGTTCCCCCTTTCAGACTTGTATGTTCTCGGTCTCCGGTTGTGCAACCGGACCTTACCTACGCGCTCAATCTTGACGTTTCAGTTTCACTTCAACGCCCCGCCGTAAGCTACCACCGGATCCTTGCTAGCGAGAAATGCTATCAAAACGCATTTCACGCTTCGACACTTGTGTGGCGGCACCGGAAGGTGCCGGCATATGCTGGTCTTCCCGTGGAAATCTCAAGCAAACGCTCGAGCGGTAAAGGAAAACATATGTATCACAACAGGAGCTTACCCGCGCGTTCGCTCTCAATTCGGCCGCTTACTCACCTTGTTCAAAATGTCCATTCAGATAAGCTATTCCTTTCCTCAGTCTCAGCTTTGTACATGGTTCGCCGAGGTTTTGTTGCAGCATCGCCCACCCGGACGGTGCATTGCGCGTGTAGAACGTATTAGGGTGCGTGGTGTAGTTGTAGGCCAGGGAGAAGTTACAAAATCTCCAACCCAAAATGCAGAAGCTCTTATCGACTGGCACGGAGACGACCAGCCGGTCTGGGCGTGGTTCGTAAATCTGCCCTCAATAATTCTGTGACACAAGGACATTATAGACGCAGTTTTGGAACGAACAAAAACCAGCCTGGGGACAGTGTTTAGGGTGGCAAGGGATTCGTTTTTTCCTAATATACACATACAAATGTACCTTTTAATAAAGCATTCAGCATTTCGGTTCTGTACTCAATTCCCGTCTGCCCTAATACTATGTTTTCCATCGTTTAACCAACTGGAACGCATTATTTATCACGACAATCACTCATGCTATTACTGTTGACAATTATTTGATGCATGTTTCGTACATATTCACCACGGATGAGGCACCTTCAATGGCACCCCTCAGTTCGGACTCGGTGCCGAATTTTCCATCTTCTATGGGAGGGTTCGCATTGCACTGCATAAAACTACGCGTGACCCCGTCAACCCCGGCGCTACACGGGTATCACCGTTTTTTTTTTGTTTGATATTTTAATTTTGGCCAAATAATGTTACGCTCTTTCGTCTAATGAATAATGCTCACCCAACACACGGATTTATCATGGGTGACAAGATTTTGTTCCGTGTGTTTCGCCTTTATAACATGGCGGTCCCCATGAGTAAGAGTTCCCTACGTATGACATACCCGTCGTCCCTAGCCAATGCAAATGGTGTGGTTCCGTGGAATTGAGTTATGTCACGGGATGCAGGTGTACCCGAGGCGTCGGCTTTGATGTCTCCGTGCGATAATTTCAACAAAACCAAACTTTTCCCTCCGCAGCAAATGACGCAGAACAGGGCATGGGACAGGAATAGAGCAAAATTTTAATTCACCTATCAGACGCAGAAATCCTGCCCCGAAGGTTCAATCATAGCACGCAAGGGTATCGGGAAAGGATTTAATACAGGATCTTCGCTTACGCCCGATCGGCTTCATTCGGTTTTGCGAGATTGCTCCGGGGGCATGAACAGCAAGCGGTTCACTACCACAGCACACTAGCTGCGCGAGGCTTAAGCACAGCACACTCATCGAAACAGACAATGTGAAACACACACACACACACATTCGCAGTAAGCGTTTTTGAGATTGATGAATAGATGCAGGAATCAGTATTCCGAACACAACCGCCAGCGATGGCAAGCTAAACAGTCCCTACTTTGGTGCCGCTTTTATTCATGAAGCAACAAATCCTATTGAATGTTGTTGCTTTTCTAATTAATTCACTGTATTACGGTAGGAAGACTGAAGGCACTGTTCTGTAAGAAAATAAGAACTTTAATTAAATTCTAATCAATATAAAATAGGTTCATTGTTTCACATACAAAATCTGCAAACAATTTTCCTCACCTAGCGTATCAGCGTGTTTCAAATTGAAGGTAATGTTTAGTACAATACGCCTGAAGGTATACTAATTTAGTACAACATTCCGTAGATTTTAAATTACAAAGACATTTTCCGTTACACAAACATTCCTTCGGGTGTCGTGATAGTTTTATCTAATTAGCAAAGTTCAGATACCATTAATGAAATTATTTATTTATTTATTTTGTTGTTAAATATGACGGCTCGTCGCCGTATTGTAAACACCATTTGAAATAACTGAAACAACGAACAATATTAAAAACGAACGAACATTCCCTCCTTACTATTTGTCTTTTCCTGGATTATCACAGTATTTGTTTTGCCATTTTAATTCCTGTAATTAGATCATTTTATTTTTTTCACTCTCCGTTTGCTCCATTTGCATAGAGAAGCTTTTCGTCTGCATCAACTTCAAAAACTGACATTCATGACATTGGATCGATTCGTTCCGATACCTTAAATCAGCAACAATCGTTCAGTGCTGATGAATAGCCACGAATGAAACCACCATAATGTAACCATTTTTAATTCACCACCTTACCATCCTCTCCCATGCTTCCATCGTGCTCAAATCCAGCAGCAAATTAAATGCTTTTCATTTTTCTTTCCAGCCTTACACTTTCCCTTTCCAATGTTGGCAACGCATTCGCGTTTCATCTGTAAAATCTACGACTGAATGTGTACATTCACAAGCGACAAGCGATGGTTCAGTGACCAGGACGTACCCGGAGTGGTAATGTTTCGTCAATTGAAATAAAAAAAACACACACACACACACACACAACAACACGATCGTTTCGTTTCATTGAAATTCAGAACCGCGTGTTCATTTGATTAATTTTCCTTTACACCATTGACATTGATTTGCAGCGCGATTCTACCGTCCCAAAATCGCCGGCCCTGTGCATTGCGTATGATATGATTGCGTTTAACATTTATATCACGCAACCTGGCGGAGCCTTCCGAGACAAGCCGGGCCGGGACGAATTTCTTCCCCTCCCCACTACTTGATCCTTACGATTTGGTGTGAAAGGTGGCAAATGTTGATGTTTTCCACCGGATCGTTCCTCTTCCTGGAGGGATCGGTTGTTCCGAACGAAATTACCTAACGTTAGTCTAAAGTGAAGCTAAGCAGGGTGCTGCACCCTGTGTCAAACGGTGACGAGAATAGAACGGTTGGGAAGATTGAAAGGAAAACCTGAAACCCTTCACATGGAATACGGGCGATGCGAGCATGAAGCATCGTACGAAGGGCAGAAAGAAAAACCTTTTTTTTATAAACGAACAAAGAAATCGTGCATGAAGAATGCTGGATGAAGAATTGATCGTCAGCATCAAGGGTAACCTCGCTATCACTCTTTGTGCATTTGACACTCCGTTCTTATTTTTTTCTTTTGCGGCCCTAATATCGATTGATTTGGGATGCAGTTTCAGTTACTGGTAATTTAACGCCCGGACACCATGTCCTGAACGGTGTCCGTTTTTTTTTAAATAAGGAGGGTGTTTAGAGAAATGTTTTTATTTTGCTTTACAAAACGATACACAACAAATCTTGTGTCTTGATTTCAAGCCGATCAAGCGAGTTTATCGATGACGGTTGTGCCTTGTGCACCCGGGTATCACGCCCCCGTCTGCCCGCTGCTCCCAGCAATCGATCACATGCTGTGACCTGGTACGTGCCTACACTCGTGTGGCGCTCTACATCCGGTGTGTTTCGCTGATGTTTTATGACACGTACAAACGGTCGTGGCGGGTGCAATTTATATTGTTTCACCTTTCCGGTCTGTGGTTTTCTTGCAGCGCACAAAACGTCATGGGCGCAAAACAGTCAGCACATAATATAAAGCAGCCCCCAGTCGACTGGCCACATTTTATCGACCGGAACCGGGCAGTTCAATCTGCTGGCCGGTTTTTGCACACGACAGAGAGAGAGAGTGAGAGGGAGAGAGCGCGCGCGAGAGAGAAAGCAAGTTGAAGTTCATACCAGTCAATCAGTTACACTCAGTCATTCCTGTTAGTACAGGAGGTGTCAAAGCGGTATCGAGCTTAGTGCAGCAACCGGCATGGAAAAGAATTCCGGGCTGCAGCTCTGCTGTCAATCAGAAACCAAAACCACTGCTCCCGGTGCGCTACCCGACCAGTGCGATGGAGAATTGGAGAATTCATTTGCAAAATTTCATCACTCACCTGCCCAATGAAAGGGCTAACCGCAAATCGTTGTTGATTGCACGGTAGGAACTTGATACGGTCAAAATTGGTATCGTTTTGGCGCGTGGGATTAAATTATTTATACGAATTAAAATCAAGCCACGGTATGCAAACATTAAAATTGCGTAAAAAAGTGGATTTTGCACAATTTGCAATACATCAGAAAAATCGGACCATGAATAGCGGTTACGGCATTTGTTTACTCATGAGCCTTAAATGCATCGATTTAACATTCAATATACTGTCGAGCAGAGATTTTAGCTGTAATGTAAAACAAGACTCGTCCTAGTTTATTCAGGCTGCGTTTTTTATTAAATCTACAACTGGAAATTAAAGATTGAAAAAATTAAAAATAGTTATTTTAAACTCCTTTTGTTACAATTTTTTAAGTAACTGATATTGTAGAATTTCGCGGAACTAAGTTTTGAAAAATGTGTAACAAAATATTGCTGAATATGAATATGATTTCCAGTGATTTTATATAAAAATGGGCTCTTAAAATTGGTCAGCTTACTTACGCACCACGGTACGATGTGCGAACGTCAAACCGTTGATTTTCAACAAAAGAAATGATTTCCAAACCGTTAGCATGTCACTGCTGCTGACCACTAGACCAGCGACAAGGCTTTCCGGTCGATCAAACCTTCACCACCGGGCCCAGTATCCGTAATAGTGGTTAAGCAATACGCTAGAACGCCAGCTAGAGCTCGAGCGCGTTCTAATACGAGGAGCTGGCAGCCCCTTTTTGGGGCTGTGCGCCGACAGCACAAAACCATCCTCACTGACAGGCCCAAAGCAAGAATAATGAACAAACTGTCAAATAAATCAAATCTGCCATTCTCAAACACGTTTGTCCACAGCTGTCTGATTACCGGCATAGGTATTGTGGAAGGTAAATTTGAAAATTAACGTTTCAAATGCTCTCGGTTGCTGTGTAAACGACTCGTCTAATCGGCCAATCGGGCTAGAGTGTGGTCAAAAATTCTGGTCCAGCTAACAGTTGACATTCCTTGAAAACTTGCTTAAGTACTGACATGCTGTCATCGTGCACAAGTTGATTGATGGAGTAACAATGCTTTCTTTAAAGCTTGTAGTTTGTTTTTAAATTTAAAAAAAAAATCCGATTTATTATTAAATGTGTCTTCGTAACCTTGACCCATGAGCAATCACTCTTCGAAAAAATCATAACAATTTGGAAATAACACAACCACATTTCGTTCCATTCTAAAATTTATACTTTTACCACATACATTCCCGGACAGTCAGCGAGACTGAAAAGTTTAAAATGAATATTCTTTCTTTTGAACTCAATTGATTGAAAAATGCTTTGTTTTTCACACCAACACTGGCCAGGTTCGAAGAAACATTTCGACCTCCGACATCACACGATACATCTCCGACTAAATGGTGCTCGTACAACTCGATGGCTGGCGGTAAAATGTCCCAACGTGCTCGACAACCGACTTTTCGCCCGACTTGTGTAGCCATGCTGGTGGCTTCATGCGCTTGCAGCACCGAACCCGGCGTCAAATGATAATTGAAAAAGTTACCAATCTAAAGAAATGGCATGCGTTTTGCTTGCTACCATCGACAAACGCCAACCAATAGCCTGCTGCCAGTGGCAAGATAAGGATTAAGCGGGGTGACACTAAACTCTAGGCAGAGCACACATGCTCTGCGATGCACTGCTTCACCGAATCGATTAAAGCACGACAGCTGTACCGGCAACCGGCAATCGAACAGAATCGCCAATAAAGGAAACAGTCCAATCACCGTAGCAAATATCAATAACTCCGGTGCAGTAAAATTTAACACAACTGCATGCAAAACGTGCAAACCGTCACCCATAAGCTGTCCCCGCAAGGCAACACAATCTTCGCCACACGGACTTAAGTGGAAGCTGGAGAATAAACAGCTCGCTCCTGCTCGCCCGTTAGCCTGAAGAAGTATCGTATCATCCCAGCTAGAATGCTTTGTCGGAGCTGCCGGGCCTGCCTGTTTGGAATGTACAAATTAATCAATCATTCAAATCGCTTGGCTAACGCATTTCTTACCAGCGCACTCGGTGTTCCATTTGCCCCGGGGGCGGATTGATAGTGTTTGAGCAGGAAATGTTGCGATGCATTAGTAAAGGTTTTCAAACATTCGTCATGACGCAATCTGTACGTATCGGGTAATACATATGATGAATTTTACCAATAATAATCAACGGTAACAAGCACCATATTTAATTATCTTTAATAAGTTATTCAAATTTAAATCAGATTGCTGCTTTATGGGGCTGTCCATAATTTACGAAACACTTGAAAGGACTGAGGGGATAGGGTGTCCTCTAGCGATCAATTACATAGTGGTAGGGTGACAACAGTATCGATATTCACATGACGGAATCGGGGTTCAAAACCCATCCCCGTAGTGAGGATTGAACAGCGTCACGAGTAGACATTTAAGACAAGAAGAGCAGAGTGAATGAGAAAGAATTTGGGGCACTAGCAGGGCGTATAAGGGTCCCCGTGTTGGGAACCTCGCAGTAGTAGCTTGTTCTAGATAATCGTACTCGGGGTACGATTTAATAATTTAATAATTATGTAATTATAATAATTCAATACATACTAATAATGTTGGCCTGCTCTTTTAAAGAGCACGTCTTCGTGACATGCCCCGGTCAAGAAGAGATCTCAAGGAAACTCGATCCCTGGCTGCAGCTTCCCATCCATACAGGCACCCGATCTCCGACAGATCACCCTTCACCTGATCCAGCCAACGAACTCGCTGTGCTCCCCGATGCCTTGTGACGAACTGGGGGTCGCTGACGAATATCTTCTTGGCGGGGCATGAGTCCGGCATCCTCATAACATGCCCCAGCCATCGTATCCTACCGGTCTTTGCTACCGTCAGGATGTTCGGTTCTCCGTATAGCTCAGCAAGCTGGTGGTTCATCCTTCTCCTCCACACTCCATGCTCGAACACACCGCCAAAGATGGTCCGGAGGATGCGACGCACAAACACGCCAAGAGCGTTTGCATCCTCCGCTTGGATGGTCCAAGACTCGTGGCCATATAGGACCACCGGGCGAATCAGTAGGAATCAGTAGATAGTAGGCACGATTCCCCCGCACAATGCGTCTCCGGATTTCGCTGCTGACACCATTATCCGAAGTTACGACAGTCCCAAGATAACAGAACTTGCATCAATCCAATTCTTGCTGCTTCACGTTTCAGTCTGGTGTACGCCGACTGTGTAATAATTAGTACAGCAAGTCCTGGCTTCAAAGCTCTATTGTGTAGCTAAACAAAACTGTGTACGTCTTAAGACCTCAGGACACGATCGTTTATAACATTCTTATTGGAATTGTTAATTATTTTATGATGAATAATAGCAAACTATTGAAATCGAAGCGAAACTGTAAAAAAAATCTCTAAATAGTGTTTTGAGCCCATTTTTCATTGCCCTGTGTCCGTGTAGGTAGTCTGTTTATGCCCTGGATCTCAAAAAACGATTTCAAAGTGATTAAATTTTTCAAACACAAATGAGAACCTGGAATTTTGATTCTGAAATCTCTCGTGTCCCGCGGCCTTTAAATAACAAAATATGTTTTGAATATAAAAAAGGCTTGTTAAATGAAGAAAGATTTTATATTATTCAAAGCGGTTAAACATATGGAACAATCTCAATAGGTACAATTTATTTTTTGACTTGATTTTATCACTACGGACAGTAAGATTTCCTAATGGAGATGGATATGGGAAATCTCAATTTTAGAGCAGCGCAATTTATGGACGGACCCATACTTAGACTTATAAGCACTACTTACACTAATGTCTCTCTTGTGCCCTCTAACACAACTAACTGCTATTGAGCGCTGCTCTCAGCGCTGATCTCGTTCATGCAAGATCAGCCCCTCAGATGACCTGCTTCAAAGGTAAGTGGCGATTTAAACATTACCCAATTCGCTTATCAGTCTGTGCAGGGGATTTTTCTTACTGATTGCAATGCTTCAATCAGCGTTCGTTTACATGCGGCGTGTCAGTATACGATTAGACGTCCGTGATCTCTGAAACCGTGCTCTCGCGTTTGTACTGTGTGATTTGCTGCACTAGCTATTAATTCTTCTTTGAAATCAATCGAAACAACATTAGCAGTATATTTTTCATTTTCGAGTAACAAGTACCGGAACTATCAGTCCTCTGTCCACGTGACCTAACCGGGTTGTTTCATAAAATGAAAGTGTTGCTTTACTCGGTCATTGTCCTGACTGCATGTGGATACATCGCATGCGTACCGCTCGTTGCCGAACCGGACGAAAGCTGTGAGTGGAAGTACACGTGCTGCGTACTAGACGAACTGGACGGATCATGTAAAACGCTCTGTCCTAAGCCCACCATCGTGTGTCCCGCGGAAGCACCAGCAGGCACGGTTCCGGACAGGTTAAACACACTCAAAGTAATCGTTTCGGTCCCGTGCAAGGAAGGCTACAGAATGGATCACACGGACCGCTGTCGAAAGATTTTTGAGGAACCGGTCTACTTCTGAGACGCGTGCGTTGCGGGAAAGGAAAAACATCATCGTACATCACTCAATAGTCCACTCAGGTTCCAAGATTCGGAACTAATGGAAGCCAATATCACTTCAAACGTTACTTCTGTTTACGCACAAATCTGCCAAGTACACACGTCTGCATAGTGAGATGTACTCGAACGATTAAAGGCTTACCGGATGGGGGGGTACCGGGTGGTCTCGGAACATTCGCCATACGACAGTGTATTGCGTGCAATACCCAGCAGCAATGGCTCGGAGGCACGCAACTTCGTACGCTAGTTTCACGCACTGTCTATCTTGTTGCTTTCATGGGAAAACATTGGAAAACTTATTTGCAATAAAATACCAACGACTCACATTACCCAACAGCGTAACGGAGCGCAAGGAGTTCACAATCCCTGCCGGAGGAGTACTGAAATGCGAGCGACATTGGAGGTATGGTTTGATGGTACCCATCCAAAGCTAATTGAAATGATGATCATCCACTCTATTCAAACTTATAGCATCTTGGTGTTACTGGAAACAACCGCAATATCTCACCGCAATGCCCGACCCTGTGTTAGCCTGACATCTCACCAACAAACCCACCAAAAACACACACACACACGGAAGCTTTCCCTAATCGTACATTGACCAAATCAGAAGAAAACGCGTTGCCGCAATGGCGGATTTTGGAATATTTAGTTACACAATAATAGTTAATACGTCCCGTAATCTTATTGGTTTTGGCAGGTTAAAGCTTCCTTCGTCAGTTTTTTTTTTTTTGTGTCCGACGAGCTACCTACCCCGGAACTGATTTGTATTTAATCCGTAGCCTTAATTAGATTTGTCCCGATCGGCTCACCAATCGATTGTGGGTACGTGTGGGCACGTGTAGCGAACGGTTGTGCTATTCCATTCCCGATAGGCATTCGATCCGACTGGTCGGCAATGCCAATTTCTCTCCCCCATCTGGGCTCTGTGCAACTACATGCGAGCAAATCACATACACAACAATCCCAGCTTCCAAACGGTTTAACCGGGCAATAAGAATCGCTACGACGCTTCGCTGCAAATGGTCCGGAATTTCCTTTTTCCTTCGTCAACCGAGACGGGTGGGCCCCCAGAACCAGGAGGATGGACCGTCCAGACGGTTTGGAAGGAAAAAGCGGAACGGGTACAATACAAATAGAAAAATAATAATGTCCGATTCCGGATATTTATCACGTGCCATTGCCGGTGATGTGTAAATTCCCGTGTATACCGGATGCCTTCCGTTACGGGACAGACGATTTTTCATCTTCAGTCCAAAAAACCCCCGATCTCTCCAATTCCTGCGCAATGCTCGCACCGCAACTTGGTTTCCTTTCACGCTGTCAGAAAGCAAATAAATTTTACAATTCCGTTCCATATCCGATCGCGCGCGCGCGCGCTCGCACATACTCGACACGGTGGCTTTATTTTAGGTTTTACCGGGTTTCAGAAGGGTGAAGATGAAAGGCTCCTTTCCCCCTTTCGCGCGGCGGAATGGTGGAATTGTTTTAGTTCAGTGATTTTCCTCCACGTTGCTTCGGTGCCGATAGGATGCCAGGGCGATTCTTCATCTTTTCTTCAAGGCCGCAACATCGAACCCGGAATAGCTAAGGATGGCTATTTTGCTTTGTTGTTTCGGTACGGTCACTGACCAGACGATACCTTCCGGATGATGATGATGATGACGGTGTTGGTGGAGGACACGATGATGATAGAATTTATCGAAGCTGATGAAGAAAATCGAAACACACACACACACGGTCAAATGCCTCTGCTGAACAACAAATTCAACCTGTTCCGAAGTATCCGATCGTTTTGCAGCTGTTCTGCCAATTCTTTCCTCAGATACTGCAGGATTTTCAGGCAGCCCGGTGCTTCGTGGCCACACATCCTTTTTCTTTTCTCGGGAAAGAATTGATATCCTTTTGATTTGCCGTGTCGTTTCTCGGTCGGCTACGGCTATTTGCCATACCGGGTGCAATCAAACAACAGAGGAAAGAGCAAAATTGAATTCCCCTTTCACTTTCCCTGCCCTTGAGCACACACACACACACACTCAATATTTAGTGTACGAAAAACTTCACCGTCAATAGGCGATATGTTATGACGGCCAATGTAAACCCTTCAAGCAAAAATGGGAACCTGTTCGATTTGACACGATAACGCGTATCCCCCTGGGATGCGAAGTCAAAGCGAAGAAAGAAGGTGGAGAAAAAAAAACAACGTGTCAAGTCAAGAAAAAAAAACCTTCCCAATAGAAAACAACCGAAATCTGATAATCCTTTTCAAATTATCCTACGTATTGCAGGAGCAAAATAGACAGGCGCGAGGGCACAAAAGGCACCAAATCAAAATGATGTCTTCGTCGATGATTGCTAGACACGTTTTGAGGGAGACCATCACGTGGATCACGTTTGAGTGAGGGGTTAAGTACAAGGGTGTTACATCAACACAGTATTTCATTTTCCATTTGTTGTTTTTGTCCATCAATTCTTGAGCCGCATGAAGGATGTGTAAGAATCGTTAGGTTTACAGTTTATTACGGCTAGGGTTTGGTATTACACATCAGCCTCAGCCGCATGATGATGATACACTCGGCGAGGGATGCATTTGCCTCCGGGAATACAGCACGTGTAAAGAACAGGAACAGGGCCTAGGAGCAAACAGAAGAATGCAAGGTGTATGCAATGGAGATGAAAATAATTTGAAAGTTGTTTTATGTTTCCAGAAATTTTATTTAAACCCTGCAGGGATATTTATTGAATGATACGTACATAAATTGTTATTGGCATTGTAGAATGAGATCTTATTGATAGGAGGTTGTTTTGAAGCTATAAAAATGGATTTGTTTTTAACTTTAAAGGTTTTCAGATACATATATTAAGATCAAAGGCATGCTAGAGCCTTCGGAATGCTGATTGAACTATAAAATAGATGATATGATATAATCTTCTTTGGAACGGCTGGGATTTGAACCCCAGTCCTGTCGTGTGAAGGCCGGCAATGCTGCACAACTACCACCGGACTGCTCGTGAAGTGATATCGCAAATCGATTATGAAGTCTAGCATCATATAACAACACTTAACAACTTTCATATCAAAATATTATGAAATAAGTCAAGAGTATTTGATAAGAAGCATAGAATCACGAGTAACCCTATTTCGAGAAAAGATTCCAAAATATGTACTTTAGAAAGTTATAATTTATGATCATAAGATTCAGCTTAAATGATTCCAACAGCACGAAAGAAACAGATGTAAATTCAGCAACAAAAATGATTCCAAGCCTTCTTGAACTATCGACAAACTGCAACTATGTTCCCTGCATGCCCCAGAACTTCCACAACCAACCCACCTGTACCCGACTAAATTATGAGCACTCTCGCTAATGAATCGTGACCCTCGCCGCTGCTTGGGCGTCCTGCTTACGTCCTACCCACCCACCACAGCCAGTGTACACGGGTACGATCGATCAAATCATTCACTTCATTGCGCCTTCGAGTGCATGCACAGTGTTCTTTCGAATCATCAACGCACAGCTTGACTTCAATCAACCACGAGCAGCTAGCTAGCCGACGGGTGAAAACACCGGGGCAAGTGTTACATTTTTAATGAAAAATACCATTATATACACCGCACGGAAGCAAAAAAAAAACCCCTCCCGGAAAGTGCACTCGGAACTAACCGCGACAGTTGAGAGCCGCCTGCCGAAACCGGAAGGATGACAGATGTGTGGCCACTGGCAAGAAACTCCATTACGAGACCGAACAACAAATGCCGGCTGTGCAGACATCGCTAGACAAACCGTGGCGAAATATCTCATTAGTGTGACAAATTTTTCACAATGCATTTTTTTTCTTTCGCTCTGGCACCTGCCAACCTTTTCCCTTTTTTGCTATGGTAGCGAGTGTGGTTGGAAGATCTTTTTTGGCCATTCTTAACGCCGAAACCCCGTACAAAGTGAAAGGAAAAGCCGGCAAAAACTTTGTCCCTGTCTCCACCGAACAGCCGGAGGATATGGAGGATAAATATTTATAACCTATTAGCTCGCTGGATCGTTCAATCAACGAAAACAAACCCGATGGTAGAGGAAAAATTGATTAAACCAAGTAGAAAAAAAGGAACGAATAACACAACAACAACAAAATTAAGTCTCGCACCAATCAGGTACAGTTAATGTGCTTTTGATAGGCGGATGAGGGAATTTCTAAATTATCCCGTATTTAGTGGCCAATATTAGTGCAGCACGTGCGGCACCTGCTAGGCGGAACTTTTTCCTAGGTACAGGGTATGGTTTCGCCGACAACGCGCTTCGTTGTGACTTTATTGAATTAATATTGGCCTTTTTTTTAATAATTTGGAAGACGTAGAAAAATGACCTTCCAATCATATGGTTGACAAATAAAATCTTTGCTTGGTATTGCAGGGTTTTTAATCCACAACATTATTATGACTATTTACTGTTATTTATGACAAAAAGCCATATAGGTTAATGTGACCCAAATAATCATAGTTATAAGACAAAAAAAAGATAGTAATAATAACGAAAAACATTTGCGAAAAAAAAACAGGAAAAATTCGATTGTCCTAAAATGTGCTACACAACGTCAGTTTAAGATTATTGAAGCTAGTGCTCGGATCGTCTGCGTTATTTAGAGCAAAGAAAGTTGTTATTATTTTTGAAAAATTTGAAAAGAGGAAAAGTAAAATAACTTACAAGAATTTCAATGGATAGTGCAAAAGTTCTCGTAGTACTTTGCTATCAAAAGGCCGCGGTGCCTCGAGAGATTTTTTTATCAGATTCTAATAAGTGTTATTTTCTACATTTTCTCGCTTTGAGATCGCTTTTTGTGAGAAACTGGTACATACACAAGCTGCACCGCACGGGGGAATGGAGAAAAGGCTGAAATTGGAGTTTAGAAATTTTTTGACAATTTGACAACGATTTCAACAGTACGAAATTTCCCGTGGCCCGGGGCCTTTTCATGGATTGAAACCCTTTAACGAGTAAATGATACAAATTTAGCCATTTCTTTATTGCTGACGAACAATACAAGTCTTAACTCTAATCTTTTTACGTTTCCAACACACTTTCTTACTGCCTGCTAAACGCACTTTATAAATTTGTTTTCTTTAGCCCGTTTCATGCACAATCCGCATCCTTTTGTCGCCTTAAATTATACATTCCATTCAGCAAGCTCCTATAAATCGTAAATAGAATCGAATCTCTCGCTCCTACTCTCTCTCTCTCTCTCTCTCTCTCTCTCTCTCTCTCTCTCTCTATCTCGGCTTCTCGCTTGCTCGTCTCAAAACAAAGAAGGTCCCCTCCTGCGAAGCTAAAGTGTCATTATCTATCTCGTTAGAGATATAATTTGCACAGCAATTAGACTGTCCCCTGCCCAGTGGGTAGTAAGGGTGTGATTTTCCCCCTCGCAAAGCAAGAAAGCTGTCGAGGGAACCGCGCGGGAGGCCTTATCGTCGGAATTACTCAGCGTCACACACACACACACGCCCACCCTGTGTCCGGAAGCCAGAACCTTCAACAGCGCGATAAAACGGTGCGAAATGGGCATTTGTCCTTTACGTCCTTCGGTTGTACAGTCCGTGTGCCCTGGCGGTAGCTAGACGGGAGGTGACAGGGGTGACGTTTGTTTTCCAAATTTGCATACAAATTTAATTCCATTTGTTTATTTCCTCTAAATTTGTACTGTACTGTTGTGTCCCATTTTTTTTTTAAGTATCAAAAAAGTCTCCCATACCACCGATACCCATCTCTATGGGCAATGGTTTCGAGTCACGGATTCCATACGCGAGCAAGCATTGGATCGATCGATGTGATTGCAACCGAGTCAAAGTACCAACTACAACCAATGCTTCCCGAAAGAAAATGGTCGTAAATGAGCCGACCCCCACGGGGACGGGGGGGTGGGTGTGGGAGATGGCTAGTGAGATCGATATAGGGTAATGGGTGCAGGGAAAAAAATAGGTGACCGGCTGACCACGTACACCCATCAAAAACGCTTCACCCCGCTTCATCAAATCACTTTCTAATGACATCGCATGCATTTTAATGCACAAAATCAATTACACTTTTCCGTACGGCCCTTCGTCGCCGCTACTACCAGCCGAACACCGAGTGCTTCGAGCAAACTGAGGTCACAGGCGTATTTGTTCTTTACACTGTGTTGTACTGTTGACGATGAGATTGCTATCGCAAATGACACACAATCGACAGTCGTTTGAAAATGTCGATCCATTTTTACTCTCGTTCCCCCCCCCCACCCCTCTTTCTCTCTCTCTCTCTCTCTCTCTGTCTCTTAAAACAACATTCCCTACAGCGAACGAGTGGCCGTACATTTTCCTGCAAGAACGCTACAAGCTTATCCAATTTTCGATCTTGCTTATCGTCTTTAGCATGTGCCTTTAACGTTTTGTTTAAACTCACAACACTCCGTACGATTTTAGGGGCAAAAAAAAGTTAAGTAGTCTGATCTGATCTGATCTGATCTGATCTGAATACTGTTATGACAATAGCTCACACTTTTTAAAACATACGATCCTGTCCTCGTGTCCTGGGAAGATTTTTCCTTTACCAAACATGTTCACGTGAGTTCCGAAAGGCTTAAACATCACGTTTAAGCTGTTAGTACGTTTTGGGCACATTTAAACGGTTTTTCAGTGGTGAATGCGATAGCGACACCGGTCTTCACACTGGCAGTATCGTTCTCAAATCCCATCTGGACCGTTCCCCGGTAATCAGTACCTATTATCCGTTTTCGTTATCCCTTTTACAGTTTTATCATAGACTTTCTCGGGCAAGCGGACGGTTTTTGTATTGCTTAGCCAATGTCTCGGTTTTTGTTGTTTTTAAGAATTCTTCCCGCTAGTGGAGACCATAAGCAGTGGCAATTGTTTAACTCTTTTTTGCATAATGACACAACTGTTAAGCGGCCAAGCAAAAAAGCGCATAAAAATGTAATATTTCTAATCGATAAAATGATTCTACAGTTTGTTTAAAACTAATTTAGATTTAAAATAAGAAATAAAATGTTATAAAATTATACTACAAATGAATTATTTTTCGCTTTTAAGACTGTCAATAAAAGACGCAAGTAAAATCTTGATTTTTGAAGGTCCTCTTCCAAAATTCCTGCGCAATTCTCAGAGCAATTTTTGAGAGCCGTGGAAATCTGGCAGTTTAATGACGGAAATGAGCAAAATAAAAATAATTATATGAAGACTTTTAAGCTAAAATTTAACCAAAATAAGGTAAGAAAAAAGATTTAATATTCTTCTAATTAATTAAACGTTTTACAGTGTTTTACATTCTGAATTTATATTGACGCAAAGCGAAGCACAGTCTACACAGCACACGGGGCAGCAAATAGTTTCGTCATTGCGCTCCACGCGGTTTGTGCCGTATTTTGCCGTGCAATTTTTAGGAATATATCCTACAAATTCGCTTGAAACCCGAAGCTAAGTAAATCGAAACATTCTTCGCAAGCTTAACAACCAAGCGAAAATTATTGACATTCATAAGGTTTTTCGCTGTTTTCGTTATATTTTTATAGCACATATTCTCGTATACTATTTGTTTGTAAGAACGTAGATAAATTTAAAAAAAAAGATTAACCAACGGAAAACCATGAGTGTCCTAAGTAAGTTTAAAAAATAAACTTAAGCTCATTATTGTAAATGAAGCACTATTCAATTATGATAATCGACGATGAAATCATATGTTAGAAAAATCAACTTTCCTAGAAAAATCACACAACACCACATATAAATAACCTCCAACCTGAAACACTTGAACCAGAATTGCGCAAAATGCATTTTTGCGTGTAAGCCGACCACCCGGGACATGCGGGGTCCGCTCGCACACCAGTCAACTGTCAACAGTTTGATGTTAATGAGTTGTAAGAAAAATAAACCACTGCGTTTCTTCCCCTTTCCGTGCGTCTGAGACTACATTTCCGAACGAAGTTGCCTAGTAGCAGCACCTAACCACGCAAACTGTTAGCCGGCCACTAATGAGCAGTCTAATTTAGACGAATTAGTTACAATTTGAGAAATTGAAAAATATTTCCAAACCTACCCAACCCTATTAGTGCAAACGAAGCACACGCGCCACGCAGGGATAAGGGAATCGCCCATTCCGTTCGCCGGTGCCAATGAACCGAGTAATTAGTGCTCATGCAACATGCAGCGACACTAACAAGTTCCGAAAGTGTAGTTCCGCTTGCCATTTCTTAAACACCTCCTTTAGCGAGAACAATCAACAGTTTGCTTCCGTTTCATGGCAAGCTCACACACACACACACGCAGGCCAAGCGGATGGATTGCTGTGCATTTGTTTCAAATCCTTCGCATTATGAAGGTGGAAAATAAATTTCTACACCACAGTTACGGAAACTACTTTGCTTTTTTTTTGTGGTTACTGCTGTGCTATTTAGTGATATTTTCTTATCAGTTGGTAAACACATTAGCCGACCAGCCAACCAGCCTAGAGTGCAGCTGGGAACGTCATCCATAAAACAAATACAAAAAAAAGTCCTTCTCGCGCTTTCACACAAATGTGTAACGGGTCTGAATGCCCTCCCTTTTTTACGCCTTCCTTCCGGATGGGAAGCCGTCCTGGCCGATTTCTCCCCCGCCCGTGAGTTGTTGTAAGTACTTGCCGTAGTTTAATGGTACCGTAAATTGATATTTGCATGCAAATAATTAATTAACCACCTCCAGGTTGGTTGCCAGTCGTCATTAGCACGGCCAGAATGGAAACGAACCGATTTCAGCCCAAAACTTCCGCCTAGCTGCTGCTGGTAAGTCCAGTTACACGAAAACAGTCACCTGTCAGTTTTTTTCAGTTTTTTGAAAGTCGTATTTGGTGATGTATTTGTGAAAACACTACAAAATCTTTGCCTTAGTTTGTGGGACCAGACAACCCTGACGCTGATATTCCCACCCGGACACAATTGTCCTGATGTATCGTGGCGCGCCCACAAATCCTCCCAGAAGTCCCTGAAGCCTGGGGTCAAGTTACAAGGCCTAACATTGACAAGTAAGTGGCTGACCGTACAGAGTATCGTAGCAAGCTTCTGCGTTTTAAAAACTCGGCTTTTCTTTATTTACTGGGATTGCAGATAATAGCCGGCACGCGCTTTCCGTCGGCAAACGGACCAGGCGGATTACAGTGTGATGAACGAAGGACGATGAATGTCTCCCGTTGGCCCACGGGAAATGCGATTTCAATTAGCATTAGCCTTGGTGGAAGTAAAATGCACCCATTCACTCTGACCCATAGCCAAGCAGAAAAACAAACTCACAACCTTGAGTGGCGTTACGTTACGTGGATCGGTAGAATGGCGGACAGGCAGGCATGCTTTCCTCGCAACAAGGGAGAGAAACTTACCAATGGAAAATCGTGATGATGGAAAGCTAATACTTCCTTCACACAGTAATCGGAAGCAGCCTGACACGTGGCAAGCATATGTCTAACCAATACCAAGAAAATGGTCCATTATACTGCGGATGTAATTCCCTTTTTTTTGTGCACTTTCTCACGCACTGTTGCTCCGTTTTTTTGCGCTTTCCTTCTCGTTTGCTCTTCCACCAAGCACTCAGTCGGGGTACGGGCAAGTGCAAGTTCAAGTGGAAGATTAAACTTTGATTTGCAACCACTCTGGCACGCTCCGCCATTAACATATCCTGTTTGTTAAGTAGCTTCATACACCCAGAGCGTGTACGATAAATCTGCTTGGATCTGCTAACCAATTGGCTCGACTCTTTAAGTGCAACCGCATCTTTAAACCTTCGCCTACTGTTGTTGAGGAGGGGAGGGGGGGGGGGGGGGGACGGGAGTTCTTAAAAGGGTGGTTGTTCAAAATGGAAATTAGCATTTGCAGCCGGTTCATCAGCTCGGCTCATCTCGTGCCAGCTCGGAGCCGATGGGCGACTCGCGGTCAGCCAGTTGTGCAATGTCTTAATTATTGAAGTATTCAAAGCAGCTAATTCATCCATCGATTGACAGTAGGGGCGTTGGTATCGAGTGCACTCAAACACACACACACACCTATCACGAATCGCAACGTACATACCGGTGCCAGAAGCGGCCGCGAAATGATTGCAATTTAATTCATCCCGACGGAATGGCATTCCCGAGCCTTTTGGAGACCAAGGGTCGCTTGCAACGGGAACGGCAAACACTACCACGAAACACATCCTTCCATCTCCACAAATCACTTCAATTAAGTGCCACATCGGAATCGAATTTCAATTCCGACATTCCTTAAAGCCACGCGCGCGCGCGCGCGCCTCCATCCGTACTCCGAACGCGCTCACAGACGCATGGGCGTCCCCAATGCTCTCGGTGCTGCATCCTGCCTTTGAAATGATGCCTTACCGACACTGTTGGCCCACCGCCGATCGATTCCGTCACGGGTCGATTAATAATTAATTAAATTCTTAATTAGTTTCATCCCTATTCTCCTTATTTCCCTCTGTGGGGGAGAGGGATGGAACTGGTCCCGCTCCGCTACCGTCGTTATTCCCCGGGCTCGAGAACTTTGTCTAGGCCGATTTGGGCTTCTAAATAGACTGCAGCGTGCATTAAAGCTAAGGTTCTAAGAAGCACACTCCACACAGGCGGATGCATTATGGATGCACATGACGATTTGCAATTTTGTTTCAATAGAAAGAATAGAAACATTTCTAGCAACTGTCATTAATGGAGCTCACGAAGAAGATATATTTATCAGGTTTTTTTTTACAGTTGAGGTGTACCTAAATATTTGCTTTCCCATGTTTGCCTTCCAAAACCTTTTCAATGTACAAAAATGCATCCTTACTTCTATAACCACCAAGCCCTACAGTTCACTCTGGTCGTGGGATTAATTTTTGTTACAGTTTTGTAACATCTTCAAATATTTTTCCTATCCGGAATGTAGATTACCTGCTCAGGAAACTCGGTCTAGGATTGCAGCCCTCCATCCACGGCTGCATCCGATCTCCGACGGGTTAGAATTCACTTGATCCACCCAACGAGCTCGCTGTGCTCCTCTACGCCTCGTGCCGAACGGGTCGCTGACAAGCAACTCCTTGGTGTCTCCTAGTCCGGCATCCTCATCACGTGCCCCAGCCAATGTATCCTTCCGGCTTTGACTACAATTCATTCTCCTTCGTCACACGCCCTGCTCACACACACCGCCAAAGATAGACCTTAGCACCCGCCGTTCGAAAATGGCGAGTGCATTGGAGTCTTCCGTCAGCATAGTCCAAGACTCGTACCCGTAGAGGACTACCGGACGAATTAAAGTGCGATAAATCGTACATTTCGTGTGTTGATGGAGTCTTCTGGATCGCAGGAGTTTGTGGAGTCCGTAGTAGGCACGATTCCCCTAAACAATGCGCTTTCGGATTTCGCTGCTTACGTTGTTGTCCGAAGTTACGATCGTACCAAGGTAGCATAACTCCTCTACCACCTCGAGATCGTCGCCGTCAACTGATACTCTGCTTGCGAGTCGGGCTCTAGACCGATGTTGAACAACAAACAGGAGGGTCCGTCTCCTGGCCTCAGACCCCGGTGTGATTCAAACGATTCCGACAGCATGCGAAACTCTCACCTTGCACTGCACCCCGTCCATAGCGGCCTTTGGCTGCCATACCAGCTTCCCAGGGGAACCGTACTGCTGCACGGTGTTCCATAGTTCGTGGTGGTGCGTAGGGATCTGGTGCTCCCGGCATTTTTAGAGGATCTGCCGTAGAGTAAAGATGTGGTCGGTTGTCGATTTGCCTCCAAAAAATCCATCTGCAGAAGAGCATTCGGGACAGGATCTTATAGGCAGCATTCAGGACTGTGATGGCCCGGAAGTTAGCACAGTCCCTCCTGTCGCCCTTTATTACACCGGGTGTATGACACCCAGTTTCCACTCGTCCGGTAGTTTTTCCTGATCCTTAATCTTAACAATCAGCCGATGCATGATGGCGGAAATCCTCTCCGGACCCTACTTGAACAGTTTGGCCACCATCCCATCGCTGCCAGCTGATTTATTGCATTTCAGCTGTTTGATGGCACTGATGACTTCGTCCAGGGATGGCGGGGGTACCTCGTCATCGTCATGCTGGCTGTCGTAGTTCTGCACTCTGCTGCTTCCTGCGCCTAGTTCGGTGCCTCCTGCATGTGCTCCGTTCAACATCAGTTGCTCGTCCGAATGTTCGAAGCTAAGCTTTTTGTCTTGGAACAGCCGGATCTGCTGCTTCCTCAGTTGTCTGTAGTACAAAAATATACTTAGAAATGTTATTAAAGAAATCCTGTGATTTAAAAAAAGGACCGAAAACTGCCAATATTTTAACAATGTTTATGCCAATATTTTGCCAATATTTATGTTACGTGTACAAATTACATAACTGGGAAACAAAAACGTTTTATAAAATTATTAGAAAATATATTTACTTAAGCTAAGGTCGTCTTAAGCTGCTTGTATTTTTGGACCATTTTTGAAACCATTACATTTACCGAGAAAACTGCTTTCCGCAGGTGTATAGTTTTGTTATTATCCAAAATAAGTGTTTAATTGCTCTCCCTACTTACTCCAACCTCAATTTTAGATGCATGTTTTATTTTCTACTCTTAAGCTATAAACATTTACTCAATCAAAAAAGCACATTTTCCCACATAATTTATGTTCGCTGCTTGATGTACTACATCAGATATAATGAGTAATAAGCTATGGATGCAAAAAAAAGTAAAAGAATATTTTTTAAATTCATATCAAAATGTTTTTACCTTGACAAGACGAAGACACATCTTTCTTCAAAATTGTATTCACATACAAAGCGCAAATTACAAGAAATTTGCTTTACATTCCAGATAAGTACAAACTCTAGTACAAAATAAATGGCCCACCCGAGACTTACCCAGGTGTTATAGAAATCAGGGGTACAATTCACATTCGAAAAAAAATAAAAGTAAAGTCGGCAAAAATTGGATTATTAATGTAAAAATGGTGTTTAATTATAAAATGGAAGAACATATTTTTCAGGGCATTTTTAAAGTTTAAATAAATAAATAAAATCATTAAGTTTAATAAAACTGTATCATGAGTCATATTTACATGAGTCACCTACTTGCGTTCTACATCCACCATTCGGATAATAATCGTACTTAAAAGATTTAACTTTTTTTGTTCCCGTCCGAACCGTATTTTATATCCTTGAGAGAGTCCAACATCAATCATGCTTCAGATACGATAGCTTTATCCTACCATAAACATCGGCCTTACTGAAAAGTGTTTAAAGTACGGCATGTGCCGATTGTTAATCACCGTAATAGGTATTAAGTGAGCTAGCACGGCTTCCACCGTTTGGACAAACGGTCATTTCCTGCCAGTTTATGGTATCTTTATCGGCTGGCTACCACTCGCCAGAGCGCTGAATCACCACTGAGTCATACTGGACACCAGACGGAACGTTGACAACCTTCCTGCATAGCTCCTATTTATATAAACCAACTGGTGCACCATATTTCAATGCTGATGTAGAATACCATCACACGCTCACCTACGGCATGATAAGAAATCAGGTGTATAGCGATGCTAATCTGAATGCTTCTTGATTAAATCTTTCTCGTCTCTTGTCATCTCGCTTAATGCGTTGTTTACACATAACAAGCTTAACGTAGTGATCTAGCGGTGACGCATGTTGGGCTAAGCGTGTAAATAATGTCGATAGTCTGATAAATGAATTAAATACCGCACTGTTCGCTATCAAAGACTCGAATTCACATATACTTTGCTACACTCACTGGGTCAACACGAACTCGTTGGAATATGATCTTAATCGCTTTGGCTCTCTTTGGATCATTTGGCTAGCGGATGGCTCCGACCCGGTAGGTTCGGATCGATTCACCCATCCCTAATCAACTCATAGAAGATGTCCGAGGTCACAAATTGAGCATCTCTGCAAAGGATCTTATTGTTAGCACGTCCAAAGGAATGCCACATTACACTTCTCCGGAAAGAGTAACATCAAATAGAGAAAACAACGAGAAAATATTGAAGACCACAACAATCAGTAGACGAGGACACAGGAAGGAAATCATGCTAGCAAATTGTTATCTGATAAGGAATGTTTTGGGGCGACGCGGTGATAAATGCGACAGCGGCACCAGTCTTCAAACGGCAGGACCGCGGTTCAAATCTCATCCAGAGACCGTCCATACTTAGTGAGAACTCATCAAGTCTAGTTACCCATTCGATGGCCGGCGATGGGCTTAGACGGTCGATAAGCCAATAAGAACAAGAAGTCCATATTTCTGTGGCTGTACATATTTCACGTGGCAATGTGTGAATAGATAACAAACTTTTATTGTGCATTACTGTACTACTGGCGTAACTACTGACAAAACTAATTACAATTGGAAATTGAAAGTTCATGTATTTACATCTGCCCTTTTTTCTAAATGGAGAACGCTTTTTGCAAATCATTTGTACGGTTTGCTTCGTAAAACCCTTCATCATCATGATGGTAAATGGTTGAGCGGCTAGATAAAAATTAGCAAAGTATGTCGCAACGTAGGTGTGCCCAGGCTAGACAGTAATGAAGACATCAAAGCGGTTGGTACGATTGCGAGTTGTCATCAACGACCAACCAGACCGTACGTCACCACTGGCAACGGGAAATGGTGTAATAGGAGCACTGCAAACCCGTATTACAGCTTTATACAATGCCTTAAGGGTTCATTGTGACACGATGCAGTTGGCTTAGCCGCTCGCCCCAAACGAGAACTGCATTCCATCTCCACCTGGGCGCAATATACGGTCCACCAATAGTCTGTTTGTTGCTGACGACGGTTACAATGGTGAAACCCCATCCGGGCATAAAATTAAAAATATGTTCACTGACCAGAAACTGTAATGAAACAGGAACCCCTTCCCCGGGTACATCGGGCTTGCACTATACCAGCTGGACATGCGACACTACGCAAAGGATGTCCAGGGGTTTTTTTTTCGTTCCTAGAGGAACAGGTTGGCGCGAGTATTCGTAGAATTTTTCCTACTTTTATCCTGATGCTATTCCCCGACAGCTGTTACAGGAATTGTACCGGTGAGAAAGGTCCAAAAATGGAGCATAAAACAGAAAGCACACCATTCGGGAAGCAAACGATCAAAGTCAAAGTTCAATCGGTACTAGATGCACAGTGACACAATCCCTCTTCCCCGCACCGTACCGTTCGAGGTGCACTGATGCATTCCAACTTTCTTCGTATGATTGCCAATCGGTAACGACAATACGAAACACATTGTTTATCACTTGTCAGCACATCAATGCCACATTTCCAGCGTCAGCTAAACACCTGGTGCTGCTCAGTCGCAACCAAAACTCCGTAACCTCTGCCCCCAAAAACAGCCCCAAGCACCAATCGCTAGACCTCACACGATCACGATCCAGATGGCGATAATTGCAAATTTGTTCGGTAAACACGCTGCAGCATCCCATCGGTCAATCGGTAATCCGGAGGCACCGTGCTTCATACCGATCCTTCGGTTCGGTTCAGTTGTTTGTTTACCTTCACAAAACCGATGAAAGCTTGCCCGACTTCCGGTTTGCAATTTCATTGCTCCGAACGTCTGCAACGGTGGACCCGAAAGGGGAGGGAGGGCTGCAAAGAACAGTATCGGAACCATTCGGCAGACATCGCAAGCATCATGTTCGACTAGGCAGAACGGGTGCCCCAGCTTGTTCGGCACGGGTGACGGGTGTGGTATCAAACATGCATCCACATACCACAAGCCGGACGTACGATGGGCTCATTTGCGAACCAACCCTGCCCGGATTTCCCGGATTCTTCCGGGAGCCTGTTTTTCGGATCCGTCCTGGTCAAATCGAAAACGATTGGACAGATTTTGCAGGGTGCAACGTTATTTGCATACGCCACTCTCGGCCCTGTGAACTGTGAAATACGTTTCTCCCGATCATGTGGCCGATGAATTGAGTGCTGGAGGTGTTCGGAAAAGGCACATTCGAACCCTTGCCATGGCAGCGAACCCGGATGTCCAGTGGGTTAGGGAAAAGGAATTGAAAAAGATAGATACCATACATGGGGTGCACTGGTGTGCAGAACGCACCACAAACAAAACTGCCCGCTTAAATCGGCACCCGAATCCCGGCTTCTGGGGCTTGCTGGAGCTAAACCAAAGGCAAACACAATTGTCATGCCGAACCCGACAATCAGCTAGCCAACAAAACCAAACCTCTCCCCAGCTCCACCCAGCAGCCAACCCGCCAAAGACGTGCCAAAGCACGAGGTCACCAAACAAAACGAGGTGGAAACCGGAACACAATTACAATAAAACATTCTGAAGTTTCGTCGGTTGTGCAAAACTTTCGATTCCAGCTGGAAAGAAAACAACCGAAGGAAACGGGCACAAGATGTTCACCGGGTCGTGAAAAGGAAACATTTCCATATCTTGCCATTCCCCGCTCGAGCCGCTCAAACTCAATCGGCCCTTTTTGCTGACCGTACATGCACGGTCACAACACTTTGTAGCCGAAGCGTTTGCAAACGGTGAAGAACGAACCGGATCGGGCAGCATCGGGTGCATACATTATCCCATATTTTGCTCGATGCCGGACGGGCACAGCACTGGCACTACATTACTTATACTGCACGATACTTTATGGCGCGCAAACGGTTGTGTAAGTGTCCGAGCCCGGAAGTGGGTTGAAAACATTGGTGAGCGCGACTCCTGAGACTTCTCCTGGCTGGCCGTTTGGTCGCTGTTAGAAGATTTCTTTCTTCGCATTGCATTGCGTCCTCTACCGTGCGGGAGCATTTCGTTCGCTTTGATAACCAATCACAACACTGTACACGGTCGTACCGGTCGGTGGTTGAGACGTGCTTGTACTATTGTGTAGCGTGTAATATAAAGCAAACAGTGCACTATCATCATAATAAAAACACATTTGTTGACAAATTGTGACCTAGTTCCTAGGGGTATCGGAGCAGGTTCGGTTGCTACATGAGAATATGTTGTCGGTACAATCCATTGTAAATAGACTTTTTTACAATCCTAAAGGAAGCTTGGAAAGGCAATCATGAATAGCCGATACTCAGTGGAGATCATCGTGATTCCAGGCCTGGTTTCTTATACATTTGCCTGATGAATAGATATCTAAAATTCTAGACACATCTTCAGACTTTCATCCACCTTTGCATCTGATTTCCGGTAGAGTCTGCGCTCTTCGATATTAAGAAGCACTTGCAATTCATTTACGCCAACAATTCCGAGGAACCTCCGGTCAAGAAAGTCTTGCAGCTACTCGTCGAGAAGTGTGCATTTATAACATTCGCACGGAAACGATCTCTCGTTGAAAGGATCTGTCCTTGAACGTAAAAGCTGTGTCACATATTTGGGAATGCTCCTTAAAAGTGAAGATGATCGACTGATGCCTGATCTTGGCGGCCCAGTCTCCATCAAGACACTGTACTGCTTCGTAGTGCGGACTGAGTACACATCCGTGGTGTGGTGGCCTTCTGCAGCGTATCCTCTGGATCACATAGAGATGGACTCGTAAATTCACCCGATTTGCTTTGTGCTCCTGGATACCTCAGATGGAATATGATGGCTGCTGCGTACTTTTGAACATCGAGTCTCTAAAGCAGCCTAACTAAAACGCACAGAGACTGTAAAGACTTTTTTATTCCTCTGATCCCTGATCAGGTTATGTAACAGCGGCGCTGGTCATTACATGACAATATTGGAACTCAAATCTCATCTCAACATTCCTCCATTATAAGAACTGATTATCAAACTTCATGGCATCCATAGGTTTAGTACTCCATTAGATGTCCGGCATGACCTTATTTGTAGAGTTAAGTCAACGTCAAGAAGTTCACAGACTCAAATTCTCAGACTCAGTTCTCAAGATCTCTAGTAGTGTCTTCTATACTGTCACCAGGATGACCAGCTTGCTCTGTCTGTGTTTTGTGGGTAATGCTTTTTTAGACAAACATCTGCCTAATAAGACATGAACTCCAAATTTTCACGTTACTCAAACATCATATTCGTCTACACTTCTAGCTTGTGATTAATAGAGTAAAAAGAGCTTATTGAGGACATAGAAAGCTCTGAAAGGAAAATTTAAGATAGCTAAGCCATGGCTGTCATGGCGAAGGAAGGACTCATACTTTCCCACAATCACTTTACTAGAAGTTTTACTATAGTGATTGATCCAATCCTCTGTTAACTTATTTCAAACAAAAGGACAAACTTCTTTACCAAATTTTCGTATAATTTAACGAATTAAACCACACATCCAACCAATTTTTTCCCTTGTGCCCCTAACTTAAGTTCCACGCAAACTGCCGTAAACTTATTTCGTTACCCACTCATATCTTTTGATTTAATTTTTGTTCTTGGCTGCATCATTCCATCACGGATGCGTATGAACGTCACAATCTTCCCCAGCCAGTCAACAGACGTGGTCATGAGTCTGACCAACCGTTTGCCTACCTTTTTTTTCTATGTTGTTTCTTCGCTCCATTCTAGCCTTGCCAATCATAACCATCACCCTTCGCTGGTTCGGTTCGCGTTTCGCGTAGCCTAACAAACGGTCTTGGCTTGTGACGTTGATGTGATTCTGCCCTTAAACCGTACATAATCGTTGCAAAACTGTGCTGACGATGCGTTCGTCCAACGGTCCGAGAACACGCGGAAAAACTGTATAAATGTCCAACGCTTCCACGATCACCATTACTCTCGACACCGCAGGGCATTATGGGTGATTCATTCGTCCTGCCCGTTTCCCTTTCGGCTCGTTTATCATAGTCGGTTTCTTTTTTTTTTTATTTGTTGGCAGTCTTACGCTGCTCATGTCCGATTTGCTGGTTCCTACGAAAATCTCACCTACACGGCATGGTAGCCACGCTCTTTACACGTTGACGGCAGTTGGTTTCAATTGAGTTCTGCCGAGTTGATATATGTTTGGATGTGACACATGCTGCCACCACCGATGGCGTTTCCCCGCAGGTGCTCCCGTACCCCCAATTTTATCCTAAACTCAGCTAAACCGGCATCCACTGCCAGCTACTAGCTAAGGCAACCAAGAAGCGTATGGTACCGTTCTACCCAAAATTCAAAACTAAAGCAAGAACAATGCTAAAAAAACCCTTTTTTAAATACTTAATGCAAAAAATACACCTTTTTTGCATAGCAAGTGCTCCACAAGCTGTGCACACTGTTTTTATAGCATGTCACAATAATCTTGAAGCACAATAAATACATGCAACCAGGCTTCGGTTCCTCTAGCCCGCACTTCTTGTATCGAGGCATACAGACATGCAAGTCGTGATGTAAGATATTAAGGCGACATCAAGGCTACCTCACACATTCATATTCCTTAAAATTTAATTTATTTGCCCCACTGTATGACACGGCGAAAGCGACCTGCCTCCCAGCCCCAAAGCATGACGACGATCAAAGGGCAGTGGGTTTCATAAATTATGCCACTCCACCTTGACGGTCAGCCAAGAAAGCTCCGCAGCAACCGCGCCCATCATACCTGTAATCGATCATTTTGTACCTAGGGACGAAAATAACAACAAACAAAAACTAAACATAAGCTTTCATGCTAAGCCATTTTGTTTCCATCAAACATCTTTAATCTTGATATAGCTGAAAGGTGATCCGTAATCCAAACCGTTGCGGTTAGTACATGAAAACGTACACCACTGAGAAATGCAAATGAATGTTTGCGCCCGGTGACATGCACTAGGGTGTGTTTATGGTAATGAGAGCATGCTGACGAGGTGGAACCAAATATTTCTTCTGGGTGAGTGTTAAAAATTCTGAAACAAAATCTTCACCTGAAAACATTTTGAAACAAACACAAAGCACTGACGGATGTCTTGTATGATGATGACAGATGATGGCTTTGTGATCAATGAGTAACTTCAGGTAGACTTATTCACTTGCCATATACTATTCGCTTGTTACCCATTTCGGTGGTTGGATTTCTTCCTGGGGTCAGTTTCTTACTATTTGTTTTATTCTTGGAAGACGGCCGGGCGGAATTGGTTACACCTAATTTACAAATAAAACTCTTTTTTGGAGGTATTTCCTCCTCTGAACGGAAAGCTTGGTTGTTCCTCAGAATTCTGAATCTTTATCAAGAGAAAACACTATAACCTCCTAACCGTGATCCATACCTGTTGTATCGGAGCGTAGTGCTCTAGATGCGGTCTCGTTGTCTCTTAATGCCGAAGAACCTTAGTACTTAAGAAGGATCAACAACACTAAACCAAAGTCGCCGTCTTGACTTAACCGACCTTTTAGGTCACCCCGCCCATCATAAGTCTTATTAGACTTACTGATACTACGTAGTGGGATAGCAAGAGGAGCAAATCTGGATGGAATTTGAACCTCGGTCCTGCCTCGTAAAGACTGGTCCGCACATAGTAATAGTTAATATTGCAGATTTTGAATTCATTTTTGGAAACACCTTTTTCACTTATGCTAAAGACGTATGTCGAGTTTCTTATCGGCTCCAATCACACCAATCAATGCTTAAACCTTTTTTGGTTAAGATTTAGCCAAATATTCGTATGTACAATAAAGCCTTATCAAATCACTACACGCAATTCTTGCCGGTCTGCTTAATAACTAATCCTCATTCACTTATCGTTCGGGTGTCCAAATTCACCATCCACCCTTTCGATAAGCGTTAGACAGAGCTGGTATAAAAAGGATTTCTTGGGACGCTTTTCGTTACAAGCCGATCATCTTAGCGCCAGTTGAAGTCTAAGCGCAAGCGCACAATGAACTATTCCGTAGCAATTATTTGTTTTGCGGCCCTCGTGGGTGCGGTCGTCGGTGGACCGATCTCGATGAGCAACAACAACATTGGAGACATTGTGAAGGTGGACGTTGACGCCGAGATTGATATAAAGAGTGAGATCAATGTGGAGCTGGTGAACGTGATTGCGGAACTGCTGCTGGAGCTGAGGGATGTTAACGTGAACGTGTGCCCGTCCTCGTCATCCAGCGAGGAAACCAGCGAGGAAACTAGTGAGGAAACTAGTGAGGAAACTAGTGAGGAAACTAGTGAAGAAACTAGTGAGGAAACTAGTGAGGAAACTAGCGAAGAAACTAGTGAAGAAACCAGTGAAGAGACCAGTGAGGAAACAAGCGAAGAAGAAAACGAGGAAACTACTCTACCACCCACAACTACCAACACAACGCCTGAGATTGGTCCGGGAACGCAGACCACAACGGACGATTTCTTTCCTTCTGCAGTACCTTTCCAGGACCTCGTACAGGCACTTGTACAAACGAAACCGGAAGGGTATGATGCCCCAGGAATAACCAAAGAGCAGAAGGAGAAACTTTGGCGTAAGCATGTGGAGCAGCTGGTTCAGAAGCACGTTGTCAATCATCAGTAAATCAGATTACGTTTCCACATGTATACGACACGTTTCTACATGTAGTATTGAATAATACTTTTACCAAACCTAACGTGATGGCAAGCAAATAAATCAAAAGCAGTCTTAACTAATAAATATTCGATCATACTTTTGTGCTACTAAAAACTGCTGTTAGAAATGGAGAACTTCCAAACGAATTGACAGTTTACTAGAAACATTTGTGAATCTTACGTTGGAGTAGACGCTTTCCTGAAGCGTCATGGACAATACCTGGTTTATCTGGCCTTGTATTTTACTTGGTTAAACGACCCTCCAAGATCGCGCCGGCCATCGAAAGGATTACTAGACTTGCGGATACCATGTAATTGGATAGTCAGTCCTCACTCCGGGAGGGGGCGATCCGGATGGGATTTGAACCCCGGGCCTTGTATTAGATGCCCCGAATAAGCGTCCTTATGGATAAGAAACATGGTTTATCGAAGTTGAACTTATAGATCTAATGCAAAGGACCTGAGTGCGATAACGAGAGCTCTGCTTGGGGTCCTGTGAAGGATAGAGCCACCTTCGGTTAGCAAAGAACTTCCCTAATGTCCACGTAAAAGTTTACAAAACTAAGCAAAACGTCATTTAGAGCTAGGATTCTTTATCAACTATTTTTTTGGGTATGACTGAATATTGATGTTCGACTATATATCCATCGAATGTTTATCTCTTCAATATACTTTTCAAAGTCTCACCAGAACACAAGCTCAGTTTCAGCAAGAATAAATCCATTAGATTTGTGGTACGGCCGTCATATTTCTTGCGTCACATTTCTGGGAAGCTTTGCTATTACGTTTATCATTTGCCCGTCTGTGACCCGATTGCCGTAAAGATCCCTTGTGCTGTGAGCATCCCTTTCCACAAATGGCTCATTTGTCAAACGATATTTGTGTGCGGTTTGTGGCAACCAGACTCGAGATGGATTAGCACCATATTACACACAGTAACGAAGCAAAAGTGCATCGACTGCATCGGCAGTTCAGGCACTTTGGGAAAAGGTTATTCTCTAGAACTAACTCAAAACACTCCAACAATCTATTGAAATTGTGTGTTTTGTTTTCTTGAGACAAAAAATATCAAAATAAATTTTAAACTTTAAACCAAGTACTTTTTATTAATCGACACTATTATCAATAGCCGCGTATGGGACCGGTTCTCCCAAACCAGAAGGCTGATCCTGCTTCGATTGCTGCAGCATCGCCAGCAGCTGCTCGAACTGTTTCCCACTGAAGCCAAACATCGGAGATTCACCGGAATCACCGTCCGAATCGGTGCCAGACTCCGAGCTGTGTTTGTGGCGGGGTAGCTTCTTCATTACCCGCTCATACTGATCGTAAGTGTTGCCCTTGATGATGTTGCTAATTTTCGCCCCGAAAGCATGCCCCATGTTTGCAAAGTCCGGTATCCCGCCCAGACCGGGAAGGGGCGATCCGGCTGTGATGGCACCATTGATCACTAAAAGTACCGCGACGAGCGTGAACGCGTTTGCTGCCACTAGCTTCATCTTGAGAGGTTTAGTTCATACTGAAGTGGTGGACCGACGCCGAGGCGTTAATTTAAACACACCGGGCCTTTCGGAAGGTAGAGAAATCGCGATAGCTAATCAATTGCTGGACACGTTTGGTCACCATTTTGAAGGCTCCACTAATCGATTGCGACCAGATTGCACAGTCGGAGCAACCGTGTTGCTATCTTATCTGAACCTGGCTTCCAGCGCTGATTTGATATGGTAAATCGGGTCCTAAATCAGAATCGCGGTCGCTACCGTTTAAGCTTTGCTGGCTGTCAAAAATGTTTCCCCAAAGACCTCGTCCACTTCAGTACTAAGTTATCGGGCGGATCAATCGGTTACGCGATCGGCGCCTATATTGAGCAAACCGGGGTACATCGGTTTGTTACGGTGTGCAAAGATAGGAGCGGAAACAATGAAACAAAACCGGCGGCTAGGCTTCCTGCCTTGTCTTGCCATACTGTTTGCAATCATCGGCTGTGTGGCGCCTGCTGACGATCCTCTGTCAGGGCTTCTGGACAGTTTCTCGCATAGCTTTTCGGGTGTCGGTATCGTCGGCAGGCAGGAAGCTAGCGGACCGATCAGTATCAGGGACAGCATCGTCGGTGACATTATCAGCATCAGCGTTAATGTGAACAGTACCATCCGTACGAACGTTTCCATCGAGCTGCTGCAGACGGTGGTGTGTGCGCTGAACGAGTACGGTGACTACGGTATCGAAATGGACGACGTCCGAAAGGCACTGACACGCTGGTACGTGGCACGGACCCGTACTCACGGCAAACGATGAACGCTACCCAAAAAAAAACGGCTACGGACAGGAAGGCACGTGTCCAACAATATAAATGTGTGTCTCTCTTGCGTGTGTCCTTCAAATGATCCAAGAAGCAGCCCTGGAATGCCCGGGCCGGGAGTGAAAAATTTCGGCGAAGGATTTAATTATTTGTAAACACATAAATTTAATTGAATTATGGTAATGAAAAATAATGAATATTTTTTAATTAAACCATATGTTTTCGGGGATATGTCCACGACAATTACCAATGCATTTTTCATTTCACCAAAAAGTGCCGAAGTGTCCAACCGAATGCGACCCATAACCGTACAGCTCCACACACACTTCCCCGGCCCAGTTCTTTGCCCAGTGACCCACCACGGGACGCCGATTCATGCGACACAATTACAACCGATTCGAACACACACGAAATTAAAATAAATGCAGCATCCAGGCCATCCCATCCCGCCAATCCCTCGGGCACGGGGCTATTTTAAAGCAAAGTTGTCAAAAATGAGAGAGAGCAAAAAAGGAAGAAAAATGGCAAGACTCACCAACAACAGAAAAAAAATGTATGAAAACAATAACCAACCAAACAAATAATAATGCGTGCAACAATACCTAGAATAAACAACACGCAAACGATCGATTTTATTTTTCCCCCTCTTGTTTGTTTTTTTTTTTCTGTTCGTTCTTCCGTCCTGGGTGGAAAATGTCGCGTGGAGGAATTTTGGTGCCAGTGTGGCGATGATGGCATGGTTTATATAGGAGGAAATTAATTTGCGTCTTTTTATGAGTGTGTGTGATGTGTGTGTGTGTGTGTGTTAAAATCCCCCCCCCCCTTCCACCCCACCAAACTATAGTGATGGATGCAACGGTCCGCATCCTACGATTTCGGACACCGCTCCAACTTCAAAACGGATCCAGTTCCGAACCTACGGATCTTTTTTTAACAATCTTCTTATGTTTTTTCAACGGCCGTCCCCGTTAGGGGGATCACTGGCCTTACAAAGCACGATTTTTTTAGTGTGCCGCATTAGTGTGTGCCGTCCGCTCCTTTGAAGTTAGTGTGTTACTGCGACGAGAGTTTCCCGCTGCACCGTTGTATTTCTTACGCCTTCTTCCCACTTCCTCGGCTGATAAAGGCTGGCGGTTGCTTTGTCACCTTCCGGACCTGAGGTGAGGATCGCTCCTAAGCTTCGTTGTGGCCTACCTCGTCTTATCAACAGCACTTCCACTGCAGCAATTTGTGCCACCCGACCGCAAAGCTGAAGCATGGGCTTGGCATACTCCGTAATGCACCGCCAATTCTCTGGGTCAGTTCAGTAGCTTTTCCAGCAGATCCGTAGCGTAGGCCAACAGCGCAGTGGAAATGGTCGTGTTTCCCATTCGTTTTCCCATCACTATCCAACAGTCCCCGATGGGTTCCCTGCGCCCGCGTGCGTTTGTGTGCTATACTTCCTTTCTCTGTCTCTTTCTCTCTCTCTCTCTCTCTCTCTCTCTCTCTCTCTCTACCATCTTTTTTTTATACATACATGTCAATATGAACAATTCACCACTTCCGATCAGGCAGGTCGGAATGGAGCCCACCGTTTTATGGTAAAAATTCCGGAAAACCGGTTGCATTTGCTGCAATCATAGCGGTCACATTCGCGGCCATTCCCTTTTTTTTGCTGCCTTTTTTTTCACCCATAATATATATACGATGTCGTACAAATTATTCGATCGACAAATAAATGCTTTTCAAACTATTTTAATAGGTTTTTTCCCCTTTTTTTGCTATAGTAAATTTTCATCACGTAGTTTGTGTACTTGCAAATTACTCACCAACGACTCAGGACTCGTTAGCCAACTGGCATGAGTATGTCGAACGGAAACAACGCACCCGACGAAATATGCATTTTTGATGTCGCTTAAATCTCATCGGTTATGGCTTGTTAATTTGTTTGTTTATTTTTTCTCTCTCCACATTTGTAACCACATGACTCTTTTCGATGGCATACGAAACACTACCGATTACAATGCGTGCAGGGGGAGGAACAACAAAAACACACACCCAACTAATGATTTTTGAACGAAAATATCTTTCACAGTCGGATTTCAAACGAAAACAAGGTAAAACAGGTACAAAAAATGGTGTAACTATCAATTTCGCCTGTCCGAGGAATTCTAGTGAAATTGTTAGTGGTTTAGCAGTTGGTTTTGCTCTTTTTTTTAACCACCGTAATCGATCCTGCGGCATTGTAATTTTTATTGATAAGCAAAATATCAATTTTCGGTGTTTATATTTTACAACGATTCCGCTACCGCCCAAAAAGAGCAATAAATCGGAAGTGCATCATTTTTAGCTGTTTCATTGTTTAATTATTTTGCATGATATTGGATCACAATTAATTGCTTTAGTAGAATTACATAGTAAAATGCTACAGTAAAAACACCCTGGAAATAACCGATGTAGGCGACTCGTGATTATTTATTTACAATTGAATATGACGGTCCAGTGCCGTATTGTCAGGCGACTCGTGATTGTTGTTTTTTTTTTAAATACATCCCGATTTAGATTTATTATTTTTTGTTGTGCTCTAGCAGTACATATATTAAGCTTGGAATGTAGTATTTTCACTATTTTCTAATGAACCTCTGGGGTAATTTAATACGAGCACAAATTCCTCAACGGCTTGCACCAACGGCTGACAAGGATTCATTGCAATTTTTTTAGTATCGTAAAGTAAGTGTTTAAATGTTTAAAAGCAATATGTGGCTTTAAATAACTACAGTAAGGCGTTAATTTTTTTGTGTTCTGGAAAGACACTGCATCAGAGTCGCTAAAATAAGATCAAAACTAATGATCAACCCTTGAGCCTTTTTTGTCTGAAGTTACGATCGTACCAAGGTAGCATAGCTCCTCTACCACCTCGAGATCGTCGTCGATCGCCGACGGCGACTCGAGATCGTCAACTGATACTCTGCTTCCGAGCTGGACTCGATCAAAGTAAGAGCCCCCAGCAAGCAGGTACTTTGTCTTCGTTGCATTGATCCTTAATCCAATCGTATAGGCCTTGCGTTCCAATTGGGTTTATTGGAGAGATTGAAAATGGAGAGATCGAGTGAAAATAGTGCTCCGGATTCCGAAATCCGCGCTTCGCATAACACCTTCCAGAGCGATGTCGAACAGCAAACAGGAGAATCCGTCCCCTTGCCTCAGATCCCGAAGAGATCCGATGCTTAACAGCCCTACCAGCTTTCCAGGGAATTCGCACTGCTGCACGGTGTTCCATAGTTTGGTCCATTCTATGGTAACTTAGGCCGCCTTCAAGTCAATGACCAGGTTGTGCGTAGGGGTCTGATGCTCTCGGCATTTTTGGAGGGGAGCCAGTGGTCGATATTCCCGATTCCCGTGGTTGATTACCCCGTGGTCGATATTCCTCCAACAAATCCAGCTTGATAGCTTCCAACAAAAACTGCAGCAAGGGACGTAAGTCTGCAGAAGAGTATTCGGGACAGGATCTTATATGCAGCATCTTATAGACTGTGAGGGTCTTCAGAGGCCTTTGTTCGCTCGGCCGTGGGGGGCTGGGGGTTTGCTCCACTACACCCATTAATCATTGAGAGTGCTATCGCGGAGTCCTTCGCCACATCACCTTCCCTAAGCCGATCTGTGTTGAGCCTTCGGGTTGGTTGTTAGTGTAGTCCATCGGTTAATGCAGTTCAAGCACACTTTCTGGTTTACCTTTACCATAAATAGGGAATTAATCTTAGTCAACGTTTGATCTTTTATAGGCTCGTACGTTTATAATATTCGAAAAAAATCCGCATCATCGTATGTTGCATAATTCGAATAAATCGTTGATAGCATACGTAAAAACAATGGCTCAAAACGATGTCATTTTTTGTGTATAAAACATCTCTTATTATCGTAAGAGTATGATGAAACTATCAGCAAGGTTACAGACATTGTCTTGTCTGTCTTGTTAGAACATTTGTCCTCGTGGAACGGCATAATCTATAACAATACCGTATGCTGGCTAGATAACTCTCTGTCAAGATTAACCTGTCAGCTTTCTTCGGATGCATTCAATGGACACCAGTAGCCAGGTAATTTCACTAACTTCACTCTTCCTGCTTCAAACAGCCGTAATATAAAAGAGACTACAACCGAAACTTACAGCAACATTGTACCAAAATGATCCGTTGCGTAAATATTTCCATCCTGCTCATTAGCTTCACCGCCACCATGGCGTTGGTCTCGGGTGATCCTATTACAATATCGGGCAACACCATCGGAGATTTGGTCAACGTGAACGTTAACGTGACGGCGAACATACAAAACGAAATTAAGCAGGACTACATGAGTGTGCTGGGCCTACTGCTCTCATCGACTGGAGACGTGGATCTTTTCCGGAAGTTAGGTAAAAACTTTGAAGAAGCACCCGCAGCGCCTGTTTCATCCACTGCAATCGGAAAGGATGTACCGTCCCAGCCACACGAAGGCGTAAACATTGAAGAAGTGCTAAAAAAATTGTTCCCAAAACTTGCCAGTAAACAATAAACTGTTAAGGTGTGTTAAGTTTTATTTTTCGTTAGTGTGTTTTTATTCAACGGAACGAAATCTTTACTTCACAACGGAAGTCGTGCATTTAATCTATTCCCACAGATCGGTAGCTTTATCCATGATGGTTTTCAGCTGGGCGAAAAATTCTTCCACGGTGTTATCGATGCGCTCGATCAAGTCATCCGAAAATGTGACCACACCGTCGTTGATGACGATCGTGTAAACGATCTCCTCGAACAGACTCCAGGGCATGATTTTGTACACCTCATCGATCACATAGTCCGACGCTTGGTAGAGCAGCTCCATCTCCACATCCGTAAGCTCCTGGAGCTCGGGCAGCACCGCAAACTCGTAATCAAACAGTTCGCGCGAGCTCTCCTTAATGCGCACCAGGTCGGCATCGATCATAGCGAGCAGACTGTCCGAAAATTCAAACACACCACCGTTGGCCAGCACCTCCTTTACAATTTCCTCCAGCACATCGGCAGGGAACACCTCGAACATAACCTGTGTCGCGTGCTCGAAGTAATCGGTTAACCGTGCCACGATGTCCTCATCCGCTCCCTCGAACCCTTGCAGTACCAGATCAACAAGATTTTTCTGCATCGCCGAGCGTACAGTTTCTAGTGCAACGTCCAGCCGTTCCGAAAGTTCCTCGGAGAACGCAAACTCACCACCGTTCACGAGCGCAGTATGTACGATGTCCTGGAACACATCCTCGGGGAAGTTATCCATCAGGCTGGTGAACATGGTCGTGATCGAGTCGTACACGAGTTGCAGCGTTTCTTCCGACACTACACGCGATGCCTTCTTTGGGAAGAACAGACTCTCCAGCGATTCTAGTACTTCACGCAGCTTTTGACGCAACGATTCGAGCGTCTCTTCGACGCGTTCGTTCAGCTCATCGGAAAGGTCGATCACGCCCTCCTTCTCAATAACGTCGTACACAATGTCTTCGAGCAGCTTCCATGGGATCGCTTGGTACGTTTCGTCGGCCAAGTAATCGATGACCTGGTAGATCAGAGCGCGCATCGCATCGTCGAGTTCAATCAGATCTTCGAACAACTCGAACTCGTAATCGACAACCTTGCGCAGTTCGACCTTAGCTGAGGCTAGTGCTTCACCAAGCAGTTCTTGGAGTTCCGGCGAGAAATCGAACGACCCTTCGTTCTCCAAAATGTCCACGATCAAAACCTCAACCACGTCGAGCGGTACCGCGTTGACCAACACATCCACAGCATAGTCCAGATAATCGTGCACCTTACTAATCACCAACTCGTCCGCTGCATCCAGCCCAGCGGCAGTGACAGCAATCTCCTCCAGAGCGAACTTCAAGTTGGCACGTAACTCTACATTTTTCTCATCCAACTGGGCGCTCAACTCATCGGAAAACTGGAACCGACCACCGGTGGCAAGCAATTCCTTGGCAATTTCCTGGAGCAGTTCCGGCGGGTAGGTAGCCTGCACCGTACGGAACACGGTCACGAACGAATCGTACACCAGATCTAGCGTCTCATCCGGTATCTCAGCGCGGCGCTGCACCATCCGTGGTACTGGAGATGCGATGCAACAGCTGCTTGCCACGAGCAGCAACAGAACCGTGTGTGCCTTCATCTTGGATGGATCCGACTGTTTACCCTCACACTAGCTTCTTCATCATGCCCTGTGGGATGGTTTTTATACGAATCGAAATATTCTTATCTCTTCACTGCCAAAGATACCGCGGCCATCGTCCGATCAAGGTCCTTCGCATGAATCAATTTGCCTTTGCCCAATTAGCATATAGGGTTTATCAGGGTGCAACTTAGAAGGTGCCAATGACTCATTAGTGGCTCATCGATCACGTGAGATGAGGTGCAAAAGCAAGCATATGCCTTGTATGTGCCATTGTTATATCATACAGCGATTCCTATCGCTGATAGAAAAAAGGCCTTGCTATCTCTGCTCCAATGCATGGCCAAAACTGTGTTGCTCTATTATGACATCTTGTCACCAAGGCACTGATTGCACATGGTCAGATGCTTACAAAAGTCTTTCTATTTCTATCTTAAACCGACATCTTGGAAGGATGTCACGTGCAACATGTTTTGGTACAGTTATTTTTGATAAAGGGCTCAATAATGGCCGCTGTTAGATCTATTTATAAAGGTGTGTGGATGTGCTGTTGCATTTGCGACACAGCACAGGTTCAATATACCTGCAAATGACGAGGTACATTTAAAAATCAATGAAAGAAATATTTTAACTTCGAGGACCTCAAAGCTTGTTGTGTGTTTGTCTTCGATGTTCGATTGTGCGTACGACAGACCCCACAAACCCCTGCAATCTAGATGACTTCAATATATCCCTATATATCGCACACTGATACGACCGGTAGTCCTCGTGCAGCGACGAGTCCTTTCATGAGTCCCATCTCTTACCCCAACAAAGAAAAACGAGCAGGAAGAAGTTATCTTTACGATGTTAGCTTATGAATAATAATATTAAAATAAAAGCTACAAGTAAGTGGAGGCATGGACGAGCATTCTGAAATAACCTTTGTATGCTTTTGTTTTCTTGGAATTTCCTTTTCTTTACAATTAAAACATGAATACCGATTATTGGCGGTGAGATGATTTAAGGTAAGAAAATTCACAGTATGCAGCCAAGAAATGAAGAGTACGCAGCCTGAAATATACTTACACAATGTAAAATATACCGGACCGACTTTTAGGCTGTGTACATATTTTTAGGCTGCGTACTCTAATTTTTAATTCAATCGCCTTGGTTTTATTGGTGTTTATTGAAACTATGAACCTTTCCGACGTTAATTTTATACAATCGATTGAGAATACGACTGGACACGGTCCATCCCTGAACTGTTTTCAAACGGCGGATGCTAAGGACTATCTTTGGTGATGTATGCGAACAAGGTGTGTGAAAAAGTTTGGGACACGTGATGAGGATGACGGACTCATGTCACACCAGGAAGGTGCTCATCAGGCACTGCAAGGTCGTTGCCTGGAATCAGCAGGAATCGAACCTATCAGAGATAACGGCCAAAACATGTCATCACGACATGCTCAACACTGAGCATGCCCGAGAAGAAGACAAAAAGAAATTGTTTCCGATAAATAAAAGTAATACACCGTAAAGCTAGAAGCGTATTAAAAATTTTATGTGATGAATACAACAGAAGTGATAAAACCACAATACCCTTTGACCTTTGGTCGCGTTTTAAAACTAAGAAATTGGCCCACCTCCCGTATGTTTTGTCAATTTTACTTCCCTCTTCCCGTACACCGTGTCAACCTATTCATTTTACCAACGCATAAACTAAAGCTTGTTCGGTAGATCAGACCGTCCTAGCAGATTTTTCAAATCTACCATCACCTGGTGGAATGTCTGCTGAAACTTATGGCAGCTGGTAACACTGCTGTCCCGGTACGCCGAAAAAATTGCCCAAATACAATCCTCCAGCATCGTGTAGAAGCAACCGTAACCATCCATACACATCGGTGCAACGTAACCACAGTTGATCGTGTACCCGAGCGTGCTGGTGGAAAGGATGAAGTTGCCACCCCCACCACTCTTGCTGTACAGTGGGTCATCATACAGCTCCGGAATCGGTATACCATTGTCGTAGGCGGCACACCACAGCCCAAACAAATGCCGATCGATTCCATTACCCTTGCGAGCTTCGTTCATCAGCTCCATCTGTCTGTTTGCGGCCACCTTAAACAGTTTCGCTCGATCGGCGTCGGTTGTGCTGGCAGTTTCCATCGCCTCCATAAATCGGACCGCCTCAATACTGCACGAACGACACGTTTCCGTGCGTCCTTTGTAGAATTGGCGCATCATGGCCGTTTCGTACGTAGGGGCAAAGGTTCCATGTAGTCGGTAGTACGTCAACAGCAGGGCCGTTTGTACGTACGCATCTGGATGAATTTTATGCTTTTTCATAAACGCTTTTCCGTAGTCCTGGAACTGATCCATCGAAACAACTACACAGTTTTGCTGTAAAGAAATCAAACACAAGGAGTACTAAGCGGATGTTCTGATAGGAAAAACAATCATTAAGCTTACCATTTCGTCAATAACCGTTTCCATTCGAGCGATTTCGCCACGCAGCGTGTCATCTAAATCAAAAACCAATTCCTCCGGAAGAATTAAATGCTTCGGGGGAATATCCCAATCCGGAACACCTTCCTCCGCAATGCTCATCATAACGTACAGGCTGATGGACATCGAAATCGAACCATCATAGCAGCAATGTTCACCGTAGCATCCCATCTGGCCGTTCTTAAACGCGATCGTACCGCAACTCTTGTCCGTCCATTTCGAGTGTATATCCCCGGTTAAGGCTAACTGTGCCAGATCCGAATAATTCTTTGGACAGTGTGTATCGAGTATCATCAGTGCGACCGCTTCCTCAATTTCCCGCACCATGCTCTTGTTGCGTGCCGAAAGTTCTATCAAATGTTGCCGATTGCGGGCCCACGACGTTCGATCGTCATTCGTTAGTGCCGGCACACCCGCATGCTTAACACTGCTGCCTTCCACCTTCACTTGAATCTGCTGCAAAGTGAACAGGAAATCCTGCGGGCTCAAGGGATCTCCCTCAGCATCGAGGCCCGGAATTTTAAAGATCCGACCTCCGTACAGCACGACAATATGCGACGGACAGGGACCTTCCTTTTCCGTCCGGAAATAGCTTTCAACTTTATCCATCTCGATACCAGGCGTTCGGACGGTGTTGTACAGACGCCGATACAAGTCGGCCGAAAAAACGTTCTTCTTGTCGGCGCTCGCAATTGGTCGCAACCGTTCGGTACGCAGCAACTTCCAGAACACCATATTGTGATGCAAACAGGTGGCAGGACCTTTGAGAAAGTTGTCCGGAATCGCCTCCAGACCGACGGCATCGAGCAGCAATGGTTGTACCATCACACAGTAAGGAATCAGTGCCATGCGCAGGGTGCAGTAGGCATAGTCTTCCCACCATTTGTCGACCTGTGGATGAAAATGGTTCCGATATGTTACGCGTTAATTTCTTACAACATTAATCTAATTTCTTTTTTTTTTTTCATTTCTTCCCCCATTTGAAAGAAAATGTATTCAAATACGACTCTTCTTTTGTGTATATGTATAAGTTTTATTTAATTAATCATGCGCCATCGTTCAGCGCAACAATAAAAACCCGATTTTGCTTATAGATCCAGTTAAAAACCATTTCCTTACAGCATCTGAGGTTCCTTCAGCTTCTGGAAGTGTTGACGGATGGCTTCACGTAGCTCGTGGTTGAAATGGGGACGTCCCTGTTGACCCTGACCGGCAACAAGCACAGCCTGCACCTGCTCACGCAGCGCTGGCGAAAGACGGGCCAGGAACTGCTCGAAATGGGATTGCTTCAGCTGCTGGAAATGTTGCTGCAGCTTGGTACCCAACTCCTCATCCACTTGTGGCATCTCCCCAGTGTTGATCCAATTCTCCCTCAGGCTTACAATTTCTTCACGCAGCTCCGGTGTACGCATTCCGAGGAACTGATTGTACTGCTGCTCGGCAAACTCACGGAATCGTTGATTTTCCTGCAGCTGTACTAACATTTGATCGCGAACCTTTTCGAAAAATTCGGCCGATGGTTTCTCGTGGTTGCGGATCGCGGTTTCCAACTCCGTACGGATATCTTCCGGCAGCATGGACAAGAATTCGTGCAACTTTTCGCGCAGATCACCATTGGGGCGGGGTCGGGCCGATACACCGACCACTACCACAGCTAGTACGGCTACGATGCTTGCTAGTTTCATGTTGATTTTCACTGTTCGCTTAACTTCACCTGTGTCCTATAATGTCCTAAGGTAGCAGCTATTTTATACTAAAAAATCTTTCCCAGCCAGGTATCTTTTTTGTAGAGCAAACATTTTCATTAGATAAATTCTCTTGTCACAAGATGTATCTTTCGGTGCGCACACTGATTTCCGGATGTGAGTCACCGGTCTTGCGGTGAGGAAAACAAACCACATTAATGCTCAAGAAGGCTTGTTTACCAACGACCATAGGCCTCCATTGTGCACGGGATGTTGGTTTTTCCCGAGTCACGATGGCAAGCAAACACACATGACAAAAACGGTTACAGAGCACTCCGTGTACTCAAACCGGTTGTATCAGACAGGTGTTGATGGTTATCAAATGTCTTATCAAACAACCGGGGCAAGTGCGTTCGCTTGTCGAAGAGAATGAGACCACCAATGTTGCGTCTAGATTGTCTCTCGCGACTCGTCCAGCTGCACAGTACCGAAAATCGGTTATCGAAATGTGGCACAACATTCGCTATTCTATAGTCCTCGCCGTGTGCTTCAGTGTTTCTTCGGCGGCACAGCAACCGCTGTCCGACACATCCGAAAGCACCATTTTCGACTGTATCGCCGAAGCGGACTTTACAAACGAGAGTAATCCGCCATCTAGCGAGTGCCAGCAATCGTTCGAAATCTATCTTCCAGCGCAGGTAAACATTGTGCGATTTTTGCATCAGTTCGAGGACAATGTGCAACCGCAAGTGCAGGAAGCGCTTCGAGCCGCCTTCGTCCGGATGCTGCGTGATGACGAGAGTGTGCGTGAATTGAGCGGTCCAAGAGAAACCGTCGGTCAAATCCCGGACAGCATTCCCACTGAGCTGAGGCATGAAATCCTGAAGCACATGCTGAAAGGCAAGAGGTTTCGTGGACCACCAGTGCTAAGGGCTCGACTTCACAGCCTCCGCAACTTGCTGCTCAGTCAGCAGAATTACGCAGCCGCGTACTGGATCGATCGGTTACTCAAACTTCCGGACGTACGTCCACATGCACGGCGGGACAAGAGCGATACCGACTGAACTTTAAACTCTCTCTCCCTCTCTCTTGGTGCAGCTTGAACGATCATCGTTGTGTCGTTCGTGGTTCGTTTGCCATTCTTTATCTTTGCCTGATTAAATATTCCCAAAATATATGACTTTCGTTTCTGCGCAAGATAATAAACGGACTCTGTTTGGTGAAGCGTCCAAGTGAATGATAATACACACATACACGCGCGAGCGGACATAATCTTCCTACTTACCCAATTTTTTTCCTTCGCTGCCTTCTCTTCCAGTATCGCTTGCAGCTTCGCACCAACGCCCTTGCGAAAGGTCTCGATGATTTTTTTCGTATTTTCCAGCTCTTCCACGGTGCCGAATGGTTTCAGCGATTCCAAATACCGCTTAAGCGTATGATCCAGCTTCGGCAACGGCAACGGAGGACGGTCTTCGTCGTAGCAAAACGTACTTTCGGAGCTTTCCGCCGGAAGGTAGTAAATGCTTTCCCGATTCATGTTTGTTTTGTTCCACTACTAAACTGATCCAGTTCTAGAAGTAGCTACAGGGGTTAGCAGTGTTGACGAGGGGAAGAATACGGTATGCTACACTACACTGGGGTACCAATGTTTACATGCATAGAGCAACGACCCCGACGATTGACTAAAGCACCCGTTCACTTCGTTCCACTTTCTAGCGCATCACACATTTATCAATCAATATGTGCCCCACTCGTATACAAACGATTGGACTTTGGAGCCGGTTCGGTCGGGGTTTCAAGTAAGGAGAACTCGTTTTGTGCGCGAAACGAGAAGAACAAGTGTGACGAGCGCACGTTTGCAACGCTGTGTGCGCCCGTATGATTACAAGCTGTTCGAACCAAAACATTACAACTGTCACTTTGACAGCGCCCAAATAGGCCGACTGCTACATCACGTTCCGTAAGCCCGTCTGCAAAAAAAAAAGCCGCATATGTCCGTGTGTTTTCAATTTTTATTTTACCACTTGCTTAGATTAAGTTTTCCTCCGATCGAATGTATTCACCAATATCCGCTTGATGGAAGCAAACCGTTACTAAAGGATCGGCCATTTTACAGTCGTTCGTGGATTTTGCCGCCACACCAAATCCGAGCGGAACATCATTCATCGACATCACGATAACACCCTGGTAGACGGGTGTGTTTTCGGTGATACGGCCCATGCCCGATTTCGCGACGTTATTACCGTACAGGAACTGCTGCTCGGCCGCTGGCTTGAGCCAGATTTTGTACTGCGCGTACGGGGCTAGATAGGCCAGTGCGGTAATGTGCAGTATAAACTTGTTGCCCTTGGTAAACTTGCCGAAGCACGTGCCTACCGATACCATGTGTTCCCTTGGTACCGTTTCTGCTAGTTTAAGAATTTTCTCCGACATGTAGTAGACGCGGGATTTTAGCTCGCGGAAGCAGTAGGTACCATCGGTACGGTCAATTAACAGCTTTACATTCGTTCCAATACTAAAAAAGAGGGACAGAAAACCCAAACATTGCATTACTCTCTTGCGGCAAATGGCCCGGCCAGGCAACAGAACCGACACAAGCCCGCATACTTACTATTTGGATAGTTTTTCAAACAAAACCTTTGTTTGTTGTTCAGAAAGTCGTTTCATTGTTTGTATTCGGTTGGAATTTACAGCAGATTTATCACAAAATACACGTTTAAACTAAAATTGTTCCGCCAAGTACGGAATTGGTTGCACGTTGCACGTTGTTTACGATTTATGTTGATCCAAAGTATGTAGGGGGAAGGTTTGAGCATGTGTTGCAATTTGACAGCTGACAAAATGTCATGTTTACAAACCTTGAAACGAATGAAATATTTCTGAAAAAGTTTGGAATATTTCGTTTAAAATTTTGGGTTCAATAACATTTGAAAAAAGAAGCGATGAAAATTTTTGAGCGTGAATATATTTTATGTTTTGGACAATATTCAAAAAATGTTTAAAATTTACCAAAATTTTCTTTTTGATCCATACTGAAAATCCTATGAAGCAATTTTTCACCTTTGGCTCTACACAACCTCCTGTAGCTGGATGGATAGCATGCCCTGAGATGATGTGAATGAGATTCGATCCTCAGTGTTCTACTATGTCTGACGACACTACTGCCTTCGTCATGGAAACCTCCATTTAGAGTCAAGATAAGTAATTAAATCAACTGGGGCCTGGAGGTAAGTCGACAACGGTGCCGGTCTTCACACGGTTGGACTGGGGTTGAAATCCCATCCGGATCGTTTCCCCGTAGTGAGGACTGAATATCCAACTACGTAGCAATCAATAAGCCTAGTGAGCCATTAGATGCCCAACATGAAGGACTTTAAAAGGTTATACCAACAAGAAGAGACGATGATGAAGCATTAATCTCATTCTAACTAAGATAATTGATGGTTGTAACCGTCCCCATCAAATATATTATGTAAAAGATCTCCAAAAGTTTTAATACTAAACTTACCAGAGTCAATGAAGAACAAATACAAGATACATTCAATACAATTTCCTTGTTTATTAATTTATTACCTCTCAGATTCGCGGGGCAAGGTACTTTGAGTCATCGGTAAAGTACATTCATTCGATGGACGCCAATTGTTTTTAAAGTTACTAGGCCATACTAAAACATGTGTGCCCTTACAGCTAAACGCTAACCATTCTTGGAACATTTTCGTGATACTAATAATTAAATAATAATGTTATTGCTGTTTCCACCTGACGTTCCTTTATCGTGCTCTTAAATAATACCTACATCGTAGAACCTATACAATCGTTGAAGCGTCGGCAAAAATTACTACATTAAGGTAACGTTCGAAACATTGGAGAAGGTTTGACAATATGTTTAACCTTTGTAGAATAAGTTCGTGTTGCCGTAAGCCGTAATATTAACATACCCAACGGAACAGCTCACGGAATGGTGCAGTAGGAATAGTTGGGAATGGTGGAACGCAGCGATTCGTCTGGTAATCTGGCACGTACTTATTGTTTCATGTTGCTTAATACTGTTCGCAATAGTTGACAATAATGGGTCACTCGCTCGTGTCGTCGCTGTCTTGCTCAGGCCGCGTGACGCACGGCACTAGGCACTAATCACTTCCTTTGGTTTATAGGCACGCTGCTTTAGCAGATCATCCAGATGCTCTTCCCGATAGTATACCACAAAATCGGCCGGCGACAAACCTTCGAAAATTGCACAAACGCTCGGCTTAAGGTTGTAGAAAAACAATGGCTGATCGCGTCTGGCAAAGTCTTGCGTTATGCTGTCGATTACGGTAGCGGCAGTAAAATCGGCACCGTACACGTGCGAACAGTCGATCACTACCGGTAGCGACTGTCGAATAGATTGCTTTGTCACCAGATTGCGGACGTAATCAACTGATGGGAAGATCAAGCACCGATCGGGTGTAATAATTAGATATTCTGCTCCGCCAGGACTCTGAAGGTGGGAAAGAGCAAAACAACGCATTAGTTCGTATGTACTTGCTGGTTGATGCAATTTTAAGCTTACCGTTAAACGTTCAACGGAAATCTTTGGTCGGGCAGCGTGATATAAAATAAACACGACGTTCAATCCTACTCCAAACAGGATGCCCATTTCCAGTGGAAGTGCCAGACATGCGATGAACGTTCCCAGGCCGGGAATCAGATCACTTTCTGTAAGTTTAAAAAACCAATTAAACATCGTAGCGTTCTTCAGCTTACAAAACCATCGCATACTTACTTTTGGTCCGCCACATAGGTTTCACTACTTTTACCTCCACCATAAATACAACCACCGCAATAATCACGGCCGCTAGCGATGCTTTCGGAATGTACGAAAAGTATGGCGTAAAGAACAGCAGTGACAACACTACCAGTCCCATCGTATAGATGTTTCCCATCGGTGTACGCACACCGGAAGCGTTGTTGACCGCACTGCGGCTCAGCGAACCCGTACCGGGGAATCCTTGCACGAACGAGTTGGCTATATTGGCAAGCCCGATGGCAATCAACTCCTGTGTCGCATCTACCGGCTTACCATTCGCTGCAAAAGAAAGGCTCATTAGCTCTGTGTTCTCTGCGGTAAAAGCGTACCCGAGCGTAACTTACAGAACGCTTTACAGATCGCAATGTTCTCCATTAGCGCAATCAGTGGAACAACGATCAGCCCCGAACCAAGGCTCGATACCATATCCATAAACGATTCTTCATGCCCACTCGTCGTTTCATTGGCCGTCAGTGAAAACGGTGGTGCCATAAACGATGGCATACCCGGTGGGATGTCTCCGATCAGTTTGAACGGTGCGGCGGCAGACGATTGAAACGTGTAACCGATGGCACCGCAAACCACTACGAGGATCGCATTACGGGAGGTACCAATCAGCCACATCATTTTGTTGATGATGCGATGGTTCTTTGACTTGAGCTCATCATCGGCTGGTCCAACTTTTAAGCCGGCAATAATCTGCAAGAATAGCATTAATGATTCATTAGCAAGTCGTAAAATATAGCTGTGCCCAATACATACTCTCATGATCAACAGCACGGCAATGCAGGTAATTCCAAGGAACGTGTCCCACAGCTGCACGTTGTGTATGTCGTTGAAAATATTGCGCCAAATTTCGATAAACGTCGTCCCTTTGGCCGATATGCCAAGTACGTCCTTCACTTGCGATGTCACTATAATCAACGAAACGGCCGAGGTAAAGCCGGACGAGACCGGTCCGGACACAAAATCGACCAGAAATCCTAACCCAAGCAGCCCCATCATCAGTTCCACCACGCCGGACAGGAAGCAGAGCAGTATGGCTTTTCCAACGTTTCCACCGGCGGTTTGGAAGGTAAGCAGTGAGGCAATGGCGGTCGGTCCCATCGGCACATCTTTACAGCTGCCGAACACGATGTAGACGATGCAACCGAGAAACGATCCGTACAGTCCGTACTGAAAAATGGCGGAAACGAAGTGGGAAAAAATGGAACGTTTACGCACATCTGCAATACCGGTAAGGTAAGCTGTACTAACCGCTGCGGGAACCCCGGCTATACCGGCATAGGCAAGCGCTTGTGGTATTACCGTCAGGCCGACGGTTATTCCCGCCACTAAATCCCCGATCGCATCCGTGGAGTTGTATCTGTGGAGAGCAATAACCAGTTTCGCTGTTATGACCCGCCAGGTACGAACCCATTTTTGGCTGGGATTTACAAGAAAGTCACCATCTACTTACTGCGGTAGCCATCGTAGAATGGGCAAACGTTTTTTAATCATCTTCTCGGAGAAGGCACTTTTGGCTTTACGCTGCAGCCAAAGATGAAGCTGTCCGGTCTGATCATCGCTCGTAACCTTCTTCCCACTGTCGGACACTGAACGGGTGAAAACAAAGACGGATTTTACACTCTGGATCCCTGATCACCCTGCAGCTGGGGACTACTTACGAATGAACTCGTTCGAACCACGCAAACCACCGTGCGGTTCGCCATGTTGCGTCGATATGTCGATCGTTGAGCAGCTCAGCGCTTCGTTGTCGTACGAACCGTCGTTCGGGACGCTGATCGTATGGATTTGGGTCTTCATCCTTACCAGTCGGCAGCCGGAATTGTTGTCACCTGCAACGTAAATCGAGAACGGTCGAGCTGTTCAGCATCAGGCAATGTACGTATGCGCGTCGCGATCAACCAACGAATGAACCGTTGCTCGATACGGGGAGCGAGTTTTATTGCAAAAAAACGCCTTCAAGAGCACGAGCAACGATCACAAATACGCAAACACGAGCTGCGGAGGATACGAATTCGTTAGGCAAATTTCCGTCACGGTCCACTCTGCTAACCATCTGGTTGTGCGTTTTTGGGGTATTTTTTTTGGTCCCTTCTCCGACTGAAGACAACAACAGTGGATGTTTGTTTGTTGATGCAATAATTCCTCTCTTTTTTGGTTGCTATCAGTCAATTGTTCACACCTACAATTTCGGCGGACAATCGGACCAAACAATGTGTACCGTGTACAGTTTGCCAGCTTCCCAAAGGATTCACTGATAAGTGGATCACGTTTTCTCGTCTGCGTAAACAACGATCTGTAGTCATTGTGGCATTTTATTCTTTTTTTGAAGGGTGCTGTTGTCCACTGTCCGCCATTAGTTTCACGATGGAAAATTCGGAAGTATATTTTAAAATAAAGATATCAAACTAGTTATCACTATGAGCAAGAAGATGTTAAAATGATAAGCCAATTCTAATGGAGAGACGCATTTCAACGCATAATCACAATCACAAACGACATCACGCACGGTTTCACTCCATGCTGGCTAGAACTAATTTGCCGACCATTGTTATTGACACTTAGCGACCTACCGTTAAACATGCTAACACGTTAACAAAACACAATTTTCACACCTGGACGAGCGCACACCGTTTGGTTTGAAACAGATCAAGAATGACGCACGCATGTACACACCGGGTCGGGAATGTGGAGTTGATTGTGGTATCGAAAATTCACGTTCGAAACCGCAGCTAACTAGGCAGGTTCGATTATAGGAAAATTACATTGATCAAAGTCAATCACTAGCAAACTAGGATGGCCAGCAGTGAGCACTTGCTTTGACGTAAGCACGCCCTCACGTTTCGCACACGTGGACCTTGCGAGAAGAATTTTATAGCTTCTGGTACATTTAGTGCCGCTTCCAGTTTTGCGAATATTCGACCATCCGCAACGGCGTCCCGAGCGGTTATGATCGTACTGATCGCAACGGCTGGAACACTTAAATGCCGGACAGCCATTTTTTGCATTAACCCTCAAAATCCCGCTGAATCACACAACACACTGGAATACGTCTGTACCTTCACCAACACTAGTGCCCAGACGTGTGTGCTTGTGCGAAAGCTTATATACACGCGTTGAGGTGTGTCTGTTTGAAGATGAAAGTTTCTAGTTTGAATTTTAGAACGATTCGATCGAACGATTCTAGTAAGAAAAAAAGCGTCTCCAACTTCCAAGAATGAGAAAACACCGCTTTGTTCTACATCAAACTATTACGTGTAGCGCAATCTAATCGTACATCAAACCACACAGATAGCAGTTACACTACTGTTGCCACATTGATCTAATAAGTTTGAGAAAAGGCTTCAACAGTGAGGGCAGCGGAAAACTACTGACCTACGCCTTGGCTGCGATTGTTTCGTGAGATAGTTTGATAAAGCCTAACCTTCTATTATCTATCGCACCAGACAAGCAAGCAGCATATCTTGTATCTGATCGATGCACGATAGCGGGAAAGCCTTCCACCCGTTCGCGGAAGATCGCAAATGCTAATCCAATCACAGAATGTGCGATCTGTTTTTTCCCATCGATGATCTCCTATGATCGTTTTGCCATACATTGCATAAGGCGAAGTGGTGAAAAGAAACAATAATTCTACCGTACGATCGTTCTTGAAGGGGTTCGTTCCGATCGAGGTTATCAGGCGGTAGTATATCATTCTTCAGTAGTGTTGTTTAGTTTGCCTTCTAGTTAAGTTATCTTGTAATGGCGGCAAACGAATTTCTCACGACCGTTATGTCAGCAACGAAAATCCGACAAGGACTGGTTGTGGAATGTTTTGATCATTTCTACTTTTCTGAACAAAAAACTAGAGCATTGTTTTTAGCAAACTGGTTCAATTAGCGGCAAACACTTGCCTACGCTGCCTGGTCCTGTCAAACGCGTCCCAAACCGACAAAATCAAAATAAACCAATCGCATTCTAACACGCACCAGGCGGCTCCATTGGTTTGACGTCAAGCGTGCGTATTTTTCGTGAATGTCCTTGGATGGCGAAGTGTTTTATGAGCTTAAAGCTCCACCCACCCATTGTACGGATGTTGTCTCGTGGCTGTGCTTGACCATCACGAGAAAACAACAGTCGAAAGGATATTTGTAAAACCTGCTTTCTGACCTTGAGTCACTTCCATGTCCAATATCCTCGCAATATCATCGAACCTAGCCCATCAAAGTCCACCCTCGACAACCATACCGTCCATCTTTACGGCGCGGATGGTGTACTGCGTACACTTTCTTGTGCCGACTCTTCGGAAGGTGGGTTCATCCGAAAATCGGTGGAAACATCCAGTTCGTTCCAGTTTCTACCCGTCCCAGGCGGGCAATGTTACGATGTCACGCGATTCGTACGGGCGTTCTTCATGTAGCCTGCTGCTCGTTGACCCTTCGCCGAATCAGAACCGGTTTGGCTGAATCGCCGGCCGTACACAATGCCCACTTCCTGCTTGGACCGCGACCGTTTCCAAGAGTACCGCTCATTAATCGAACCGAACCCGTAAGAAAGCGCGCCGAAACTCGCCACTGAAACGATCAATAACAATAAAAGACGCCCCTTTTTTTACCTGCGATGTGCCACTACAGCGAAGGCAACGAATGATTCCGGAGGTGTTCGAACCTTCGGAACCGATACCGCAGGTAACGGAAGGCACATTTGCTGTCGCGTGCACATTTGCAAAACCAGCCAGCGCCGACCACATTTGATACACATTTTATGCAAATCGGCTCAACCGGACACGCTTCCAATCACTCGATCATGATCGTGACCGGACTTTGTCGAACGCTCGATAAGGTGGTTACAGAGGTAGGCATGCAAAGGGCTAATGTTGACGAGCTGTCGCAAGCCGTGGAAACTCCCGCCCACGGGCTGGCCCATAAATCAATACTACGTCGCACGATAATCGAGTGCGGCACTCGTGTTTGCACTTTATGGACAACAAAGGCAATCGTCTGGAACGCGGGTGGCGAAAGAATGATTTGCATATCCTGGCCCATTGTAAACCTCTCACCCAGTTGCCTTTTCGATGGTGTCCAGTACTCAGGTGATACACGTGGGAACCAATACGGCACACTCACAGTGCAGATTGAGCATTGAAATCCTGCAACTGATGGTGCAAAAATCTGTCAAGGGTAAGAATGGTCCGGGAATGGCCACTCCTAACAGTTCATACGCTTCCATCAATTCCAGGGCACGATCGGTGGTTCCCGAGACTTGTGGGAGTGGGTCCCATTCGTTCCGGATAAAATTGATTATTTATGGCTGCGCACACTGAGGGCACACTCGCAGGATCTTAGTTTATTTTTTTCCTTTTATCTTAACTACACGACCAGTTCTAGGGCAAGGTAAACTTCATCCGTTCCCACAGGGGCTTAGGTGAAAAATGATTGAACGTCTGTCTACAAGGTGTTGGTAATAAGTCACACACGTGTGAACATTGCACTGCATGCCTTCGGAACAGGAAAGACTACTGAGCAGTCCTATCGTATCAGAGAAGCGTCAGAGAAGAGTCATTTTATTTTATATGACGAAAAAAGTACATCCAAAAGTCATAGTACATAGTCTAGCCAGATAGAGCCAGACAAATTGATCCTATTGATTGATGCCTTTCATCACTTTATTTGCAGTAGATACGAGATCTTTCTGCTCAAACCGGACCTAAAAAAAACGTCAGCCATTGTGTTCAACGTCAGCCATGTTGACCGGGGACGATCGAGCAAATACTTATAAGATTTTTGTCCCTTCTGGAGAAGTCTAGAGAGTCTAGATCTGGGTGTTATGCTTTTCTTCTGGACTGGCAGGTAGATCTTGCGAGAATTATAGTTCAAGAAGACTCCAGAACAATTGCCACCGGCAAAAAAGAGCACCAATAAAAGAACGAAGTGATGTCGTCATCTACTCAAATCGTGCGTTGGAAAAAATGAAGCGTTCGGGGATTTTGGAGAATTCCAAACTTGCCGAAGGTGAACGAGTCCTAGTTCCACCTCAGCGCGGATTTGTGAACCAATTTGATGAGGAGAACATGTCTAGATAATTTCTTGGCAAGAACGGATAGATGATGAAACAATCAAACTTTTAAATCAAATAAGACCAGCAAACTTATTGTTGTAACCTTTGGCTAAAGTTGGCAGAAAACTGTAGCATGGTAACGTGTCAGAGATAGTGACCATTTTTACCATACATCTCGAAAAAATCGCGCAGAAAAATATATTTTTAGCTATTGGTATAACTACCGTTTACAATAGAATAGGCGAAAAAATACTTCGATCGAATCGCATTTGAATATTCAGCTGGTTCGTGCCCCTATAGCTAGAATTTATGGCCCCAAAAAAGGTCGTAAAAGCGATCATTGTCAGGCAAACCAAACCAATAAGAAGCATTATCAACGAACCTACCTCCGAGCAGGAAGTAGCCATATCTTCCGAATCTCCGTCTGCAAACCGTGATGCAAAACACTCTTCTAACGGTTTTTATTTTATAATCCGGATACGACAAACAGCAACAAGATTTCACGTTCGATCACGCCAACATTTGCATTAGTTTGTTTGCCTAAAAAATCGCGACGATTCTACACAGCTCCGACCGACCGACCGAGCACTCTCCGGTCAAGGTTCTTCCGGACGGTATCAACCGGTATCATGTATCCGCTTCAACCGGAAGCCCAATAACGGTGTAGAAAACATTGTCATTGAATCGTTCGTTCTCTCACTTTCGAGACCATTTGCATCGGCGATTAAAAAGGATACTCGCCGTGGCACACAATATGACAATCGAGAAAGGGTCGATCGTACCGTGGAAATGATCGATTTTGTCAGTTCCGTTGCACGGCGCTAAAGGAAGCAAGTTGCTGATCGACGGATGATGCTGCTGCAGTACGGTTTACGATGCCACGACGGTGGAATGCAGTGGTATGCTGCGTGCATCCACACATAGCACCGAAGCCATTGTACACGCGAAGGTTAGCGTGTGCGGAGCGCATTTACGCACAGCCAAGAATGGAAAAACGTGGCCGCCTCGTTTGTGCCTGGGATGCGCTGAGCGGCGCAGTTGTGCGTTTGTTTGCTTGCTTTTTTTTGCTTTTGAATCATTCTACTTGACATTGTTGAAGTGCTGCTCGCTTCGCCAGATGAGCCAGTTTTGCAAACAGCAACCTCTCCGCGTCCGACCTGAGGTTGACCTTTGGTAACGTCTGTCTGCAGTAATAACACTTAACACCGCTGTCCGGAGGCGATTCCACCGTACACCCGTTACACTGCTGCCTCAACACTGCCCTGCTGGAGGAGTTTGGCCTAATGTGATTTTCTTTTGGTGCGGGAACTCACCAATTCGCACCAGTTTAGACGATGAATATAATTATGCTTAATGTGCGAATATAACGCACTACAAATCGGTCTCGGTTCTGTCTGCGTTTGGAAGCGAGACTTTGCGAGACGGCATGCGGCATGTAAGGATTCTAGTGTGCAGCCTAATGTAGCCTCAAACCATCGAGCGGGAGCGCCTGATCGTTAATTCAGAGAAACATTAGGCATTCAATTAAAACGCGCGTATAAGAACGGTCGACGATGGCGTGATGCAATCGAGCACGTGCCACCAATATTGCCAAGCTGCTGCATCAACCGGATTGGGACCAATTTATCGGACGGATAATTGTTTATGCAGCGCGATACAGGGAATATCGATCTTATTTCGTACGCATCTGTGAGGCCTGAAGGCTTGTGCCGATCACCATCGAACGACAACCAAACGTAACGGCGCGGTTTTAACGCAATAACCTGCCCATGATGCAGATTGTAATGACATCTGTCTAAATTGGAACGTACTGTAAGATAGTCGCGACCGTGTTACACCAACTTCCACGCCGATCATGTAACTACGCCCGCGATCTACATGTGCGAGCTTATACAACAGTCGCTTGCTAAAGGTATAGTTACATAGTTCGTCTTGGTGCTTTACAGAAGCAAACCCCAAACTGTATGGTTGCCCGCGAAAAAAAAATGTGCTTTTTGTTAGGAGTTGTAAAATCCCCATCTCGATAGGCACTGAACCTGACCGTGGCGAGCTTAAAAAAACAGGTTTTCCGTGGGCAAACCAGTTGATTCGGGTTTCTCAACTAGCTGTAGCTGGTATAAAATTTCTCCTAAAATGAGCAAAAACAAATCTCACAAGCTGTTAACAGTGATCGATTGAACATGATTAATTTCATGTGATCTTACATGCCGAACAGACATGTTTCACTTCCCTTGCTTAATCATTCAGAGTAACAATTCAACAAAAAACGTCCAAAGAATACATACGCGAAAAGCTATTATAAACGAACCTTGTGGAACAGTTCCTCTTCCATCTTCAGATCCATTTCAACACCGTACCAAATATCGTTCAAAGGTTCCTAGGAGCACATATATCGTTCATAAGTTCCTGAGAATCATCGCTCTACTATCGCTCGTATGAACAACCCCCCAAACATCGTTTCTTAGTTCCAATGGGGATCGCTTCAAATACCGTTCCTTTCTCCGACGCTCCAAATATTGTTCCTAAGTTCCTGAGAAAGAACGCATCTAATATCGTTCCTTTAACCGACGATTCAAACATAATTACTTAAGATCCAATGACCAGCGCTCCAAAAATCGACGCTGCTTTAAATATCGTTCCTAAGTGCTGATGAACAATCAGTCCAAATATCCTTTCTATGGTTATCGCTACAAAAACCGCTCCTTGATCAACGCTAGCCAACCCAGCGCTAGCGGTTCAAACGATATGATCAACAAAATGGAGGAAAAGTTCTTAGACGTAAAATTAACATGTAATAAATGAAAAGATGTTCGAAATTTGATTAGATTAGTTCATTAGATGGACAATCGTTGAAGCTTTATGTACATTTCTTCTTGGTTAACCACTTACTAGCTCACACCGGCCGCTGATTATTTCTCACGACGGAGGAACGGTCCAAATCGGCTTTGAGCCTGCCGTATGAAGATCGGCGCCACTGTCACTGTTATAGGTGGTGTTGGCGACATCGGGACCGGTCTTCAAACGGCAGGACCGGGGTTCAAATCCCATCCGGGGACCGTACCCCGGAGTGAGGACTGACTATCCAACTACGTGATATCGGCAAGTCTAGTAAACCATTTCGATGGCCGGCACCATCTTAGAGGCCGTTAAGCCAAGAAGAAGAAGAAGAATGTACATAAAATATTTTATAAAATGTAAACTAAAATTTATCATGATCATAGATTAAGTGATATCCGAAAATGTTTTTAATACAAAATCTTTGAAAAATCCTGTTCGAGCTGCTTCACTCCTGTTTTTTTGTGAAACTATTCCCACCACTAACGCACATGGCGAAAGATCGTGTCAAACTTCCCCGCTGATTAAGATTAGTCGCCAACGATGCTGACACGTGTTTAGCGGTGGCAAACAGTTCTCATTAAGCACTGGTCGGCGGTCCTCACTTCCTTCCGTCCGGAAGCAAGTACTTTTTGTCATTCTCTATCACCGACACCCTGCTTACCATGTGGTAACGGTAATTAATTACCAGATACCAGATAATGGACGGTTTCGCTGATCCGACGCAAGCTTCCAGACTTCCATCAATACTAATGATTGTGTCATTTGGTGTTTTCGTCATGAACGAGGTTTGCTTGAGATCAATTCAGTTCGCTATACTTTGTTACAATCGTCATGCACGTGCTACAATGATTTGATTATACAAAGATTTTTCAAATTCCTTAAGCGAAAGAAGCAAACCCTCAAAAGGGGAAACAAATTCAACCTCAGGTTGGTGGAACGTTTAAATGTTCAATTATTAACAATCGTTTAAAAATTCTTTACTTGCAGGAAAACAATCACAACGCCATTAGATGACTTTACAATGGAACTGTTTGTATATGCTATGTGCAATGAGGGGTTTTGCCTTTATTGCTGCTGTAACTTTCCCACATCCACAGCTGTCCGTTGCTGAATGCAACGACGGGGTTCAACGTTTCTGTCACAGGGCGTCTGGCGATGTGAATAAACGTGCACGGCAACGGTAAATCCGGCATCAAACGACAACGACAAACATCTTGCAAGTAATTGCAAGCATTCCATCTTCGTGAATCATCGACGAGTGTTGAAGAAAAAGCGGGAAAATTAGGTAAAGCGTCATATTGAATCGGTCGTCTGCAGTATGGCATACTGCAGTTGGCCTTCAAAGTCTGAAAGACTTCGTGATATGATCAATACAGCACGTGCCTGCTCCAGATGAAATTGATCAGCAATTGACCAGCTTTCTTATATTGATCAGCATTATGTTACATTATGTTGTAAGCTTATCGCATTGTTCTACTAATGCCGCGCTGCTAATCTTCAAGGTTATCAATACCTTAACTAACTAGTGTCTGAACAAAGTTTCCCTTAAACGATCGGGCAAAGATTACTCGGGTGTGATTTCCATTTGGTCTGGCCGGTCCTGCACCAAAGAAACCAGTTTGAAGGGAATTTCCTACCGATCGCTAGCGCGGCTGGTTTGGACGAAACCAGAGTGATTGGTTTGCAGGTTTTGCTTCACGAACCAATAGCACTTCCGAACGTACCCACAATCATTAGTACATGGATTCCCCAATTTCATGGATAATGGTTCGAATGGAACCACCGCAACGCTGCTGGTAATAAGAATATTGTGGTTACCGGGTTATTAATGCCATTCGAATCGATTGTCGAACGATCGTAATCGAACAGTAGATTTTAAAATGAAAAATAAATCACTTTTCCTTTCGAAAAATCTTCTACTTGGCCTAACGATCTCCGTGCTCAGGCCGGGCATATGACGGACTTGCTGGACTCGCTGATACCGCGTAGTTGGATAGTCGTAGTCCTCACAACGTAAGAACGGTCCGAATGGGGTTTGAGCTGCGGTCCTGCCGCGTGAAGACCCGTAAGCCCAATCAGCCATCTTTGGTTGAAATTCAAAAATTGTAACAAACAAATGGTTTTTTTTATAACGGTCCTAAGCACGTGATCGTGCCGTTCACTCGCGGCAAAAACGTGTTTCCCGCGTGCCAAATTACCATCTGATAGATCGCGCTGATCGTTGTTTATACGTTTTGTTTACACTTCGACAGGACCGGTAGAAACCGGTAAAGACCGGCTTGTCGTTTCAAAACTACAAACCATAAACAGTTGCAAAAACACACAAATACATTAAAAACTCTCACACACCAACAAGAGGGAAAAAAAACAAGTAAAAATGCCTTTCGAATGCACTGATCGCTAGTGAACAACACTAGTTGTGTTGTTGTCGAAACGAGTCAGCCCACCGCCTCCCACCTTCCGAGATCCGTAATACGTATGTAAGTGTGTGAATTTGTAAAAGGCTAGTTTTGTGAAGCCATAAACGGTTGGTCCATCAAAATCATGTTCATGTGCCCACCCCGTTACCGAACGGCATGGTAACGCGCCTTAACGTGCGGTACGCATTCGGTCGATGGTCAACGAACCGTGGCCCGTAAAAATGCCGGCAACGCAACGCGAGTCTAGACCGGTGCGCCGTTTAGGAACAAAACAGCGCGTCACGTGACGAAAGGGAATCCTTTGTGATTCGCCAACCAAAGACGGATCCAACCATTCGCCAACTTTCCGTTTTATAGTCCGCGTCGGATGGATTTTTTTGGTTGCTTCGTCTTGTGTGATCGTCATCATTATTACAAACGCCTATTTGCAACGATCGGTGACGGTCACATTAGGGGTCGAAATTGGGCTTTGACTGCACCGCAAAAACGTCTATTTGTTTGTAAAAAAAAAACATCTACTCTAACCTAGTTATACCTAGGCCGCTGAGTAAGGGTCATTAAAATATAATAATGTCGCAACAATAAAAATGACCATCACTTGCGAGCAAGTAGCAGCGTTTGATCACGCATTGGAGATAGAAATTGAATCACTGAATGCACCCCAGCAAAGCCCTGGCACACAGTGGACACTGTACACGGCCGTTCGTGTTGGGCTAGGATGGTGCGTAGCCTTGCCTCGGGCGAAACTTTGACCATCGGGCCTGCCACACTGTGGCGCTTCTGGGCGGGCAAGTGTTTGTGTGTGAGTAGAAATGTTTTTGAGAAAGTAATTACGGCGCGTCGAAGGTCAACCGTGTAATAACCGTGCCAGGTTGATAGGTGGCACCTCCAGGTAGGCACCATTAAGCACCCAGGCAACACCCCAAAAGCATCTTCAAAGCGCGAGGAGGTCGCACGTTAGGAAATTGAGAGAGAAAAAAAAACTGGAAGAAATTAGCGGTTGTGCTGCTACACGTGACCCTTTTGACCCATCGTGAAGGTACTGCCACATTCGAAAGTTGTGCAAAAGTTGTGCTGACACGTTGATTGAGTTTTTAAAAACATTTACTGTATTTTTGTTTGTATTCTGAACCGTCTCAGTGTACACGGCAACTGATGGATGATTATTGTTTGCGTTTTACTTTAATTGCTCAATTCTATTGTTGTGAGCAGCAAGAATGAGAAGAGCACACTGTACTAGATGCAGCTTCTCGCGGGCGCAATAAATCGAAGGTGATCTATAACATTTTTCAGCGTTCGTTACCTACCTCGTTACTCACCTTCACACACAAACCATCAGGGACACACGGGAAACGAACCGATCGATCACTTCGTATGGTAAAAAATAAAAATGTACACCCAATCGTAACTCAATTAGCTCTCCCCAGGAAGTAAAGAAATTCCTGCTTGTTTCGAGGCGCCCAATAAACATCCCCCACGTGTTTTTAGTCTCAAACCAGATCGGAACAGGTTTATCATGACTTTGCATGATGATCAATAGTTTTTACATGTCTTGAACATGACTAGGAGAACGAGTAAGAAAACTACACACAATTTTTGCTATGCCGAAAACATCATGTAAGAGCACTGCTAAGAGCATCTGACAGCTTATACATAAACTCAAAGACTGCGCGTTTAAAGTTCAAGTGATAGTTTCTCAATGAGTATTAAGATCGTTAGGACTTTACGTCTTCTCAATTCTTCAATTCAATTCAATTAAAATTATTTGTACCGTTTTTAAGCCTCAGATGACTTATCAAAGCCCTTTAACGGACCCTTAAAATGAATTAAAATGAAATTCAGAACCTGTTTAACCTCAAGTGATCGCGTTAATGATGTGCCATGGAAGATATTTAGAACTTTTTTTTTATTCATCAAGGACGGCCAGGCCGTATTGCTTACAATAAACTTAAAATTAGTATACTCCTTTCATCTTTGCTGGGAGACATTTCCTTCTCCGAGCTGTGAAAGGCCATAAGCCACCATATCCCGGGTGTGCTCGGTTGGGATATTTAGAACTTAATGCTATTAATACTGTCCATCTTTATATTAGAAGTATTTTCAATATTTGTTAGCCATACTGATACATCAATCAGACGTTTCATGAATTTGTATGCGAAATTGAAGCTTTTAATAAGGTAACAGCTTTTTCCATATCGCGGGAAAGCTGTTGTGGGCCTAAAACAAACTTTTAAAGGAAATTTGAGGCACTTAAAAATGTTTTTTCAACTATGACGTAATTTTTCCGTAGATAATTTCGATGCAGCATCAACAGTTGACGTATCAATGGTAAAAATACACAAAAATTTTATGAGAGAATCATGTGAGAGACAAAAGTGTAGAGACAAAATCTATCTTTAGAAAGTATCGAAGTCGAACAAATCGAAAAAATGCTAAGAACTTTCTATAGAACGAGTCCTTATCCCGATCAAGAAAGGAGCATTAAATGAGATGTAATCAAACTAAAAATGTTTCTTGGGCCGCCACAAACGAATACATTTCTGCAACGTCAGGGCCTACGATCGGTGCAATCGGGGGAGGCAGTTGAGTTGTGGTGTGGTATAAGTGGTATTATTAAACAAAAACCACAGCTAACCATGTAATCTAACCTATCATTTAATACGCCAGCGTGTCTAGCACGCGGCGTTACTGTTTTTTTCCCCCCCGTGCCAATCAAACCAACCAGTTTGCGGTAACAAGATTTTTGGTCTCTCTGAATGTCCAGATCGTATCGTAGGGGAATCCCTTTTTTGAAATGGCAATGAATTGTGATGAGTGTCGTCAGGCACGTTGAATGGACACGATGGTGCCATGTGTGGGTCAAAGTTTTGCATGCAAACTTGATTGAAATTCCAATTTGCACATGCTTATGGCAAATATTGATCAAGTTTGTATTTCTCTTCTTCGTTTTTATTCTTAAAACAAACTTAATCATCACGATCTTCATGCAAAGACTTTATACTACAAAAAAAATTGATCATTCAATCGGAATCAGTAATTTTCATTTCAAACAATTATTACCGACAGGTGGTTAAATTGCTGACTGCTGACTCTGCTAAGACCTGGCTACCAAAAAATTCAACAACAACAAAAACCATTCACAAAACTCTATCAGGAAACGTGTCATGTCGAAGGCCATCCATAACGACGGGGTTAAGATATTACTACATTCTAACGGGAAATAAAGCCTAATGATGCATTGCGAGTGTTCAAAACAACAACTGCACCACACGGTCCCATTAACACACAAACCCCGTGCATTAGAAGATCAGCTTTTGATTTCATTGCTTCGGAAAAAAAAACAATTTTTTGTTTTGTTTTCGCTTGTTTTACCGCCATTCTCACCCTTGCTACCATATCATGCAGCCGTGGAAACTGCAGCACAAGTTCAGGGTCATGACTCAACTACGCAAACTGCTGTTAATTCGCACGTTCTTATTGTGCGGGAAATTGCCTTTAGAACAATATGGTTTGCGTACAGAAATAAAAGAATATCCACAGTAAAGCACATTCACAAAATATATCTCTGATAGTCAAATTAGCATACCTTAGAGCACTAGAAACCTCTAGCTGACCGCATTTCTACGATTGATATACTATACAAACTGTCGATTAATTCAAAATCGTAACCAGAGTGAGTTTTGGGCAATAAATTTTACACATTTCAAGGTGCAACAGGCAGACAAACCACCTCACTCTAAGATGACACAGATGCTTGTCTCGCCTTATACGTAAAGCAATCGTACGCACCTTTGAAACCTACGATCTTCGGTGTGAGTCGAACGTCAATCAAACCCACGGTGTTTCAAAATTTTGTTGCAAAACTGTGTTTTGCAAACAGCGAAACCAACTGCCCTTGGGACGGGAGTGACTCGAATCCGAATTTTGGGGGTAATAATTCCCCTTTTTCGGCGATAACTCCAAAGCGTTTGCTAAGATATAGACCACCAAGTGCATTAACCCTATTCCCCTCCGATTCTAGAAATCGGAGAGAGATCTACGGAGATCTTTGCAATCATGTAATGGAATTTTGATGCACAAAGGTGGGTGGAATATTCCCAATAATTTAAATAACTTATCATTCTATTCTTTTTACATTGAACTCAGTCAAATGTGTTTGATACGGCGTGCTAATGTAAAGATACTGTTGGAAAACATTTTTCATTTTGCTGGTTTACCTGGAGAGAACCAATTTAGCCATTCGATGGACGGCGTGACCTAACGACCGTTGAGCCCAGTAGAAACCACATAAACAGTTCCATAATCGAGTATCCAATTTCCCTCAATTCCCTCATACTCCATTGTATGAATGCAAACAGCTACAATAAGTTTGCAATATTCCACTATCCATTGGGAAAACATCCTCTGAGTGATTCAAGCGTTAAATTATTTGGATCGAAACCTTGTATTCCAAGCCACCGGGCTCTCAGGGTAGCCAGCAACATTGGATGCCTATAACTATTCAATGCGTAATCCAATATCGATTCAAAATATTGACGAAAATTATTTTTTTTCCTCTTTCAATTTGTTCAACATAAATTGCCTCAATTATCGGAATTTTTCAAGCTATTATGTTTGTAAGTTGACATTATTTTTCGCTACAAAATTTAAAAAATTCTAAAAAATAATTATTTAAATGATTTGCCAAGTTTTACCACCAAAATGCTTCTTTTGGCTGAGGTTAAGATCACAAGAGATCTTGAGGGTGAGGTAAAGAGGTTAAGATCACAACAAAAGCACAAAAAATATCTGAAAAGCATATCAATGTGACGTAAAAGTATTGTTTTGAAAAATGCGATATTTATTAAATTTTTACGCAATGATAGTGAAATTCCGAAAAAATTACTACACTTATGCTACATTTATGTTAATTATAAGAAGCACGTCGTTGTAAAATTTTGGTAAAGCACTTGAATAATTTTTTTAAAGTTTTTTTTTAAGAAAAAATTATGTCTGAAAAATCATAGCTTGAAAATTACTTATAAATTAGAGGAGGTTAACCTAACTTACGTCACAATATTGCTCATTAAATTACTTATTAAATTATAAAAGCTTTCAAAGCTTCTTTCTTCCCGGGTAGCACGGTTGTCTTGAATTTGAAGTTTTATTTTCCTGCTGCCTGTGACAACCAACGGAATTCACCACAACTATCCAAATTCCTTTCCTCTCGCCTAGGCCGAAACATCATGTAGTTTTGTATGGCGCCCCCAAAACATCAAATAAAACCAACAGCTGATACAAGCAGACGATCCACACACACTAAAAAAGGCGCACAAACAAATCAAATCAAAAACAAACGAACGAACGTGTACGCCATGGCCTACAACACCCACTCAGGAAACCATTCCTTCAACAATGTGTATCACCACAACCATGTGCATAACCGTGATAGGCATGCGTGCGTACACCCGGAACGCAGCACCGTTTCACTTTCCCGTACGCCGTATAGCGGCAACTAACTTTACACTTTCAACTGAAGAATCGACGTCTTCCGTTTGGCAGGACTGATGGGATGGGACAACAATCTATTCGGTTCTAATGAGTCTAATGCATTCAGGATCTTGCCTTATCAAATACACATATCTATGTTTTAGGCATAAACTCTCTTTCTCTCCTTACACTCACTTCACTGAGACTGCCACACGGTTGCCGCAGTTGGTTCAAGGATTCCGGATCAGCACAATGTAGCCTGTGTTTACCTTCAGCCACGTACCGTACAGGAGCAGGTAGGTTTAGTTTACTGCTTCACACTAAATTTAACAGCAGACCACAAGACACACCGCAGTTCACCACAGTAAAAGCGAGGAAGTCAACGGGGGAAAAAAAGATATAACAACAAACCACTACACACCAACTGCAAAAGACCTTTTGGGCGAAAACACTTCTGGTACTACAACTACACCACTACTCGGCACCCAACCCGGTCGGCGACACAGTGTGAAAGCGCGTTGCGTGCAGCTCTATCGCGATCTTACGAACAACTGAACGGCTCAGCTGGCGCACACTCGATCGTAGTCCACAGGTGTGTGCTGCGTTTTCGCCGATGAATTTTCCAACCCGCGTGCACTAACCGCTCGCATACCTGTTGCCTGTGGTCTCGCGCGAGTACGCGATCGCGAGCATTCGCACGATCGGTACGATCGGTTGGCATTCGGTACGATGCGTCCTGGGCCCTTCCAAACGTCGTCTGCCCTTTGGCGGTTCAAAATATTAGGATTACATGATGGTTAAGTGGGTTAAATTTTTCCATTGATTTTCATTTTATTACCGATTATGAAATGCACCTTAAAAAAATGCTAGTGCTTTCTCATCCGATTCGTGATGCGTTCGTTATCTCCGTTTGTAAAATTCATTTCCTTCTACGGAAGCCCTTAGAGTAGAAAAGAAAAACTTCCGTTCAAATTTTGAGGTATCATTAAAATTGTGCTTTACGACGTTTCTTTTTTGTGATTGTAACAAAAATTTGGCCAGCTTGTGAGTTACAGGCTTCCTTTTTCGCTGGTCAGCAGATTTTTTGCTAGCAGTTTTTTTTTTGTTAAATTCTTACAATCCCAAACGATCGTACGATGTGGCGCGTGTGAACCTGCTAGTAGTTGTCGCCTGGCAAATGAAACCTTAACGATCGGAATTCGGTTGCAGATTTGTACCGTGCCGGAAGTTGACTAGACCTTCCGGTGTGCGTGACGCATTGGGCATTAAAGCATGTCGACACCTATGTCGTCGAATTATGCGATCCACAGGGCGTTCCGTTTGGCGCCACGTGCAGAGGATGACATGGGGTTAAAGTGAACGGTACGGCAGTAACGGCAGCGGTACGTGGCTGCTGGTGAACAAGTGGAATCAACGCACCAGCTTACAACATGCTGGTTCCAATGGTGGTAGCATACACGTGCTGCTCGTGCGGTGTTAATTTTCTGCTGGTTATCACACAACACAAGCGCCCGTTTTTATTTTCCTTCGCGGTATCGTTCGAAAGAATTTCGCATCGATCGTTCATGTTTGAGCTTTGATCAGATCACGCACTGCACATTTGTATTTAATGTATTTAATTAGCTCGTGCTAGAATTGAAAGGTGGTTAATTACATCCAACACACGAAGGGACAGGTGGCACTTGAAACTAGGGGATAACGATGGGAAATGCGGTAGAGAATGTTAATCCTCGCTTCCGGATATTAAATTGATATCGGAAGTGATGTTGATTCTAATTGGAGTAACTTTGATAATCGTGTAATAATCGCTAAGATATTACTTCACTATCTAAAATATTATTTACGCATTCACATGGCATTAATGGGTATCGAATCCTGTCCGATCCGTCTATCCAGTTACGGGTAAAATCAAATCATAGATACCAGAGATGACAGGCTAAGGCCTCTGGAGGATGTAGTGCCAAAGAATCAGACTTTGTTAGATACATAATAGAATACGTTCTACAAAATCAAAGCTTGCGCTGGACACAAGTGGATGGGAAAAACGGCTCCGGAGTCTGCTTCAAATAGTGTCGTGACCCTCGACTCTGCACCCTAAAGCTTACGAAGACTTTCGATCTCGGTGAAGGATAGCCGCGATCAGACAACGAACTTCTTTATTACACGTCGTACGATAACTTATCCTTACAACATATCTTACACTAATATTATATGCTGGCTAAGTACATTAAAAAAGTTCTTATTCTAGGCCCAACGAGCTTTTAAGTAACGCCGATCGAATGGCTTACTAGATTTGCTGAAACTACGTAGTTGGATAGTCAGTTCTCACTACTGGGGAATGGTACGGAAGGAATTTGAACCACGGTCATTCCGTGTGCAGACCGACGTCGTTGTCGCCTCATCATCAGGCCACCCTACATTACTATAGTATGCGTTGATGAATTTTGCTCATCGCTTCTCATATCATAGTTATTTGATCGCATACTCATCTCATACTCTTCGTCGATCTCGACGATGATCTGAACACTCTTCCTTCGAAACCCTTGAATATTCAACAACAATAACAATAGTCAACTAGATGGAAATGAGGGTGGGGAAGAGGTTGGTTCAAACGACTTGAGGAGAGGAGCTGGCTCCTGGTTGCAATCGTAGCGGCGAATGCGCTCCGTAGCGCCCATCTGTACACAATTAGATCATCAATACGCTGTATTTACAATCCCGACCAACAGATGGCAGTAAACTTTTGAATCACTCGAAGAATGTGATTGTTCTTATTGCTATGAATAATTTAGTTTTTATTCGATATGTTTAAAATTTCCTTGTTTATCTAGCCTTATGTATACACGTTTATTAACTTTTATACAAACGACCTTATGCATAAACGAAACGAAGAAATAAATAAACTATTAAATGTCTGGTGTGACTTTAGAAGCCTGTTAAGCCAAGGAAAAGAAGTAGAAGAATACATTAAATACGGTTCATAAGACATGACGTGCTTCACAGTTTGAAAAATTGGTGAAGAACCAACGGTTTTGTGTTGCGCTCAACTGTCAAACTTCGTGTCAGTGTCCCAAAACAAAAACGTCGATGTATCGACCGCCTCTCTGTGCATTTGTTGTTGTTACACAATTCTGACAATTGCATACACGCCGAAGTTACATAGTGAAATAGCACACTAAACAGAAAAGTATGGTTTCTTATCAAATTTACCCATTCCATTCGTTTACATCAGCTTAAATGCTTTGCAGGCAAAATGTCGAAAGCAGCCGGACGCCTAAAAACGATGAAGAAAACCTTCGACAAAATCAACCATACGAGCAAGCTGCGAACAAACATCCCGGCCGGAATGGCTGTCGCCGGGCCACCTCTGGGCCCGATGCTAGGTCAGCGTGGCATAAACATAGCCGCTTTTTGCAAGGACTTTAACGAACGGACAAAAGACTACAAAGAAGGAATTCCGCTGCCATGTCGTGTTGCGGTCACATCTGACCGAGCGTATGAACTGACGATACACTCGCCTCCCGCTACTTTCCTGCTGAAACAGGCAGCCGGCATACAACGTGGTGCCATGAATCCCGGAAAAGAGATTGCTGGTAAAATCACTCGCAAGCATTTGTATGAAATAGCCAAAATCAAGCTGCAAGATCCACCGAACGCACTACTCACGCTGGAGCAGATGTGCAAGGCGCTGGTCGGAATAGCTCGTACGTGTGGTATCGAAATAGTCGACGAGCTGGATGCGGTGGAATACAAAGAATTTCTCGACCAACGAAGGCAAGTGGTGGAAGAGCAGCGCAAGGAGCTGCAAGAAAAGCGAGAAGCGCGAATGTTACGTGTTGGATAGGATGTGCACTTTATCTTTATTAGACAGTAGAATAAATGGCGCTACGTAGAGAAATCGAGCTTTTTCCTATCCTTAGCCGAAATTTTCTTTCGCCTTTTGTCGATGTGCTTTGCCAGGCTTCCGTCATCCTTCAGCTTATCGTACTGTTCAACAAGCGCGCGTGCCTGCTTGGTGCTCTTCCGTTCGAAAAATGGTCGCTTTCCTTCCTTTACGGATTCGCGAACCTGTTGCTTCTCGCGCAACTTATCGCTATCGAGAGCCTTTTGTTTGGCATACTCGCGGATCTGATTTTCAGTTCTCTGAACCAAGAATTTCAACGTGCTCACCTCTTCAGGATCGGTCGCCAGTTCCAGCTTGTTTTTCAGCTTTCTCAGCTCTTTGTTTCGCAAATCATTTATGAAGCCATAATTGTTCCTGAACTGGCGACCACTGAAATATCCTTGCCGGGGATCGAAGCGTGGATCCCGAGGTCGCGAAATGGAAGCATTTTTAGCTTTCTTCCCCATTCCTAAGGCCGGAACTTTTCTTTTCGATGTCACCTCCTCAGGACCACTATCGTCGTCTGAATCACTTTCTGCTGATGGTTTGGGCTTTTTCGCTGGTTTCGCCGTGGTTCTTTGGGTTCTTTCCTTTGTCTTACCAAATATGGCTTCGTTGTAAACGCGCGAACCAAGTTTCTTTTGCAGCTTAAGCAAGTCTTCAAAGGGCATCTCTTTGTACTCATCATCGGCAAGTTTTGGCTGGAAGAGAAGACAATGTTTTTGTAGCTAACTGAAAACATTCGAGCCTGTGTTAAACAGTAAGTTACCACATCATCATCGCTGCTATTCTCTTCTTCAGAAGATGATTCGGTGCCTTCCTTTTCGACAGAATATTCACTTTCGGAATCGTTTTCGGAAGAATCCATTTCTGTATGTTTTTAGGAATATTCTTTACTTCGCAAGCACAGCAACGTTTACCGCGGTCCTGCAAAACGTGTTGTTGAAAACAATGCTTGACGTTTACTTGACAGCTGGAAGAAATCATAACATTTAGCACCGTTTACACTGTGTTTCACAAATTTTACCAGATGTAGGCATTAATACGATTAGAACAATAAATAGACTTAAATTATTTTTTTCGTAGTATAAAAACCATGACAGATGAATGGTCATATCATATTAATTGATAGTACATAAACATAATGGCCATATATCAACAGAAATGGTTTTCTGATCCCACACTCTCGCCTCAATCTCATGTTGGCCACAATAGACATATAACTGGCACTAAAGCTCCAGTGACAGTTCCTACAAACTGTCGTGCACGAACAGCAACAACAAACGGGCATTCTTTGTTTCGGTCACGGGCGTGAATTGTATCATCGTTCTCCTCTGTGTGTCTATTTCTGTAGAAGGCACACGCGGAACCATCTGCAAGGGATGACTTCCTGTAGTGATTTCTTTCTCAAACGCAACTAGTAGTGCTTATCGTAGCTAAAGGTTAGTCCCTCTGCAGGTGTGTGTAGCCTTTCACTCGTCGTAACTTCGTTTCAAGTTTCGTAGTTGGTGCTGGTGGTGCTGTAGGCAGGCACCCCCCGTGCGTGATTGTGCGTATGTTATGTGCGTCAATGCGTATGTGTAGTGTTGTTTTGTGGATAGCGTTCCGATTATTGTACGCCAACTGTTTTTCTCGCCCCGGGTTACGGTTGCCTCGTTCTGTAAAATATCGTCTGTAGTACGTTTCGTTATGGTGAGCAGTGGTTACGTGCAAGTTAGCATCATAGAAGCCGTTCGCAGTGTGCTGTATAGCGGTAGTCCGAAAGATAGCGTATCCGGTCCGCGCTTACATGGGTGTCGGGCGGATAAGTTTGTGTCCTAGGTTTGGTTCCACACTATCTGCAGCCGTGCGTTAGATATAGTGCCGTACGTTACCTTCGTTCGTCTATCAAAATTGAATCATCTCAAAACGAGCGCACGGAATTGGAAAGGCCAACGAGCGATACCGTCGCACCGATACCGACTCGTTCGCTGTGACCGATGGTTCGTAATAAATACACATTAACCACCGCTGGCAAGTCGCCCAGTAAGAAAGCTCGCACCGGCAGCATCAGCAAGCAACACGACGCCAGCGACGACGGCGAGACCGGCAATCTGGACAGCGGAAACGGTAGCGGCAGTCCTGTAGGAGGCGGAACCGATACGAGCGCCAAACGATGTGACGGCAGTTCGGTGCATAAGCAAAACCTTTACATCATTTCGTTTCCCGTTATCTTTGTGTTTAACGTGCTGCGTTCGCTGCTGTATCAGTTGTTTATAGTTTTTCGCTACGTGTACAACTTCACCACCAAAGTCGTGTACAAACCAGTGAAGAAGGAGTGTGGGCTCGAAATCGTGATAAATACCGATCACGGGCATCACCATCATCACCATCACCGGCATAGCAGTCACAGCATCCACAGCACCACTTCGCAACAGCAGCAGCATCTTCAGCAGCTTCAGCAGCAGCAGCAACAACACCAGTACAGCCTACTGCAGCAGGACCAGCAGCAGCAGCAACAAGGTGTAGCAGATTCTACCCAGCAAACAGCAGCACACCCTTTACAGTCCTCGCAGAGTGGCATACTGGTCCACGGTGAAGGCCGCGAAATGTCGATACAGCGATCGGCAAGCGGGAGCCAGGTCGGTCCCGGAGATCCTTTGTTGGCTAAGCAGAAACACCACCACCGGCGTGCTTTCGAATACATCTCAAAGGCTCTTAAAATTGATGAAGACAACGAAGGTGAGTTGCTTTTTGTCTATTTTATAAGTATTTTTGTTTATTTTTTAGGCAAATTATGTTTAACTAGTTATGTTTTTCCGTCCGGTTGCCCGGTGGTAGAAGTGACAGAGTAGCCGGTCTTCACAAGGCAGGATAGGAGTACAAATCTCATCTGATGGACCGTTCCCATTAGTGAAGCGAATTCCACTCCGACTCCGACGTATAAAAATCGTATTCTACTCCTCAAAAACTCCGGAGTAATCTGGAGTTGAATCCGGTGTTAAATCCGGTGATGAATCCGGAGTAATCTCTGCAGAGCACTGCGGAATCAACTGAAAGTTACTCCTTACTTGCTTGCTCCGGAGGCAACTGCGGATTGCTCCAAAGTCGGATTCAAAACCGAAATCGAAATCACTCCGAAGTTATTCCTGCGCAGCCTCTGCATTAGCAGAGGTAGTCTTGCAGTCTCGGAGTCAAATTTAACAAAAAATTATAAAAAAAAAATTAATTATTTAATTAGCTATCAATCAACTTGATAGCAATAAGTATTCCAAGCCATTCGATGGCCATCTGGACTTAGTAGGGTGGTCAAACCAAGAAACACCTTTAAACAACCTCAGTCTTCATGGCAGTGTAAAATTCACCATTGAACTGCAATTTCAGCAATAAATGTTAAAATTGGTGTCCTTCAACCACAAATGCCATTGGCCATACGACTGCTTTACTTTGCCCTTATATGGATTTGCTTCGTAAATCTTTAACGTTCCGTCGCAGTTTGAGACTATTTCGGTGCAAAATGTTATCCATCTCAGTCGTCAAGCGAAAAGGACCGGTTTTTCGCACACCTTTTGCTACCAACCGTTTGGGACTGCCAGTGCCAATCTGCTCAGTCGTTTGTAGGGCGCGCACTGGACTCTTTGTAAGGAGCGCAGCCCCTGCTTTTGTACCCTTACGCCTGGCAAGCAAATCCCCATCGGTCATCACACTAAAGAAAAGCGGAGAAAATATTCTTCTTTAAGCCTTGAAGGATGTGATTAATCTTGTTCCCCTTCTGCCCTTGCTGTTACCGTCCTGGCGTGCCATTCGTGTTAGACTTTATTCGCAATAGTTGTTGAAACTTTCTTTTTTTGTTGCCTCGCCGGAATAAAGTTGTGTGTGTGTGTGGTATATGATGGTGCCTTTTGTCGTCTGGCACTCGTCAGAACAGCATAAAGCTTTTCGTCCCGACGTCCCCAGCGTTACAAAGGGGAAAGTTTCATTTCCACTTGCAAGGCACGTAGACACCGGGAAAATGTGTGTTTGTGTGTCCTTTTCTTCCCTACACATCGCATTCATTCCTTTGTGCACCTTGGCTAGTTTTCATTGCACTTTTTTCGGTGCAGATTAAACTGCAAAGTGCAACACAAACCGACATTGGCATGCAACCATGGCTCTGGCGATGGTTTGGCACGGCAAGCAACTTTTGCTTCCATTATTGTCGGCTCGAAATGAGCTGGTAAGTAATTGAATGTCTTACTTTTGCTCAGCGTCTGGCCAGCACAGGGTGTTTTGCATGTTGGGACAGCAGTAGAGTGACATAAAAATCTAACCTATTCTCAAGGTGAAGCCTAAAGCGAGCATTATACAAATTACCTGTTTCGACTGTTTTCTGTTGAGGTCGTTCACTTTAGCCCTCTTATATGGGTGCTACATTTTTTGCGGCATGTCCTTTAACCGCGACAAACACGATGACTCAACGGCTAGCCACAAATTCACCGTCACCTTGAATGTATGCGAACTTGGAATTAATAAGACTAATCCATCACCAACTAGCACTGCCATATCATTTGAGAAGTTGTAGCAGTTGAGCTGTTGGAGAAATTGGCCTCGAACAGAACGACTAAGGTGTTCCGGATCTACTCGTTATTAGAACTAACCTTTAAGCATAATTTGCACGCAAAGTAAGCGATGCGTGTTCACATGGACCTTGCGTTTAAAAATGCATGTCAAAGTCACTAGAAACATAGCGCGCATAAAGGCCCGCGAATGAATGCATTGAACCGGGAACAAATTTTTAAACCTTGCCCTATCCCAACATTAACAAACGGTGTGCTCCGCCGCCATCGATGGCAGGTGGTGTAAAAGGGTTTCATTTAAATGGCACAAAACCGAAGCAAGACGGTGGAAAAAAAAATGCAAGTAGGACATAAAAAATCAATACTTCCAGACGAATGGCGATGAAAAATTAATCTTGTTACTTGAGGTGGGATGGCGTGACCGATGGGTTATTTCGATTGTTGGGCGAACGCAGACATTTCATTTAAAAAATCATACTTTTTAACCATTATTTTTCGGTTAATTTACATTTTTAATGTGATGAACATATAAGAACCTACTATTAAACAATAAAAATGTATTTTGGAACTTATTTTGATATTTTAATCATGTATTAGAAATAGCAATAAACGTAATTGTATTTCAAAAACTAGGCAAATCCAATGGTCAAGACGATAGTGGCGCCTGTCTTCACGCATCAGGGTCGGATATCGAACCGTGCACGAGTTAGCCACGCCAGGGGTCAGCACACTTGTTATAAAAACACTTAAAAATAAGCCCAAAACTGCAGGCTGCATACAACAAACAAATTTTCAAAAATATGAGTGATGATTTTGCAACACGGCCTTTACGGCCTGGCCGTGTTGCTCTGACATTATACAGTCACTACAGCTTCTAACGAAGAATATTGGATAACACGTCTTAGAATTTGAAAAAATCTTCATAGAACTTGTCCGTTACTAAGCCGTCGTAGAGCAATATGGCATATCGTTGTACTAGGTTTCAATTTATTTCAAAATTATCTTCAAATTGGCGATGGTTTAATGCTCGAGAACGAATGAAGTTTACCATTGACGCTTTGACGCTACTTCTACTACACCAATATCATTCGTATTTTAAGCAAAAAAGGCTTGCTGATAAATAATGCGTTTGGACAGGGCCCAGACGTTGTCGACCACTGATCTTCGCTATCAAATCCAGTCAAGGAAGTCAGAAAAGGGTGAGCGAGGTTTCCCGAGGCTGTAAAGCCACAGTTTTTTTACACCCTTTTTTAATTAAAAATGAAGGAGTTTTTGTTCGCGGAAGATGGCAATATTTTAGCCTAACGTAGGAAAAATTAATTTTATCTGTCTCATATGCAGACAGAACGATCGTACGTATGAAGAAACAATGCGAAAAATTAAAAAATAATTTATATTCATTCTATCTAAATCGAATCTAATCTAATCCAGCAATTCCGATACAATAAATGCTTCTCCCACAAAGACCGATAACCATGGCAAGAGTTCACTGCACCTTCTGTGCTTTATTGTTAGTTACGACCTTTATGCTTGATCGAATAGAAGCTTACAGCTTGGAAATTCACACCCACATTGTTCCCAATGAGCACAACGTGCGGAAGTGTAGCAAAAAGCAATGAAACAAGAATCACATCAAATAATGAAAAAAAACCCATTAGCATGCACGTTCAATCAGCTCTGCATTCTAAACCCAAACCAGTTCAGGTGTTTTCCAATCACTGCCGGTTGAGTGCATCGAACCAGGTTGCAACTGCACGGGAATAACAAGTAAAGCAAATGGTGTAACGATCCACGCTCTCCGCTATATCTGGTCCTATCTAGGTGCGTTGATCAAATTTTAAATCGATCCACCATTTCCTTCCGGTTATTCGATTCGACTTAACAGGCTCCTCATTCTAGGGTGATAATGGTCTGCGGTGACGCTGTGGTTGTACCGTTTATGGCACCATTTATGGCTCACCGAGCAGTCTTCCGGATGGTTTCCGGAGTTTGTGTTTCGTTTTATAAAACCTACAACGAATAACCCGAGTGGACGAATCGCAAAAACGCACCACCGTACGCTGCTAACCTAAATAAAACCTCCTGTTACCATGGAAGGGACCCCAAGCGGCGTTCCAAGACATTTGTCGGTATTATAATCGATAGCATTTCAACCCCTCTTTGGTTGCCGCTGCAACCCCGACAAGAAGCACCGCATTTCGTTGCGACAAAACGGGGTGCCGGTGGAGGCAAAAAATGGACGGAATAAAAATTGTCTCATATAAAATCCTTGTGCCTTGTGCGGTTGAATGACTGGTCAACGCAAAAAAGGCGGACGGTTTGGTTAATAAAGGGTTCCTTGCCGTTATGGAAAGATTAACGAAGGATTTGTGTATTTTATCCGCACTGCTGTAGCGATTTATACGATGTACTATGTGAATTTTCCTTTTTTTGTTAATAAATACGGCTGTGATAAGTGGCCAATTAGCGTTTTTATTTTATGTAAAATATATAAGCAGTTTGTTTTTTTTTCATTCACGTTGATCGTTTACTTAATACTAATTTACAGATAAAACTCCATTTAATTTGGTTTGGGAGACATTTCCTCCTCCTCGGGATGCTCGATTGTTCCTCAGAATTTCGGATGAACTCGATAAATTTCATAGCTTGTTGTTCCGTTTTCCAAAAACAGAGTCCTGTTCATAGCGAGGGTCTTTATCGTTAGAAGACGCCTTAACTATGTTGTTTTGCAGACGCTTCATTCTCGATGATTATGTAGTCCATGAGAGGGAGGTCCTGTTCATAGCGAGAGTCCATATCTAAATCCTGATACATCGTAACTTGGAACACTAGTTGTTGTTGGTTGCGGAACAATATGGGTGCCAGTTGTTGCGAAAAATTCCCTCAAAATGACGGCACTAGGTGAGACTTCACCCGCTGCAACCCCAAAACATCTTTCAGGATGGTGTTGACCAAGGTTTTGGAAATCCCAACACTTTCCGAAAGGTATCGTATCGTCAATGGTCTCCCCGATGGTTGATGGTCTCCCCGGACGGTTCACGTCTTCGACCTTCTCACGGCCTTCTTTCTAGATTCTTCCCCGAAGGCTTTTTGTAACATCTGCAATGTTTCAGCAGCGTTTATTTCATTGCGCAAACAAAATTTGATACATGTGTGCTGCTCAACAAACTTGGACATGGTCAATATGGACGAAAACACATGGCGCATCTTCGAAAACAAATTGTCACTCCTAGCCGGATTGAAGTTGTGTCTTGAAACGTGGCAGAACTTTCAAAAACATACATATTAACAAATTCTTTTGGCGCACGAAATTTGACATCCAATGTCACCTTACTTTTCGGACACAGTAGTATGGCGTGATATCCGAGGCCTCATACTTCGGAATCAACCTGCCCTGAACGCAGAATATACGTACAATCCGAAAAGATTAGACCAAAGCCTAGACAATATTCGGTTGAATTTACGTTCTCCTGGCATGCGGTGTGAGCAAGACTTCAAGGACATATGGGGAGTAATATAAGGAATACAAGAAATTCACGAGCTCATCGGTGTCCCACAAACTCTGTCATACAAAGTGACTTTAGGGGGTATACATGTGCTCGCGAGGTAGAATAAACCTATCGAAAAAAGACATATCCGAAGCACCCTTTTTGGCGTATTATTCTACCTTTTCATTACCAACAATACCGCAGAGCAGACCACAGACAACCACACAAGAGATATTTGGGCCAAATTCTTTAACAACGAGCTTAAGACATGTAATATTTCTTTCGCGAACTTTCGTCTTCACGGATTTTAAGGCTTTGACCGCACTTAAACTGTCGAAGAGTATAAAATATTCGTCTAATATTCAACATAATAAATCATGCCAATTGAGCTGCATTAAAAACAAAACAAAATTTCTTCATCGAAACCACCATCTATTACGGTGCCTACTGACTCGCAATCGATCGTCAAAAAGGTACGTCTTGTAAGTTAAATCAATTTATGTTCTAACAAAACTTATACGGAGGGAGGTTCGAACGTTCTGTGCTCCTCGGGACTGTGTTTGTCGACCATTGCGTTAGCGAGGGAAAATATTGCAAAGGTATACACTACACGCACACACACCCAAGCATTACATGTTTTGAGGGTGGTTTTCCCGGCAGCTAAGGCAAAGGATGAAGAATAGCCTAAGCAAGGGAAAATCGTTCATGTCCGTGATGTTCGTTGTCATGTGCGCCGTCAACGACGTGCATTGAATGCAAAGTGTGTTCCCGCATGAAAAGCACACTAGAGGCCGGGTATGTATGGTAGAAGGTTTAAGCGAGTTTACACGCGACGAGTCCTTTAGGATGCCTTACGTTGTGATGTTTATCATATGCTCGCAATGTGTAGAACACTGCGGCTTGCCCTTGCTTCCTTGAAACCTCTAATACACACTCGATCAGAGAACAAAGTCCCCGACGTAGTAGTGGGATAAACGCGTGGTAAGGTAACGTCGCGACAGGTTTAATGGGGCCGTTCGTGTTCCGTTCAATACCGTTCCCACAGTGGTTTACAGTAATTGTACATGCTTTGCCACGCAACGTTTGTCCGAATAGTGCTACGGTCCTTTTACTGACTGGACATCATTATTTTCCCTTCAGGTCTTCAACGTCATCCTTGCGGTTGACCTGTTTTAAAGCTTCATCCCGATAACAGTAACAAGGTTAGAATAAGCTCAAGTGCAGCATATGCGTGTACGGACGTAGACAGCAAAAAGTCTGCAAAAAAGGGAATGTCAGTTAAATATAGTAGCTCCGCTCTGCTCTGGGCTGGAGAAGACAATCACTTGAACTCGGAACTCCCCGGTTTCGATTAAGTTTTTGGTTCTGACTTTGATTCCTTTTTCGTAATCCATTCTGATTCTAGAAAATTCCACAAACAGAAACGAAGTATGTTGGATTTCCAAAACCAGATGATGGCTAGGACGAAGGATTTGTAAACAAAATTTTCGTTGAGTCATAAGCCGATAAAGGTGTCAAGCCAAAGATTTTCAATTCCAGGCGATCTCACCACACTAGACGGGCATCAAATGACGCATGAATACACCAAGACGAAGTGCACAAAACTGCAGTACAGTGTCAGAAGATATTCAGACGAATACAAGAGTATTGTTGGCTTCGTCTTGTTCGTAAACATATTATTTGAAGTTCAACTTGTCATCCAGTATCACACATAGGTCACGAATAGATACGGACAAGAGAAGTTTGAGACAGTGAATAATTACACAAACTAGGACTACGAGAGTGAGAGAAGAAAATGACAGAAATTTAAGACGGGCATAAAGAAAGAAAGTTTAAAGAAACATCTCATAGAAAAGGAATCCAGACAGTTCTGAAGCAAAGAACAATCATTAATGCAAGAAATAGTACGGAAAATGCTAATGTCATCAGTATACGGCAGATGTAATGATCTGTCGGAAGGAACATTACAAACATCATTCACAAACAAGCCAGGCAACCGATTTTAAGAATGAAACAGCATCTGATTCTGGAATCGATTACAATTTTGAAGTTTGATTTCGGAATCAATTTCTTACCTTTCCGGAATCCTATCCGGACCGTTCCTCCGTAGTGAGGACTGACCATCCAACTAAGTGGTATCGGCAAGTCTGGTAAACCAATTGATGGCCGGGGTATAGATCGTTCATCCACGAAGAAGAAGTGCTATGAACTAATCATACATTTCTCGATAAATGCCCTTATGGTTTTTCTTCTGGCCTTTTTTTTTGTCTTCTGCATTGATTATGATGAAGCATAGCAACATTGTATCACCCTAGTAAAATACTGCTCTCAACAGTTCTTTAGGTTGTTAAATTCGTTCACCAGACTGGAACACGTTGCATCATGCCATTTCCATAATGAAATTCTCGACTCATTTGCATTGGCGTTGCTGCAATATGAAGTCACATACCTCCCTCAAACTAATCAATTTTCCTTTTTAAGAAACAGCATTCGATGCTCACTAGGTGCCTTCCATCCCAAACTGGCCTCATTGACTCATAGGAATGTTTACTTTCAATTATTGTAGTTTTTTTCCTATCTTGTTTGGGACTCCAACCGATGATTTGTCACCTTACGATCCAACACAGTTTCCACTTGGTCGCAAAAATCATCCAAAGTTCCATTGCCCTTCGTTCTTCTCATGCCTCTAGTTCAACGCATCTACTATAAACGATGTAGTGAACAAGGTTTCGATTCTGCGCATAATTCAGACAGCCTTCTGCACCGTAGCTGTCCTATCTGTCCTGCGTATGAAATCCCAGCTGTGCGGGTAATGAGGCAAAGGCCGAAAGCAAACAAAACCCCAAGAAAGTAACGGCCGCCCGGGGACAGAACGAACGGGCACACAGGAAGGTGTAATTGTTTGATTATTAATATTACGCAAGCAAACTTGCCATGAAGATGATGCTGCCTGAAATGTGCAAAATTCATACACACAGTGGTGTTTGCTGGACAGCTTCAATGTCCGGAACAAATGAATTTTAAATTAATTTACCCTGCCAAGACGTTTAATGAATGGTAAATGCCGTGTAATAGAGAATACAAACACAGCGATGTGCCCACGCGTGCAAACTTCTTTTATTTCCAGTTTAGTTTCGGCACTTTGTAACGTGGTGGTGGCGGAATTTCATCAATTCTGGGCGAAGCACTCTGCCAAACTCCCGAACACACTGATCAATCAATAAAACTTCGATCCAACAGTAGCCGAAGCCGATGACCAGCTTTTTTCGACCACGGATGGGTACGTTATGTTTCAGGCAAAATGCCGCAATAGGTTGGAAAAAAAACGTGCCCCGTTTAGCGGTTCCTTCTGCAACGTCAACCGTACATTCTCTTCTTAAGGCTCGCAGTGAGGAAGCCGCCGGCAGCAGCGAGGCAGCACTTACAATGCGGCATTAAACGAATCCTTTTTAGCTTTCCATTTCGATAGTACTGCCCCGTGTGGAGCACATGTGGAGGTGGAGGTGGTTGTCGTGCTTAGTTGTAGACTGGTTTGTGAGTTGATGGAATTTTCCGCCCTTTCCTGCTTCGAATCACTTCGAGGGAGTTTGACAAAAATGTTCACCGAAATGTCGAGGAGGAAAACTTTTAAGCGACTAAAGGAGGGTAAACCATACAACATTGCTCCTCTTATCACATTGCTATCGTTCAATAAACGTAGAATTATGTAGATTTATCCTTCTCGAGAACATTTCGGCGCATATCATTCTCTGATGAAATAGTTAGTACAGCTATCCCATCCACTTACAGTATTATTTGTTTGGAGACATCAATTGCTTGCTCTATTCCTTCTGTCTGCATCCGCAACCTGTCGGAATTGTGTGCCGTTGCACTGTGCACTTACATCCGCGGCTTTTGGATGATGGTTCCAGCTTGAAGTACCTCCCATTTCCATAGGACATTTTGTAGCATCATCGCTTCCGCTACCACCGGGACGTTCTCTAGAGGGATGCCACCGTTTAGTGCTGCTTCCGACCAAACTGCTGCCGACAACGGCGTGTTGCAACGTGTCGACAAATTGTCAGCAGCTTTTCACCATTATTATGCACTATCCTTGGGGCGACAGCATCCTTTCGCACAGGTATGCATGATGGATGGTGTGCACATGGTACAGAGATGGGCACAAAGCGTGGTTTTGGTCGGAATCGATTCCGACATCAGATTCTGTTTCTGAGTTAGAGTCGGATCCAGAATCCAAATCGATTTACAAGGACTCATTAAATATTCTTTTGTGTTTCAAGTCGGCAGTCATATTTTGGCTTGAAATTAAAGATGTTTACACTACAAATCATCTGTTCAGACGATCCGTTCACGAACAAACTAAGTCAAAAAAAACTAGTTAGCACAGGCCAGGCCAGAGAGACCCTCCAGTTCTTCTAGGCCAATCGTACCAACACCTCTCAAACTGTAATTCAATATGAGCAAGATGGACAAGCCTATTATCTGTAGCCACTATTATTAATACACCGAAAAAGGCAGACAGAAACGAACACGACTCCGTCAATTGATTCTGGACATAGAATTAATTCACGATAACGGACCATCACCAAGTACACACTGGTATGATGCTAAAACGATGACTGCTCTGTCTCTCCCTAGAAAGCCTCCTCCAGTTGACGTAACAAAATAGTACTTGACACATTTCGCGTTTGTGATGGGCGCTCTAGTCGGCTGCAAGTCCTGTTATATGTATCCATCTAGTTCCATAGTGACGGTGTTAAGTAATGTGGATCAAATTAGACTGTTATTAAATTGAATACTCTTCTACCAAACATGCAATTAGTTTATTTATTGCTTCGGATGATGTAAATTGTTTCGTTTTGATTTTTTTAATGGTAGCAATGGTATACAGTTTGAATAATACGAGTATATGATGATGATGTTGAGCCTCATATCCCTGCATGCAAGTGAGAAGGGCGAAGTTATCGAAATTATAATATAGCGCTTAGTGATGTTCTAAGGTTGACCGAATACTAGAATTCTTTGTAAGGTCTACTTCACGCGCACTTGGTTCATTCACTATTATATCATAAGGTACTAAACAGACAACAAGAAGCACTATACAAACAAATCCTCTTCATCACTAATTCACACCATGTTGTTAAAAGCTATCTGCTAGAAAGAAAACAAATACTAATATAACATAACATAAAACATATATGCGAAAGTTATTTTTACATAGACTACACAGGGTCCGTCCGGGAACCTGCCAAAGTCCACTGATTCCTTAAATTATCTGTCAAATCATTAAAGAATTGAATGCCTGTAAAGAAATGGAAATTCCTTGCCGGCGAAGTCATGTAGGCTTGGCACACGAGGCTCTTTTATTGTGGTGATGACTATGTGGTAATATTCCGGTTCGAAGCTTGTCCATTGCCGGATATTCGCAGCATAACACACGAGGAAGTATGCCTTCCACAGTTTGTAAATGTTGGTGCCTAAGCATAACCAGAAATTGCTTGCGCAAAAGTCGAGATGAGGTGTAACTAACCATAGTTGATTTTTTTCTTTCCTGTTAGCTAGAGCAACAGTTAGCCGATGATCTTACGTTTATCCTAAATATTTTATCCCAAAAACTTTTTCGAGTATCTCTTCTTCTTGTTGGCTTAACGACCTTGCTAGGCCAAAGTCTAGACTACGGTGATTTGAACCCCGGGAACTGGCGTGTTTTATAATCGAATGGCTTACTAAGCTTGTTTATACCTCGTAGTTGAGTCCTCACTATAGACAAATAATCCGGATGGGGATTTGAAATCGGTTACTGCCGCTTGAATACTGTACACCGCTATCACTTCGATCACAATAATAAGTTTGGTATTGATTTTGGAACCGAAATTTGTGAAATTCTGTATTTCTTATTGAAGAACCATATTCACGCGATTCTTCCCCTAAAGCAACCTGACAAGACCCATTCGGTCGGCAGTTTATCCTTGAAGTCTTCTTTCCAGTGTGGATAGACCTGCCAAACAGGATTGCAACCAAACCATGTTTTGCATTCGATTTTGGCCAGCTTTCATATCGTAATGCAAATTTAATACTGTATCGATGCATAGCATCCGAGGTGTTAGGTTTGTGTGTCTTGTGAATGTGTTCTATACCAAAAAGACTAAAAACCATTCCACCTACTTTCGGGGTGTTGTGCCAAAATGCAGCAACCGCATGTTTTGGTTGCTTGTCGGTGGCTTTCTTGTCATCGTTTCACTTACCACCACAATCAGAAGGCGTTACGATGTGGAATTGAGCTTGGAAGCATTAGGATTATTAACGGCTTAATTGGAAATAGAGTGGTGTGAACAGTTTTGGTCCCGTTGGGAGCATTTTTTGGCGCGAACTTTAAACAATATGCAACAGTTGAAATCCGTGTTTAAATCTATTGATTTTTTAAATATTGCAAAGTGTCCATGAAATGAAAACATTACAAATTTATCATACTATACATAATCTTTAATGTTTTTTTCTGTTGTGGTTTATTGCAGATCAAAAGGAGTTGGCCATCGAACTGTACCGAAAAGGCATTCTGGAGCTGGAGCGTGGCATCGCCGTCGAGTGCTGGGGTGGCCGTGGAGAAGTGTGGGAACGTGCACAGCGTCTGCACGATAAAATGCAAACCAATCTGTCGATGGCACGCGACCGGTTGCAGTTTCTAGGTATGGTAGTCGAAACACGTGTGTATGTATAAGGAAAAGGATTTTTTTTCCAAAGGTGGCAATGGCCTACATCATTCATGCTCTATCTTCAATGCTGTAAACTGTTGCTTTTTGAATAGAAGAGGCCTATAAAGGATGTAGCTAAACATTCTTATGCACTATTAATATGTACATATAAAATAAGGGATTTAGTCTTTCGTCTGTGGAGTAGCAAAAGCATGTGAAATGATTGCATGAAATTATTTATTTTTATTTAAATTTGTTTTTTCCTTTGTGTTTTGCTTGCGTTAAGTTTAAGCTGTCGTCATCAGCTAGTTTGTCTTTTTATTTTATCCTTCCCATTCCACCCGTTCTCCTACCAGAACTTATGCTGGAAGCCAAACGACTTGAGTTGATCGAAAGCAAACAAAATGAGCAAAATCATAAGCACCACTCTACTATAAGGCGTCAGAACACGTTCACACTCGGTACCGAAGATGACAGTGCCGTACACCACCACCATAATCCATCCACCGTTACCACCGAACATGGTGGATCATCATCAGCGTTTGCGGCGTCGTCCTCGACGTCCTCGAAAGACGTTACCGGCCAACGAGAGCAGCAAACGTACGAACGAAAGTTTAAGCTGCCCATGTTCATTCCCTCTAGCCTCAACGTTGCTAGCAGCCGGAAAAGTCCCACCGTTCTTCGGGAAGGTCCTTATCGGGAAGCAAAATCAAAACTGTACAATACCGAAAACAAGATCGTATCGTTTAATGAAAATTGTGCCACTTTTGGACCATCATCCGGCACTACGACGGTAACGTCAAAGGGGACGCCAAGGACAGCGTCGGCGGTTGAACCTTCTCCACATGCATTGACCACTAAACAGAACAACAACGAAGGTAAGCTCTCTCACTCTCTACATAACACCAACAACGTTCATTAAAGAGACAGTTTGTGTACCAACAATAGCTAGAGAGACGTGTTATGTACGCGAAATCGTCAAAACAATCATCGAAGAGGGAAAAAACGTTTTACAGACCTTCGGAGGGATGGTAAACATCATAGCTTATGCAGGGTATTCCGGAGATTTTTGACGCATATTCCCATACATTTTTGATTTCATCCCGTGGTTTTCTAAGCGCTTTCTTATGTATTTTTAGAAAAGGTTCATATTTTTTATATTATTTTAATACTATAATCTTTTGCAAAACATATTTAGATTCATCCCAAATGTTAGTTTAATCAAAATCAGTTATATAGATACAAAAATATTTATAGTGTATATTTATAGTGACATGGGATCGAGCATGACTTGGGTTCTTATCCCAAACGGACCGATCCTCCATAATTACGACTGATTATCCAACTACGTGGTATCGATGATAGTCCATCAGAAGGCCGGCGTGACCTGGATCTGGAATGTCGTTAAGCATAGAAAAAGAAGTATATAATCGTTAAAAGTACCTTGGGATAAATCCTTACGGCTATAGGAAAGCGTTAATAATATGTAGGATATCCTTGTAAAATCCTCTACAGATGTCAAAAATCCTTGCAAAATTCACTTAAGATGAATGTCGATGGGGCGGCCCGTTGGTAAAGGCGACAGCGGCGCCGGTCTCCAAACGGCAGGACCGGAGTTCAAATCCCATCCGGACCATCCACCAGTAGTGAGGACTGACTATCCAACTACGTGGTATGGGCAGTCTAGAAAGGAAGGAATGTCGAAAAACAAAAAAATGCTTAGGGACATTATGAACCCAGCAAGTTATTTTCATATCGTCCAAAACATTATAGCATTATTTAAGGGAAACAAAAGAGAAAAGTAAGATTTCTACTAGTGTATTCAGTGAAGGATATTATCACTAAGTAGAATGTTTAATAATGTTAAAATATGTAACTATAATCAAGGTACATTCGACTGCCGATCCTTAGTAGAAGCTGGTGTTCATACGGCAGGACCAGGAATTAATTCCCATCCGAATTGTACCTCAGTAGTGAGGACTTGACTATCCAACTACGTGGCATCATCAAGTCTCGCCTTTAAATAGTCTTCAGGGCCCTAACAGATCGTTAAGCCAAGACGAAAATCTTCCGATTGCATAAAGTAATCGAAACATTATCCCAAATTTGACCAAAAGTCCTTAGCTTTAGCTGAACTAACCTACCCTTTCGCAAGGATCAATTGGACTAGGAACGCCACCTTCTGGAATGTAGATTTATTGCAGTAAGAGATTAATTAAATGTAGAAAATGGCTCGTTAGTTCTTATTCCTTTCCATTCGCCCTAAACCTATTAATTTAATTCACCAGAACACCCCTTTTTTATTAGCTGAATATTTGCATGTCGAATGTAATCAATTTTTTATTTGTAATGTTAAACCGTTAAACCGTAGCAATGTGCAAACCGTTCCGTTTCGCTAAATCCACTCACCACACTCGGAAACCTTGATTTCCGTTTTATAATTACACAACTTCCCAACCACCCTGTTGTTTCCTGCCAGGCAAGAATTCACCTAACCCTACACAGGAGCACTTGGGCACGATGTACTGATTAACCCAACTGCTACTTCTCACCTCGTTATTTTTGTTTCTTTTCTCTTTTTTATTTCGTCCTTTTGCTGGATCTCGGGACGTGTGTGTGTGTGTCGGTTATAAAACTTCATCACCACGGCGTTCTAAACGACAGCATCCGGGCGGAAATTAACCGTCGGCTACAAGCGTCCCGGCAATCTGGGGGTGATGAATAAATCACAAACCCTCCCACGAAGCATGGGCGGTACCCGTACGACACCGACCGGCACGGGAGTAGGTGGCATTGCCGGCGGGCTGGGGAATGGAGCAACCTACGGAAGCAGCACCGCTGGCGGTGGTGCAGGCATGCCAAAAATTGTGCCAAAACCGGCAGCAACACCCCCTGCCATCAGACGGCAATTTTCGGTAAGTGCCATAAAACAGATCGTCTTCATACATACGCGGCACTGGCGGCAGTTTCAATCCTCCCTTCTACACTGGGTTTTTACAGATTCCTGGAAGTTCGCCAGTACGCAAGGCAAGCAATGGCTACGGTAGCAAGAATACGCCACCACCACCACGCTCAAAAACTCCTCTCGCCGGTCAGCAGCAACCTCAGCCACAACAACCACAAATTTCCGTCAAGGGCGTTGAACCGAAGCTAGTACAAATCATCATGGACGAGATTGTGGAGGGTGGTGCGAAGGTACAGTGGCAGGATATTGCGGGCCAGGAGGTAGCAAAACAGGCCCTCCAGGAGATGGTGATTTTACCGTCGGTACGGCCCGAACTTTTCACCGGACTGCGTACACCAGCCAAGGGTTTGCTCTTGTTCGGACCGCCGGGCAATGGGAAAACGTTACTCGCACGTGCCGTAGCCACCGAATGTTCCGCGACATTCTTTAGCATCTCGGCCGCAACGCTCACGAGCAAGTACGTAGGCGACGGGGAAAAGCTGGTCCGTGCATTATTTGCCGTGGCACGCGAACTACAGCCGTCGATAATTTTCATCGACGAAGTCGACTCGGTACTGTCGGAGCGTAACAGCAACGAGCATGAGGCAACGCGCCGACTTAAAACTGAATTCTTGGTACAGTTCGACGGTCTGCCAGCTAACTCGGAGGTGGACAAAATAGTAGTGATGGCGGCGACCAATCGACCCCAGGAGCTGGATGAGGCAGCACTGCGTCGGTTTCCGAAGCGCGTGTACGTTACCCTGCCCGATCGTGATACCCGCGAGCTGTTGCTGAGACGATTGCTGCAAAAGCAGGGCAGTCCGCTAAGTGATTCGGAATTGGCACAGTTGGCACTGCTGACGGAAGGATACTCTGGATCGGATTTAACCGCACTGGCACGGGATGCAGCACTGGAACCGATTCGAGGTACGGAAGGATAGTTAGGAGCACAAGGCAAAATTATCGTAAAATATCTCATTATTCTTCTTCTTGTAGAGCTTAACGTGGAAGAGGTCAAAAATATGGATCCTACCAAGCTGCGTAGCATCCGGGAGAGTGATTTTCACAACTCGCTCAAACGCATACGGCGCTCTGTGGCGCCACAAAGTTTAGCGGCGTACGAGAAGTGGTTACAGGACTTTGGTGACGTTACACTGTAAAGGCTCCCACCAAGGCTCCAAGAAGCTGAAGCTAATCCACCTCGCTGATGCCATAAGTGTGCACAAATCGTTGGAATCGTTGGAAAGAAAGAGAGTCCAGACGCAACCTCTCACCTGACATATGACGGCTTTTAATGATTTGCTTTCTTCTGTTAAACGACCTCTCGTCGTGTGAGTCAAAAAGCCGTAATAATTGTGTTATCGGTTGCGTTCTTTTCCTTGGTTGTGAATAGTCGGCAAAGGTTACAAGCAAAAAAAAACTGCAAGACTATTAGATGTTACGTGTGTGTGTACTATATTAGTAGTTTTTTTCGTGCTTCGTGCTAATTTCGTTACTCAAAAATGCCAACATCTTTCACATGTCGCCTTGACATCCGCATAGTTTAGTTATTCGAATGTATATTTCTGTCTATATGTAATGGTTAAGCACAAACGACACATTGTAAAATCAACTCTCGATCAATGCTGATCGGTGCTGATAGGTTGGTGGCTAATGTGCCATGGTGGTTTACACTCCTCCCGAAACATCGCAAGTTCTCCTATAGCCTATAGTCGTCAAAAAGAGGGATACTTCTGTTGGAACATGTAATGAACAGTGAAGTGTGGTAAATAGAGGCAAAAAACATAATGGTAACGTCCCAGTTGGGCGCAAGGCGCATTATCCTTGCTAAGGTATATGTGGAAAACAGGAAAGGACTTCTATTAGTTATGATCGCGCAGTGTAAAAATGAAAAGAAAATCCAGAAAATGAATTTTTATTGGTTTTGATTATTTTTTCTATTGCTTTTTATAATTATAATAAGTGGGTTTTAGATGTTTTCGATACTTTTCAATTTACGTTTTATATCATAAGATACAGAGCTTGCCTGTTGATGATGTAAATGCATCAATGATTTTGGTCAACACTGTCAACATTGTTTACCATGTCATCTGAAGCCATTAAAAGGTAATTTAGTTTAGTCTACCGTTTCATCTGTCTACCATAATCATTGATGATTTATCATGTAAAAAACCTCGATAAAAAGAAGGTTAGCATCAGAAGCCTATTGGTTATTTGGCAGCCTTTCCATAATATTTTCTCTCTTTTAAAAAAATTACCCTTGTACAATAAAATACGGTGAAGTACAATGAAACATAACGAAAAGCACAAAATTAGCCTCTTTTCAGTTGATAAAATTTGTCGTTGCTTTGCGCGTAACTATTGATATAACCATTTAGTAAAATAAATTGTACATTCCGGCGCCTTGCTGCTGCTGCCAGCCATTTCGAATAATGCGCAAAACTTTTTATTTCCCTTTTATTTCATATGAAACAGTTGCCTTGAAATTCAACCGAACAAAAGCCTGAAATGTTTGGTAAAAATCAAAACACTAACACAAGTAACGAAACAAAATCAAACCATTCAATATTCGCTTTTAATGATGCCATCATCATAATCATCATCATCCGCACCATTTAGGGGTACCAATAGTATTACTCATTCATTTGCATCAAGCTTACACGACGTGTGACCGCTGGAGCTTCCGGAGTGCTGCCCTGCCCGCACACAAAACCATAACCATTACAATTAAAAGACAACCATGGTAAAATCATAATACCGCCAAAGCAAATGCCTCAAGCAATCACACAAATTTGTCGATATTAGTGCATCGGAGGACGGTGTTTTTCCTCTGATGCAATCAACGATCGAGGGGTGCGTGCATTTTAGCATAGAACAGGAAAAAAAAAATCATCGATAAAAATACAAAATACATTTAAATAGTTTGCTGCTGAAAGGAGTTCTAAGGAGACAGTCAACCATTTGTACAAACACCAAATACGATTGTGAGGCACGCGATTTGGCCAAACCAAAAAAAGCAGCATGGCGATGACACGATGGTCGTGCTCTCCCTCTTAGCTAGGCGTTCAAGTCACCCGGTAAAATTAGGCTGCTTTACAAAGAGACTCCACATTCGGGTTGGGTGATTTTTGCTTTTATTTTGCGAGAAGTTATCAGCTCATTCCATCCAAAAGACGATTTGTAGAGTAAGCCAATCCGTCGTAGCGTTTAAAAAGGTAGTGTGTCCCCCAGTTGCCAGTTGTTAATATCTTCTGTCCCTTTACTTTTTCTTCTTCAACACAATCTTAGCGAAATATTTGTGCAGTTTTTAATAAGCAAAGTAGTAATTGATCTGGTGCAGAAGTTAACCGTTTATTCTGATTAGCATACACTACACAGCTCGACTGTGACAGCTTTTCGGGTCATCTTTCCATAGGGGAATCCTTCGAGCAGCTGGCGCGTATCGTGGGCAGTAGAGTAGTGTAATATGGCAAGGAAAATCATTTTAGCACTTGCTTTTTTTTTGCAATCAAACAAACCCAGTAAAGGAGTAAAGACACAGTCACATACAAATACACTAATTAGATTTCATAAAAAGTGTGGAAAATGAACAAAACAAATTGAACGAACAAAGTTAAATGAAACCACGCCACAAAATAAACGATAATCCAAAAAATTAAAACCATTGTGTTTATTTATTTATTTAATAACAACAATTGTCTTATTGGTGGAGTCAATAAGGCGGGTGCGGTAGTGGGTAATGGAAAGTAGGAAGTCACGTATTTGGTTGATCCTTATTAAATGAGACGCACGCTCTTAATGAAGGACCATTACGGCCAAAAATGTTGGATAAAGATAGAAGTTTTTTTGCCGAAGTCGACGAGAAGGAACGTTGAGTTCCGGGGAAAGGATATGAAGTAAGACTGCTTATGCGAATTTCCAGATACAATATCGGTCAGGACCAGCAATCGTTTACCGAAGAGAATGTTGATCTCCCATCTAGATGCTGACCGTCAATTCGTTGTAATGTACGTCCATTTTAAACCGAAGCATTTGATCGTGTCCCTCGTCGTATTTCCTCGCCTGATCCTGATCCTGAGACTTGGCTTACTTACTTACTTACTTTGCAGTCTTGACCTGCCGCAGCAGAATCCGGAACTGCTCACGGTCCCGCGCCGTCGTCCGCCAATCCGTTATCCCGGCCATGATGGCGGATGATTCTACGCCATCCTCCCACCTCAATCTGGGCTTACCACGCCTCCTCTGTCCGTGTGGACGGCCAAAAAGGACGGTGAGTTCGTCGTACAGTTCGTACTGCTCGTCGTTGTACGTCGTGCTACGTCTGTTTTGGGCAGGGTCCATGTCTCATAGGCGTTTATGAGTACTGAGACTTGACAGCGTACAAAAAACGTTTACGCGTTGAGCACACCGAAAGAACTTGAACCCAGGTCACCGACTACCGACCCTATCCAAGTCAGTGTCAGGTCGGTGGAGGGCTGGAAAGTCTTGAGATAAGATAAGATCACATGCTCAGAACCTATTCGTTTCCTCAATCTCCTCTAAATAGCATCGTCGGCCTCAACCTGCTTTCTTCTCTGCTTGCTTTCTTCCCTGCTTGGTATACGTTCCATCCCGTATACTCCGATCCCGTCTTAGCCGGACCAAAACGTCGTACGCAATTTGCCAGAAATGTCCTTATACTAATGTGTGTACGAATTTTCAACTGTTTCGCTAACTTATTTAATTATTTTTATCGTCTTCGTACTCGTAATGTCTAGTCCTGTGTACCCATGTATGTTTTCCCTTTTTACCTTTTTAAGTTAAGATTAGCTTTTAAGAATTTTTGTTAATTCTATTAATGGAAAACGAAACAAATGCATTAAATTGAATATGAGAGCACCGGGGGATGGTGTATCCTTGGAGGTATTAGAGAGCGTCGAGAGGAAGCCAGCAACCAGCAGAGACCTCACTCTGGTATCCAGATTACGCTGCCGCCCATGGTGGAGCCAACCTCATCAGCAGTAAAGCGCCTTTAGACATAATAGGTCTCGTATTTCAGACGCCATACGAGTTGATATAATCACAACAACATAGTTGATATGATCATTAAACGAAAGGTACAGCAAGATCTTATGTGAGGGACACTCTACTTATTACTTAAACTTACTAACTTACATATATGATTAGCCTTTTGAAGATACATCAACCGGCAAAAGCATCATCGAAGCATTGGAGGGAGTGGAAGTCTCAAGACGAAGAAAAAGGTACAGCAAAACTTTATATCGTCAGCGTACAGTAGACATCCGTTCGATGGGAAACATTTGATGCAGTCCGAGAAGAAAAGGGAGAACAGTAAAGGACTCAAGACGCCACCCTGAGGAACACCAGACTTGCCAATGAACGGCTATGAGAGAACCCTCTCAGCCCTTGCCCTTCGGGAAGGAAAAGAGCCAGAAAAGCTAGGTTCCACTGAGCCCCATTCATTCGAGCTTGGCCAAGAGCAGTTTGTGGGATAAGCAGTCGAACACTACCTTGGAGTCGGTATAAATGGCATGACCTGTTTACCAGCAAACGAGCAACATTCGAGATGAACTGACTCTTCTCTTGAAGTTCGGTATCATCTAGGCCTGCTCTCCAGAGCGAAGGACATGCTCCAAAATTAACCGACCTAGTAAATACGATCAGCACTGAGGAGGGAATACCGTCAGGACCGGAAGAGAAGGAGCGCTTCAGCAGAGCAAGTGCAGTGAGTATCTGTGGTGTATAAATCCAAACAAATCTCCTTGGGATCCTAACCAATGTTAATGCGCGTTTCTTTCGTAACAAAAAACATTCCAATGTTTTATTTTTGTTTTTTTTATCCATTTCATTCATCATTCAGCTCTCCTTACCTCTCACTTCACTCACACACACACACGTTTATTACTTCTTTCCTTCCCTTTTACATCGTTTACTATTTTCCTTTTCTTATTTCATTTTTAAAATAACTATAATAATTGATTCGTCGTCATTATCCAACCATCGTGTTTTTTTTCTTCTTTCTTACCACGCCTTTTCTTCCATTTTTTTGTTATTTTTTTGTGTTGTAGTTTTTCGTTTTTTTTTTAACTTTGTTTTGTTTAAGTTTCCAATTTTGTTTTGTATATCACACAGTTCTCTCATTTGCGCAAACCTTTTCCCAATCTTACCGTACACTATATACTCGCGCATCTTAACCTACTTGCATTTTTATCCTATTTCTATCCTTTTTTAATCCTGTCTTGCTGTGTTTGTCCTTCCCTTTCCCACCCGGGTGCATACATTACAGGTATACAGGCTGAGAGTCGGTAACAGTTTTTCATTTTTGTGTTGCTACTTTCGTTGTACCTGTCCCATTTCCCTTACCCTTTTTTTTGCACTCCTTTACACACCTCTTTTCTGCATCTTTCTTGTATGTCTTTTTGTCCTTTTCGGATCTCATGCTTCGCTATGCTTAATTTTCAAATAGTTTACCACTTAAAGAGTACGTTTACACTAAAGTTTGTTTTCTCTCCTTTTCGCTCTTTTTTTTTTTTTAATATTAATTCACTCATTTGCTCAATCTCGTTGCTTTCTAGTTGATGCAGAGGATGACGGAGAGCTGCTCCTTATAATGCTCATGTTTGCGCAGTTCCCACATACTCTCTTACATACATAAGAAGTTTTATATCTAGTTCATTACCGAAAATAGTAATTCTTAAATAATTGGCTTCCTTCTCCTTTTCTCACTTTCACTACCAAACCCTCTTCTCACACTCTTTCATCCCAATTGTTGGAGCATTCATTCCATCTTTTCACCCGCCTTTTAACTCTTTTAGTTATGTTTTGTGATAGTATAGTAACTTACTCACTAGGACAGAGCTTAACGGCTAGTTTTCTTAAAGAACTACTATCTCTTGCCTGCTCCCCCCCCCCCCCCCCCCCTTCCCGCCTTTACTACGGTCATCCAACCCCAATTGCAGTCCCGCAGTAGCACGTTTCCTTGGCTGATCTAATCCAGATCTCGCGACCACCATTCGATGATGTTGTTGTGTCTTCTCGTGTATCGTGTAACGGATTTCTCATCAAACTGGATGGTTCACACACCCACACATACATTCCGTTTTGTCCCGGTTTTGTAACATTGCCACCAGCGTTACCAGTTAGGAGGCAGAGTTTATTATTTAGCCTGCAGGCCCTACACAGCACACGAGCCTTTCAGTCGAGAGAAGTCGCCTACCACGTCTACAAACACTTAAGAGAACAGAAAACGGGTTGCGTTATAGAAGGAGAACAAAATCGGTTCAAAAGGAAAAAAAAAACATTTCACAATTATTACAAGTCACAATTTCCGTTCCCTTCCGTAAAACGCATTCCCTGTTGTGTAGGCCCTACTACTAAACAAGCAACAACAACAAAAAACGTAGAATATAATCTTGTACACTGGAGTGATTTGGCCACTGCTGCTGCTTTTCTTCTCTCTTTATTTCTTTGTGTTGCTTTTTTATTATTAAATTCACACACACACGCACGCAAACACACCCAAAGGACCTCTCGCCCTCCCTTTCTTTTTACGTTTCAAATTCCCCCATTATCCCAACCCCGCTAAATGGAAGATTTTGGGAACTTCTTTTCCTGACACACTTTCTCATCAACAACCTGTTTTTTTTTTTGTCGAAACGCAACACAGAGTTTAAAAATCTGTCAACATAATATGCAAAGCGAATGGTACCGAACCACTCCTTTCCTTTCGTTTCCTGAGATGCATATTCTGCGCTGGGTTACGGAGGCATCGCCGCCCAGTCCAGAAAACCCTCCAATATCTGTTTCCCTCGTACGTATCCGTTTTATTTAACCTATCGTGTGCGCAATGGCCTCGCTCTTTCTATGCCGCCGCCTGCAAGCATTCATTATTGAATCAATTCAAAAACCTAGTTGTCCAATCCAACCAGGATATTCGTCCAAAGAATCTCTATTGTTCTCGCGTGGGTTGTGTCTTACTTATTTACTGTTATTTAGCTAATAACTTACATGTGACCGCGCGGCACACAAACTTACAACACAATAGTAGTTTTTCACATCCCCACGCGCGCGTGCCACATCGATTTTTCATCCACGTGGTGACCTTTTTTTTGTCGTTTTTGTCTGTTTTTTTTCTGTTCTTGTCTATTCCATATCCAAATTTTCTCTAACCATCGTCCTAGATTCTCTTCGCTAGTGAAAGAGGTATTTTTCGTAGTTGTTGTGTGTGTTGTGCGTTTAATTGGTATAATAAATATATCACCGCCAGCCTTCGTTCTCTGCACAAAAAAAAAAAAAACATTCGTCATTTGCCAAACTTCTTTATAGCAGTACAGGTCTCCTGATGTGTTGCAGTAGCAAAGCACGTTATCTCGAACCTCTTTACTTTTGGATTTTCTTGGCTTGTAAAGCACCCAGCAGCATTAGCATCGTCATTTTACTACGTACGTTTCCCTATGCAACCATAAATTCGTCGGCCTAGGAAGAGAAAATGCAAGTGGTAGCAGTGGTGGTTCTGTTCATTGCTTCGCTCTTTTTTGGAATTGCTTTACCAAAACCAGCTCGCGCATAAAAGAAGATAAGAGCGGATAAAATGATCCTCCTTGTCTTCTATATATTTGCAACCCATTCAAGCATCCTTTCGCAGTCGGTAATAGCAACACGTACTAGAGTTCCCCTTTTGCATACCAACACGGCGGCACACTGCATAGAACACAACCTTCATCAAACTGGGCGGGTGCGCGTGTGTTGCTGCCAAATAATGCAATTTAAAAAAAGGGGGATTTTGTTACCCTTTTTTCTAGTGCAGCAGATGGGTTACCCGAAAACAACCGCGCCTTTGTTACCTTTTTTTCTGGTTGGTGGTGTCTGTGAATTTGAAAGTGCAACACAAAAAGCAATGAAACGCAATCCTTTGTGTTCTTAGTTTTCCATCTCTGTCTTTCCGGTCTTCTAGTAACTGGTTTTCATTCAATGTTTTGCGGCTATCTGGTTTAGAGGAACATCGTTGTCATTTTTGCTCACTGAGAGCAGTGTTTTAAAACAAAAATTTTAATCGAATGCAAATGTGCAACCCGATACCGACTGTAGTTCACACCGGTAGATGGAAAGACGATCAAGCATCGATGGATCAAAGGTGACAATATTAAACATAGGGTGTGTGTGTTTGTGTGTGTGTGTCTTACGTTAATGATCCGTACTACTACTAGAGTTTACAAATCACTCGTAAAAAGTATTCTGCAGTGTAAGACAAAGTCACAATGCGCTGGGAGTTGAAAAACTTATCCAAAAGCTGTGATTGATTTTACATTTGAATATTTTTGTTGCACCTTTCTGCTGTAGGCGAGTCTTCGGCTTCGAGACTTTGCCCTTCACTTGCACCATTAGTTGTAAATGAGCTGCTGTGGTTGCACGCAACATCGTCCTGTTGATCTGTACTTGCACTGTAATCCAAATCCGTCGTCGCCTGATGCTCCATCAAACGAACTTTTGCAGGCCTAGCCATCGCTGATGGGTCGTGATCGTCATCATTCAAAATTAGCTTGTGCTTTTGCAAAGGTCGACCGCTTTCAAGTCTCGCGGTAATGACGCCTTGGTCATTGTTATTTGTACAGTCGTCTGGGATCTGGTATTCCCCCAGTTGTGGAATGGAGGGCGGAATACCATCCTCAACGAACGCGGATGTTACTATTGCCGTGCTTTGATCTGCTCCTGTCCCTGTTGCTGACAAACCAGCATTTCTAGTAAAGCTAGAGTGTGGAAGAACTCCCTCGCTATCTCCACTGTTGCTGATATAAGGTTCATTGCTTTGTATTTTTGTTATCATCGGCATCAACACGGTTGACATTGGCGAAATAAAATCACCACCACCACTACCACCACTGGCCTTCGACGATGATGAGGACGGAGACAGACCATCGGCAGTAGCCCGATGGGGAAGATTAACCATACCAATGGTATCGTTATGGCTATTACTATTAAGACTACTAACACTACTACTAGTACTACTACCGGTGGACGACGTCGATAGTAACATTACCGAGGGTACCGGCGAGGCTAGCGTTGCGATCGCACTTGTCGCCCCAACGGTAGCAGCTAACGTGCACACGGTCGTATCCGTTCCGCCATCGCTGGAAGAAACTAAAACTGATGGAATGCTGCTCGTGGCGCAGGCTTCAACGGTCGTCACCGTACAATTTCGCACGCCCGACGACGTAGTAGTGGATGGAACTATGCTCTCAACGACGTTTGTTTGCGTTTTGCTTGATAGTGCTTTTTTCGTCCTAAAGGCGTTCATTGGCAGGAATGCTGTCGCCGCCGGTGTCTGATAGTGTTGGGAATGACGATATGGGCGCTGCTGTTGTTGGGCTGCGGTTGCTGCGGCCGCTGCTGCGATAGCCACCGCTATCGCATTTGCCGTCGTCATTTGGTGTGCAGAGGACTGTTGCGCCGTGTACGTCGACGGATTGAGTGGAAGACGTTGATGACGATGATGGGTGCCACCTAAAAGCAGAGTGCTTCCACCGCCTCCATCGTTTACTCCGTTCGAGTGAGCCACCATTAGCTGGGAGGACGAAACCACCGTTGCTGAAGGCTGTCGTTGGATGCCTTTATTATTAAAAGCGGCAACCATTGCCGCAACAGTCGAGCTGTTTTTAGTGGAACTATTATTGCCGAGCAGTAGGGATCCCACACTATTGTTGGTACCGGCAGCAGACGATACGGACAGACTGTCGATTGCGTTCGAAGGTAACAAAGATCCTGATGCAACGGAAGGAACGGGCAGGTTGGGCAGCAAGCAAAAGTTGGTTTTGCTATTGCCGGCCATTGCTGACGGCGGCGGTGAAACTAGGTTTAGGAGGCTGTTGTTAAACTTTTTCATATTACTGATACTACTAGCGTGGTTCTTGGAATTGTGAGCGCTTGGTTTTATGCCGGTGCTGATGTCGTTGCTGGTGGTGTAATTTTTCAATAGTTCTCATTGCGTTTGGAACTGCGGCAACGGTGCATACATCACGGGTTGCTGTGAGGATGCTGCAGCCGCTGCTGCTGCTGCTGCCGCCGCCGCACCATTCGTTGCTACCGTCGGGACGGTTTGCATGCCCCAGCCAGCCGCCATGTTTGGTTGCATCATACGGTAGCCTACGGAAGTAAAGAAAACTTAGCATTAAATTTCGCGTTATTGCTAGAATACTGCGCGTGCACATGCTATACAGATGGACAATTGTTTGTTATATTCATTTTTTGTTTTATCTCTATTGTTGCGAACTGCTTTTTTGTCTTAACAAACTTTAAGTTCAGGCTGGCCGTGTAATGGCTTGCAAGTAGTGATGGGTAAATTCTCAAATATCGTGCATTCGGATTCCGAAGGAGCTTCGACTCCGAAACTTTACTAAGGGGGGGGGGGGGGGGGAGGGGGGGGAGGGTTGGGTAAGGAAAGCTATTTGAATTTCGGCTCTGATTCCAAAGAAAAATCCCAAAAGAAATTGACTCCGGAGCAACCTTCTGTTGCTCCACTCGGGATTTTTTTTCCGGAGTGGCATCCAATTTTTATACGTCTGAGTCGAAGTGTATTCATGAATCCACTCCGGAGTTTCCAATACTACTTGCTAGACTTATTACCACGTAACCGAAATGCTACGAAGGACAGTATACACATTACGGTATGGACGGTATGGAGTATGGATGGATTTCGATACCCATTCCAGCCGATTGAAGACCGGAGTAATAGTAGGCCTCGGCCCCCGGACCGCGCACGTTGAAAACTAAATTTTGCTTGTTAGTTTAACGATTTACTAGCTCACGTGTCGATCATACAATGGCTTACTAGACACACTCAAAACATTGTTACGCATTATTTACAAACCTGCTGTACCAGTTTGCTGTGGAGCTGCTGGAGCATAGGCGGTCGGGTAAGTGTAATACCCTTGCTGCATGTACTGTGTCTGTATCTGTGGGTATCCTCCCTAAAATGGCAACCAAGCAGTGAAATGTAAGCAACAAGTTGAATGATATCTTATGCACCGACTTCTACTTACCGGAAACCAGTACGCCATTTGACCGTAGGCTGCGGCCGAGTAAGGATACTGGGCACCGGCTGCAGCCGCCGCCGCCGTGGCCTGCGTAAGCTGTGGATTGGCACTGTGCTGCTGAGCGACGGCGGCAGCCGCAGCAGCAGCAGCAGCCGCCGCATTCGGCTGCATAGGCTGCAGAGGGCTGACGATGCCATTCATGCTCATGCCGATCATACCGGAGGCGGCAGCCGCTGCAATCGCGGATGCGTTCATGCCGTTACTGTTCACGTCCCCTCCATTCTCCTTGCCCCAGTAACACTTGACCGGATGTCCCTGAACCTCGCTGTTGTGTATACCTTCAATGGCGCGAGCGGCCGATTCTTTGCTCGCAAACCGGATAAACGCGTAGCCCTTGTCTTTGAACACTCGCGTGTCGTTGATGTGCCCAAACTGTGCGAAAAGTTTCTGTATCAGCTCGTCAGTTATTGCATTTGGCGGAAACCCGCCAAAATAGACAGTCGTGTTGGTTGGGCTGGTGTTGTTGTAGATTTCCTCAAAACCGGGTGTTTTGCCCGTTTTAATTCCTGGATGAACGTTGAAGAAAAGATAAACAGAACATAAACAGACGTTAATAAGATTCGCCCGTACCGTACAAGTTTTATGTCTACCACAAATCCTCTGGCTTACCTTTAGAGTTCTCTCTAGGTGCTGGCGGCTTCCGTGTCGACCAGTTCGTTCGGATCGACCTCGATCCAAGCCATTGACCGTTCATTATAGTGATCGCATTTTCTGCCTCGGCCTTCTTCACAAACGATACGAACGCGTACCCCCTGGATTTGAGCGTTTGGGGATCACGCACTATGCGACAGTTGGAGATTTCGCCAAATGGCGCGAACGCTTCCCGCAGCGTTTCTGTGTCAATTTCTGGGCTGAGATCGCCGACGAAAATGTGATGGTGTTGGCTCGTGTCCGTTTTCGGCTGATTTCCCGCGCTCGTTGCCCAGTTCACCCGGATTTCCTTCTTCAGAAACATGCGCTTGTTCATGGCCGAAAGTGCCGTCTGGGCCGACTGATGATTATCGTACTCGATAAAAGCGAATGGATCAATCGTACCTTCGCGTATAATTTTGCAACTCTTCACTGTGCCCATCTGACTGAACAGTGTGCATAGCAGCTCCTCCGTTACTGATGTGTCGAGGCTGCCCACGTACAGTGTCTTGGGATACGTATCGTCTGTCATTTTGCTAGGTTTCTATGCACCGTCAACACAGCCAACTTAGATCTCTCTGCTCAAAAGCCAACTCTGTGAATCTACTTGTTCACAGTTTTTTTTTTTCCCCCGGATGTTCCTGGGGAGGATTTTTCTTGTTTTACGAGAAGTTTAAGGTTTTTTGCTTTTAAATCTCCGGACACCGGATTCCAGCCTGACTTCAGTGAAGTTTTATCGTAATAGTGTGCAGCTGAACGACGACGACGACTACCACCATACACGCAAAATCCTACACACTTCGTTTGTGCTCCTTCCACGCACTTATGCACGCACATACACAAATACACACAAGCGCATATGTTTGACGTGCATTCGAGCAAGCGCGCGTACTTTGTAGCTACGGTATTTGGCCAATTTCGCTGAATGCTGCGATGCTTCTACACTAAATCAGTCGAGAGGAGAGCGTTGTGAGAGGACCTAAAAGTGGAACTTCTTATCCTTGGTGTTGTCTCTTTTGGGTACTTTTGGGTTCTTTTCTCGAACACCGAGGCCGCACTGCGTTTACTTCCGATTTTCTTCTTAATTTACGTTAGCTTTTTGCCGGTCACTTTTTGACAGAGCTGTGCGTTGTTTGAGCTGGGGGGCCCGCGGAAGAATATCCTTTTGGCAAGCCAGTACTCACTGTTCCCCGGTTTCTCCGAATGACTGTTCGCTTATTATCATTCACTACATGAGCACAAACACACACACACACGCACCAACAGCGGAAACACTACCGTGTCTCCTTACAAGAATTCACGACCGATTCGCAGATGCATCCAGATTTTCACGTTTTATCACCGGCAACTATTCGGTTGCGGAAAACTTTGTACCAGACTTTACTTTCTTTAACATCCCTAAAACGATAAGAAAATCTTAAATAATTTTTAAAAAAATATACACACACATAAAAGATATCTTTAACGCCATTCAAATCTGTATCAAACCGCGATTGTCACCTCATCCATCGAAATCTCACACATGCATATTGAGCCGTGTTGTATATGCCACTTTCGCCATTCTTTCCACCACTTTCTGTGTCCACTGCTTTTTCTTTGAACTCTCACGCACACAACGGCGCAAAGCTTTTACCTTCAAACATCCAATCTGCACCGCACTCTTCAGCGCGGGGCTCTCGCTCAAACAACATAACACTACCACTACCAACAAACACCATCGCACACTCTGTTGAGCACACAAAGCCCTGAATGCTCCCTATTTTCACCTCAAATCATATCTGTATCGTTCGCTCGGCAAGCGGATTATTATCACACAAACCGCACCGTATTTTGTAATTGCAAAGAAAGTACAAATCATTCCATTTTCGAAAGGATTTGTATATTCTTAACTCTGTCTGCGAACCTAACGGCGGCTAGAAGGCTGTCGCCCGGTTCAGCTGCAGCAGCTACTATACTGACCAACCACCACCACCACCACCATCTGCCCCTTTCTTTTTCCACCCAAAGGAACAAACACGTACCACCACCGCCAAAGTATTTCGATGCAGCTCCAAAGCCTGGAGTTGCGAGAGATAAGCGTATACCGTACGCTGTTGTTAATGTACTTCGTCGGCGGCTTAACTTCACTTTGCTGTGGCCCAAAAAAGCACACACAGCCCTGTTTTGCGGTACAGGCGGATAAAATGAAATATTCACTCTAACCGGACGGTCCGTACTCGTTTTCTCCCAATCTTCTTTCTTCACACTGCTTCGCTTCTTCTTCGTTAAAGTTCAATTGTGTACGCTAATGTTGGCAGTCATGTTTTGGCCCTGTGAAAAAGATATGTGGAATGTACCGGTTCATTCGGAAAATTTGTTTTTGGGGCCAAAAACACGCATTATTTATCAATTACCGTGTTTATATTATTTTTAATATATTATTTTGTGCTTAATAAAAATAAAATTCATTGCCAATGACAAATTTATTCGAAATTTTTGACAAAAGGTTGTGGTTGCAGTACTCACTTACCATGTTGTAAACGCAGGTTGAATGCAACGAACGCACATTGGGTCAAAGTAATTTTCTATTCTACCCTGTTTAGTTCATCAATGTACAGAAGCATCAGACCAGAATTTCACTATGTATTGTAGCGGGACGACAATTAATTAACAATGCCTCATTCCAAATGGTAAATGAGGTAATTTTACACTATAAAAACAAAACAATGGCCAGATGATGAACACCGTTTCTTGAGAAGAGAGAAAGATATACAAACACACACACGCGCCACCCGAAATGTCAATCAGACGTAAAATGGCTAGAAAGTACGAGAAAACAATACCAGTACGAATGAGAAAGCCATATCGTCTGCAACCAAATGTTTAGTGAAACGTTTTACGCATATAATGAAGTCGGTCATCGTCATCGTTCAATCACGATAAAAAAAAAACAGCTGCTCACCAGTATCCGGATTGTTTACACTGGTTGCATTTGCCGAAATAATTATGTGCAAAGAGTTTTAGCAGTGATCTCCTGAAGCCAGAAACTCGCCCATTTCGTCGCTGTCGCATTTCGTCGCGACGGAGAACGACGGGCTTATAGAAAGTCGATGTTATTGGTGTGTATATCAAGAATCTGTTTCTGTGTGTTTGGTTCGTTGACAAAATAGCAAAAAGAAAGTTACCAGCTTGTCAGCCGCTTTGTGCTTAACTTTCCCCCGAAACAAACAGCAAAAAACAAGCACGCGAGGAAGAACTCTCAAACCGTGATATGTGTGAATCGTAAACAAATGTTAGTCCTAGTGAAACGAACTCAAAGATGTGTCCCCGTTTCTGGCTCCAATTAATTCGGGACAACAGAAGCCATGTCCTGTAGATTACTGTGCTAAAAATCTTGTGGCTCTCTGCATACAACAAACATCCCTTCACCTTCAGCTTGCGACCATCTCCATCGATCGGGAACGCGGTCGTTGTACCCCGTGTGTCCGTTCCTGCCTATGGCTGCTGTTGCTGACGCTCAAAACCATTGCCGTCGTACGGCCACCATCACGACCACGACCATTGATCCTGGCGTCCGGAAAAGGGAAAAGCACAGTACAGGAAGTAACCGGTGGAGTAGAATCGTATCCGTAGCACGATAGAGAGCGTCCGTACGCAGCGGCTGGGCATCATTATGGATGGACCGCCGAAGGAAGCGGACGACGAAGAGCAGGTACATCCGCGTGTTATCATACACATTGATATGGACTATTTTTACGCTCAAGTAGAGGAGGTCCTGAATCCCGCCCTCAAGGATAAACCGTTTGCGGTAAAGCAACGGTTTTGTGTAGTAACGTCGAACTACATCGCGCGCCAGCATGGCATCAAGAAGCTGCAACCGGTGAAGGAAGCGTTGGCCATCTGTCCCGAGCTAGTGCTTATCAATGGCGAAGACATTACCAAGTACAAAGAGATGTCGGTGCGGATAAATGAAATTATGCATAGGTTTACACCGCACGTCGAAAAGCTCGGACTGGATGAGAACTATCTGGATGTGACGGAACTGATCGCGGAGCGGCTGGAACAGCTGGAAGCTACTGGTGACCTTGGGCAATTGAACAGCGTCGAGGGATTGATCCATCCACCACCGGATAGGACGGTATCCGAAACGGATCGAGACCTTTTCCGGCATTGTTGTACCTGCGGTTGTGATCGAAGACTGATTTTGGCAACGCACCTAGCGAAGGAGGTACGAGACAGCATATTTAAAGAGCTTGGACTTCGCTGCTGTGCTGGCATTGCACATAACAAGCTACTGGCAAAGCTGGTCGGTGCAGTGAACAAGCAGAACAAGCAAACGGTATTACTTCCCTCGCACGGGAGCACGTTTGTCGCATCACTCGGTTCGGTGCGTAGTCTTACCGGAATAGGGGAAAAAACGGCCCAAACGTTGGCCGACTGTTGTGGTATAAGCACCGTCACTGATCTGCAGTATATCGAGCTGGACAGGCTCACGAAGCATCTAGGCTACGAGCAGGCCGTCCGGTTGAAGCAACTCGCGTTTGGTCGTGACGATAGCGCCGTTAAGCAGACGGGCAAACCTAAATCCGTCGGGCTAGAAGATTCCTGTCCGTCCATCTCGGTACGGGCGGATGCGGAAGAAAAGTTTCGTCATTTGCTCGTGCGGCTGGTAAAAAACATCGCGGAAGATGGACGAGTACCGATCGCTATTAAGGTTACCGTTCGCAAGTACGATCTAGCGAAGCGAACCACACATCGGGAATCGAAGCAGGACAAATTAGTTCCCTCCATGTTTCGGCATGTTAATGGGCGGCTGCTGCTGGCAGACGGAGCCCAGGACAAAATTCTCGCCATCGTGATGAAAGTATTCGAGCGGATGGTTGATCTGCGCCAACCGTTCAATATTACGCTGCTTGGGCTTTCGTTTTTCAAATTTCAAGAACGACGCATCGGCAGCAAATCGATTGCGAACTTTCTGATCAAAAAGTCCGACATTGAGGTGCAGTCGATAACGAATCTGAGCAACGAATCGATTTCGCTCAGCGAACTTAGCTTCTGTTCGAACAAATCGTCCCTGTCCGCGATGGATTGTGAACCTTGCTGTTCGTCGGATGCAGGCTCGATTGCGTCCCTTTCCGGTTCGGAATCAGACGCTGAACCTTCGCCGAAAAAATCACGCCGGCTTATGTTTCCGACGTACCGGTACGAACCGGGGACGCAGGAACCGGACGAAACCACGCTAAGCAAGCTGCGTGTAGCGGATCTTCGATTGAATTCCAAAGAGTACGATCAGCAGGAACATCCGGCAACGGTGGTCGGGTCGCCCGGATTACCAATGGACGTTTCCACCCAAAGCGGACCGTCAAAGGTGTCTTCATTCTTCCGAGAGCGTATGGCCGCCACCACTGTGTCCGAACCAGTCCAGAGTCGCTCAACTCAGCCCGTGTGTAGTAAAATGGAGGTTGGCGTTTCACCGACAACCAACGACATTCCCAGCAGCGTCGGAACCGAAAGGGACCATACGGCTAGTGGTAAAAATCACAGCAAAAGTACAAATCTGCTGCCTCCGAACGTAGACCCAGAAGTGTTCCATGCACTGCCGGATGATGTACAGCAGGAACTGCTCAGTAATTGGCGAAGGGCTAATGGTGGCATGATGACTGGTGGCAGTGGAGGGATCGTCGGGATCGGCAGTCCGGCCAGTACAAGCCCCAACAGTACTCACAACAATTCCACCACTAGTAGTAGTAGTAGTAGTAACAGTACCACAACAACAAACGCTGCCACATCCGGTAAGGGTAGCTCTAAAAATACGTTACATCGCTACTTCGTTAAAAACACGTAGCGCATCGTTATTTCGTATCATCTCGTAGAAGTTTTTTTGTGAGTGCATCAGATTGTCCTCATTTGTGGCGCACCACACAACTCCCCAAAAGTTTAAGATGGCTTTTTTAAACGTTGAGTTGGTGCAGTTAATTTGTTTCGCATTGCGCTCTCTATTTCCTTTTCATTGTAAAAGCGTCGGAAAATGCTACATTTTAAGAATCCTCCTAACAAAAGTAGTGAAAGAATTATTTGTTGATATCTTAATTTCGTGTTCCGTTTTTTTTGTGTGGTGAGTGTTGATTTAAGTATTTGAAAGATTTTTTTTACTTTAATTTGTTTTTACTGTTGAGAGTCTTGTTCACCCCTTTTTTCGTGCGTTCTTGTCTAATTTATCTTTATACTATCAGTGAGAACCACAACCCACATTCGCTAACTATTTGTCTGTATTGCTCAACATTATTATTGTACATACATTACATTAATTCAACTTTTCATCGTACAATAATAGCGGATTCTCTGATTTTTTGCGTATCATTCATTTACACAAAATCATTCCCGCCGGACAAGTATAAGGAGCGAGAGGGATAGAGAGAAGAAGAGAATCAAAATGTTTAATAGAGAAACAAGAAATGGAAAACTATATAACAATTTGTTAAACAAAAATTTACCTGCCGATTTGTTTCATTTTCGCATCCGACAAAATACGTTTGCGTTTGCTCACCGTTGACTTAGTATTATATTGCATCGTTCACAGATTTTATCCTGCTCCGAAACTAAATATCTCCGGCACCGCTGACACAGAGGTTTGTCCGATTTTTTCACCGCGACGGTAAATCGATTTTCACCTGCGGATGCTTTAAGCAGAGTCACTGCACCAACTTGTAGCAATTCACAGAGTTCTGTCGAGCGGTCAGATTCATTCCTAGTCGGATGGAGCAGTGATAGGAGTGTAAGATCACTATCGTTACATTCGATTGCCACTTCTAGCAACCACGTGTTCACGTTTAGCTGTGCCTGCTGATAAACGGAATGGCGCAGCTCGAGGGCACACTCAACAGCCGTTGCCGAGCGTGGGTCAGCAAGCGGTGAAACATCCGGTGTGTGTTGACGATTCGATTTATAGAAATAATCTTTCTCTGTAAGATAGAAAGAAAAATTTTAATTAATTTTAAACAAATTAATACTTTTCAGGATTTTCTTTACCGTAATACATCCAGCTTTCTTCCACCAGGAATGGAACGATTGGCCACAACACTTTTGATACTATCCGATAGGTAGCATCGAGAATCGCTTTCAGATTGCTGTGCTCTTCGCTAGTGCCACAGTACAACCGATCCTTTATCACATGCAGATACAGCCCGGACAGTGTCGTTTGGCAGAAGTTGAGAATGATTGCGGTTGCCTTATTATGCTGGTACGAGTCGTACAGTGCAAATACGGTGCGATGGAACGATTCTAGCTGCTGCAAGTAATACCGGTCAATGTGGTGTAGACGATCCGGTTGTATTTTGGCGCACCTTCGCGAATTATCCGCACCGTCCGGTGCTACAACACCGAGCAAGAATTTCAAAATTCCCCGCAACTTTTGAACATTTTCCGCCGAAGTCCCGAGCAGTTTGTGGCTTACAGGGATGGATGTATTTTGGGTCGCGTGTGCACAAACCCACCACCGTAAGGCATCGCAACCATACTGTTGGGCAATCTGTCTGGGACAGATAACATTGCCAAGCGATTTCGACATTTTCATCCCATTTTCATCAACTGCGAATCCGTGCACGAAAATCGCTTTGTACGGTGCCGTTCCGCGGGCGGCCACGCTGGTAAGCAAGGACGATTGAAACCAGCCAGTAAATTGATCTATTCCCTCGAGATATAAATCAGCGACACGGTCGTTGCCCAACACCGACAACCACGAGACACCGGAATCGAACCATATGTCAAGAATGTCCTTCCCTTTCTCCAGCCTGTTGGGACTGCCGAGCTGATGGAGCAGTCCGGCGGGTACGAGGTCTTCTAGCGTACTCGTCCACCAGAAATCTATCGTAGATTCTCGCTTTAGACGATCTTCGATGATAGTGAGCAAGTCTTTGCTAACGATCGGTTCCTTGGTCACTGTATCATACAGCACCGGAATCGGAACGCCCCAGGCACGTTGCCGCGAAATACACCAGTACGGTCGTTTACTAAGCTGTCCTTCGATTACTTTTTTGCTCACCTCCGAAGATGTGTGAGGATAGATGTCAACCTTCCGGATCTCCTCCAGAGCTCGCTCTTTAAGCCGGTTCGTATCGATAAACCACTGATCACTGGCACGTAACATAACCGGGCGCTTCGTACGCCAATCGATAGGGTACGAGTGTACAATGGAGCTTAATTTCAGCACGCAATCTTTCAGCGCCTCCGTCACCAAAGTGTTTCCCTCGGTAAGTGCGTACTTTCCTCGCAAAAATGGCGGTGCGTGGTCATTGTACAGCCCCCGTTCGTTGATAAGATTCTCGATGGATATTTTACGCTCCAAGCATACGAGAAAATCTTCCGGACCATGTGCAGGGGCCGTATGTACCAGACCGGTACCCTTCTCCGCTTTAACGTGCGATGCAGGAAGGAATGGCAATATTTTGTCCCGCTGCAAGGGATGATGGTATTTTAAAGCTGCTAAAGCTGTACCCGGGATGGTTTGAAGTACCGCAAGCGAACTTTCCAACTGTTCACCTAAATAAGCTACGAGATCTGTTCCGACGAGCAACAACTCACCGGACGATGATGATCGTACGAGACTGTAATTCAGTGCGGGATTGTAGCAAATGGCCTGATTGGCGGGTAAAGTCCAAGGAGTGGTAGTCCATATGACAGCAAACACCTGTTCGCTTGTCAGCTGTTGTTGGTCAATCGCCGAACAACTTGATCCACGGTTTTCTAACGCCACCTTTAAATAAAGCGATGGACTTTGGTGTGCCTCATCGTACTCTAGCTCTGCTTCCGCCAATGCTGACTGTGACGAGGGTGACCAATAGACGGGTTTTAAATCACGATAAATCAACTTCCGCTGGTACAGCTCATAAAACAATTGCAACTGTGCGCTAATGTACGAAGCATCCAACGAACGATAGTATCCACGGTCTTCATTCCAGGCACCCGTCACGCCCCAATATTCGAATCCCGCCTTCTGTTTTGCTATCGTTTCCAGTGCAAACTGTCGGGCAGTGGTACGAATCTCATGTTCCGTTTTGATACTTTCACCCGGCACCTTGTGCTTCTTGCGATTGAACGCTTCCAGCGCCTTCAGTTCGATCGGCAATCCGTGACAATCCCAGCCCGGTACATAATGCACCCGTGTGCCGCTCACCATTTTGTGCTTCAGTATAAGGTCCTTCAAGATTTTGTTCACCGCATGGCCCATGTGTAGATCCCCATTGGCGTAGGGTGGTCCATCGTGTAGAATAAATTCATTCTCTGCCGGTAGATCATTTCGGTTCCAGCTGTACAGCTCACTCAAACAAGTCTAAAAGGAAAACCCTACCCATCAGTGCAAATTCTTTCATAATCCTTTCTTGCATCTTGCACTTTGTTGCCGTGGCTAACATAATCATACTACCTTCCGCAGCTGATTCTCCACCTCGGTTCGCTTTTCCACACTCAGTCGGGCCGGAAACTTTGTTTTCGGTAAATTTATTGTGCCAGTGTATTTGACCTCCGCTTTCGGGACACTTTTCGTAGAGAAAAAGCGCCGGGTTTCTCGGCATCGGAAAGTCCATCCGAACCTCGTTAGTAACATTTCGCACACAAATTATGCACCGATTGCACTACGGCGCAGTGCAGGTATGTCCCCAGGAGTAAAATATCACATCTCACTATGGTGAGAAAAGTCTGTTCAGTAAAGTGAGAGGCAAAATTTTGTTCCTAGGGGCATCTGCCCACTATAGTGAGAAATCAGACTGTTCCTAGGGGGATTTCTAATGTCATCAAATGCATCTGTCAAAACGGTGCCGGTGGTGTGCAATTGATTGAACCGAGAACGAGAATCGGAAATCAAAACATAGTCGGCATTGTACATAAAAACAGCAGTCCCAGAAAAATGCCCAAAGAAACAGAACCCGCCGATGGCAAGCTGAAGGTACTCGCGCTCCACGGTTACCGACAGAATGCGGATACATTTAAAGCCAAGCTCGGATCGTTTCGCAAGTTCCTGAACAAGTATGTAGAGTTTGTGTTTGTTTCGGCACCCCACACGGCAGCACCACTCGAGGCTGGCAGCGATCCCGACCCCAGCCAACGGAGCTGGTGGTTCAACAAGGAGGACCGCACCTTTAAGGGCACCAACCAGGGCGGGCCGGCGTACGGGTTTGATGAAAGTTTGCGACTGGTGGAGAAAACTTGGCAAACCGAAGGATGTCATGGTTTATTAGGATTTTCACAAGGCGCCTGCTTTGTTGGCTTGTTGTGCGATTTAAGTGCTAGGGGAATGACTACGATGAAACCGCAGTTTGCCGTGCTTGCTTCCGGCTTTCGATCGGGCAGTTTAGTGCATTTAAATTACTACGAAAACAAAATACAGGTACCATCGCTTCACATTTACGGAGAGACGGATGAAATCATTACGAAAGGTAAGAGGGGTCCCCTACAAAATGAAGATAGAAAACGTGGCTGATTATCGCTTTATGTTTTTTTTTTGTCATAGATATGTCTGAATCTCTATCGGAAACGTTTCTCGATCCGGAAATCGTTACCCATCCGGGAGGTCACTACTTCCCGGCTCAAGCTGCGCTAAAGGAAACGTACATCGAGTTTTTCCGCGACCAATTACAACAACATCTTGAAGCCAAAGAACTGCAAAACGCAACGGAAGCGAACAGTTTTCACATTGAAGAACCGGCAGATCTAGAAGCACCGCCAGAGCATAGCGAAAGTGATTCGGATTCTGATTAATATAGAAAAAAGAAACACAGTCAACGTTATTAAAAGTTTGACTTCCAGTAAGTTCTATCGATTTCTCCCTAACTCCTTCATTTCAGTTCCATAATTTAATTACTCAAAACCATACGAATAAAATTACCCAAAAAAAAAAAGGAAGCAAAAGGTGAAAGATATACTATCCCTTTGTATGTGTATATACGTGTAGAGGCAGCTTAGTGGCATCCTAGCGAGTCCTGCAATTAGTGGTGCTGTATGCTGCAATAAATGATTCAAAAATTCATAAAGCGGTTAACATCATACGGTGTGTATTACGGATATTTTGTTTTCTCTTTTAGCGATAATGGATACGCTCGAAAGGACACAAAAATAACCCCTTCGGCGTCCAGAATTGCCACACAGTCCACGATCATAGAAGAGAAAACTATTAAGCTGCTAAATACAATATTCTCAGCCACTGGGTGGGCCAACGACAAATTTCGTTCGTTGAAGAGAGGACACACAGACACAATACATACTAATAGTAGTTAATAGAAAAGGATTTTAACTGTAAAGAATGAACGCGTTCGAACGGGTGTGTGGGGAGGATGCCACTGAGCTTAGTCTCCAAGGTGTGTAAGTAACTAAAGTGAGCGTAAATGTGTGTTAAAAACGACAATAAGAGCGTTTCCTGCTGCATGTTTCGAATCGGTTTTCGACGGGGTGGCTATATGACGCGAAAGAGGATACTTTGGCGTTAGAAGGCGCCATGTGTGCAAGGAAAAGAGAGAAAGATACAGTAATAATGAACGAAATAATAAAAAAAGATAAACACATCCCAATCTCTAGCTTTGGCCTCTTTAGGCGAGTTGATCTTGGCCATTTGCGGTGTCCTGGTTTTTCATCACATCCGGTAGATCGGGTGGCAACGAGTAGGGCGTCAGCTCGAGCGATTCAAAATCGCCGTTTTCGCGTATGGCTAAACCAAGCTGGGCGGGACATTGCGCTTTCGCCGTCACGACCGTGATCCCGCAATCCTGCAGCGTTTTATCGTCGTCCATTAGCATGTTGTCTTTGTTGTATAGTCGCTGATCGCGGGGAGGCACTTTGAGTATTCCTTCGATCATTTTCTTCAGCTCGTACACCGGCGTCGTCTCTTTGGCATCGGTGAAAATCGTTGTCTTCTTCCGCCGGATCATCATAAATACATCCTGGGGGGAAGTGTGAAAGCTTCTATTACTAACGGCATTGAACTTTAAATTACTAATCTCTCGATTGGACACTTTTTTTTCGATAAGCAGTAGGAATTGTTGCCGGCGTTGTGTATGTATGTGTGTGCGTGCAAATTAGGAGGGTGAGGTGGAGGGGAGGACCGCTCCACATAGATGATATGGCGCCGGCGTATATACAATAATACTTCGCGATAGAAAACGGTGACGAACCGGATCGGCCAAAGTTCATCGAGTTGCCCCATCATGCGTTCGCCGCTTACGCGATCTTATCAGTATCGAAACCTTAAGCTGGAAGGGAACCTCTCATAACCGTCTTTTTTGTGGTTGTCTATGCACGATGCATTTAGCCTAATTGTACAATCTTTTGCGCAACCCGTATTTCCACCGCAATGCCAATGTTTGAACGCACCGTGAATAGTCAAAATTTATAAACGCCGTCCACTGGTGACACTTACCATTTTGTCAAAGTAATTCACTACTGCTGCTGCGGCGTCTATCCTTCTCTTTCGCACACGCTGTGTCCTTTGATGCACTTAGTAAACTTTGTGCAAGCGTTCCTTTCCCGGGAAGATACTGCGGCCAGGGATTGTTTTCGGTCGTCTATGACTGCTTTCCTTCACCTCCGGAACTACAGATACACTGTGCTGGCTGCTGCTGCACCTACAGTTTACTGATTAGCGCCCAACAAAAAAAATCGATCCTGGAACCAAACGTCACACACATGAATAATCAGCATCAGTTCAATGCAACGCGGGAGAACAGCGTTTCTAAAGGTATGCTGTAGATAAAACGCGGTTTGGACTGTGCTACTTTTTAACAAATTCCGGCGTAAATCTGTAGAAAATGAACAATAATTTACCTGCTTCGTTCCGACTGAATCGCCTGGTGCTTCTTTTATTTTTCTTTCCTCTCTTTCTCCCGTTCTCACTCTACCACCTGATGTCACTTTGACAAGCAGTGACAAACATAATTGCAAATACAGGCAAGGCTTGTGTTGCGAAGCGAAATAATTCTACACGTTTTAAAAGATTTATTTAAAATACACGACATGGCCATGATTACGAAAAAGCTGAATATATACATAAGTTAAGCTATCAAAAGCAGTTTTGTTGTTGTTCTTATTCTCCTTCGCCAGCTCAGGGCTGAGTACGTAGCATAATCATGGCCAGGGCGCCAATCCGTTTCCAGGGCAGTTGGTCTTGGGCTGTAGTCTTCCAACCACGGCTGAATCCGATTTCCGACATGTTCAGGACTTCGCCTGAACCACCAAACAAACTAGCTGTACTCATCTACGCCTCATGCCGAACAGGCCACCGTGAAGCAACATTTCCCACAGGGGTATGAATCTTGCTTCCACATCACGTGCCGGTCATCGAATCCTTGCAATTTTGACTTCCCTCAGGATATCAGCATCAACAAAACAGCTTAGCTAGGTCGTGGTTCATTCTCTTCGCCATACCGCCAAAGATAGTCATTAGCACCCGCCGTTCGAAAATGGCGAGCGCATTGGAGTCCTGCGTCAGTACAGACTAGGACTCGTACCCGTACAGGAATACGGATCGTGCGCTCCTTGAATCTTCTGGATCGCAGGAGCTTGTGGAGCCTTGCGTCGTTGTCCGAAGTCATGATCGTGCTAAGGTAGCAACTCTTTTACCACCTACCTACCACCCACCTCAAGATAATCGTCGTCAATTGACGCTCTGCTTCCGAAACGGACTCTATTACGGTTAGAGCATACGGCAATCAGGTACCTTGTCTTCGTCGCATTGATCCTCAATCCAATCCTATCTGCCTCGCGTTTCAATTTTGTTAGCAATTTCAAAATTTGGAAAATCGTCAACCGTTTTAAAGATTTTTTTTTGCAAAATTTTGTACAACAATTTCACGCTTTACATTTTTAGTCCTAGATTTCATAAAAAAGTTAAAACATTTGGTTGCAACTTATTCCAGACTTTTGGTTAGATTAAAAAAATCATGGTTGTGTCATTTACCATCCGTCGTAATTCGCATGAGGAGCACCCATTGTGCAGACGGATGTCAAACATTTTAATCTTTGCCCTCTCTTTCTTTCTCGTCATTTAATTCCCGATGATGTGATCAAAGCAGAAAGAGAGAGGGAGAGCGCACCTGCAAAGAAAAAGAAATATCAATCGTCTGAGGTAAACGTTTGATGAAACGTTTGCTTAGTTCTTATCCGTCAGGCATTTCCAATCTCGAATTCTGCGTAAGTGGTTGGCTGGTAAAGTTCGTATTCAAGATTATATTACTGTAAATTGATTTTCCCCTTCGTAGTCTTGCTAGAAGAAAAGATACAACCAGACACCGAGACGATCTAGTATCGATTTTGGCCCAATCTTACTGAACCAGTGTGTATTTGTTGTGGATATTGCAAGAGCTCTTATTGATTTTTTTACTTCTTTACTTTCGCTATCGCTCCTTTCATTTGCCGTGTGTTTTTGTAAGAAGTTTTTGTGTACGGTTCCTTCCTAGCAGTCATCTTTACTTATACAAACAGTAGAAAACTGTAAATCGTGTAAAATAAGTCCAGAGTTCCTTTCGATAAAACACATTTTGCTAGCATTAAAACTGCACCGAACGGCAGGTCACATGACCTGGCGGTTCCGAATCTTGTTGGTGTAGCGCTTATTGCGTTTGTGAGATAAACGTTCCTTCCAAGCCTTCAGTGATCAGCTGACCCTTCTTTCGTTCAGTGCAACCGAAGCGAACGGGAACTGTCTGGACCTGCTTTCATTAATACGGATTATTTCGCCCTTTTTCAGCAGAACCGTCCCCAGGAAGCCAGCAGAAAAAGGGAATTCGACACAGCCCGTCACGAGAGAACGAGATAGAAAATGTCGAACCTGAAGAAAATCAGCGATGAGGACCGCGAGTCCAAATTCGGCTACGTTTTCGCCGTATCTGGTCCTGGTGAGTAAAAGACACATTTTCCTTTTTGTCGGTTGAGGATTAGGAATCGTAGCATAATTTGCATGTTTTTCATGCTGAAGCTGAAGAAATTTTCTTCTCTTCTCGTCTCTGTCATTTTGGAGATGTCGCTGGTCGCTAGCGCCTAGTCACATGACGTGTGAAATGGTATTGTGCTTGTGTTGATTACATTGCCATCGTAGTGTGCGTGTGTTATGAATCGGTTCATGTGATCTGTTTGTGAGGTGGTCGAAGGCGATTGTGTTTATCCATGTTTTTACAAAATAATCGTACAGAAATGCAGCAATCGGAAGGCAGATGGCAGCTGCTTGGTTGTTTAATGTACAAAAAGACAATTCCAGTTCGTTCTCCAGTTAAAATACTTATGTAACTTTGCTTACTTGTGGCATCGGAAGTCGGTCAGATGATGGGGGAGGCTCACTTTAACGCCATGTGATGTGTTTTGGTGTGGGACTGTATGAGGCCTTTTGAACAAAGTTTCCAAAATGTTGTGAAATAAAATGTATGCATCCAAATTATAGGAGTTTAAGTTAATAGCGCTTTAAGTTGGTTTGAATTGAAATGTAACGGAAAAAAATAATATTTTCTATTTTTTTTTCAAGTCGTGACGGCGGAACGTATGTCAGGTTCTGCTATGTACGAGCTGGTCCGCGTCGGATACTATGAGCTGGTCGGTGAGATTATTCGTCTGGAAGGTGACATGGCTACCATCCAGGTATACGAGGAAACGTCCGGTGTCACCGTTGGTGATCCAGTCTTGCGTACCGGCAAGCCACTGTCTGTGGAGCTTGGTCCAGGTATGTAGTTGAACATTCGGGTTGAAAATAACAATGAATGTACTGCAATACAACCATCTTCCTTGCAGGTATCATGGGCAGCATTTTTGACGGTATCCAGCGTCCGTTGAAAGACATCAATGAAATGACGAGCTCCATCTACATTCCCAAGGGTATTAACGTACCGTGCCTGTCGCGTACGCAGAGCTGGAGTTTCAATCCACTGAATGTGAAGGCGGGCTCCCACATCACCGGAGGCGATCTGTACGGTATTGTGCACGAGAACACACTTGTCAAGCACAAGCTGATGGTGCCACCGCGCGCCAAGGGTACCGTCAAGTACATTGCCCCCTCCGGCAACTACACCGTCGACGATGTGATCCTTGAGACGGAATTCGATGGTGAAATCAGCAAGTTCACCATGTTGCAGGTTTGGCCCGTGCGTCAGCCGCGTCCGGTGACGGAGAAGTTGCCCGCCAATCATCCGCTGCTAACTGGACAGCGTGTGCTGGATTCGCTGTTCCCTTGCGTCCAGGGCGGTACTACTGCCATTCCCGGTGCTTTCGGTTGTGGCAAAACTGTCATCTCACAGTCACTGTCCAAGTACTCCAACTCGGACGTTATCGTGTACGTCGGTTGCGGTGAGCGTGGTAACGAGATGTCTGAAGTATTGCGTGATTTCCCCGAGCTGTCGGTAGAGATCGATGGTGTGACGGAGTCGATTATGAAGCGTACCGCACTGGTAGCCAACACATCCAACATGCCTGTCGCTGCCCGTGAAGCTTCCATCTACACCGGTATCACGCTGTCCGAGTACTTCCGTGACATGGGTTACAACGTGTCGATGATGGCCGATTCGACCTCTCGATGGGCTGAGGCTTTGCGAGAAATTTCCGGTCGTCTTGCTGAGATGCCGGCCGATTCCGGTTATCCCGCTTACCTTGGTGCACGTTTGGCCTCGTTCTACGAGCGTGCCGGTCGCGTCAAGTGTCTTGGTAATCCGGAGCGCGAGGGTTCGGTGTCGATTGTCGGTGCCGTATCACCGCCCGGTGGTGATTTCTCCGATCCCGTTACCTCCGCCACTCTCGGTATTGTGCAGGTGTTCTGGGGTTTGGACAAGAAGCTGGCCCAGCGTAAGCACTTCCCATCGATTAACTGGTTGATTTCTTACAGGTGAGCAACTTACACGCGGTCGGTGGCGTTCAAAAGTTGAGACTAAAATTATGTTTTCTTCTTTTCGCACAGCAAGTACATGCGCGCTTTGGAAGATTTCTACGACAAAAACTTCCCCGAGTTTGTGCCGATGCGTACCAAGGTGAAGGAAATTCTGCAGGAGGAAGAAGATCTGTCCGAAATTGTACAGCTGGTCGGTAAGGCTTCGCTGGCTGAAACCGATAAGATTACGCTCGAGGTTGCCAAGCTGCTGAAGGACGATTTCCTGCAACAGAACTCGTACTCCGCGTACGATCGTTTCTGTCCGTTCTACAAGACCGTCGGTATGCTGAAGAACATGATCGGATTCTACGATATGGCGCGCCATGCCGTAGAAACGACTGCACAGTCCGAAAACAAGATCACCTGGAACGTGATTCGTGACTCGATGGGCAACATTTTGTATCAGCTGTCTTCGATGAAGTTCAAGGTAGGATTCACGCTAGAAGGATGAAATTGAATTCCCATCTCAATGCTTCCCCTTCTTTTATTGTAGGACCCAGTAAAAGATGGCGAACCGAAGATCAAGGCCGATTTCGATCAGCTGTACGAAGACATGCAGCAGGCATTCCGCAACCTAGAAGATTAAACGGTATATCACCCACCTTACGGAATGGAGTAGCAGCGTGTGCCAGGCATGTCAGGGGCGAAGATGTACTATTTACGATAAGATTCCTTTTACCGTGTTGCCAGCAACGACGCGCGATCCTTTGGGGAGAGGAATGTCGCGTGGTGGCTGTGTAACAACTAGTACCAAGCAACACATGAGACGTTATACATATATAAAAACGGCATATATGCTAAAAGTTTATGTACACAAGCACACAGATCCATGCAACAAGTATTCCACAGCGATAAATGTAGTCTTATCCTGCTAGATGGGGGTAACACTGAACAACATATTACAAACACTAACATCAAAAAGGGGATAATTGCAAATGTGTGTGTGTGTGTCCACATCTACAGCCTAGGGTACCGTGAGAGAGAGAGGAAATTTTTAATTTGTTTCCAACAGCCAGCAATCTATAAAAACGCGACACAAATGCAATCCTGCAGTGCATCAAACATCATCGTCCGCAAATAATGGATATCGTCTTCAACTTCTCCTATTCTCTCTAGTTGCTGATTGCTAAGATTAATTCTAATGCGAGACACCTTAAGAGAGTGTTGCGCAAAAACGTGGTCTATATTGGTGCGATTCAATGTAATTCGAATGCACAAAAACAAAATGGGGTATGCAATCAGTCAACAACAATCGCGTAACTTAATTCATAGCAGCTCTAGAGAGGGAAAGAGAGTAAATACAACAAGCAGGAATCGATCGAGGGATGATACAATGTCGTAAAACGTACAATAAGGAGAGCCGACTTATGTGTTATAATACTATATATATAATTTTTTGTTTTGTTGTTGCTCAGATAAAAATTCCTGTAGTAAAATGCGAATCACGTAGCGGTGGATTAGTCGCTAAACGCGCAAGTTTATATATACATAAATGAATAGACCTTTTAAGCGTATTTGAAACAAAGATAATCCTTTACAATCGGAGTATATAATAGTGGAATGTTTTTGGTTGAAACTCGCAGCTCGCTTCAACTGGAACGGGATTGTTTGGGCCACGTGTGTATTATTGAAGGAAAAACTTAACAAGAAAAACAAAAAGCGAAAACAAAACACACTGAGTTTTCAAACTTAGGAGAACGTTCCATTGAATGAAATTTTAATTATTTCGTTTGGAAGTGTTTCGAAGGGGTGGAAGATGTTTTCATTTAGTGTTTTCTTCATTTGATCATAGAATTTATTTCTCCGAGCATAGTTTTAGTAACTCTATTCTAGTAATCTGTTGATTTTCTTTCATGCCACATTTTATGTTTTTCGGTTTTTGTTCTCATTTTTCGCATCAAGCATCTGTTTGTTGCAGTATGAATTAGCCGTTTGTTTTGTTGGTAAATTGTTAATGTTGTACAATTGTTTTTTTTTAATTGCCTATCGCCAGCGCGCGCGAGCAATGTTTGTGTGCTAGGGAGTTTCATATTCATTGTCTGTACTGTTTCGAATCAGACAAGATTTTGGGATGTACGAACAAAGCGCAACTAGTTTTTGCCAGTGTCCATTGTGTGTTTTCTTTGTTCGCTCTTGTAAATGTCAATATTAACAAGGATTTAGCTCGTCCAGAAAGAGAACAACTGAACCACAACCACACTTTGTAGGTGCGGTGAGATGTCACTAGATTCGAAAGATGAAATAAAGCAAAAACGTCGGAAAATTTGCATTCCAAACCCAACATTGCATTGCGTATGTTTTCACACGACAGAACTTGGCGGTTCAAATCCCAAACGGACCGTCCCCACGTAGTGAGTGCTGACTATCCAAGTACGTGGTTATTGGCAAGTCTAACAATTCATTCGATGGCCGTTGTGTCCTACAAGTTCGTTAAGCCAAGAAGAAGAAGAAAAAGTATGCTTATCTTAAAAAAAACTTCTTCTCGGTTGCAATTTGCTCAACTTCTAACGACGGCGGCGGTGTTATCGTTAGGTAAACAAATGTCAATTCTTGACACCGGTTGATGATGATGCTGGAGAAGTAAACTAAGATAAGGTGATACAAAAAAGTAATCTTGCAAATTGTGGCTTAAACAAGATGTGCTCAAATTTATTCCCATTTTATCAAACAACACTTAATCCGACGAATATGTACAAAGCCTTTCCACTATATTCACAAAACAACACTGGTCCAATCCACCTCAGCTCATCGCTGTTCCAGTAGATTGACAACGTTAAAGTAAAGATTGTTCTTCGCTATCTCGATCGGCCGTTTGCCTTGCAGATTGCGTATGCTACGATCGGCACCGGCCTCCAGCAACATCTGCACCAGCTGCAAGTTGTTCTGTTCCACCGCGTAGTGTAGTGGCGTATCGCCACGGCTATCCTTAAGATCGACTATATCCGTGACCGTACAACGGCTGAGCAGCATCCGCACGATACGCAACCTGCGTTCGCGTGTTGCCAAATGTAGTGCCGTTGCACCGGACTTGAGCCGAATGGTGGGATTGACCTTGTGCTCCAACAGTACACGAACCATTTCCACGTTCCCATGCATGGCAGCCACGTGCAAGGCCGTGTAGCCTTCGCCATTGACGGCATTCAGGTCGACGCGCACACTGTCCGCAGTCGATTCTTCCGGTGGTTTTGCGGACAGTCCGAACGGTTTCCTTAGCAGATTGTAGAACTCGGACGATCGTCTTACGCACCGGTTGCAGGTACACAGTGGGTGACATAACTTCTCGTCCGTAGGATAACCCGCCGGCGGATGACTTCGTCCCGTGTGATTTTTCGCTGACTCCTCATCCAGCCCCAAATATACACAGGCCAGCTTTGTGTCCTGAGCGGCTATCGCTTCCAATGCTTTTTCTATACGCTTCATCTCCTCGATCGTACGCTGCTCGCGCATCTCTTCCGGTGCACCCTCACCGTCATTCGTATAGTCAAAATCTTCTGCGAAATAGACTGCCGTTTGGGGTACGGACGAAGCCTTGAGATTGGCATGGCCACGACCGAGCACGGCACGACGCCGCTGATCGTGCAGTGCATCGACGAGCAGTTTCGTAATGCGGACATTGTGTGCGTAGCGTATCGGCGTTGCACCGAGCTTGTTTACCACATCGACCCGGGCCGTGTACTCGAGCAACGTTTCGACGATATCGAGAAAGCCCCACTTGGCCGCATAATGCAGCGGCGTATGGCCCAGCTCGGTGGCCGCATTTACGTCGACGTAGATGCGCATATGTTCGGAAAAGTACAGCAACGCCTTAACACATCCACTGTGGCCATTTAGACACGCCAAATGGAGGGATGTGTGTGCATCGTTGCTGGTGCTGTTAATGTTAATTCCGGCATGTAGCAGCAGCAGTAGCAGATTCTGATGACCGTTCGCTGCGGCATAGTGCAGCGCGGTCCAGTTCTTTGCGTCGACAGCATTCACGTTCGGTTGGAGGGATAGGATGAGTGTGAGCAGTTTCGCATTGCCCAGGATGGCGGCGAGATGTATTGCGGCCTGGCCGAGCTGGTTTTGATCATCGATCGAGGGCAGATAGTAGTACCCGAGCTCGGTCGGAACGTTCCACAGCAGTGCCTGATTGTTGGTGACGTCCTGCAGCAGCTCCACTACCCTTGCCTCATCATCGTTACGCATCAGCTTTAGCAGATAGGTGAGAAAGTCGTCCGCATTGCGAAACTCTAGTTCGGTCGACACGGAATGATCGGTTGTAGGCGATCGCGGTTCAAAGTTGATACCGAGCCGTTGCGTACGGGTAATGCTTCCGCAGCTAATGTAGACGATGGCCGCTTCCAGTGTTGCGATTAGAAATCCATGCTCGCCCGTCTCGATGCGCTGCTCCCGAAATACGTTGTTAAACTGAAACTCCTTCAGAAATGTGATCGTCATGATCCAGTGCGTTAGGCCCGATTTTAGGATAAGAAAGATAAACAACGGAACGAGCTGATCAGCAGTAAGCGCATACTGCTGGCCCAACCCACCCTTGGCCAGCACTTCCATTACCTTCTGCAAACATCCGATCTTGTCGATCACCGTACGGGCATGGTCGATCTTCGCCAGCTCCTTCTTAGCCAACGGGATCAGTTCACCGTACCGTTGGGCAACCTCAAACTCCGTACAGTGCACATCACCCAAGTTGCGCATCGTTTTGTTGAACGCTTCCGACTGCTCCGTACGGCACACATCGATCACACTCTTCACATGATCGTACAGCTTATCCATCACGTACGTTTCGATGGCAACCTTCACGTTACCTCGCAGCAACATATCCCGCTGGCAGCGATCCTTCAGCTTACGATTCTGCAGTATCAATTCCAAACACTCGACGTAGATCATTTTCACTGCCGCCTTCTGCTCCTCAAACTGCCATCTACCAAAGTCACCGTTGGCCCGCACGAACTGCTGCACCTTCGCATCCATCCGTCCGAAGATATCTTTCTTCTTTGCCGCCGTCCGTATGAACTCAACCGCCTCCGTCAGGCTACCAATCCCTAGGAAACGGCCAAGCGAAAATTCATCCTCCCCATACACCCCATACTTCTTCATGTCATGCAGCGGACGCTCGATGCACCACACCTTGTACTTGAGCCCATCCCGGTAAAAGATTTCCTCAAACAGTATGCGCACCCGGACGTCCCCGAACGTGAGTGCTCGCTCGTCCAGCTTCAGCTGCAGAAAGTTCAGATTGAAGAAGTGCGTTTCCGGCAGCTCCTCGTTCGGGACGAGTATGTGCGCAAGGGCAAACTCCTGATCGACCAGACACTGTTCGCTGAACGAACCGAACCGGGGCACGCACACTATCCACCCTTCGACCGTGGCCGTCTCCAGGATGCTGTAATGGTCATTCACCAGCCGCCGATAGTAACCGTTGGCCGAGATGTCTTCGTCGTAATGCTGCAAATCCATCGTACACGTTGCGATCAGTGTTACGCGAAAACAAAAACGCCCCACTTGCACTCGCACTGGGTAACGGATGCGCGTCACTGGTAGGTGAAACTACCAGTTCACCCACGATTTTCACTCTCCACAAGCTCACACTCGATGTCGACGCAATTTACACAGCGAAACGATCCCGTCAAAATGGTGTTGCTTTTGCTGGAAAATCACACCGTCTGCGGGACATTTGTTCTGTGGTGTTGGAAATTTTTGGTCCAGAAAAACATGACGCTCGCTGACGAGCCGGAAGACACACAGTCAATCGTTTTTTTTTTCAACTATCACTTCCAACTATCTGAAAACAGCTCGCTTGTAAGGTATCACACACCCTTAACACTTGAGTCCAAACAACACCGTGTCTGCAGGATGGCTTCTTCCGTGCAGCAGTCTGTCACAAATGGTAGGATTCTTCCACAACACTTTCCATTCTCTTTTGGCTTTCCACCTTACGGTCCCGTCCGTGCAGCCAAGCAGATGCTCACCGTGTAACCTTCGCGTTGAAACTGTGAAACCGAAACCGCGAAGTCGAGTAACTGGTACACCCGCCCTCTCCCCCACCGGGTGTTCTCTTCCCTTCCCCACCGCAAGTGATTTCCCTTCTCTCGTCGGTTCCAATGCAGCAGTTACTGTGCTCGTCACCAGAGTCTTGTGGGGCTTCACTTATAAAACCGTGTCCAAACAACGACGACAATATCAGACGGCGAACACGCACGGTTCAGTGCACAACCCACTCCTGTGTGGTGCCACCAGCCACGGTGTAACCGTTCGCTTGACGATTGCTGGCACAATAGTTGTAGACCGATCGAGCCCACCGCAAGTGCTCACCACTATCGGTAGGTTTGTTTGTTTTTTCTCCTCTGTGTTGGCTTGAAAAGTTGAATAATTTCTTGAGTAAGATCATGAATGTGGCTGCTGATTATGAATCAGTGGAATGTGAGCGGCCGCTTTTGTTCGTACATTTCATTAATGGAAAAGAGAGAGAGAGGGAGAGAGTGTGTGCGAGAGAATGAAAACTGAGCGATAAGATAAAGTGAGAGCCACAAGTGGCGATCCTTTCGCTAAGCCCGTTCCCCAAAGCCACCGAAAAGGCACAGTCATGTGCAGAATAGTCTCGCAAAGCTTTGAAACAAGGTTTTGTGAAGAAAAGCTCTTACGTTTTATGTTTATATTTTATGAAAAAATTATATAAAATAATTTAATATATGATATGGTAGAAAATCGGGCGGCCTGGTGGTGGAGGCGACTCAGGCGATCATCAAATCAAAATGAAAAAAAGCCAAAAAAACAAAGTATTCTAATTTTATATAAAAAAAAAAAATTACATAAAATGGATGATCATGCGCCTAATTAATTTGTAAAGTAAATAACGAAAGAACACCTTACCCAAGTTGTTCCAGTGTTGAGAAACACTGCCGTACTCAGTAACGTAATCAGCATACGTGCATGGTGCAGTCGATGCAACGATGAGTACTCGCACTGAGGCGCGATAAGCGATTCAATTCACGGTCGAGGCAAGGGTAGACTCTACTCGCTGAGCGGATCCTCTAATTAGTGGTTCATCTTGTCCAACGAATGTATGTTTCGAACGGAAGCCACGACGGCATGATTACATGCTTATCACATTTCACCTAATTAAATATGAATGGTCGACAGTTTTTAAAACACAGATTAAGTGGATCGATTCCGACTGTCAGCGCGAGCAATGTGCGAGTATTGGAAGCATTTTAATTTATTTTAAACAATTAACCAAACTTCAGTTAACCGAGTATGCCCGGGATAAGGCAAAGAATAAGGAGAAAATGCCTTATCAAGATGATTATAAAATTTACTCAACACAAGCGGTGTTGACAATACGGCACTGGACCGTCATTATTAATTATAAATAAAAAATAAATAAATAACCAAACTTCAAACAAATCGATTACATTCTGTGTAAAATTTTACTCATTCCTCACTCAATTTTATCCTAAAAAATAGTGCTCCAAGGTTGCATAGTTGTATTGTTTACGGTTCGCTCGGTTTCCGTTCCCTCCATCATCACGTTCATTCAATTAAGCTCATGTACGGATTGTGAATTGTGCGCGATGTGTGCGAATGGACGGAGTGGGTGGCGCACTACCTATGCCTCGCCTAGGAAGTAGTATCGTGAATCTGGCTGGACGCATTTTCATAACAACTTGGTGCGGTACAAAATGTGCCGATGTGTGATATTTCTTTCGGTTAAGACTAGAGCAGTTTGAACTTTATACCACAAAATGATGAGTTGAATACATTGGCAGGATTTTGGTAGAAATTTGGGGTTTCTTTTTTTGCAAACCTAGGCACGAAGCTTGACTTCTTATCAAAATCTTGACACCGAAATCAGCGCAAACGAACCACATGAATAATGTAATGGCGATGCCATTTTTTCCATTTATGTTTTGCCGTTCAAATCTTGTAAAATAAAAAAAGTGTATCATTAATCAGCAAATTCATATTTTCAAGTTATATTTCACTGTGCAAAAAAAAAAAAAAAAAGATTTGAAAGGGGAGATAATTTAGTTTGCTTAATTTTGCTAGTAAATACCGCCATACAGTACTGCTGGGCGGACGAGATACAGGGTATCCCGAGGATTATCGACGCTTTCCTATAGTTGTCCCGAGTGTCCAAATATTTGTTATGCTGTCCCGCTTCGTGCCATGATTTTTCTACAATTTCCAAGATATTTGTGTTTTATTTCCGCCATTTTTTTTAAATAACTAATTTTGTTTTTTTCCAAAGAAAATTTTGACACAATTTTCTGCACAGAAATGTGTTCCCTACATATCTGTACAGATACATGGTTCAAAATTAAATTGGCTTGTAGTAGTTGGATAGTCAGTGTTCACTATGGGGGAACGGTTTGGGTGGGATTTATGGAAGGTCCTGCCCCTATGAAAACCGATGCCATTGTCGACTGACTCTACTGGACGGCTTTCAAGCTAAAACGACTTGCTAAAACATGCTAAAATTGTGTTATAATAGAATTTACGTGTAATTGTAATCCTTTTATCTAACTTATTTAAGCATCATTTGTCTTTATACTCATTTTTGTTTAGTTGCGAAATGAAAAGAAGTATTTTTAACCATGTTAAAAAATAACTAAAAATTCGTCTATCCGTCTAAATAGCCCCATCTAAGTAACCCGTTCAAAGACCATGCCGCAAAAAAATAATTGTCAACTCGTCTTGGCGACAAGCTAATTTTTTTTTTTCGTGTATTTGTAAATTAATGTTTTATGACATAATTGTTTTATGACATAAAAATAAATTGAAAGGTGAAAAAAATCACCGCAATACCCTGTAATCACCAAAAATTATAATGCAAACCTCTCTAACTCATGATCAATGATTTTTTTTTATTATATGAAACTTTTCTGTTATGGCTCAATGTTGTTTTCTGGTGAAAACTGTAGAAATTGCCCAGCTTTCATGTTTGGAATGTCGCATGTAAACCGCTCAACCCACAATCCAGGAAGCTCGCGTTGATGCTTCGTACGGAGTTTTCCCGCTTTTCACAATGTACCGCTACTGGGGCAGCTAAGTGTGGTGTGGTCCGTCCGCCCAAAGGTTTGTTTGTTTGCGGGCCCCCTTTTTGTGCAGCATCGTACAGAAAAAGCGCACAGAGAGCGCGCGCCCAACTTCCGAAAACATTCCATTGCAGCCGGATTGACGTCGACGTGGTCGTGGTCCAGCCACTAGCACGGTAATCGCTTGCCAGAAGACCACCAGAATTGTTCAACATGCTACTGGCAGTGGCACTACTTTTATCGGTAAGTGACGGTAAATTTGAATCAGCTACTGGAAGGGCAAATTAAAAAGAAAAGAGGGACCTCGATCGTCTAAACGGTCTTTGAAGCTTTCTTTAACTGTGCTCTAATCACACACCGAAAGGAAGTTAGGAACAGAAGTGTGCTTATCTGTACGTGTGTGTAGTATTAGATTTTTTTACTGTTTCGTGGAAAGTTTCGATGACATAACGCGAACCGAGTTGATAATTCGATCGAGAACATCGTGACATAATCAAGTGCTTCTGATGGCTTTTCCCGTGCCCAATTATTTATATTTATTTTTTGTCGTGTGTGTCTGTGTGCGTGTAGACTTTGATACCCCGATTGGAAGGGAGGTTTTTGGAAATCAGCAAACAGCCACCCGGAACCGTTGCGATTGTGCCGAATGATGACGATGGCGAAAGTTTGCTGCTAGGTCCTCCGCTATTTGAAGATCTGCAAGAACTCGACCGCGAAAAAGGCAAGTGGAAGCTGTCCAGCCCAACATGTGCTCGCCCATTTGCGGTGATAATGTCTAATCTGGATGATGTTTTTTTTTTTCAATTTCTTCTCTTTTTTTACGAACGAACGATCACAGCAAGTGAAATGATTTCGGTGAAACTGTTAAACCAGTACCACGCGAAGACGTTCGATGTTGCGGATGATCAGCTGCACGGAAACGACATGGTTCTTGATGAAGATCGCCCACTGTCAGGCAGAGAGTTAGGCTATGAAGCGGACAATCGGTTGGAAGCGCAGGGAAATGACTTGGTAGAGCCTTACGTTCTTCATCCATCTTCGGTCGATCCGGATGTGATCGATGGGAAAGAAAATGGTATAGAGGAAGACTTTGTACCCACTGAACCGATCCTTGACAAACGTCTGCTGGGCGACGACAGCGACGGTTGGATGCAATCCGATGCAAACAGTGGCCGCAATTTTCCACCGAGTAGAAGCATCGTTCGGGAGGGTGCAAAAAAGGTCGATTCAGTGGGCTCTGCTAGAACAACCACTACCACTACTACCCTGACGACTACTAGCACAACCACTAGAACGACTACCGTGCGTAAAATGATGCGCAAGATACGTCAACAATCGGTTAGCGGATCAAGTACTACTCGTCCACCGAGTAGCACTCAGCGAACGCATTCGAGCAGATCGACGGCGATTCCACAAGTCGCAACAACGACCACAAGTCATAGGCCACCCGTTCCCAAGATAGACATCACAAAGCTTAATCTGGACCATCTTGAGAATGACCTGCTATCCTTTTCCACTCTGGTTCCCCCGCAGGCTTTAGCACTCGCGTCCGTTGCCTCATCCACCCGGTTGCTTCCGCGAAGCATCAAACCGGAAGAAATGGTACCGAGCTGCGGTTGTCAGCACCGCAAGCGTTCCCTGGCGAAGAATCTGTACTCGTCGGAGGAAGCTGCCGTCGATCCGGTGGAAGATTACGACGAGTACGATGACTACGACTATAACGAGGTACAGAAGAGGCCTGCTACAAGATCGCTTGGTGAGCGGGCTACGCTGTTTCCGGCCATGTCGCGACTGCTGGCGGGCACTGGTTCCAGTGAAGTACCGGAGAGTAGCATCGAACGGGCGGAGAAGGTGCACGGTACGCTGGAAAGGTTGATGGGCATCGTGACCATCTTTTCCCACGTGGATGAGTTTATTCAGCGCAAAACGAAGCAATCGATACGGCGGCTGGCGCGGCTGTACGAGAGCGAAGAGCTGGACTAAGGTTGCCGTCGAGTCAACACCGGAATCGACGGTGTGCGTTGGTGATTTTCCGCTCAGGCGACATGTGTTCGATCGGAGTAGTGGTTATGACATAGGATGTTCTTGTAAATATAATTATCAACAAATGTTTCAAAGTTCGTTGTCTAGAAGTCGTTAGAATAAAAGTACGTCGTTTACATTTAGCTGCTAACTTTTTTTATTGCTATTGTTCAGTGAGCTTTTAGTATTATTATTTTTTGTTTCCTTTAAGGCACACTTCACCGATGTGAAAATGACAAGTGCTTAATGCCGGAAAGGTGCCTACGTTTTCGAGACCAAATTGCTTCATTCATCAATGTGCATCGGTGTAAATTTGAAACCCTCCCTTGTGTGCACAATGTACGTACGCAACAGGGCCCATGTGTAAAGCGAAGCAAATTACACACATTTATGTGCCATTGTTTAGCTGATGCTTCACTTTTCTGACATCGGAGCTCAAAAAGACATGACTAACACACTTTAAATTCCACCCCGCGTCATCTTCCGCTATGGAGATAGGGCGTGCACGATAACGGCTCTGTCGATAATCGTGGATAACTAAGGCAAGGTATCGTCCGTGCTAGAGTCGGACCGGTTTTTTGGGGAAGTGGACGGTCACCAACCATCATATAGCGTTCGTTCAGAGTGGTTCAAATAGAGAAGAAAACCGTAAAATTTGGCTTCTGTTATGTGATAACAGTCGTTCGAACCATGCTCCGGAAGCGTTAGCCTAACAGAACGATCGTATGATGATCATCAACTAGCTCTCGTATGTATGGTTCGCTTGTCACTGTCTAATGTCTTCTGAGGGACTGAGGGTTGAGTTTTTAACCTTAGCTTCGAATATAACACGATCAGCCCCGATATCGTACCATGTAGCACGTGAAGGCGCCCGATGTTCAACTATCAATTAGTAAGAATGATCAGAAAGCGTATACAGGGCTAGATTTTGTGAGGTTTTTTTTTTTTTAAAGTCTTTATTTAACAATTTGTACCTTGACCGAACACCGACACCTTAGTTCTTTTGCTTCAGTTCGTTAGCCGTCTTGGTGAACACTTCGAACGTAGAATCGTACAACATCTTCAATGCCTTCTGCACCTCCTCGGACTGTACGCGCGTGTCGGCCTTCAGCTTTTCGACCGTCTTCTGTGCCTCGGCCACCAGCGACTGTACGTTGGTCTGGACCTGCTCCTGATATTCCTTCGCTTTCTGCACCACTTCCGGGTTCTGCTCGGACAGGGTAGCGGTGGTTTGGTCCAGCTTCGCCTTCAGATCCTTCACGATCGGTTCGAAGATGTCCGAGTGCTTTTTCACCTCCTCGTCCAGCACACCCTGCACCGATCGCAGACGCTCCACGTACTGGTTGGTGTTTTGCTGGATCGTCTGTACCACCTCCTCGTTCGTCTGGAATCCCAGCGATTTCAGCACGTTCTGTTGCGTTTCTTGGAACGCAACTTCAATCTTGTCCTTGATGCCCATGATGGTTTGGAAGAAATTGGTCTCTTCCGCTGGGGGAGCTGGAGCATCGCGGCGAACGAATCCGAATGTTCCCTGTCGGTATGGAAGGAAAGGAACATGTACATAGTTGTAATGTTCTTTTAAGCACACACTATACACACCTGAACGACACACAGGGCCAGAACAATGCACAAAAGCTTAGCCATGTTGTTGCACTGTTTGTTTGTTTGTTACGTCTATTCGGAGGATGATTGATTCGGGTACGAGGGTAGCGCTTGTACGGAGCAGATCCTAACAACTGAAGCGCCGAACCGCGTAGTTGAACGATTTTATACGCCCCACCACAAAGCGCCGATTTTAGCAGGGCTGTGGGTGTTTGCTGTACGATTAGGGAAGTGTGTGTGTGCGTTTGTTGACCGATCAGTATACGCAATTCGAACGCGAAGGAAGCGGAAAGCTTCGTGGAAAGATTCTCGACATTATCATTTGTCTATAGATTTCCCTCCCCCCCCTTTTGCAAGGTATGCGTTAGGTTAGGGTCCACACTTGAGGGTCGAAGTGTGTTTGCAAGCAGTCTTCAAAACACATTTACCAGCACACAAAAGCGGTGCAAAGATGAAGTTCTATGGTTAGTGATTAGTTGGTGTGATTTTAATAACGTTGAGTTCTTTTTTTTCTCAGCCAAACACACGAAATGCAGCTGCGAGAATGCTGCAAGAAAACGCAACCCCGCCTTATCGCAATATTTTTACTTACAATTATCACACAAAAAAAGGGCACGCTAGTTGAATAATCTTAAGCCGAGGGAATGTTTGGTGTTAGTCCATTTCTGTGTGCTGCTGTGCTAGCTGTATGTGTGTTTTGGATTCTATGTTTGCTTTGTAAATCTATTTTAGCCGTTATTGCCGGTTTATTATGCTAAACCAATCTGCACAAAGCAGGTATAATAATAGGCGCGTTAATTTGTATTCAGGACATGTAAGCGTTGGGTGTATCAATAAATTGCCGTTGAGCGCCGGAAGGGGAGCTTTTGGCAATCAAAATTTAGCCAACAGAGAAGTACGAGATCTGTGAATGATTTAAAAAAAATATAAATCTGTTTTACAGAATAAGAGAGAAGATAGAAAGAAAAGATCTTGGTCTATTCTTGCTGAATTTGATGCTGAAAATATAAAAAAAAATTATGCCCAACCGTAACACTCAGCACTAATCGTCAACACTAATCGTCAATATAATAAAGCAAATAAATATATTTTTTCATTCCGTTTGGTCAAATCTCTTTTATAAAGTAGATATTGTGAACAATTTTTACAAATTTTATGTTAACGTTTTCACGATCATTCTCATCACCTTTTTATTTATTTTTGTAATGGCAGACTAAATTAGGCAAACATTGCTAAACATTTCGACTCGGAAGAACTCAGTTGATTCACTCACTCAGCTGCTTCAAATGCTCTCAACACAAGGCCAGTGATGTCAAACTCGCTAAAGCTTGCAATTCAGCGAAGATGGATTATTGTTCATTGAAAAATTGATAAGACTTAGTGGTTTTTCATTTCTTTATTATCATTATCATTTGTTTACAGAGCTGAGAGCTTTGTTCTTTGAAAAAAAGTAGTTCAGACATGTCAGAGCTTTGAAAATAATTTAGAATTTAGAAATGTTATGTAGAGAAGTGTATTAAATTTAAGACATGTGGTTAGCATAATAAATATAATCTTGAAATAGCATGAATTTGCGAATAGAATGCATAGAATTTGCCAAATTCTCTATACTTTTTCAAAAAAATCTATATTCCAGTTGAAATTTTTCAAAATATTTTTGTGGTTGACCACTATGCGGGAAAAAGTAAACACTCAGCAAACTTAATTAACTTCAAGTATGCTTTACAAAGAGTAACTGAAAAGTATTCAATTAGATTTAGTCTGTTTCAAAATTCTAAGGACTTCAAGGATAACTTCGGATTAGAGATGAGCGTTCTACTTCCACCTTAGTAAAATTGTTCCACTCAAGTTTAGTCGTTCCGTTCCGATCCTTTGTTCTAAATCGTTTCTTTTACCGTCTTTTCGATTTATTCCGTTACTTTTCCAATATTTCAAATCCCGCTTAAGCCCCCGTGGGGCTTTTTCTGGGCTACTTAATGTTAAAATGGGTTTGATTAAAAAAATTTGCACCCAATATTGTGTTTAAGACAATACGGCACTGGACCGTCATTATTAATTATAAATAAAATTGTGTTTCATTCCTTTTGCATTTTGAAAAAATTCCGTTCCTTTTCCAAAAATATCCCCAACACAAGTTTGAATACTTATAGGAAAGCATTTCTCAACTATTCTTTGACATAAATTTCAATAATTTATATTAAACTATTACATCCTAGAGAGAGGATATAAGCTTACACTGTAAATCATGACCCGTTTTGCGGGTCGAGTAGTAGAAAATATTTTAAAAAATCGTGAAAAAAATCAAATTTTGTCATTAATAACTAAGAAAGCACATGGAATATCAAATTGAACATTTGTTGTCATTTTTGAAATTTCTCTTGTCTTGTTAGTTCCTTAAAAGGTAAAAAATAATTTACCTGACTGAATACTTAACCTGGTGTAAAATGCTGCCGTAAAATGGTTGACCCTTAGCCGCATTAAAACGTTACACAGTTCTGTACAGGGCCAAAAAGGATAGTTTTATTTTACATGGCTTTATATAAGTAAAATCGATGTCATGAGGCAGCAGTCGATGCATCAGACCCACAACGCGATCATTAGTTAATCACTTCCTTCACCTTCTGTTGAATCGTGTCCCCAAACTCGCTGGTTTTCGTCTTGAACAGCTCACCCATTTCACCGAGTTTGTTGAAGAACGTCTAAAATGGTTAGAAAGGATAAGAAATATATTTTAAAATCTATTTTATTGGCATTTTAAACCATTGTGACCAGGCTGGTACGCTACTTACATCGACGTTTTCCTTCGTGAAGGTGTCGCTGATAGTCTTTTTAATCGTTGCCACTCCATCCTCGACGGCGTCACGTCGTAAGCGTGCGGCAAGGGTGAACTGTAATCGAGTAAATCATACATGGCATAGGTAAGTGTCGGGAGACAGAAATAGTATGGCAAATTCTTCAGAGCTTCTTCCAGAAAATCCACCCCACTTAACACAAGAAACAAAGCCTTAAAGTTAAGTTGAAGCTAGAGAAATATTCAACATGAGATCACAAGCAAAAACGATTATTTTTTGCATGACACTCAGTACACGTGATCACCGAGAACAGTGTTATAGCACCAAGACACCAAGATCACTAAACGATCACCTTCCCACTGGATCATCACCTGTATGATGCAGAAGATCACAACGAACAGCAGGGCAAGTTTGGCCATGATGGGTTTGGGTTTATTTTCGGCACACCAAAAAAGCTTCACAAATATTCCAATAGAGGCAGAACGGCACCAACCGACCAATGCTAGCGATCCGACACAGACGAGCTAATAATCACGAATGTTAAAAGTCGTCGCACTTGAACTGATGTTTTATTTACTTGGCGATGTTGTGCGGGCATTGCGAGTCATAGATGATGATGGTGGAAACGATCGTTCGTACCATTTACACTGGCCAGCTCGATGTTTCGATGTGAGCGTGCCTGTGGTTCCCGCAATTTAGTCCGAATGTCCGCCGTCGCTTATCAGCCTGCCCGCATGCACATCTACACGTTCGGTTCATCGATAGTACAACCAACCAACAACCAATGATCGTAGGGCGAGGGATGAAGTTACTTCCGATTGATAGCGTACGACGTCAGAAGAATTTAGCAGAACTTTGATTAATGGAGGTATTTTAACATTCTCGGGTGGAAGAAGTAGCAGGAATATTTCATTGAGGGAAAAAAAACTAGCCAATATTTGGGTAGAAATGTCTTAAAATTCCTTCATTTGCAAAAATATCGGTCAATCAGTTAATTTGATAAAACAATTTCTTTGTGTAGTGTAATGTTGTTTCATTGCCCGCAACAATAGGCCATTCTAGCACATTTTATCTTCCTCCAGGCGGGATCCACCCACCACCCTAACAGGGGCACAGCCGATGACCTTTGCGGACAGGGTATAAGTTTATTTCAATTGGAATTCAATGTCAACCATTTGCAGGTTCTCGTTTTCCCTCACGATCCGGTTTTGATGATACAATTACCATTCTGCCCATTCCACAGACTGTGTGTGTGTGTGTGTGTGTGCGTTGTTTTCGTCCCATCAGCAAAATTGATCCATTAAGCCGGTTGTTCCTCATCGTCTTCATCGTCATATGCCGATCGTACGCTTTCCCGCTGTTCCCGTGCACGTTGCACTTTCTGCCGCGCTTGGCTTTCGAGCACATGCAGCACACCGAGCACCATATCGTAAAACCGTTTGGAGCTTGTTATCCGTCGCAGCTGATACGCATCCGGTGGGTAAAATTTGTCCCCATCGTCATCATCATCCTCGGGCTGCTCGGCAGACGGCGGGCCCGGTTCGGTTGCTGCCTCGCCCGATTCTAGCGACAGTGCCAGCAACGGTTTTTCCACCCGCCCACCAAATATTGCGCTCCCGAACAATGGGGTGAGGAGCTAGTAGGAATGTATTGGAGGGGGGAAAAAAAGTTGGAAACACATTTAAAAATGGACACACGACAACAATTACCCATACTGTCGCGAACCGACATCATGCCACCAATATCAAATTACGTAAAAAAAAAAACCAACCCCAATCACCGCGAATCGAAGCGGCACACGAGCAATGACCATGACTGTTGACTGTTAATGCGTATTAGACGTGAACCCGAACCACCGCGAACTCATCCAAACGTGCCAAATGAAGAAAAGTTAACACATTCTATGTCAAGCGGTGCTGCGATAGTGTGTTGCAATCTAAACGGATTTGGTAACATTTTCTTTTCCTTTTTCGTACGCCCCATTGATGCAAGGTAGGATCAGTAAAAGCGCCAAATAGTGTCGGCTAATGATTCTTAGCACACCGAAGAACCGCTGACCATGAGATACTGTACCGGAAGTGTTTGCGATCGCTCCTGTCGCCTTGACCGTTTCTTGGGAATAATCTGAATGGTGTCTAGTATGCGGAGCACTATCTCTAGCAGGGGTGATTTTGGAGCATTGCTAGATGCGGCAGCTATGCTGCCAAATTCTTTGATAGCTGCTGTTGGATGGTCGGCTTTCCGCAAACTGTACTTTACTTGTGGAAATTATAATTTTGTTACAAGTTAGAATGTGACACTGGAAGACATGCTGGAATGATGCATGCTGTTTCCTACCCCTTGTCACCGATACTTACACATTCCGCTAACTCTAGGTGCAAAATGGTACAGCAGAAAACGATCACTATGCGCACGTCCATTGCTGCTTCAGATGCTCACCGCAGATCGAACGATATCGCGCAACGACACATAACTCTGCACTGGGCGCGACTGGCTGTTTGGTGGCCACCAGCGCGCTCTAACTAACCTGCCGGTTGGATCGCAACATGCTGGCTTTTGCAGAAAACTCCCACAAGTGACCCTACCCAAATGCAAAACACCGTCTGCCACACATCAGCTACTGGCACGGGGTCACAAACACGGCAAGTCATCGTGCAATCCGTAGGAAACGGTGCGCAAGGTACTTTTGGTCTTGAAGACACATATTTCGCTTGTCAAATTGATCATAACATGTGATTAAATGATGCCAAACAATAGGGTCATGGGCATATGCCATAGTTGAGTAGTTGGTAGTTGATAATTTATGCACATGCTTTGGGATTTGTTCACTTGAATGCTTCCAGTATGTTACTGATACGGTTGTAGCATATGCAGGAAGTATTTGTGAGAGCATGGCGTGGTAGAAAACGGAATAAAATTTAAATACTTTTTATTTATTAGATGGCTTATTATAGCTTAAATTTATTTTTTTAAAGCGTTGCTTAATGTAGCCCCCGGTTTGCATTCGTCAGCTTCGTAGTAAGCTTAGCAGAACTTGAGCTAACTTGAGTGAAAGTCACGTAGAATAGCGCTTACTGCTGAATGTTGTCCCAACAACATTGAAACGCGCGGGGTACCTCAAATATGACTATTTTCCACCGCAAAGCTGACCTTCTCGCAGCGTGTTTATGTGCTTTTTCTGAAGGATTATTTACCGCAAACAGCAACAGCAAAAGTCAGCTGAACCAACCCATAGAACAACTAAACCCGGTGCAGGGTTCAGCTCCGAACTAGTGCCAAACCGAACGATGAACGGGCTCGTGAAAGTTGTTGTATTAGGCTCCGTGCTAGCCGCAGGATTTTTAACGCAAGAGGTAAGCGTTAGGTTGCGTTTTTGATGATTGAACGTTTTAAAAATGTAAAAATTTCATTCAAAGATTTCCGGTGAGCCCAATTTATTTGGACTTGAAATGGAACCCTCGCAACACGTCATGCACATCCGGAAGCTTTCCGATAGTGATAAGCTGAGGATCGAACTGGAACCGGTATGGTTTCATCTAGAGTCATCCGAGCAAAATCCGCGCAGCGAAAGTCAGCAAGTCAAACGGCAAGCCGACATGAAACGCCCCTACAAAATGTATTCCAACAAGGAGGAGCTAGCACGCCATCAGCAGAAGAGGAGAGATTCACGATCGGAGCATTCCGATTTGAACGATGAGACGAATTCGTACCTAAAAGACTTCTGGCATACAGATCTGCCCAGTAATTCAGCTTCAAGCGAGACGACGAAAGCATCAAACTCACTAGAAGAACAGCTTGAAAACGTCAACTTGCCGAGCTGTTTTCGAAAATATTTGCACGAAATGTACGATCGCAACAGTGAAAGCGTCCGCAAGCTGATGCGCTGTCTGACGGAACGGTCGGACGAGGGTTCTACCAAAGCTCGCCGTACACAGCGCGTTCGGCCACAGTATTCCAACAGCCAGGAGGATGATTACTATCGCAGCGATCAGCGCGTACGAAGGATGCCGCAACGTAAAGTGGTTCGGAAGCGAAAGTATAACGACGATGGATCGCAGGAAGGCACGTCGGACGAGCAATTAAAGTTCGAGCAACTGTTTATCCGGTCGGACAGCGATAGCGGTGGGCAGATTTTTGAACCTTTCAACAAGGAAAGCGATTCGGAAAGTGGTGCCAGTGAGGATAGCTCTTCGACCGATGACAGTCGGCGCGGTGATACTAAACCACAGTCACAAGAGCCGGAGTCACACGAGTCGGAGGAAAGTTTGTATACGCGCGACGGTCGATTGCGTCCAGTCGCTTACAGACGGTTGCCGCAAAAGTATAACACCGGCAGTCGACAGCAATCGAATTCTGACGAATCGGAACGAGATAGTAGTGGGGAGGAGAGTGATGAATCTTGAAGACTGTTGATTGAAGTAAATTATTTGTTGATTTTGCGACTGAAATGCGTCTTGTGTTGTAGAAATAAAAAAGAATAAATTTCTGTTTTATAAAAGTTTTTTTATTTGAAATACTTTTTCTTCACATCAGCCGTCCAAGACACTAACTAAAAGGCTTTGGATTATTTAAGTACAAAGGAGGTAATCAAGTAATATTTTATTTAACATTTATTCGTTCAATATTCGTTTACTAATTTATTATAGTTGTGTACTCTGTCGTGTCCGTTTGTGTCTTCTAATTTTGTAACAAGTCGTCCGAAAGGTCCATTACTGTATCATTTAAAGTGCTGATGCCTGGTAGTCGGTTGTAGTCGTCGTCAAACGATCATCAAATGTCAGCTAGTAGTAAAATATGCATGAAAGAAAGAAAATAAATAGAATTACTATCGTCTTCTAGTAGTTCGGTACTTATTATAAACCTAAAATACGTTATGAGACCCATTTTCATGTTCTTTTACGTAACCGATTTCTTCGCCGATCCTCACTTGGTACCGTTTTCCGATCAATTTTCCTTCCGATCAAATTAAGACCCTTTGAGGCCACCCGATTCAACTTTGGTGGCTTGTATTCACCCTCAATCGGTTCAATCTCGTACTTCTGCAGACCATCACCTTGCTCGATCACGGTCCTCGTACCGTACTTCAACGGTAGGGTAAAGTTTTTCTTATGCTTTTGCTGATAAATATCATAAAAAAGTACGGTCAAATTGCCTATCACATCGTTAGTGGTCGGACTATACTCCTCCCTTGGCAGGGCGTCCAAATGCTTCTTGATCTGCTCGTACGTAATGGGATTCGAGGCGTCCCCGATGTAAACGGCTGGCTCGGCGTTGTTTTGTCGCATCCCGGGAGCACTCACTAGCTCACTTGCTTCCGCTTTTACCAAATTTGCCTGATTCGCGGGCATACAGTGACAAACAAAACCACCCTGACGATCAGCCGCCATATTGCTGAAAGCATACTCTTTACGCTTCGATCGTGGCATGTTCGGTGGACGCCTTAAAAAAGGATTTCTTGCACGAAAGCTGGGCCTTAGTGGCCTATGCGTATGGACAAAAATTTGCCCTGGGTCAGCTGGGTCACTAAGCCCAGGGGTAAATTTATCAGTTTTCAATGGGTCTAAAATACTGCGTCGTAGACGTGGTAACTCATTGCGACTACTGTCGTCTGTGGATCGTTCCTGGGCGGTACTATTAAGTTGGTTATCATTTACTTTATTTACCACATACCGTCTATTGTGACAATCGCACTGACATTCTGAAATGTAAAAACAAATGTTCACGATTAGAGAATTCCTATTACAGCTAGCAAAAAAATAAAAGATCACAGGTGTTAGTAGCTTACCCCGAACAGGATGATCTGCATAAGCAGCCAGTTTAACTTTGGAGCACTTTTTTTTCTTTTTCGGTTCCAGTACCTCAAAATCGTGAGTATCGTAAGTATCCTCTTCACAACAGCACGGCTGCTCCATGTCGTAACGATAATTATAAGATCTGGACAAAAGTATAAAAAGAATGATTTATGTTTCATAGCACTTGTAGCCTTCCAGGCGATCACTCGGTATTGTAATTCCTTGCACTTATCACTTACTTTCCACAACTTCGCTCTGGTAACACCTCAACTGCTGCATCCAAATGATCATACGTTTCTTTATGACAATCGGTAAACTTTTCCACATCATAGTGATAGTTTCGAAGCTTCCGACAACCAGGATCCTTGGGAGCTTCCACGTCAAAGTGATGCCGGCAGACGGGACATTCGTTGCAACAGCTTTCGCGTGGAAATCCATCCCTGTGGGCACTAGATTTTCTGGGTAGAGCGTTGCCGACCTGCAGCTCGATGCAGATCAGCACAATAAGGCAAAGCGCGATCCAACCGAAACACTTCATCTTTTCACACACCATTGCGAGCACTGGAAGCTGACCAACAGTTACTGGAATGTTTTATAACATTTCTTCAGCCAAAAACCCCTCGACACAGATTTCTGGAAACAAAGTCAAGAGATAAAGATTGGGACACTTTGCAACAAACAGCACCCGTACGGTTAGCTATGGCTACACGGGTTTACCTTTTGCTAGAACGGGTATGTGGAGTGTCACTTATGTAAAACGGTCCAAGAAAGGTCACGTAGCGAAACAGGTGCGCTTATACCATTAGTGCTGAGTGGCCAGACGCCGTTGGACACTATTGCAGCGCAGCCCGTGAGCCCGTCTGTTTATCATTTGCGCTCGGTATGTTTTAACACGTTTTCTGCGGTGGAAAGGATTTTGTTCCGATAAGCATTTCTGTTACATGCGTCTGTGTACTGCAGGAACTAGAGACGGAAAGCTCCAGTTTAAAGTACCGACGATAGAAACGCCACAGCGCATGGTGGATAATGGGGTGAAGCCATAATGTCTTTTTGTTTTAACACGTATTATTTAAATGTTTTATATCAACCCAGCCACGCACTATTTTTAAATAAGATTGTCTGAATTGAAATGCTTTCCTAAACATCTTCCCTCTTTTGGTTAAATCCTTGCACCTAGGGCTACCTTCCCTTATCACATGTGTTTATCATCTGTGACTTAAATAATTCATTCCCTAATGATCAACCTGACGTGTTCCCGAGTCACATTCCAGACGATTTTATTTCCACCCGAAGGTGTTGGGCATTATGTAGACTAACTTATCTCTTATGGTAGACAAAAAAAAAAAACATTCAAGCCTTGATTTACTATTACTTCAAGCTAACTATCCTCTTAAGCTATGTAGCAAAATAATTGATCATATTCAATTAATAGAATATAGTAATACAATAATAGAATAATATGCTATTATGCGACAAAGGCTATCCCGGTGGTAAAGCATCTTGGACCATCTTGGACCATTCCGCCATAGTGAGGACTTGTCCATCCAACTGCGTAGTGTCAATAAGTCGCGTAAGCCCATTAATTAGATTAGATGGCCAGCATGATCTCGGAGGTCGTTAAGCCAAAAAGAAAAAGAAAAAACGGGGAAGAAGAATATAAAAATATAACAATCAACCAGGGGCGAATTATAATATAAGATGGTTAGGATCTTGAGCTTTCAAGGTGCCCGGAGAGATTGGGATCTTCCTATAAATAGCTGTTTGGCCATAGAAGTATTGAGAATTCATAAGAACCATAGCCATAGAAGTATTGAGAGATCATAAGAAGGAACGCTCAGGTCGGATAGGTTAACCTTTTTTTCAGGACAAGTAATTAACTGTCCGAACCGAATTAGACTTCGACGATAGCCACTAATTCTTCCGGGGGAGTGGGGAGGCACTACTGAGGCCCACATCCGTAGAAAAGGTAATGGCGGAACTTTCCCGAATCTGAGAGAGATCCTCCCAAAGAATTACAAAGCGCTGAGGTGATGAATGATGTGATGAAATGGTGCATGGGATCACCTCGGTCACCAAACTATCGTTCAATTATAGCAGTTATTCTAGATTTTTGACCATTTTTTTCAGATGTGATTCGATAGCGTTGTCTATAAATTATTGGTATTTTCAAGAGTAAAACAAAAAATAGTTTGTCTTATTGTATTATATGACCTGCAACGAAGAAAAAGATGAGATAAAGTAACACAGAACTGACGCGTAAGGAGTAAGTTTTATCCATAATATATTTTCTTGTTACTATGTACAAACAAGTACGCAAATTGGATTAGCAAAACCTAGGTTTACTCTAGTATATCACAACAGAGACCATTTAATTTTTTGTACACCATATAGGCAACATTAGACTACGAGCGCCGGTTCGGGATCATCGGATGAGCGAGTTTTGCGATACTTTTTAGCGAACGGGCAATCATATTCCTCCGTATCCGGTTCGTAGCTATCATGTGACGGACAGTCACATTTCTTCTTCAGTTTCAAACACTTGGAACAGTGCTTGGCCGGTTGCTCGGGTGAGTAATCCTCCTCGGTGCTTTCCACTTCCTCGGTGCTGGATCGGTCCTGGCAACGATCACAAACCGGTCCGTCCTGCGGTAGTACGTTGAACTTTCGTTCCTTGTGTTCCACCTTGCCATAGCAGATGTCGAAGTAGCTTTGATCCTTCGGATTGCAAGGTGCACCTTCTTCCTCTTCCGATGAACACACACGGCAGCGGACCCGCTTACGCTTCGGGGGCTTTAGTTCCAGCACATGCATGTTGGTTTTGAACATTCGTTCCTCGGGGATACCTTCCGGTTTGGGCATAGGCGTGGGCTTCATCGGTTTACCGTGCATGTACAAATCTGCCTCGGGAATACTCTTGATTTGTGCATACTCAATCGCGATCTGACGGCTTACCGAATCGACAGGATATTTACTGTGGAAAAACAAGTACTCAAAGGGTATTAGTACATCCGTACTTTAACAATGTTGGAACATATTTTCGGCTACCTTTTCCGCTGATCGGATTGATGTTCGAAACCGCATTCACATGATCTTGATTTTGCAAACTTGGGTTCAACATGTTCCGGGGCTAGGGGTCGAATGCGGTACTCCTGTTCGCACGAGCAAACATCCGGTTTCGGCTTGAATTCAAGCGGCTTAGTTACATTGCACTTTTTCTTCTTGAAAAACGGAAACGGTTGTGGTGATGGTCCACGGTGGATTTTCAAATGACATTCACATTCGTTACGGTTACATTCCTTGCACTTGGCATCTACCACGGCCAGTGCAACTAGGACAAACACTAGAGCTAAAACGATCCTCATGCTAATGGCTCACTGTGTGCACCCTTCTTCCACTACAAAACTGTGCCGAACTTGACCGTCAAAACGACTGACGGAATTAACGAGACTTAGGGAACGTTTTATACCTTCATCCAATTCGTTGGACTGTTTTCATAGTGTCTAACCATGGTACCACGTTTGATTGTTATGCCGCCGGAGAGTATCCAAGGTCGTTTGCCTTGGTGTGATTTCTGCTGTACTTTGTCACCTGGTAGAAAGCACCGATGAATCAGACGACGTGCCTCGGCTTGATTCCGATGGGTACGCTACGGTACTGGTAGCCGTTACATCAAGCACCATATTTGGCTTCTAGTGGACGGTCAAGTAAAATGTTTACGGTTGATGTTTTGGAACACGAAGTTAAAACGAGCTGTTGTTGTTAGGTTATACAGGCATGCCCGGAACATGCTTTCTTCATTCTGCTGTCGCATTGTTCAATCACGATGAGGAAGTATTTTGAACAGGTTTTTTTTTTTGCTTTGTAAAGTCGTAATGTTCAGGTGAGAGAATAGTTTATTGAAATTTTATAATAATCCAACATAGTTTTTTTCATACTAACGAAATTCAGCCAGAGTTACAACATTATTGCAGGTGAACATTTTCTTGACTATTATAAAAAAAAATTATGTAATTTTTTTCTCAAACACATCCATGAATGGAAACGAGGACTGCAACGGATTTAGTAGGTCAGCCAAAAAACATACAGTTCCCGCCAAGCCTTCGTACAAACTGTATGGGCGATCGGGTGCCAGAAGCTTTTCGGAAAATATTGTAGAGTTTAAAAAATCAGCAAATTTCGCTGCCCTATACAAATAACGCAGCTCTCCCGTTAAGCGATACATTAGCAGGAAAGAATACCCATTACCCGCCACCCCATGACAAAGTCCAGGACCTTTGCGCAGCAATCCTTGGCGCCAGATTGTGTCAGAGCTCTTGCGGCAGCATTCTAGATACTTTTCTTCCTTGAAAGTAAGATAAGCTTTCGCGAACAGATAAATTGCCCCACCACATCCATGGCACCAGTGGACGAGCGTTCGGTCCGAATCATGTCTTGTAGGAAATTTTCCATCGTTACTCTGCAGTGTTAGTACGTAATCTATGCTGTTCTTGATGTCAGCTAGTTTCGTTGTTGAAGCACAAAATTCACCACTATCGTTATGATTAAACCAAGGCGATTCTAGTAGAGCGTGCAGAATGGCACAAATTCCATGAGCAGCTCCCAGATAAGTTTTTTCGTGATATTCATACATCAATGGCGATCCTATTCGTAGCGAAGTGGCAAGGCGGCGTCCACGTTTCATTAAAACTTTACAAACTTTGGTTATCATTTCATTTCCGATCGGTTTCGTTTCGATCGTTTGATTTAACCAGTATGCTCCGTGCAGGAAGCCGGCTCTTCCAACCAGCACCTCGTCGGCTTCGTATCCGTCATCAGTCGCACATTCTGGATAGCCTTTTAGAAAGATTTCTACATCAATTTTCATTTGATGCCTATTTTCTTGAGCGTGGAAGACAACTGCAGATACGGCTGCAATTCCAGCACCACCACAAAGAAAAGCTACGCTATCCTTGCTGGAACGATGTTTCTTCGTAGATTGTCGTTTGGCTTCATCGATGTAATTCGATGCAAGATTCAAACATGGAAACTTGCTTTTCGTTTCCTTCGTTCGAGATAGTTTCCAGAACATGAAAGCGATCCCTGAAATTACAAATATAGTGAGTAAATGTTGGTATTGCGAACGGTGAGTTTAAATTTTACCAGCAGTTCCAACATAAAGATCTTCTCGCATCTTTGCTTGTGTGTGGTTCTTCTGAATCATTCCTACATACTTTTCAATTAGGTTGACCACCCCACTACGAGACACTAGCTTATGTTGCTCTGTGCCATGCGTTTTCTCATCGTAATCGGCGTAAGGATTTGGAAAGAATCGTTCCGACGTGTTTGTAATTTTACTAACCGCAAAAGTGTTTTCAGCACACGGAATTGTTTACACGGTGAGAGATGTAAACAAACGCTGCTGTAACTTTAACACTACTGGCAACCCTTCCGCACTTGACAGTTCGCTCGAAAGTGACAGATATAAATATTTACATTCCACCACACAGACGACTCGCAGAAAAACATTTCGTGTAAAATCACAAATTACTGCGCTGTGTAATTTGTACTAACATTCCGAGCTAGCAGTTGTGCCATCGGCATCATGTCTTGGTTTCAAGATCTGGCTGGAAAAGCAGAAAACATTCTCACGAAGATCGATCAGAACGCTGCAACAGTGCTACAAACTCGCCCAACATCTGGTGATGTGGAAGGTGCCCCATTACTGGAGGTCAGTGTGATGACAAACGAAGCCCCTCCGCCACAGCATGTACCCAAACCGAGGGTGGTTTCGAAAAGCACACTGCTGAGCAAAAAGACACCTAAAGGAATGGTGCGCTCTGCATCGAGTGCATCGTACGAAAAAAGCCTAGAACTCGAGGCTGAAACACAATCAACAAAATCCGAAAAACAAAACATATCCGGATCCTCTTCCCGGCGCAGTTCGCTGACCTCGAAGAAGGGAGGAACAGTGATTGATATGAGCGAACTGGTGGCTAACCATTCCAGCCACGATGATCGTGAGCCAAACTTTTCGATTGAAAAGGAGCTGGCTGCAATGAAGATAGTTCTTGCCGAGATAAAAGCCGAACGTGATGAATTAAAAAGTGAGCTTGACACAGCACTATCGCAACAACTAAGCAATGGGGAAACGGAAAGCAAGCTTTTGGAGCTAGAGGTGCTGTGCCAGAATTTATCCGAAGAAAAAATGGCTTTAGCCGGAAAGTTGCTCGCCATTGAAGAGGCAAACAGTAAATACGTAAAATCCATCTCCGAGCTAGAATCAACGATTGCAAAGCACATACAGAGCGAGCAGGAACTGAACGGGAAGTTAGAGACGGCGAAACTGGAAACAGAAAATGTGCTCGGTGAATTGCAACAGTATCGTGTACGTGCACATGCAACTTTACAATTGAAAGAGAAAACGATTGAACAGCTAAAGGAGCAACTGAACGGTAATCGAGCTGATGATGGTACAAGTCCAAACGATGCTACTAAGCTCACCAGTGCGGAACAGATACTTCAGATTGAGCTGGACCAAACGAGGCAAGAGAAGGCGAATCTTTTGGAGGAACTGAACATTCTTAACGAACGCATGAAGCAGCGTGAAGCACAATGGATGAGTAACGAAGAAAAATTGCGGCTTACCGTACACGGACTCGAACAAAATGGTCAACGTTTTCAGCAGCAAGCTTCGTTCGAGATGGATAAATTTAAATTGCTAGAAGAGGATTTTAAAGCACAGCAAAAAGAGCTAGCCTCTGCCCGGGAGGAGCTTATAAAGCAACGTACCAGCTTAACCTTGCGGCTGCATGAGAAGTATGTTTGCGGAAGGTTTTATTTTTATAATAACTGATTATTTCCCATTCTAATTAATTATTTCAGAGAGTTGGAGAACAACAAGCTTCGTAACAAAATACACACCCGACCCGTAAGCCCACTAAACGACCATGAAGATCGGTTAGCTTCATTGACACAGTCACTAGTACAAAAGCAAACAGCACTAGAGACGGTAACTGCCGAAAGAAATGCTCTGCGAATACAGCTGGAAAAATTGGAAGTAAGTGTTTCTAATGAATGACAAGATTAATTAAACCTTCTAACGAAATCCTGTTTTAAATTCCAGAACCAGTACAGAAATACTGCATCGCAAGTGAGGCAACAGCGTGCGGTTTATTTAAACAGTAATGTAACAGATGATGGTAATTATTGGCTACTTGCTGCGGCATCCACTTAACTAAACCATTGGATCAATTTAATTTTTTTCTTCTTATCTTTTAGCCAAATCACAGGTTCCGAACTTTATGCTTGAAACGCCATTCGACAACAACGTGGCTCGAAGGATGAAACGGGCATACTCTTCGCTTGATTCAATCGGCATACGGCTGGGTGTTTTTCTGCGCCGTTACCCGCTGATACGTATTCTCGTCATAGTTTATGTTGCCGTATTGCATCTGTGGGTTATGTTTGTGCTATTATCTTCTACGCCTGCATAGAACCAACGCTAATTGTAAAATGTGTATACGTGTAGTTGTTAATTTTAATGTTTAAATAGATTCATAATATAACATCAAAGAAATGCGTAAAAAGTTTAGTTGAGAAGCAAACGTTTGCAACGGTCATCGTGCACATCCTTTTGAAATTCGCTCACGGTGTGGTGTAATTGGTTACGCCACATTGCTGGTGCGCATGCTGGTGTGGTGTAAACATCAGCAGTCAAATGTCACTCCGTGGTAGTCTTGTAAAAAGTAAACAACAACAAATCGTGCAATCACGATCAATTTTTGGTGAAAATTTGGGATGGATTTCGATAGTCCTGACTGCGTGGAAAAGGATTTTCCCGGCCTTTACGGTTCCGATGCGAGTGGAAAAAGCAAAAAAGATGACAAAGATTGTGCGTGTTTGTGTTATCGCTCACATTTGTCGCGTTTTAGTAGCTACGGAAAAGGCTAACTGCTTGCTTCTTTTTCCCCCTCTTGCTCTCTCTCTCGCTCTCCATCCTCATGCAACAGTTAGTGACGCTGATCCGGAAAAGGTCAGCAAAAAGGAACTGCTAATAGGCCGCCGAAAGGATAAGAAGGAAAAGAAAACGGCTTACGCCACCTTGGAGGGTGAAAGCTCACCGGAAGAGGAGCTAGAAACAAAGTAAGTTGGTAGCAGTTTGCTGTGCAGACCACACTAGTGCATGGTGCGGGTAGTGCATGTGCATTCGCCGTCACTCAGTCGCACTTCCATTCCAGTGCCAGTTGAAACCTGTGTGCCTCGTATCGGGAAACGTACCGTGAGCATGTGGAGTAAATCAATATTTCTCTTTGGTAGGAGCCCTTCGAAGACGAAAAAGTCTAAAACGTTCAAGTTCCCGACCAAGAGCAAGGAAAAGAGGGAAAAATCGCGCGAGAAGGATAAGGAAAAACCGGAATCATCGAAACAGGAGGAAAGCATTAAAGCTCCCGAAAAGGTAGAGAAGGAAAAGGATAAGAAAAAAGATAAGGAAAAAAAGGAAAAAGAAAAAAAGGATAAATCGAAGGACAAAAAGGATAAAAAGCTGAAGCAGGGAAGCGTCAGCGAGGAGGTATTGGAGCTGGGCGATGCGCAACCCATCTTTGGCGTGTCGCTTGGATTGGCTACCGAGCGTAGCCGTTGCCACGACGGTGTGAATCTGCCGCTGGTTGTACGTGACTGTATCGATTATCTGCAGGAGCACGGCCTACAGAGCGAACAGATCTATAAGGTAGAGGCTGTGAAGACAAAGCTGCAGCAGCTAAAGCGAACGTACAACAACCGGGAAGGATCGTGTATCGGTGAGATGGACGTACCGATTGCCTGTGGATTGTTGAAGATGTTTTTGCGTGAGCTACCGGAACCGATACTTACCACAGATCTGTCGTCACGATTCGAAGAGGTCGCTTCACACTCGCAGGTCTCACAGCAGGAACAGGAGCTGGTGTGCTTGGTCGAACAGTTGCCCAGCTGTAATAGGACGCTACTTTCGTGGATGTTTATGCATGTGGACGCGGTCACACAGAACGAAGATTTTACCAAAATGAATGCGCAGAACATTGCGATGCTGCTCAGCCCAACGCTTCAGATGTCACACCGCTTGTTTGTGGCGATACTGTGCCACTGCAGTACGCTCTTCGCCGACACAAGCTTGTATAAGTAAGTAAAACACGCCTAGATAGTTGCTCTCGTCTGATTGCCGCAGCGTGTCGGTCGCTAGATAAAAGGTGTATCTTTTCAACATAGTTCAAACAACTCAAGATAAGACAGAAATGCCTGTATCCCACTCGTCTGTGAGTGTGCTGACTGGTGATCATTTCCATCGTAAGCGCTGTTGCAAAGAGATACTCTTGGTTAAATTTGGTTTTTCGTAATGTTTAAAAAAACTCGTATAAAGCTACTGTCGAGCTTTTTCCTAAAGTGCGATACGCTGCTGATACTGTAAATTATGGAGTGAAATTTAAAAAGACAATCCATATAAACTTATTTTCAGATATATTCCACCGATCACTGCATCAAGTCCAAATTTACCGGAAACGCCGGACGAAATATCGCTCGAGCTTCGGAAACAGGAAAGCCTGCTGGCCCAAATTCATGCCGAAATGAATGCCGGCTTTGTTACGAAGAAACGCGAAGAGCAGCTATGGGAAGTGCAACGCATCATTACACAACTGAAGGTATGTTTGTTCGGTAACGCTCTTACCACAACTGTGCCAACAAAGTGTCTGTCTGTTCTTACTTGAACATCTTAATTCCAGCGTAAATTGCGATCATTTGAGAAAAAGTCCGATTGCGTACAGAAAAGCCTCGACGATACGGTGGATGGTGACATTTCGATCGATTTAAATATACAAAAATCGAAACTTTCCTGCTCGGACGATGAATCTTCCATTAAAACCGTAACGGCTCTCTCAACCGAATCAGCCACCAATACGGAAGCCAAAAACACACCACAAGAAACATCGGACGAAACGGGCCCAGCGGAAAGGAAAGCTTCCATTACGGAATCGCCCCCGAATACGACCGCAGTGAAACAGGATGCAAGTATGCATCAAACGGCACCGGAAGTGCCGGCACCTCCTTCGATAAGCGATAAGGTAACCGTTACGGATAATGGATTTTTGCTACTGCCCCAAAACCATCCGGAGTATCTTACGCTGATACGGTTGCAGCTTGAAAATCAGGAGCTGGTTAACTGGAAAGCTCAACTGCAGTCGCGCATTCAAACGGAAAGAAGTGAAATAGTGAAGATGAAGAAACTACTGGTAGCCGATGGTGCGATGAATGTGTCCGCCGGTCCCGAAACAGCTCCGGTAACGGCAAGCGAAGAGTACGAAAAATTGATGGCTCATTACGTGAAGGAAAATGCACTGCTCGAACAGAAGCGCCAGATGCTAGCGAAGGAAATATTCGAGGAAAACAAAAATCTGATACAAATGCAGGTGGAATTGGCACTGAATCGATACCGGATATAAGGAAGCCGGGACAGATTTTTACACGAACCACCACACGTAAAGGAAGTGGTTTAATTTTTGCTCTCTTAGTAGAATGTGACCTATAAGGTTTGTTTTTCTTTCTTTCTGTGAAAAGTGCAATGAAATGCAGGTGTAAAGCGTTCGCAGAGTGAAGAATCGTAAGAAGCAAATTTACTCCTCGAAACATTACGCGTCTCTTTCAGCCGTACTAGCTCGTATTGAGCCGGACACATTCAAATAAAACTCCTCTGTCCATCAAAAGCATAAGCGCATTGCATTGGGGAACCAGCAATCCCAATCCCATTTCTATGAGCGGCTGAGCAGAGTGTCGTGCCACTTTGTATTGCGAAGTTTAGGCTTGTTTCATGCCTTCTCCTAATTCGGTGAGAGTGTGCCAAACCTGCCGGATTGCATGTGAAGCGTACAAACCAAATAACGAAAAAAATTATGCGCGCGCACAAAATAAAAATTGTTTCAAGTGGACGTAAGAATGCGAGAGGATAAGTAAATACGCACGAGAGTGATGTTTCGGGGAGGGTTGATTTTATTTGTTCACTCACTCACACGTAAAAACTACAGTGTCTGAAGCGTAAACTGCAGCGATGAAAGATTGCTAAACAAACTGTGGCAGATCATTAATTATTTTTAACTTATAACGTAGGGAAACTATCATGTGGCTTCAATAAATGTATGTATTTATTCTGGTGTAGTGGATCGCATTTTTTCTTTTAATTCGTCTTCAATAATAATGAGTTATTTTAAATTTTGCACAATTTATTCCCCTCAGAGACTCTAAGCGGAGTAGAAGTAGTAGGGGCCCTCTTACACATGGAATCTAATTCTGAGCGGGTTAGTAGGTTCTTTGTGAGTTCGGGACCCCTTGCAAGCTCAGTGGCGCTCAGTCCGCTTACCGTTAAATCCGTTACTGATTGTACTTAAGTTTATCCGACTTCCTGAAGGGATGAGCTTTGCTCTGTAAAATGCACGAATGCTAAAAGCCTCTGTGTGTGTATGTGGGTGAAGACTAGGATATGTAGGAGGAATGGAGGCAATGCATGTCACGCACCATTTCTGTGTGCACGCGTGCAAGGGTGGATCTTGTTTATTTTTTTGTCCCCTTTTTTGGCCATACATCGCACTCGTCCTTAGCACAGGAAAACAGACACCAATTTCGTCCCTTTCCTGCATGCACCACCACTACAAAGCCGACTGCCCTCACACATCGGCTGCAACAAATGCATTGAAATGCATGAGGATCAACGAACAAGAAAAAAAATTCAAATATCCTTTGCGCGAGTGCCGGTGCGTTGAGTTCTCGGGCCGGAAAAGGGCGAAAGGGAAATCGCACACAGCTACACCACACTAGACCGCATACATACATACAGGGCCGTTGATGGTGGAAAACAAACACAGTGGAAAAGAAATCGTGTAGGAGAAAAATGCCTGCTCGCTGCTCGCTATATCGTCAGCATGGCACGGCGTTGTCGCGCGCGCTCTTGTAGCGGGTGCGTTTGTGTCTGTGTGTGTGTGTGTGTGTATGTTCTCTCCGTCTGGCAGGACGAACAAGGACACAACGAACGTTGCGTACTGTCCCATTTACCCCAACGTGCCGTACATGTATGCCACTCGCGCTCTCGTGCTCGTTGCCATGTGTCCGGCGCGCGCTTTCGCTGCCAGTAATGTTGCAACGGGGGTGTGTGAAAAAGGGGGTCCCCCTTTCCACGTAGGGGTGGATGATGGTGTTGGGTTGGCCGTACTCGGGTCGGTCGAGACTGGCTGCTCACCTTCTGCATGGTTCAGTCTGTAAAAAAGTCGCGTCCGAAGCGGTAGCCTCCGGAACGGCGCGTGTAGCCCGGCTACCCAGGAACACAACGCACGCACACGCACACAGACACAACGAAACGGAGTTTTTTTTGTTTGGAGTAAAATAGGCAAAAGAGAAAATAAAAATTTAAAAAAAAAAAAACACATGTAACAAGGACTCGGTTTCTGCATGTTTTAATGCGCGCGCGATCCACTGTCCCAGGACGATGAGACGGACACGATTAGATGTGACGAAATGATTAGTTAGGTGTTTTATCGTGAGGTGATGGTTTACCGTAAGTTTCAGTGGTTCGATGGTTTTGGGGGTTTCGTTTTTCTGCTCTGTTTGGGTGTGAAAAGTGTGAATATCCGCGAGGACTGCAGTGCCAAGCAATAAGCCAGCCCAATTGACTCCCGGATTCGTCCGGCAAAACCACGGATCCGTCCGGCATGCGGTGCTAAAGTGTGTAGAAAAGTGCGTGCCGAGGGTGGTTCAAAAGTGTTCCCACGAATGTGAAGAAAAAGTGAACACACACACATACGTCCATAAGGAACTCGTCCAAGTTTTGCAGTTTATTTTCTGTTTCCAGTTTTACGAGCCAACCGATGGGGTTCTACACCTTCCAACTACAGTTTTTCTTTTTATTTATGGCATCCCCCTTTTGTTCTTCTATCTAACCCCTCACAGTAAATTTTTTTTCGATTTTCATCAAAAATATCTTCCCCAAATCAGTGCTTTGAAGTTCCCGGCGACGCCGTTTTGCGCTTTTGCTGCCCCCAACCTTCTCATACACGTTCGGGGCATAAAATTATACGTTTCGTAAAGCAATAAATATCGATTCAACAGAAACTATAAATTGGAACAAGCAAAAAAAAGGGCTCATTTATGGTGCAAAAACAAAACTTGTGCATCGTCTTCCAGGTTTAGGCTTTTTTTAATTTAAAGTGTATTTTAAAGCTTAAGTTTAGGGAACCGACCATTAGGTCTTGCCACAACACATAAGAAAGGAGCTATTTTATTGGCGTTTTCTGTCTAATATTAAAAAAAAAACAATATTATCACAAAGAGTCCGTATGGTTATCCAATGTAGAAAAAGACACAAAAATAATGGCCGACTGCGGGGTGCTAAAAAGTTTGGTTTTTTTCTCTCGCCAAGTGACCAATAAGAAATTCTATCCTACTGTAATTAGCAACAAGTTAAGCGCAAGATAGAGAGTATGTGAAAAAATATATTGTGATAAAGAAAAGAGAAAAAGTGTGCAACAAAACGAAAAGTGGTGTAAAAATCGACCATAATCACTATACAACTACCTCACTGCAGTACACACCCCAGTAGTACAATCCGGATGTCGTTGGGCGAGCTTCATAGAAGTAATTAAAAACAAACTACAACTAAGAAAATAAAAGGTAAGTAGGTGGAATTCATCTTTGTCCTTGTTAAAAAGTGACATTTTCTCGCATTTCCAGTATGTGTTACGGTACGGCGATTAAAAGTAATTGTACGCTCGGTACACCCAAGAAGTTCGAACACATTAACAGCTTATACGATAAGAAAACGTTCAATGTGTGGGTGAAAAACTCCCCCATGTGATGTGTTGATGTTGTACCATGCATGGTAGGCATGATAAGTCCCTAGCCCATTTTTGACCACCCTGCACGAAGGAACCGACTGTCATCCTTCTTGCTTAGGGATAATTAGCGAACACGGCGCAGCAGCAGGTTTTGTGCTGGATGATTATTGGAGGGTAGAAATTGGTTGACAAGGCCAATGAACTTTACGGTCGGGTCATTTCGATTTTTGGTTTTCCAAAATGGAATAGGAAATATTTAATGATCTTCGTCATTGCTTGACGGTCTCGAAGTGGTGGAAGAATATAGTGTGCTCTACAGGCTCCACAAGGTCTTGCAATCCAGAAGACTCTAACCACACTTGAAATGGACTAGCAGGACATGAATAAGCTAAGTGTTGGTTACATAAAATGCAGCTAGTATAAGATGGAGATGGCACATCCTGCAACATTCCTGAGACTATCTACCACATGCAACTTGAGTGCCCATTTTACGACCCCTAGATCAGGAATCTCCTTTGAACACTTTCAAAGACATTGAAGGGAAAAAGAGGGAACGACAATCAAGTAAATCAGCAATTTAGTCGAAAAAACAACTTAGAGTTCTAACAAAATACATCATATCCCAGAGAGTAAGCAAAAAGCCCAATAACATCAAAATAACAGATTCAATAGTAAACCAAAACGCCTGTATATGATTCATTGAAGTCGGAAGGAACAAATAGAATTCTTCAAATAATGAAGAAGAATGCATTTGCCATTTTACAAGGGCGGGAGCTAACGACTAGCTTTGACGATATTTCCTGGCGATACTCAAAGCCGGAGCTCACGAGGAAGTTGCATGTGCCGAACGATCCGTTCGGCACGAGGCTTAGAAGTGCTCGTTGTCTGGATCAGGAGAAGTAGAACCTATCGGAGATTGGATGCAGCCGTGGATAGAAGACTGCAGTGCTAGGCTGAGTTTCCTGATCACCATTTCCTTGTAGGGCAGTTTACAGGAGAAGGTCCAGAAGAAGTCGAAGTCATTGCTAAACATGAACAGGTTCAGCAATGGAAATCATCATTATTAAAATAATAACTCGAAGTTATCCTTACGACACTTCTTGACACCACAACTGGCTTTGATTAAACTGATGAGCTTTGATACGCTGATTGTGAAGCGTATTCAAGTGATAACTAGCCTTTGCACGAACCGACTTCTTGTAGCATTGGTAAAGTCTGTAAATTAGACAAAAAATGCCTGGACGTTCACAAGGTCTTCAAAAGGACCCGGACTCAAAACCCATCAGGGGATCGGTTCAGAACTGAATATACAATCCGTTAAGTCTAGTAGTAAACTGCTATCTGTCCAGTATGGCTTCAGACGCCCCTAAGCCAAGAAGAAGACGTTCTATTTTACTCCGACTTCAATACAACAATATAATAGGACATAATAACGTTGTAAATGTTAGTGGACAATGAAAATAAGAATTAGCATTTTTATTAAGTATTTTATTAAGTGACAATGTTTAAAACCCGAGACGACCACACAGATCGTAGAGGCGATAACAGCACTGATCTTCACACGGCAAGATCGGGGTTCAAATCCCATCCTGCTCACTCGCCCCCGTATTGTGAGGATTAATGATCCAATTTTTGGGTCTGAGACTCAGCAAGTCTCAGTCAATAGTCAGCGTGACCTATAGCAGGTCGTTAAGCCAAGAAGCAGAATAATGCTGCAAAATGAACCAATTTAACATGTAAATTAATTATGATCAAACCGAAGAACCGTACAACGTAGCTACAGCAGTAGATTTAAACGATGTCCTGTAGACAATCGCCAACCATCCAAAGACAATTCTGTTCAAATGGTTCCGTCTGATTCGATTCCATTTCCTGTCCACTGTGTCGTGGTCATCAGAAAACAGCGTGCTGTGGCGTTGCGCAATGTTTTCTTCTTCTGAACCCTGTCCCCTTCGGCTGCAAGTCTCCGCTCCTTTCGTACTGTCCTGTGCTACACTTGTCTTCCCGATGTGTTCTCAAGCATGGACACACGGGTGGGGGAGCGAGTGAAGGAGAACTCTTATCAATATTTCTGATCAGATCATCAATAAATAAATATTAATAATTTTCCTCCAATTTATTTTTTGGTGAAATTAGGAAATAGAAAAGCCGTAGCACCGTAGCGAATGTGTAATGGTGGTTCCTCCTTTTGGGTTGTGGGGACTGGGTACGCAATTCAGGTTCGCCTATTTGCGTTCAGTGTCCGATGTTGAGTGTGCAGAAAGTAGGAGCGCGGTGTGCTGGCGTGTCTTTGCGTGAAAGGGGACAAAAGTGGGCAAGGGCGAAGGTGGCTGGCGGATATTTGTTTGCCTATTTTTGGCCCTATATAAGGTTCTGCGGTGTGTGTGTCTGTGTGTGTGTGTCGGTTTCACGTGTGTGAGCATAAAGACGGTTTTATTTCATCTCTCTTTGCCACCACCAGCCACCTTTCAACTGCCTTTTTTTTTGTTGCTGTTGCTCTGGGTTTGCCTTCACTTTTATCCTTATATCATCACCTTGAAGAGCTTCTTCAAGCATCGCTTGTCTTGGGGCTGTCCGCGCCGTCCACGACTGGTTCTGGCAGCTCCATTTGCCTGTTTGGAATGGTAGATACAGTCGCACCAGAAGGACCTGTGTCACTTTTAACAGCGGTCCGGGGCGTTCGCTTGTCGTGGGCCCCGGGTAACGAGTGTTGTACGAGTACACGAGCCTTTTTTCTTGCACCTCTTTTTCGCCACCAGTTACCCGTCGATGGGGGGGGGGGGGGGACTGGGGGAGGAAAGGGGGGGAGGGAACAAGTGCCGATGGAAGATGATGTTGATGATGACGATGATGATGATGATGATGATGTATGCTCGGCTGTGTATGTGTCCTCGTGTAGAGTTCGATGGAAAATCGCTCCGCCAGCTGGCCCGTTGGCGGTGGTGACGGTAGCTTTTCTGTTATTGTGCGCGCCCCTGCTAGTGTGGGGTGGATTATGTGCGCCTAACTAGATATCGAGAGTTGGCGAATGGCCTTCAATAGGATAGGCACCCCTCGAGGCAGGTCTGACCAGCACCGGTCAAATCAAACCTACTTTCTTGCCCAAAATCTCGCCAATGCACAGGACAAGATAGGCCAGATAAAGGAATCGACTACTAAGAAGAGGACGAAGGGCAACAACAACGACAAAAAAAAAACACCAATAATAATACCACCCACGTTCATGCATGGTCGAGAGTTGCGGGAAAATTTTCCACAACAGGAAATTTATCCATCCGCTACACTTCTTCGAACCTGCCAAGTTTCAGTTCCGTGCCATATACATATACATCTGGACATTACACAATCAAGTTGCCCACGGGAGGGAGCAAGAGAAATATTGGGACAAAGTCGGGGTAGAAGGCACGGGTAGCATTCGCGCAAGAAGCAATGTCCGAGCATAAAAAAATGGAAGCCACTGCCAACTGGTCGGACAGCAGTCGTAGGGAAAATATATCAAATCGCCATGTCATTGAATAAATGAGAAGAAAATTACATTGAAATCAGAAAGAATTGACATGATGTGAGTATGGGAGTTTGTTTGGTGAACTATGGAGGGTAAGGAAGTAGTGAGCGAGGCTAGCATAGATCTGATATACCGATCTGAAGTGTCTCTTCAGGCGTAACTCGGTGGAGAACCGAACGAGCAATGGACCAATGTCACCAAAATTGAAACATGTCCTCAAACACTCGTGATTAGAATTGCATCGATGTGAAAGCTATTTGTAGAGCGAATAGATAGTTGCTAAGAATTCACTTCTTCAAAGTCAGAATCTTCGATTTTATATCACAACCACGTTTTGTAACATTCGCTCTTTGAATTTGTATCATTTATTTCATATTATTATTGATCCCCCGTTCAAGTTGGTTTTTGCTCTATCTCTCATAAATGAATCCTCGAATGACTCAACATGTTATTTTACCCGAAAACTATCATATCTAATTACCACACAACGGTTGCCACTTCAACTAACCTTGCTGTTCTGTAGTAGGTATGCCTCGTGAAGCAAGCAAACAAGTGAAGCTAATTTTCGAGGAAGCGTACAAAAATATAAGTTAAAGTCATCAAGCTCTCTCGGGTTTTGTTCCCTGTTCCTGGAACTGTGTCGCCCCTGGTACAGTGTATGGTTGTTAATACATTGGTTCCAATGGTGTGAAGTAGTATTTCTCTGAGCAACAAGCTATGTGGAGCAGGTTCGTATAAGGGCTTTTGAAGGCTTAGTACGGGGTTTGTCGTTAATAATTTTGATCGTGTTCAAACTACTAACAGTATGAGACTTGCTTAGCTTTTTTTACACAAAAATATTAGTTGCCATATGCATAAATTGCGCATTAAAGTTCAATTTCGTATTTGCTATTAGATTGAAACTAGTATTTCATTGGTCTGGTCTTTCAGGATTTCATTGGAGTTGCAATACTTTTTTTTAAATTCGATGTCAGACAGACAGACAGAGCAACAGAGTGGGTGAGCAGCATCGTAGAGGCCAAGGCCCTGAACAATTTATTTAAACTTTTAGGCTCATTACACCAGGGCAGCCCGATGGCAGAGGTAAAAGCGGCGCCGGTCCTCACGCAACGGGACCGGCGCGGAAATCATAGGCTCATAGGAAATCTACACTACACTTCAACAACATATTTTAGTTTCCAAGCTTTATCTAAACGACGATGTACATAAAGGGAAGCCCTACGAAAAGCACCCGAAGTTAAACTGCAGAAGAAAGTGGGGGGGATCGATCGTGAGTGAGGGAAGTTGAAGATTAGAAGATGCCCATTAATCCTGCCCTGGCTTGAAAAGAAAATTGATACAAAAAAGCACCACAAAGTCCCCTTTCATACAACACTATTAACCAGTGTGGCAAACGCAGGGCGAAAACGACAGCAACGATTTGTTTTGTTCAAAATAGGAAATTCTTGGGATGAATTCAAACGCACCCACACACACACGTAAAACACACACAAAACTCGCGTAAAATTAATAACGCGATAAAAGAATAATAACAACGTCAGTAAGGATGCTGACGCACACACACACACACACACGAGCAAACGAGACGAAACTTTGAATAGGTAAAGAAGGCTGGAAAAGTAATGCGAGAGAGTGAGAGAGAAACACAGAAAAAATGTAACGAGAGAGTGAAAGGGGGAAAAAATGGGAGAGCTAAAGAAAATTTTTCCTCCCTAAAAATTTGCTTCGTGTGTGAGTGAACGAGAGGCACGTGGAAAACCAATGCTTCACTTATCCATCTTCAGGAAAATCGCTTCTCTTTGCCTTGCTGCTGTCCAGTCAAGCCGGCTCTAAGATGAATGTGAAACCCCGTGCGTATGTGTGTGTGAGTGTACGAAAAAAAAACAGTAAAAACTAAGGAAGAAAACTTCCTAAGCTAAGAAGCATTCGTAATAAGCGAAAAACTAGCGAAAGAGAATAAGAAAAGAGCCACGAAGAGAGTGTGTCCAGCCTGTCCGGTGTTGTTGATCCCTGGCGAAAATCGGAGAAAAGTCCTGCCGCGGCTTTCCACCGCTGCGCTCGCTGGTCAGTTTATCGGCCTAGCGCCGTCTCGCTTTGCTGACCGCTGTTCTCTTTTTCCCTCCCCCAACCAACTAGCCAGCAAAAAAAAAAAAAGTTACCGCCGCCGGTTGGTGCCGAACACGGTCAAACGGATGCTGAACCGGACAAGGAGCTATGCGAAAGAAACGTTGAGAAAAGCAGAGAAATGTAAAAATGAGAAAAGTTTTTACTTTCGATTTTCATCCATCCCCTTGGTTTGCCCCCACACACACACACGCGAGAGCGAGAGGAAAGGAATAATGGTTGCTTGGGGAAACAGAGCGGAGCGGGGGAAACAAAATAAAATAAAAACTGATCTAAGGATGCGTGTGTACGTATGGGTGAGCGATTGAGTGCGGTGGCGATTGCTGGAATACGCGCGGACCGTCGGTCCGTCCGGCTGGCTTGACTGGTGTGTGATGTAATGGCCGTTTTCCATCCATCCTTCCATCCGGGAGGGGTCATTTGTGACAGTCAGATCGGTGTGGGGCGGAAGGTGAAATGGTCGTCGTAGTTAGTGTGTGTGTGTGTGCGTGAGTGAGCGAGCGAACGCATCCGGTGAGAAAAAAGAGGTTCGCATCACTCACCCGGGGGGATGAAGGTAACGCAAATGGAGAGCTGGAGGAGTGAGGATGCAATGATGAGATTTTTTTCTTCCCCCACTCCCCCTCGTTTTCTCGTTCCCCGACTTTCCCACCTCCCTTGCAGGACTTCCTGGACCTATACGTTCACTCCGAAGTCCTGATATGTTCGACGAATTTGTTCTTGGACGGCTCTGTTTTTAAAAGGCATTGCAAGTGTATTTGTGTGCGTGTAGAAATAGGGGGGTGAGTTTTTTTTTCTTGGTTGTTGTTACTTGTTTGAAAAGAAAATCCATCCTTCTAGCCAGGCGCCTCCACCGGAACGGGACGAGGTTTGTGTTAAATGGGAAGGAAGAAGACCGTTAAGAAACAGTTGCAATGGAAACCTGGCATAGCCTGCTCATTGACGATTGAAATGTTGAAGTTGCATGCACAACACCACAGGGTAAGAGCCGACCGAAAGAAGCATGGCCGTAGAACGAAACGAGATGAGTTATGAGTGTATTCCTCCTTTTCCATTTTATGTTGCCCGTCTCTTTCTGCGTTCTGACTTTTTGTGGTTTTTTTTTCTCACTCTTTCATGCTCTCCTTTTCTAGCCCAATGTTGGAAATTTCCCGTGTGCGACGCGCGGTGGCTTTTATTTTTATTTTTCCTCCTGCTTTTGCTTTCGCGAAACGTGCTCTCACGCCATTTCTTCCGGAGAGGAAGCTATTTGTTGCCGTTAAAATGGGGATGAGTGTGTCCTTGCCCATGCATGTGTGTACATACTTTCACTTGATGTCGTTCCACCCGCCTTTCTTCCCCATTTTTACCACCAAATTACACACACGTTCACGTCTCATTCCCTGTTGCTTTGCTGCTTTCGCACATGGTGTTTCTTGGCCGGCCCGATCGCAACATGGAGTTTGGACAGTTGAAAAAAAAAGGGAGGAAGCAGAGGGGGAGAGAATTTTCACTTTTACTTTTAGCCGGGGAGGGGGGGGGGGAGGGAGTAGGTTGGGAGGGAAGAAAAAAAGCTTCCTTTTTCTTTTTGCTACCGAATCCGTCACGAGCACGAGTTCTTGTGTGTTTGTGTGTGTGTGTGTATGTGGTTGCTGTTTCGTTGTATGTACTTGAGAAAAAAGCATTTTTTTATATGGATCCTTTGCACGCGTGTGCGATGTTGAATGTTGGTTGTCGGAGTGTGCGGGTGAGGTTGGCGTTTTGGCATCTTTTATGTGTTTCTCGGTTAGTAGCATTTTTACCTAGTGACCATTGGTCCGAAAATACCCATTTCGCATGAGAGATAATGCTCGGACTCGAATGTGCAAGACGTTACATAGACAATTTTTATCGACTTCGGTGTGTATGTGTGTGTGTGTTCCTTCCGTACAAAATTTCGACCCATTCCGGAGTATAATTTTAAGAAATGGTGAGATAAATGCCATTGGGCCATCACCAAGGTCTACCAAAGCTCGAGACTATGATTGCCTGCAGGCCCCGTCTATCCATTTGCCCACTCCCCAAAAAAAACGCGCCCACCCAACAGCAAAACGGCTTTAAAGGAATGCTTCTCCTATCGATATCGAATTTAAAGCTCCTTTTCCTCACGGACAGGGAGAGACACGCTGACTCAGGGTCACGTTAAAGTTTTCTTGTCCCTCGTCGCAAGCATCCTCCTCCGTACAGATTTTACACAGAAACACACACACACACAGATGCCAAAACATTAAAGTGTGATGGTTGATTTTACGAGCCGTGTACCCGTTTGTCTGTGCTAAATTTTAAAGATCACCAGTTGCGCATACGCAACGTGGTGCTGGATGATGTTACGCTTACTAGCATTTTTGTTGCTTTCGCTGTTGGACACGTGGCACATGGACTGTGGCAGTTTTTGAGGGGGGTGTATGCTTTAAAGTTTTCCACCACATTGAGTGGTTTGAAATTGGATGACTTTAAGGTTCGATTATGTAGGGTTTTCAGGAGTTGAGAGTTGATTGGAAAGGACATTTAAATGCGGTTTTTTTAGGGGCTTAGCACTAGAACCACAGTCATGCCAGTTGTTGATGCATGACTCATATAAATCTAACAGGAAATTTTATGTTTTATCAATTTAAAAATTAATATTCTTCTTGGTCTAACGACTTTGGAAGTAAATGCCAGCCATCTAATGAGTTACGAGACTTAATTTTTTTTTTTCGTTTATTTATGGAGGCTTTGAGTCTTAGAGACCACATTCGCCTCTCTACTGTATAAATAAAATATATAATCTAATACAAAACTATTTCAGGTGTGGGTTGAATATTATTGCGCACTATTGCGATTATGGCATATGATAATGGATACGTTAAAAGGATTGCTTAAATTTCTCCATATAAATGACTGATCCGTAAAAATCAAATAAGGCGATTTTGATGAAGTTTGTCGGGTGATAGAATTTTCGTATAATCGGTGTCTAGTTGGCAGGTGGCTCGGTGTGTCGTGTATCCATGGCAATCGGTGAGGATGTGGCGGACGGTGATTTCAACCCCACAGAAGCTGCAGAACTGCAGACCTAGATTTTTCTAGAAGGAGGAGCCGACCATCGTTACGAGACTTAATGAGACAACATATTTGGATAGTCAACCTTCACTACCATCATTAATAAATCCTGTGAGCGAATAGCGAACAATTAAAATGAGGCGAAAAAAGCAGAATATCTGTACCGAAAAGACGTATCAAATGCAATTTAAATTCTTCCAAAATGGTTTGCTTTATTCTCTTCAATAATTTTGAATTTTTGCCAGCAGAATTGATAAAGCACCAGCCAAAACGGATGGTAAAGATAGAAACCAGTCCATGGCGTTATTTAAAATGGACATTTGATGTGTTTTCTAGTTCGTTTTTTTATTTAAAAGTGTTGACACTAGCTTAATTGTTGAACCAAAATATTTTTCATAGCTTCCAGTCCAGTCCAAAAAACCAGTCAAAATAGCTGATCCGGCAGTTCTTATGTTACCAGTTTCTTGTTTATTGTTCATCAAAAAAATAAATTAAGAAAACTGAAATAAATATTCTATTCCATTACGAATAACAAAAAAATGCGTCATTAAAATTCATAATCGCATTTTCACGTCAAAAACAAGAAGTACTTCTACTCGCGTCATCACTTTGGTGGTCGAAGTTGGCTGAAATTTAGCATTTCCATGTTGTAAATAAGAACTACTTCACCCGAAAGCCCGAAACTTCGACCGGATTCTTTCATTTCTAGCTTCTACATTAATTTCATTTTCAAGTTATGACCGTCTGGATACAAAGCATTTTTTTTTCCTACATTTTTTATAAATCTCGTACAATCTCGCCTGCCTGCGAGACAATCGTGCCTGAATTTCGAACGGAATTAGTACCAGGGGTGTTTAATTTCCCTCGCCAAACTTCATCGCATTCGGCGCGGGTGATAAAGTGGTGGCCGTACGATCGATAAACTTAATTTAAATAAATCCAAATTCGTTTCGTTCCGATCCCAAAGGGGTTTTCCACTACTGCACGCCTTTTTTTTTGGCTTTACATGCGAGCTACGTTCATCACCATCAGCGTATAACTTTAACACTGTCACGCTTATTTGCGGATAAGTACGTAGTCGGAATGGAGCAAAACCAAACCAGCGACAATCTTAAAACAGAACTCTAAAACAGCAACTAATCATAAAACAAAAAAAAACCAAAAATCTAAACTATCGCGCTACGAGAATGGTCAGGTAAAACAATGCCTTTCCCCAAGGCGTAGGTTAAGGGCTTGGATTGCTGTGTTTTCCGGTCAGCCACCCCACTTGCTACCGACCGTTGCAAACGCCACGGAACCGGACAGAAACGGTGACGGCCCGTACGGTGACGGTTACAACGGAATCGCGTGCTCACAATTATTACGCCCCTAATGCTTCCATGGTTCTTTAAAACCGAAATAGCGTTTTGGGTTATTTTTCATTTATGATATTTTCATTGCGCCCACCTGCGGCGGGGCGGACCTTCCCGGACGGCTTTCCCTGGGCGCCACCACCGGCCACCGGACAGTGTTGCCGCTCGACAGTGACGACGATTAGGTTGATGATTATGGTTACGACGATTTTAGGGTGGAGCTCGCGGTGAAAAACTGCGTCGTCGTCGTCGTCGTCGTCGAGCGAAGGATAAAAAGGTATATTATCATTCCTTTTTTTTTGTACATTTTTTGTTGTGTTATTGTGGCTTCGTTACGTGCTGTTTGTTCCGCAATGGGCTGAGGAACATCCTCCCGGCCATTAAGGTGAATCCTACCAGTGGCCAGTGTCTGACCGAGTGACCGCTGATGATCGTTAGCAGTCGGGTGGGTTGGGTGGGTTGGTAATTTTCCAAACGTGCACAACACAAAATATGCCACCATCCCTGGTGCTGGCCATTCCGTAGCAATATTCCCGCTAACCCACGTGGAAGGGCTTTAAAAGGACATGGTGCGCGCTGCTAGAATCATTCCACTGTTTTTGATAATCAGATTAAATTGAACCTTTTGTTTTCCACCATTTTGATCAACTTTAATCAGGGAAAGTGCGTTGAGCGGACTTTTATTTTTTCGCCCCCCAACATTCGACTGGCGTCCGAGCCTAAGGGAAGTTTCTGCCCATCCAAGAAGTTTCTTTATCATTTTGGCAGATAATTCTGCCTGCACAAAGATCCATTTCATTGTGAGTTGTGTTTTAGCATTTTATATTATTTATATAAACACAAATCAACCCCTTCCTGGGTGTTACCTTGTGCGGTATCGGGTCCATCCTTATCACTGGTGACTTCATTTCCTGGCACCTCCACCGGCAGCGTGTGCTTTCGGACGTGTTTTGCTAATCCAACGTATGATCCCTGACCGGGTACCAATTCCATTACCTTCCCGGTTTGCAATAAGCCCTACACCCGGACGGTCCCGTGGACACGGACCGGGGTGGAAAAATGAAATCAATCAATACTTTATTACGTTACGTCACACTGGATGGTTGGGCTACTTTGGCAGCAGCGGCCTAAAGTACCCGAAAAGTATGACCCGATCCCATCAGATGCAGGGGCTTTTGACTTATTTGTTGCTGCAGCCGGGGGAAAAAGGGGAAAAAGACACGACACGAGTACGGGAAGATTACATTGCATTACTTGAGGTGTACTTGTGTGCCATTGCCAAGAGCCGTTTCTTTCTTTTCCAATTTTCGTCTTTGCGGCGTGGTTGGTTGTGGACGTTTCAATATTTACTGTCCTATGTATAGAAAGTATTTCAATAAAGAACTGTTTTTTTTATACTAAAAAGGTGAATTTTTATATTTTTCATTTAGGAAAATCAAAAAATTTCTTAGTTAAGTGCATTCGTGCTACTCCTGCTTGTCCTATTTTACTCATGTCTATATTAAAAATCTAATTTTCGTTGTTCCCCCCTTACTGTCAGGTACACCTTCATTATTCGTAACGAAGTCTTCCTTCAAGATAGCTCGAAACGTCTAAGAATATGTTGCCTGCAATGTGTGTGAACGCTTCCCCAACCAAAAGAAAGAAACAAGAAATCCCTACAATAGTTCATCGCTGCTGCTGCTGCTGCTGCCTTCGGTAACAGCACAGGTTGAGGCGTAATTGTGTTGGATGGTCGCCGCTCTCGGTTTGCAGCTTGTTGCAAAATAATTTTGCTAATCTGATCACGTATCGATATAAGGTTCATTACTATGTTTCTGATTTTTTATTTCTTCATCGGCCTCCGGGCCGCGTACCTGGTAGCAATGTTGGACTATGCTGCGGGGGTTGCTAGGGTTACGCTTTCCGGCTGAGTGCATGGCAAGGCCACGGTATCCATCCATTTTCTTTTCTGGGTTGCGCATATAAGGCACCGCTCCCCGAGTAAAGTTGGCGGTTGGGGGCGTGTGGAGGAGAGCAAAGGCAGGAAAAGAGGTTGCCTGACGCAATCTATAAACTGTACATATTGAATTCTCCGGCACATAATCCCCAGGTACAGCTAGAGCACGGTGGCAGAGGCAGGATTATTTTTTATTTGTCATCCCAATGCAACGGAAATGCAAGACATTGGGACACGACGGGCGGGAACACTGGTGGGTGGGTAAGTTGTGCGTTGTGATATGTCAACCCAGGCCCAGGGCTATCCATTGATACGTCCGTACGTAGGCTGGCATGCGTGCCAGGACGAGGACACACATTACGACAGATAGAGGTTTTGTGCTCGAATCGGCTGGTAAACTTCGACCAATCGATAGTGTGAAATTTTAGCTCGCTACCAGTGCGCCGTACAAGTTCTTTGTCCTGCAGCATCGGAGTCACTTCGGAGCTCGCACATTACGCTTTAGCAAGAATCCGGAATCAAACACACCCAGCGAGCTAAAAGCTAAAATGTATGATAAATAAGCGCTCGCAAGCAACACAAACAACCAAATTGCCGCACACACACACACAGAGACGAGAAAACGCAGCCAAGGGTGTGCGCTAATGGGATGAAGGGAAGGCGAATATTTTGCTTGAATTTCCTATGTACAATAAATATAATATTTTTAATTAATTATAACTCTCGTGCGTGTGTGCGTGGTGATGCTGCGCGTGTTTTGCTGGCAGGCGCGTGTGTTGGCGTTATGTCTTTATGTGCGTCGGTCCCCGGGCCGGGGGGTCTGGGCATCGTCTTGGACAGTGCCTCGGTGTTCGTTACCTCGGTACCGACGAGAAGGACGAGTGGAAGACGGAAAAACGGTTTTCCTTTCGTCCTTATCATGTGTGGCTTGTGTGTTTGCTTGTGCGATGGTGTGGATGCTGGCTGCCTGGAAAGTTGTGCTTCGATGCCACGTCCTTTTCCGGCGATGTTTTTTTTTCCTGTTTTGCTTTCCATTGGACGTTCGGCAAATGAGTGAGTGTTTCATATTTCGGGTGGATCGTATAAATTCTCCACACCGCAGGCTGCTGTTAATGTTTATTTTTGCGCCCCGGCCTGTGTCTTGTCCCGGTTTGCAGATCTCTTCTTCGTTTTCTGTTGTTACTTTTACCTCGCTCGCTCTCATACATTTTCGGTCTCCTACTTTCCTCTCTTGACTTAGCTATTTTATACAATATTTGATGCTTTTTTTTCCCTACATTTTAGTAAAAATTTCTTTCTTAGAGGAATTTCATGCTTAAGTTCTAATTTTTCTTAAAGGTCTCTAAAAAAAATCAACATAAAACTACATATAGTGTTTGTTAATATGTGTTAGTTTAATATTCTGAAGAATTTAGATGGAAAGCAATAATATAATAATTATTAAATTGTTGAAAAATGTTTACATAGTCATGATTTAAGGTTTCATACAAATTCTGTAAAACTATTTGTAAAGAAAAATCAATGTTTTTACTACTATTTTCCGTGCGTTACACTCTAAAAGGTGTAACAAATTACAAAAAAAAAGTTTTGGAAAAAAACTCGTTTTCCATATTTATTTGCACACATTTTTTTGACAAAAATCAGTAAAATAATTAGTTTTATTTTGCTCATCTTCGTCACTAAACTGTCTCGTAAAAATCATTTCGAAATGATACATAATTATTCTGTCAAAAATCAATGCCGTATGCCTTCACAATAAATATTTATTATTAAACAGATCTTTGAGTAAACTTTATTGAAACATTTTTATTTAATTTCGAGTGGGACGGCTTAGCCGAATTGCTTATTGAACCATTTAATCGATCACAAAAATCGCAAACCGCCAGATACGCTAAAGGAATGGAGGCTTGAAGCTCGCGGTCAGAAACGGTCCAAAGTTCCTAAACTGTGCGCAAAATTTGACGAATAAACGTTGGTATATTGGCTTATTTTGCTTAGCTGCCGAAATACTATAGCTAGCTTTCATTTCAAGTATTCTTTTGCTCCTTCCCGACAGGCTGTCGCTCGTCCTGATGAAACCTGTCAAGATTAGAGTTTCTTCATTCGTTACAACAGTTCGAATACTTGTCTTGAATCTTCCCCTATTTTTTTTTGGAAAATTCTGCTCAAATCCGGTGACAAAATCTCAACCAACTCTCTGACCCTACTGTCTGAGATGATTGTTTGTTCACTGAGCGGAGTATGTAGCGTCCTCGTTTTCATTCAATGTTCAGTAGGGCGTAGGGAAGAGCATCCTTATTGACAGTTTGTCTAAATTGTACGTCATAGGCTTTGGTCATTTTGAACTAATGTTTTTAATTATTTTTTTTTCACAGCAGCGTCTTCTTGCTCCACTTGCTTTGAACCACTTTGGATACTTGTACAATTTGCATACGTTTGCATATAAATAGCTTTGAGTGAAAAAAAATCATACTTAAAATTAACACACCATTTTGTTTCACCAAACGCTTGGACTGTCCACTGGCAGTTGCGCATATTGTTTAGAATCAAAACAACAAAACAAGAAAGTAATGGACATACAATCATCCATAACTATGTGTTTTTAATAGCACCAACTGCCGAATGATTTAAAATGTATTGTAAAATAAACCACTCGTAAGGCTCGTGGTGTTCCCGATCGTACCGCTGCCCGTCATAGTAATAATTTTATGTCGTACAGCAAAAAGAAAACAGAAGGTTGGGCAGTCGAATAATTTTACGATTGATCTCTTTGCATAGAAATGGCTTCATCAGATTGGTCGTGCCGTGTATCTTTGGCACAGTGAAGTCGCCGGCCCGGTCCCCTCCAATGTACGAAATCGCCAACACCCGCCCCGACGTTTATCAACGCGACGCTAGAACACTTCCGTTGGGTCGTTTTGATCGTTTGTGAACTCATTACATTCAAACTCACCGATAGGGCTGTGGGGCTAAGCGAGGCCTGGGCCAGGCAATCGTGCTTACCACTTCATCATCAACACCCACTCGCGGGCTTCCCCTCGCCCTCGCTCCATTTCGTACGAAGACAAACGCGTTGTTTGCGTGACTAAAGTCCTGGCGCTTGGATGAGTTGGGCACGTTGGTTGGCGCCCTAGCTCGCTTCATTGGTTCAGCTTTTTTTTTTATTTCGTTTGTTTTGCTCAGATGCCTTGCTGTCTGTTCTGTGGCATCGGTCGGTAGGCTGACGCTAGAACGGAACTAGCTAGCTTGATATACACGCTGGCCAAGGCATAGGCAGCGCTTGCATAGGGAGAGGAAAAATTAAGTTTATGGCTATTTAATTTTTCATACGACCTGCTTAAACACTCTCTACTTTATGTCTGCCGACGGTTTTCACCAGGTCGTCAAGGAGAACGCGCTGAACATGATTTTTAATAATGAGTAAAGGGCTGTTTTGCGTTAGAAAGCTTTGTGTAAGAATTTTAACACAAGCTCACTTAGTGACGTGGTCAACACAAGGCTTACAATTAGTCGATTTAGTCGCTGATTGTTGTTCCTTTTTCCCTCTGCCCTGTGGATCAGCAGCCTCGCTACGAAATGCAAGACGTTCTGCTAGAAATAGAAAGTAAAAATTAATCCAACTTTTCCTTCTCGTTCGCCTGTAACCGACTGGGGACTGCTGCTCTTATCTTACGGCTTCGCATCCCAACCACGGCATTGAGAGTTGGCTTCCTTTTCGCGCCCTGCACACCGTCGCAGGTATGCGAAAGTATGGACACTGTTCTATCCTTTCGGTATTCGTGTTAAGAAAAAAAAAAGAAAGAAACAAACTGGAAGGAAATCCACAATAAAACCAGCCCCGTTTTCCCTTTCAAAGCTCGCGCACGTTTACCGGGCGAAAAGTGAGTGTGTGTTTTTGGTCTGTGAAAGAGAAAATGGGACCATCTCAGAACCTTACGGTGAAGAAGCGAAATGGCAGCTGCTGCTGCTGCTGCTGGCGTACATTAAATTAATATTTATGTAATTTCTTATTAGGCTCTTATGTGTTTAGCTTAATGTGCGCTGTACACATTTAGGGAAGCATAAAAATGAATGTGAGCTGTCTAATGCAAATCAGTTGTGTTGGTGATAACGGTCAGCGGTCCGGAATTCTTCTGTGTGTGTGTGTGTTCGATGTAGGTAATTTCCTAAAAGTTTTTACGTTTTCTTTCCCTGCCAAAGAAATTATTTTCCACGAGTAAGATATACGAGAGTTTGGCAAGAAGGAATCAAATGAACGGTCTGCCAGTTGTGTAAATAGTGAGCTGAACAAAACCTGTTTAAGTTACTAATAAGCATTGTAAATAACATTTAAAAATAGGAACTGACTAATAGTTTGTCTAACGCATGAGATAAAATATGTTAATTTTCTCATAAATCTAGCGATAATGTTAATAGCAAAGACGCAGCATCAATCTCGTTCATCCAGTTCAACAGATCTGAGCAGGTCGAGGCACTCTAGTAGCTCTCATAAATCGGAAGGCTTTAGCAGAAACTCCACTTAAACACGATTCCGCTCACAAGGCTGCAGCCGTTTATCGATTGGGAGGAAAAATACGAAACTTTTCCGATACGCTAATGCGTGAAAACGCGAGTACTAGGATTTTGTTCCTGTATTGCTTTTGCTGTCTTAATTGTCGATCGTTTAAAAGGGCTGATTTTATTCATGAATCTCTCCGGTTCTCTAAATCTCTAGAATTCTTTCTCTGGTTGGTAAAAATTCAACCACAAAAAAAGATCATAAATTTACGTCAAAATCCTACGAATGTTAACGAATGCAATGGATCTTGCTGTACCTTATGTACGCACCCGGCACGAAAAGCTATGAAATAATGGATCAGATAAAGAAGCCACGTAAGCAGCATGGTTGCGATAATCGTGTGCAAGGTTTGTGTACGACAATGACGGTGTCTGACGATAGTCTGAAGTCGCCTCATACATAAATTACACCCAAAACCACTCCGGGAGTCAGCCAGCAACCCTCAGCCAGCCGGGGAACTATCTGGGTGCAGGAATTAACTGGGAGACAGATTTATTTCTTCTTCGTTCGACAAACACATCGTACAGATTCATCTTTGCGGCTTTGAGTGTAATTCCAGCATTGCCAATCTTGTTTCATTTATCTTTCTTTTTCAACTATAATTCATCATACAAAATGTCTTACGCGTTAGGAAATATGTATCGCAGACGGTAAATTCGTACTTGTGAAAAACTGAAACACAGTCAGAAGCGAAGAACGTGAAGGGATAGAAAATGCAAATCGAAATTTTGCACTAAATTGAGTAACGAATCCTTGATGCACACATTGTGTAAGAATGTCGTTGTAGCAATTAATCATTTCCAAAAGTAATTCGTTCATAGCTTTTGGTTAAATTTTATGAAGCTAAGCGAAAGCGTGAACACACTTGCTATTGCTATTTACCGATAGATGTTAAGGAGACAATAAATTTCGAATATCAAAAAATGATTTCGATATGTTCTATATCGAATTAAGAATTCAGCTACTCTTTCCGGAACATTTTGTCTGTCCCACGCGCTACAACGTTTTGTGATAATACGGCGGGTTCTCATTCAAAAACAGTAAATAGTAATCGCCCACAAACGTCTCACCAGCAGCGACATAAAAAGCATAAAACAGTGATCCACCCTCCGAGAGATTCTCCGTCCCGTACATAAGGCTTTCAAAATACATAATATCAAGCGGGGAGAAATTATTTTAAAATGCTCTCGAATGATGCAACCTGTTGCGAATATTTTCGTTCCGCAACCGCCCGCCAGGCTCGTGTAAAACAAACGAGATTTAGGGCAGAGCAAACCGTGGAACAGAGCAAGACAGCCGAAAACGAAGGCTGGTTGGTTGGTTAGTTCAAGCAAGCTGGCGAAATGATTATTTGGTGGCAGAAGAAAGTCACGACGGCACAACGATCCGTGGCAACGGTCACGGCCAGACAACGCGTGGGGGTGAATGAAAATTTTCGCTAGAATCCTTCGCCACGGGACGCATGGTTTGCAGATACGAGAGATGCGGCCGGGAACCTGTTTACTGTTGACTTTTAGACCTTCCGGACGTTTTATTTCACTTTTTTAAGTTTACTGCGGGGGGGGGCGGATCGGGTCGAGGAGTTTATTATGTTTTCCGGGGAGGGTGACGATCGTATTTGGGCGCCGCGTGGGCAGGGATTGAAGGTTGAGATGGGTTTTGTTGTCGTTGCGTTTGTCGGCGACGTTCGGCGGGGTGGATGCCGTTTGTCGATGAGATTGTAAAATCTGGCAAAAGGGATTTTCAAGGACAAGGTCGTCAGACTTAAAAAAAAGGGGTTTCGGGTCGGCCAGTGAACCGTGTCGGGAACGGGTATCGGAATAGGAATGTCAGTGGTGATTTGACCTAATTTTCAACTGCAGACTATGTTTTGCAGATTGTCGGCACACAGTGGCTGTGCTCATTAAAGCTGTGATTTTAGTGTTTGGTTAATCGAACATTTGTGTAACATTGAGCGTAGCTCAAAATAATTATTTTTTTGTACTCTCATGATTCAGTGATTCTGTCGTAATAGAACAAGTGTTTAAAACAATATGCGATTTTAAAGTCAACAATAATAAGACTGAAATCTGTTCTTCTGCCAAACAGTTTCTGCCAAGCAGAAACAGTCTTCTGCTCCATGTTTAAAACAATATGCGATTTTAAAGTCAACAATAATAAGACTGAAATCTGTTCTTCTGCCAAAATCGATAATTGTTTTAAACATTGAAACACTTGTTTTTTTTTTAAATCAGATAAAAACTATAATTTTATTTTGAAACACTGTTTCCCTGTTCCTTTAGCAGACTGTATTTCTTATGTTAATAAAGCGATAAAAATGCGCAATAAATTATGGGCTGCTGAGATCCGAATTCGAACCGAATGTAAAGTGGGCCAGCAAAAAAAAAAAAAAAAAGAAACGACCGAACTCGTACAGTCCAATCCCTACTGGAAAACAACCCCATGTAACATACAGCTGCACATGGCGCATCTGGAGGTTAGAAGTTGTACGTGTACGCCTGCGTCTTCACTTCCATGGTACGCATTTCTGCGAAAACCATCCAAACTGAAGGATAAAATTTTTCTTCCCTTTCAATCGGAAACGCACGCGTTCCTGGTATGGGTGGAAAAATTAAAAACTCACTCACCAACACCACCGTGCGTCGATGGAGCTTTCACTTTCGTCCACCATGTATTCGTCCTCGTTCGTTTCGGTCTCGTGTGGCATCATTTACTCTCCCGCCGCACACATGTGCTCGCCGCCCAATTGAGTGACTTTCACTTTTCCAGCATGCTGTCGTGGAAAATTGAGCGGTTCACGGAAAGTGAAAGGTACACACCAAACAAAAACAAACCAAGCCGGGCGGTGTTTTGGTGCCGTGAGATGCCGTAGTTGGAAAACTGAGCTACTCTCATTTCCCCTGCTATATATTGTGATGCAGCGAGAGAATTGTGTTGATGTTGACTGTGAGCTCCATGATGTTCGTTGTGGTGGGGAATAAAACGATTTCCCCTATCCGAGGGCTCTTCTTCGCAGGAGAAAATATTGCAAATTTTAAGTGCGACGCTAATGGGGCAGGGAAGGATGACTCGAATGGGCAAAAGCATATAGACTGGGTGTTAATAATAAATAAGCTTTAGTAATTATTTGCCATAATTATACAATTATACAATATGAAAAAGGATAAAAAGATATGAGAATTTTATTTGGGTAAATATTTTACAGAATTTTTTAAAAATGTATTTAATTCAGAAAAACTCTTTTAAATTGTTTCAACCTTTATAAAAGAATATTATTTAAATTTTTTCATACTGTTTAATCAGCATACTACAAAAATATATAATTTAACATCACACCTCCACTAAAGATGTTAAAAATTTAGCGTACATGAAGACAATCTTTCCATGTGTACGTGAAGCACAAGGCCCAACGCAAAAAAGCCAGCGCAATAGAGGATAAAGCGCTGCCTGCACTTGCCAGGCAATGGGTGGCCGCACAACCTTTCCACACACGCAACCTGCGCCCACATACATCACACATCGATGCCCGACTGCTCGGAGCAACATTTATGTACGCACACGCACACGTGTGCCTTCTTTTGCGCTCGTTATCGTCGCCTCTGCCCCAACGGTCCCTTATCTCAACGCAGTAAGCTACCTTTGATGCTGGGGAGGATTTGATGGGGGTACAGTGATGCTGATGCCTGCCTGCAAATAAGATTCGGACGAAGTGAGATATTTCGGACAAACCCGGATCGGGCCGGTGGGAGGGGGGTGCGACAACGACAGAGAGAATGACCGAAGGCAGCGATTTCCTGGAAAATGTTGCCCTCTTGTCTTCATTTCTCTACAGTCAGTCTTCTCCGCTTCTCTTTTTTCCCTCCCTGTATATTTTTTTTTTTACATATTTTCCAATGTATTTCTTTCTTGGCGAGCGAGTAAGATGGTGTTTTTGGGCCGAAGCAAAATTAGAAGCAACGCAACGCACTGTAGATCCAATGTAGAGATGATGGCGGCGAATGGGCTGAGGCGCATGGAAGGTTTTGACCGTGGAGGTGGTAGGAGTGTTACAATTCAAGTCACTTATTAAAGTTTTTCTCCCCTCCCCCCCCCCCCCCCCCCCGTCGCTCCGTTTCCCCTTTTTCCCACGTTCCGCACGCGTGTGATAGAGCGTACAGCGTGCAGGAGGCCTGTTTCCTTTAGCAACTACGCCACCACATGTGAGCGCGAGCGAGTAGTAGTAATGGGAAATATGCGCTGCTCTAGTTTCCGATTGCGAGTTCGAGTTTGCTCCTTTTTCTTTTTCGGTTGCTTCGCTTGCTGGGGCTCCACTTGTCGGTCGTTTCGATACGAAAGGATGTGTATTGGCTTTCGGACGGTGTGGACGATGTGAGGAAGTGCGACCGGTGAAAATGACTTCGCGTCGATGGATGTGGTTCCGGGGCCGATCAATTGAACCGGGAATGAGCAAGTCATAAAAGGCAAAAAGGCGGGACACGAAGACGGAAGGGTGGGCCAGTTGGTGGGTTATGTATGCCACGATTGTGTATCTATGCCAACTGCAAACATTGGCCTTGTCTGGGCTGGCTGTGGACGCAGTATTTGTTTATTTGCTCGCTGTAGCTCTGTGGAGCACGCATAATGAATTATTTGAAAAAAGAAAAGGCTGTACAGGACGCTTCAACGCTGGACGTTCAAGTGTGGTTTTTTCGGGCTTTTTTTTCCTTTTTTTGCTTGGAACGTACAGTGCGTAGGTGAAAAATTAGTTAACACATTTCAATTCGGAAGGAGTTTGTATGGTGGAACGAAGTCTGTGCAATGGCGGAAGATAAATTGCGTTGCTTAAATTATACAGACAGTCCCAACAATGATTGGCAGTGCAGTGAAATGCTACTCGTTGTTCTGTTACAGTCCAAATGCCTAACCACTTTACGCTACAGTTCTAGATTAATCGCACTCCAATAATGCGGATTAGCTTTCAATTGAGGCGGTGTAAAAGTGCGACGAATGACGGTTGGTTCTACGGTGCCTTCTCCGGTGTCCGACTATCCGAATTTGACGTAATTTTAGTACGTTAATATAAAGTAGCTGTAACTGACTGGTAAACACATAAAATGTTAATAAATTTGGTGATTTTTTGTGTTCTGATTGGCAAGGAATGCCACGCCAGCGTCACCTGCTATAAAATCATTAAAACTTCATAATAAAATGGAAAATCTAGCTGCGTCTAGGCCTCTTTCCTAGCTTATTTGAAACGACTCTCATAATAGTTGTAAGATCTCTCTACGAATCTAAAAATAATTTAAAAAAAAAACAGTTTTTGATTTGAATCTTGAAATATCTCTGGAGATTATTAACTACTGCGGAGCGAGTTTATTACCCTGTTCCCAAAAAGAGTTTACGATTCGAATCACAGAAGAGTTGTACACTTGCTTTGTGATCAGTTTATTCAAATTATTCATTAGAAAGATTTAAATCAGACACTCTTAGCCAGTATGCACATAACGCTTGTCATTCTTCATACTTAATTAGTCACTTAACTGAATTTTTATCGAAAAATAGGATAGCTGCCAAACTTTCCCAACATCCCCAAAAAATATGGAAAATGATCGTCACGTGACAATAACGGGCATCAAGTCCCATCGAGATCGAGTGAGGACTAACCGTCCAACCACGTGGTATCAGCAAGATTAGTAAGCCATTCGATGGCCGGGGTGACTTAATAGGTCGTTGTTAGCCCAAGAAGAGATGAAAAATGGTCAAAAATGTACAAATAACACGTTTTCCTTTTAAAAGAATGCAATCTATCACTTTCTTCCACTGGTTTACAATCCTTTCATTCTAGTCGAAAGTAGAAGTTTTGTTGCCTAAAGCAATTGTGCCACTGAAGGTTTTAAATTAATTCGCGCTTCAAGGACGCATACGATTAAAAGTTTTGCTGTAGTAGCTGTAAATGAGTTCAACGCCGGCTAGTCATTGCGCCATTTCGGTCCGATTTCGAATAAAAACAATGCATATTCATTTGGAAGCCACCGGTATCGTGCATGCGGTGAGTTGAAAGTACCCCCGGGTGCTTAAAGGCGATTTTCCTTTTCCGCTTCCTTACCGCTTCTCCTTCCCCCCCCCCCCCCCCCCCCCCAAAAAAAACGACAGTCATTACAGCAATTGGTGTGCTGGCACCTTGCTCCTTCACGTCCAAAACCGGGGTGGGGATTCTAGTGTCAGTACTCAGCGTGAGGTGAGGTGTTGAAAACCCCGAGGCGGCGCCAGAACACGGCGGACGAGTACATAATTTTTGAGGATAACACCCAGCAGCTGGCGCATGCGAGCCAACACTAGCCGAGGCGAAGGTTTCGTTTTGTGAGGTTATGAAAGTGAAGCACTTCGTAACGGCAAACGAAAAGTGTCGTAATAAAATTAGTCGAAATTGGTGACCGACCACCGAGAAAGAAAGCGAACAGTGGTCAGCGCTAGTTGGGAAGTTAATTTTTAGTGACCGCTGAGTGGCGGGGTTTCACCGGAACACGCCGACAGCTGCCGGTAGGTCCGATTTTTGAGCAAAGTGAAAAAAAAAAACGAGAAGACTGTCATAAAATTAACCACCCGTCGGTTGATCCTTAGTTTGGTCATTGGCAGATTAGCAGGTAAAGTCATGCCGGTGGACGGATGCCTTGGACGGTACTGTCTGAGGAGGAACGAAAAAGGAATCTATGAAAATAAAATAATACTTCATAAGATAGTACAGCAAGTCAGGATATTCAAAACATTGCTCAAGAGTTTGTGTACAAGTGACTATATCTGATCTCGAATCGTATCAATTTGAAGCAATAATCGTAGCTACGGACTGGATGGAAGCAATATAACAAGTAGAGCAAATCGCCGAGAACGGCTAGGAATAATGTTTGGGAAATAGTTTAGGATGGCATGCTTCAACTTCACTTGGCTCCGTTTTTTTTCTTCTTCTTTTTTAATGGCAGCTTAAGGCGATCTAAATGCGGTAAAAATTTACTGTCAAAAGTGAGCCAACGCAACGCAAGCATGGATGCGACAGTGAAGAAGCGAACGGGTCTAACGCGAACAGTACGCCATGGCTGTGCGCGCATGTGTGTGTGTGTGTGTTTTATATGGAGCTATTTTTATTTAAATTTGATAGTTTCCTTCCATAACTATCAATTTATTCAAACGACCGAACGGCTAGGAGGTACCGTGTTAGGTCTTCTACTTCAAAGCTCCGCAATCGGAAGGAAAATGGGAAGCAAAACGAAAAACAAAAAATCGTAACCATAATGAATGCATTAAAATATAACTTTATTATTATAGCGTCCTGTGTGTGTGTGTGTGTGTGTGGGGGGGGGGGGGCTGTTTGTGCAGCTCCCTGTGCAAAGGTTGTACGTTTTTCAACTGTTCTATCCAGTTTGTTCGTGAATCCCACTTGGCCGTTCGCCCCGCGATGGATGGAGCTCTGACGTTTGTCAATTGTTTTGTTTATGTCCGAATGGTCGCCCACCACCGGGGCCAACCTTACCCTTTCCTCTGTTTTCACTCGCTGCAATAGGAATTGATTTTATTTTACACGGTTTTTTCTTACATATTTTTTTGCTGTTTGCCGCGCTGTGGAATTCACATTGCGCTCCTTGAATAGGTAAATAGTATAAAAAGAGGAACGAAGCTAAACCTCTCGGATTTTCATAGCATGATCTACTTTTTATTCCTTGATTTTTCCCGCACACACACACACACACACGGAGGAGTACTCCGCATTGAAGGGTAATAAATATTTATATTTCACTAGTACACCGTATACGCGTCTGCCCTCTCGAACCTGGCTGGCTACACTTCTGTGGCTCTAAATACGCCCAAAACTGGTACTGACGGGGAGGGTTTTTTCTTGTAAATGTCCTTCAAACCGTTCCGTAATGTCTCCTGGAAACCGGTGGCACATGCCGTGTCATGTCTACCGGTGGATTATCCTTAGTTGAAATCCAATAAATTTTGGCACATGCGATCGTACAACCGCTTGCCGCTTCAACGGAACGGGCGCTCTTGTCTTGCACTTTCAGTGTCCTTGCTGTACCAAAAAGCCACCTCGAACAACGGCCAGGGAAGGGAAAGTGTTTTGAATTCTTAATAATTCCTCCACAATGGCCATGGGCTCGTATGTCAGCCTAAGGACAGCTTTTTTTTTTTTTTTTGAGGAAATGCTTGTGGGTCTTCCTTGTCCCGGTCCGGTCTCCGCAGAATAAAGAAGACCGATGACTTTGGTTAGTGTTCCAAACCCGGGGGGGGCTTGGGCGCTTGGCACTGTGTTCCAGATTTTCCCCCGCTGGACGTGGTTTTAAGGGTGCTGTTTCAAAGGAGGATTAGAATCTGGCCGATGAGCTAGCACCATTTACAAAAAAAAAAAAAAAACACCGCGGACCATCACGCGGTGGCCGCGGGTTATTACACTACCCGCAGGGTGTTAAATACCGCAATAAGACGGAAAATGAACGTAGGCTTTGTGGTCTGATGACGTTACGAAATCCACTAATTGAAAAGCTGGTATTGATTTGTTTCGTACACCACTGTCCGTCCGTTGTGGGTGCCCCATTTTCTTAGCGCATTAAATTATGAGGTTTTTTTTTGCACTACTACATTACAATACACTTATTTATTACACACTATTTACATATAACGTACTGCAAGAAATGCTTAAAAGTGCAACCCGAAAGATGTTTTATACTTTAGTGTTTGCCTAACAAATATCGATCATCAATATTGCTTAAAAGAAATTGTGCCATTAATGAGGTCTGATGCAAATGACGCCGATGTTCTCGAGGCCTAAGAGTTGATTACGCTCAATGAAAGAAGGGAAGGATTTTTTAAAATTCATTTTATAGAGGCATACACTACATTACAGATACCTTAAAATTCGTTGTACAAATTTATCGCTTTTAGGATATTCAACACGTTCCGTTCTCTTTCTTCGTGATTCACTAGAATTTCGTCGATGTTGGTCTCTATTTTGTGCAATATTGACACCACAGTAGCTACATTTTCCAGGGTCTGATTTTGTTACCCGGTGGCCGTGTGTGATTCTGGAATGCCCCCGAATGCTAAGCCGGATGAGGATTGCTTGCTCATGATTATTGCTTTATTGCCTGTGATATGGAGCCACTGATGTTTTTTTATGATACGAAGTTTGTTTTCTTTTAAATTCCACCATATTTCTTCTAACCTTTTTCCCACCCATTTCAACATGTTCTTCCGGGAGAGGTTTCTCTGATGTTCTGTTTGTTGTTCCCGACCTTGATTGGCAGCTGTATCAGCTTCTTCATTCCCTTTAATGTCACAATGGCTAGGGATCCAGCAAAAAGTAACATGCATCGAGGATGGGACGTTTTCTAAAGTCTGGATGTAGGGGTTCTTCGATTTTCCACTAGACACTAGCGCTATCTGTGAATATAGCGTTAGGTTTGGTGGAAATTGTTCTTTCTTCTGCAGCAATAATCATGGCAATGGCTTCTGCCGAAAAAATACTGGTGTTGTCGGCTAGCTTGATGGCACATTTGTCATTCGCCGAAAGGATTCCGCAACCTGCATCTTTTCCTGCTACGGATCCATTGGTATAGCTGTGGTGGTGCTCCGGATATTGCCTTTGCAGTAGTTTCTTGAAGATTCGTTCGGCAACTGAAGTCCTGGGCAACTGTTTTTAACTCATGTTTCATGGTCCAATCAATTGTAGGGCTCCTTTTGGTCCCCTGTACGATCTCCAACTCTGGTTTGCTTTACAATTGGTGGTATCCGTGGGTGATGATATGAGAGAAAGGCAACTGCCCGCTGTCACAGATCAGTCAGCAATTGGGACTGGTGATAAAGGCTCCGGTAGAATACCTCAAGCTAGCGTGATAAAGTTTTTTGGGCTGACACTTTTTCAATCCCGTATAGCAATTTAGGTATGAGCCATGCTTTTAGAATACTAATTAATACTTCTCGATTGGCTCGTTGTTTCCCATACCAGAAGGGATGGATGATCTGTGAATGTGTTCAAAGAGTGTGAAACATATTTACGGTCGGAATAGGAATTGTCGGGGATTCGGACTGCACTTTCACCAACAAAGATGCAGAGTATCAAGTTGACAGTGACGATCTCGAGGTGGTAGAGGAGTTCTGCTACATTGATACGATAGTAACTTCGGACTCATGCCCAAGAAGGAGCTCGTCAGCGACCCATTCGGCACAAGGCTTAGAGAGTAATTTCTTGGATCAGTTGGAGACGAGCCTATGGAAGATCAGATGAAGCCGTGAACGGAGGCCAAAAGTATGGCGTTTGGCCCTAGAAGAGTCAAAGTGAGAAGGCCAAAAAGAAGTCGAATTACGTTACCAGTTACGGCTCTAAAATCAGTGTTAATAAAACCAACTTTTATAGCGTGGTACGGTTCACACCCCCGGTGACAGATCGTATTAAATTTGTAAAGGTGAAGCGCTTGTGCATGAAACTGTGCTGCCTTCTCTCCTTATCTAGCCTAGAGACGCTCTAAGGATGCATTCTTTTACGATGTGATGCCCTTGTAGCTGGTTGCAAGGTGCTCAGGCCACCCTTTTTGTTCAGGGAAATCATCCATGAAGTCTTCCAAACAGTCGGGATCTTTGTTTGTTTCGGTTGTACAGTTTTAAGGTCACAAATACTGGTTAGTTAAGATTCAGACAATTCTATACAAAGAATACAAACGTAGAGCAGATTGGGAAGACTTGAGTACCACAGAAAAAAAAATAATTCAATTCATTCAATTCAGTGCGCTCTTAGAGCTGATGGTGGTGACCAAATAACTCAAAGGACCCGGAGCACTACAGCACCGGACTACCAAATTAACATAAATGAAACGATCGACCGGCCGGAGCCTTAAAATTGTGTACAGTTTCCAAATCAATCAGTGCAATAGGGGTGCATTGGAAAATCCCGCGATCTCGAGCCCGAAACCCGGTTCCCATTTGCAACCGTAAAGCATAATCCCGAATCCGAGCCATGGGTGATGAGGAACAAAAATTAAACCAATTCTTTCACAACGTCCCTGCACCGCTGGCTGGCACCGACCGAGGCGTATGCATATGTATGTGCCGCTCCCGTTGTTGTTTGGTCGCCGTCCTTATGTACGCTCTCATTATTCGATATGACACGCGTCCCTAATGTGTGTCGATCGCTGTGTCCCTGCCGTTGTGATGCGCAGCAGCAACCAGCAGCAGCAGCAGCAGGCGGGTAACGGTAGCGGGCAACAAACTGCATCCCTGTCACAGCTCGCCACTGAACACGGTGCCCATATTCGCACCGAGGGATTTTAATGGGATTTCTCTATTTTTTCACCCAAAAATCGCGTTTATTTTTGGGAAAAAATAAGGGAGAGGGAAACACGCATTGGTGGATGCGTTTCGTTACTACTTTTTTTTTCTTTCTTTTTGGTCCCAAAAATCTCCGGGTACGGGTACGGGAATAAAAGGGAAAAGGTTGCGAATGCAACGCGTTACTATTTTTTGGAATTCAATATTGTGCTTTTTCACAAAAATTCTTCAGTATCGGACGGGATAGCGTATGCAACGGAAGGCAGTGCGCGGAAATGAATCGCTAGGCAGACCAAGTTTGTGATTTTGGCGATTTTACTACGTGCCAGCTTATGTTTGTGATTTTTTGTGCAAAAGTTTTTACGGCCAAAGACAATAACGAAGTACAACAACATGTAAGTGATAAACACTAAAGTAGAAGTGAAAAGTGTCAAAATAATTTAAGGAAAAAATGGAAATTTTCCCGAGAAAAACGAACAAACACCAAACATGTTAAAACGTGACAGTTTTCTGAGATAAGAAAAAACTATCATTCAACTTTACAATAGAAAAGAACTATGCGCAGGAGGAGAAAATACGGACGGAAATGGGCAGAAGTTTGGGTTTTATGTGTTTCCGTTTTATGAGTAGTTTGATAGTTTTCTTTGTGAATATTTTTTTATGGAACAAAAAAAAAAGTATTTCATTCAAAAGCGGAGTAAACAACCACATTCAAAATGTTCGATGAAGCAAAAACAAAACTCATCCCACAGCGTCTTAGCTTTTCACCAACACCAATTTGTAGCCCCCGTTAATACGGAAAGAATGGAAAGTGAACTGTTCAAGTCCCATTTTTCATTCGACAATCGTGATAGAATCCAGACTTTGTACTCCTTTTTTTTTTGGATGTGTTGTAACTGTTGCCCCACACCCGTGTCCATTTCATCCCGACTGAAAAATGCGTCGGAGAAATATGTAGATTGCGAACAAATCGTCTCGGTTTTTATTTTCCGTGTCTGGCCGGCTGTTGTGTTACCCCGGAAGGTAGTGGAATGGTGGCCACCACCAGGCTGTGATGTGAAGCCGTTACGAAGAAGAGACTTCACTTTGATGGTATGCAGTGTTTTTAAATTCAGGAAATTCTGTGTTCTTTTTTTGTTTGTGTGTTTTCTTCACGCTGGTGAACACAAAACAACACCGTTTAGCTCTGCAAAATGGTGGCATTCGGATGGGAGGAGAAAAATTGCCCGCACTGGATGGAATGATGCCCTGTTTTATATTCCTTGCGAAGTTTTATATCACTTTGTAAAACTGCTTTTTCTTTGACATCGTGTTTTTCTTCTGTTTCTTGTCGGTTCTTCAGTGAAGCTAACAGTACGATGTAGGGAAGGTTGCATCTTTTTTTTTCATGTAGAAAATTTTGTGTTGCTCCCCTCCATCATGGAGGGGGGTTTGCCGACAGCCTGACGCCGTCAAAGTGGGCAGAATGTAGTTGAATGTTTTCAACAGATAAAATTATTGCTTTGAGATATGCCTCCAAAAGGTACCCAAAAAGCGATCAAAAACTTTAGCCTTTACTTTGGACAGCTGCATCAGCTTTGGCAGGATCGCAAGCAGAAGAGTTTTAAATCCTTTCATTGATCATCAGCATTCTGCTTGTGCATGTATCATCCACCTGGTAAGCAGTGCTGAAGCAAATTACTCCAGGGGTTTGGAATTTTAAATTCCCACATCCCTTATTCCTTTTTGCCTTCCTTTGAGGATTCTGGCTGCCGGATGTTAGGATCGGATTTGAGATCAGCGTATCAAATACTTGCACCAGATTCTGTGCGAAGGTTAATTAAATGTCGTTTTGAATGTTGGTTGGTGTCTTAGCTTGTTATGACTCAGCAATATCAATCCCCAAAATTGTGCTTTCTGTAAAGTGTTTAGTTCTATGGTGGACGACAACGATTAGCTCGTCCAACAACATGCATCGTTACGCGATTTCCAGCTCATAAGCGATCGCAATGCCTCAACACACTGCACAAACAATTGTCCGACGATCACGTTTAGCCGTTTTTGACTTCAGATGCACTAATCTTGCAGAAGAAACAAATGTTTCAAGAATCCAGGATTCTTGCTTGACACGAGGCTTCCCTTTAAAGATCAGCACGATCACGTCGTGGCCAGCAACAGTAGGGTCAAGCACCCAAGCTCTGGTCATCAATATGGCTCACGAGCTTCAAGACACTGCATCTATTGATCACTAGTTCGATCTCTCTTTTAATTGTGAATTGTAAGACCATCCAGCATAAACTCACACGATTTTTCTGAACTGCTTGGCTCTGTCTTCATTCTTTTTTGTTACCGAAGAGGAAATTTTAATAGAGAGCTTCTTTCGTAAGACGGTGTAGACGTTTCCTGTAAGATATTTGTCTCGTCAACGCCTTGATACGGACTAGTCACAATCACACAGACTGACAGGTCGGAGGATAGTCTCTTCCTGTCAGTCATCTTGGTCATCTGCTTCTCCGCTACGACGGCTCGATTCTCGGGCTGCTGGAGCAGCTTTAGTACAAGCCACTAGGAGATCTACTTTTCCCAAGCTTCGTCGGCCTGGGTCCAGATTCCACCCGTCAACGAACGGCAATATGGCCATGATCGAAGATAAATAGTCTCTCATGCTTTAAACTGGAATGCCGTCCTTAGCACGACAGTCTTAGCCACGTCAGTGGCTCATCAATTTGTTTGGAGGCCTCTGGGGCTCATCCTGGGGTAAATCTTAAATTTGACAAACAGTATCAAGAGGGCACACTTGATAATACGGCGGTAAGACGTAATAATATAATATAAATAAAGCAAGAGGACTCACTTATACATTGATTGCCCATTAAACATTAACATTGTATGTCGTTCTTTTGGTAAATGTTTGTTTATTTTGATGGGTATTTTGGACAATATTTTTATTCTCAAAGAACGGTCTGTCCGTGTATGGCTAGATTTTTTTTGAAATTTCTCTTCAAATGACAATGGTTAGCATGCATTCGTCCAACTAACAGTGGGCCTCATAAGGGCATCAAAAATACTTCACTTCCTTAGCCAGGATAACGGTTCTTGTGACGATTTGCCCACGAACCGTCACCCATCGTTCGGTTCGTGAACAGTGAAAACAAAATTTAACTAATGGCGGTAATGACACACACCATTATGGTGCCTTTCGTCAAACGGCGCTGACGAAATTGTGCGTACACAACCAGCGTACACCCTTTGTGTACGCATATGGTAATGCTGTATTTTAAATATGTACGATAACGAAGGCCAAAACAGAGCGAAAGAGAGGAATAAAAAAAAACTTTCGACAATTATATATTAATCGGTACCGCGCTAAGGGTGGGTGGTTTGGAAGGACGATTCGACGAATGAACTGTATGGGTGGTTTGGCTTTATGCTTTTCTAATATCAACACTCGACATGTTTTTGTTGTTCATTTTATTTTTTTATTCCCATTTGTCCCTGTGGCTCGTCAGAATGTCAGAGCGTACACTGGTGACTAATAGTCGTCTTCCTCCTTCCCTCCCCCCCCCCCCCCCACCACACGCGGGGGTGGCGTATTGATTAAGGGGTGGTGTAGAGAAAGCATGATAAGGAAAGGTATTGCTTTTTTTTCCAACGCTCTAACCCAAAAGTTTTTTCCTCCATTTGTGCGACCAAACGACTTTCAAACGTAACACTTTTTAGCCACATGCTTGCCTGATTACAGCGTGCCTTTATCTGGCCGTGTGCAGGTGCAAAAGCGGAAAAACAAACCGACCCGAGTGCGGCCAACCGTTTGGTGCCTCCAGCTGCTATCAGTTCAGCCGTGAGCCGAAATAAAATCGAAAAATATGTTTATCTTTCCCGCGTATTCTCTCGCTCTCCCTTAACACGTGCCAGCAACGGTCGCAACATGGGACGGGCGTGCTAGTTTTACTGTTTTTTGGGTGTATTTTTTTTTTCTTCTTTTTTTATTTTCCAACCAATAGGTGAAAACCGATAGGGAAACACTTTTATTTTGGCACCTCTTCCGCCATAGTCCGTTAACGCGCAGAAGGTTGCTGATCGATCGATTCACAGGAGTGGTTGTAAACCTGCTATAATTGTATGACCACCGTTGCATGCCTTACCAGATGTTGACCGTGCAGTAGTATTTGATATAAAACAATACATGTTACATAGTGCTTAGATCATTTGATCCTTTTTGAAAGGATATTCAATGTATAATTTATTTCTTTATAATTGTCTCCTTCCAGTGATCACCATTCACAATGGCTGCCTCAGTCTATGCAACACCACCACCGGATCTTAGCGGCGAGGAAGCAGCCCTGAGTGATGCATCGAACTCCTCGCAAACCAACAGCTCTCACAGTTCGACGTTGAAAGCTTCCAAGCGTACGCTCTCGTCATCGTTTCTGAACGCAGTTACAACGCAAAGCAGTACCACTACCTCGCAACTGAGCTCCGACTCGCTTCCAGATCTGTCGAAAAAGCGACGTAAGCAATCGATGCCGATACGATTTTCGGCCAACGGGACGGCCATTGAAATACCAGCACCGGCCGGCACGGAAACGGTTGTCGAAGGCGACGAGCGATCGATGGATGGATCGCGTGGAAACGTGCATGATGTGCCAGAGGACGAGCAGGAGCGAACGGAAGCGGACAGCTCACCGAATCCCACCAGTCCGGCAATGGAGAATGGCGACGACGAGAGTGCAGCATTGCTGGAAGAGCAGCAAAACAACTTTCAGAAGATATTCCTTTCGAACCTTAGTCAATTACAGCAAAAACACCTACAGTTGCAGCAACAGCAGCAACAGCACAGCGAGGGATTTCTAGGCCTATCCAATCCGGGCACAACACTTCCTGAAAACTTCCTATCCTCCAAGCTGAACAACTTCATTGCGTTGAGTGGTGCTCGAGCAGATCGGGAATCAACCTCCGTACCCAGAAGCGACGATGAGCAAGAAGCCACGGATGATCGTACGCAATCCATCGCGGGCGATCCACCAGGCAGACAGCAAAGTCGTGAGCAATCACCTGTTAGGAAACATCCACCCTCAACCGAAGGTGTCATGAAGACTCGAGAGACTGATCCCGAGCGTAAGACATCGTCCCCACCAGAGACTACGTCTGTTTCGGTGCCGGAAGGTGATGAAAGGCTGGCCGAACAACCATCAACTACAACTAGCCCACCAAAGATTTCCCTCAAAAAGGAACTCCTGATGGACCCGGAATGGGATGGCGAGATTCGTAGCAACATGCCCAAACCGGATGACTGGATATCGATCGCCGGGCTATCGTTCCCATTTCCACCGGAAGCTGCTGCAGCGCTGTCCGCCTCGGGTTATCTTCCCCAGCTGCCACTGTTGGGTGTACCGACTGTGTCTGCGTTTGGAACGTCGGGCGATGGTACCAATCGGCCTGGTGTACCACCGTTGCGCATCTTCAATCCGGAAGCTTATTGCGATCTCTGCAACAAGGAGTTTTGCAACAAATACTTTTTGAAAACACACAAAGCGAACAAGCACGGCATCTATGAAGCCGCACCAGGCAATGGAAGTTCAGACGTGGCAAATTCTGCCCTGTCGGCCATGAACAATCCCTTCAATCCGATTCATCAGCTATCGCAAGTGTTCCAGATGCAGCAACAGCAGCACACTAGCGTCCCTATCGCTGGCGAACAGCTGGAGAAACTCTCTAGCCATCACGGCGGCGCTTCTGATACGGAACGTTTGCAGTCTCAGGCGCTGCTGCAGTCTCATGCCCAATCCATGACAGTGTGTCAACAGAATCAACCAAATGTGGGAAAAACGATGCCCCAGCTACCGATGCGTTCGGCTCATTCTCCAAAAGTTTCCGTTGTACCAAATCAAATTCAACCCACCGTCTTTTGTGACATTTGTTTCAAGAAGTTCAGCAGTCTTAGCGCTATGCGCAAACATCGCAGCAAGGCTCACGAGCTGTCAAACAGTAGTCATCAGTTGCAACAGCAGCAGCAGCAGCAGCAGCAGCAACAGCAACAACTGCATCAGCAGCAACAACAGCAGCAGCAACAACTTCAACAACAATTACAGCAACATTTGCAACAACAATATCACCAGCAAATGCAGACACAGCAGCAACACGCAAAGCTCGCTGTGACCAGACAAGAAGCGTCCGAATCCGGATTGGACTCAGCTGGTGGAGGACCACTGCAGCTACCCGACGGTTTCCGGGAGGACTACACGATCGAGCAGGAGGATGCTACATTTACTCCGCAGCCACGCAAACTATCGCCACACTCGATGCAAGCGGCAAAGGAAGCAAACTTCTCGGCAGACAAGCTACGTCGGCTCGGTGTTGTCAATCCGGAAGCATTCTGTGAGATTTGCTGCAAGGAGTATTGCAACAAATACTTTCTGCGAACTCACAAGTTCAAACGCCACGGCATCCTTCCGACGGCGGACGAGTTGAAGGACGAAGGAGGACGCCAGCCGTGGGCGCCGTTCCTGCAAACGAGCCCGCTGAACCTTATCATGGGCGGTACGGCGGCCGATGTGGTGAATGCTCAGATGGCTCTGCAGGCAGCTTCGCCTTCCTCGCTACGAAAGCTAATAACAAGCGGTGAGCTGGGCAATGATTCGGTTGCGATCGAGGGCGCTAAAGGAGTGGAGATCAAACGTGAACAGTCGCCGTCGGTGAAGATGGACAATGGAGGTGGTGATTCGGATGATCAGCAGCAGTCCGATGGTGGAAATCCGGGAGCGAGCAACGCTGATGAGGTTGCACGCGACGGTGGTAGTGACGAGGACGCAGAGGCGATTAGTGTCGATCTGCAGAAATTGCAATCGATGATCATGCAACTGAACGACCTGAACAGCATGCAGCAGCAGCGCAAGGTGGGTTGTGGCGTGTGTGGCAAGGAGATGGCTAACCAGTATCTCTTACACGCGCACATGCTTCAAGAGCATGGTTCCATGGGCATGGACAATAACAACGGCCCAAAGGAGTCCCGTGCTCCGACACCGAACGATATGCCCGAGACGTGCAAGCACTGCGATAAGGAGTTTGCAAACGTGTACATGCTGAAACAGCATTTGGTGGAAGTGCATGGCAGTATGGCCGGTATACCGAGCCCCAAACGTGAGGGTTTTATCACACCGGAGCGCCCAACAACTGTACCGTCGGGAGTTGGTAATGGCGGCACAGGTAGCGGAGGGGGAGCCACCATCCCAATGCCACCCGGTGCTCCCGGGTATGGCGAACGTAAGCCAAGCTATTCGATGACTCCCACCAGCAGCTATTGCGAGATTTGCAACAAGGAGCTGTGCAACAAGTACTTCATGAAGACGCACATGCAGCGTATGCATGGCATCGAGATCGAAAACGGTGCCCAGATAGGTGGTGTCGTCTGCAACATTTGCAACAAGGAGCTCTGCAGCAAGTACTTCCTACGGGTGCACAAGCACAACACGCACGGCATCGTGGAGGAAGGTGCACCGCTGCCCCAACCCCGTCAGAATGGATCATCAGCAATAGCGGGAGTGGGTGAGATGGGAGCAGGCGAGTCCGGTGACGGTGGTTCCTTTCCGGGCAGTGATCTAAAGCCGGGCGAGGTTAGCGATCTTAGCAATCGGTACTACTCACACTTCACCGAAGTGTGTCCATTGTGCAGTCGTCGATTCCGCAGTGCAAAGTGGCTGCGAGCGCATCTCCTGAGCGATCACGGGAAGGTTGGCATTGAGAAGCTAAAAGACATCGAACAGAAGCTCAGCTCGAACGCGCAAAATGGAGGCTCTTTGATGGGGAACGGTGCCAATTCTGGTGCCAGTGGAAACAGTCGGAGCAAATCAAACAGTCCCTCGCTGAAGGTGCCGAATGGGTTGAATGATGGCAAGTTCGGTTCCAAATCACCGTTTGGAGGGTTAAGCCCAGCCGAGGCAGCCAAGTTCCTGCCGAAGGGTACCACCATTCCCACACTGTTCGGAGCGGATCAACCGACCTCGCCGATAGGTGGCCTAAAGGGATATCAATGCTCATACTGCTCCTTTGCCACTCCGCTCTTGCCGTTGCTCTTCATCCACGAACGATCACACTCCAGCTTGACAATAGTGCAGCAGCAGTTGCTTCAGCAACAGCAACAACAGCAAGAGGAAGCTCAGGCAGCGGCCGCCGCCGCCGCCGCCGCAGCAGCAGCAGCTCTCGGAGCAGCACCATTCGTTCCGCTGCTCAAGTCCGAATCGGCCGTCTCGCTGGCAAAGGATCATTCCGCCAACCAGCTCATGCCTGGCACGTCGTCCGAAACGCCCACTTCTACGCCCGCATCCACACCGGTACCTTCCTCATCGCAGGAAGCGCTCAACTTGCATCAGCAGCAGACACGATCCCAGAGCCCGGAACGGGCAGCATCTCCACGCGATCCCGACCCACCAACCCGTGCGGACACGAAACCTACCTCACCAAAGCCAGCGTCGCCACCGTCAGTAGCCGGTGCGGAACCGACGGCAATGCTGTCGGAGGTAGCCAACATTACCCAACGCCCAGCTGTGTACGCGCTGCCCCAGCAGAGCGGTCCGCTCATGATGCAATCGTTCCTGATCGAGGAATCGCTCAGTGACGGTGCTGGGGGACGCTCGCCGAAGGATGCCGCGGACCGGTCGGATGGACCGCTAGGTCAGGATCACAGGTTCGTACCAGCTGTTGTTTTCTTACCCGTTAAAGAGCGTATCCTAACGCCGATGACAATATCGTTCAATCTGAGTCCCGCCTAAGGGAGATCTCAGGACACACACACATAAAAACTGGAGCTTCCGGGACATCAGGGCTACAGCGAGGGCTCGTCTAGTCAAAGTTGCCGAGTATGATCGAATGAAAATGAAATCAAAAAGTATCGCAAAGAAAATCCGCAAATACGTACGTAAAACTTATCCTTTAAAACCAAAACCACTAAACCTAACCTAATCGCAACAGTATGATTATATAAAGCTAGTGAATGTAAAAACGTATATTTAAAGTAGTAGCGTTACCGAAAGCGGTTTGCTCCTGCCAGGTAGAGCAGTAGCACGTGAAGCAAATCAGTGAACAGAGAGTAAAAGAAAGATTGCTATTGTTTCAATTTTGAAAACTAAAACACTTGTAGAGAAATTCACACACCAGCTTGAGATGCGAGCGGGCGTCAATCGCAACAATTTCACAGCCTCAGGGTAAAATCCAATGCGCTTTTGGATGCATTGCAAAGCGGCCATGATAAAACCAACCTCCTGCACATTAGCCCAGGGTATTGGGCCCAATGCCATCATCTGGATTGAAGAGCAAGACTGAATCAGAGAAAGGGTGTTTAAACTACAAACTGCGAAGAATATTTAATGTCTCTGTGCCATCGATGAATGTTCGGAAGGATCGTTTTAAAACCGTACTGTGTAATGCTTTTTCACGAACGTTCGTTTTGTTGCTGCCCAATCAATGATTGCTCCAAACCTACTGTAAAGTAAGATGAAGATGAAGAAAATAATACACAATTTTGTTTGTCAAAACGCAAAGACAAAGGTGGAAGTAAGTTTGGCAAAGTAAAGTTTTGCACTCAATCTAGGTGTCGACGCTAAATCCAAGGAAAGATAAGGCAAGTTAATCAAAAAGTAAATCATAATAGTAGTGCATTCAAGGGCCAACCGCCGCAGTCTTTTATAGCTTTCGAGGTGTGTGTGTATAAAGCTTTTGTGGTGGTTCTGCGAGCGGTGTGTTAAAAAAAAAAAGGGAAAGGCTAACTTCTTCGTGATGTTCTAACAAAGTTCCTATTATGAGTAAAAACTGAAACAAAATGACAAAATGTTGTATTTCTTCGGGTATGATAGATTTTTTTAAGGAAGAAAAAAGTCTTAAAGTGGATAAAAGCTGTCCGGCAAACGGGGAGCGGTAAAGCCAGGGAAAAATCGAAGCTGAAACACGTGGAAGATAAGCGTAGAAGTAGATTACTAAGATGGCCGGAAAGTAGTGCTGATTTGGATAATTTGCCTGGTTGGTGGTTGCCACTGTTTTACGCAGCAACACACAGACACATTTTATTGCGGCACCGTAAACGGTTTTAGAGAAGTGTTGTTTTCAAAATATTCAACTTTTGGTTTGTTCATTAGTTAACTAAAGAGTAGTGAAAAGTAAAACGAAAAGTGCAAACTAACCCCATAGTGCGATTTTCCGGCTCATCAGCAAAGAGGCGATGATAAGAAATGTAAATCATATACACATAATTATATACATATATTACCATTCACTCAGGGTATTCAATGGTACAATGGTACAAAAATGCAACCAAAAAAGAAAAACACACAAACACAGGCGCTACCAGGACTGTATGCTGTGAACCACACCGTTCAGGGATGACAAGGTATTAAGCGGTGCGCACCTTCAAACCAAAAACACACACACACCTAAAAAATGACCCGAAAGTTACCAACCTACACGGTAGATCCTGTAAAGTACAAGAGATGCTATTTTAAATTGAAAATCGTTAGAAAGATGTGGTGTCGGATCTGTGGACGGGGAAGCTGTATAGTCCCAGATTGATATTGTTAGCGAGCAGGCAAGTACACACACACAGGTTGCCATACTTCCTCCTTCAGTACGTAATATCGTAATGTTCAACAAATGGGACATACAAAAAAAAAACTAGTCAAAAACAAACCAAAGGGGCTATTAAGTCATTTAAACAAAATCTACCATTTGTAGCATATATATATACATATACCTAATACAAGCATACATACATATATCCTAGCGTAATTACAAAACACCTCAAATCCTAAGCTACGTAGTACGCTGTACCCCAGTTCAACTGCAACTTCCCGTTTTCCCCATGTTCCTGCAAAGAGAAGTTACCAACTCGAAGCTCGATTGACTTTTTATCACTGCGAGCATCTGTAGGGAAGCTAGGAAGGCTAGGGAAATCGATCCCATCCGTTTACTGATAGCGATAGGGAAAAAACCTTGTAGTGTGCCATGTATGGAAACGCCGTACAGTAGCGGTGGCATTGGTACGATCCTTAGGATAAACTCGTTGTACATAATAGACACGCTTACCTCTTTTAAAAACGTGTTTCCGTTCGATGTCCAGTGTCCCATTCCCGATTCATAATGCGCCCTATTAGTTGGTTGGAAGCCGCCACACACTGTTTTAGGGTCTTGGGCTCGGTAGAAATAATTTGGTAAATGTCCTGTAAAACCTGTGTGTAGTTTACAAGTAGCAGTCTCGCAGCGAGCAAAGAACCCAAAGCTCCCTGCTCTCCATGGAACCTCACGAGGTGAAGATAATCAAATATATCCAACCTCCATTGGGGATCGTAGATTGCAGAAGAGCAAGAGAAGCTATCATAACAAAAAAAAAACACGTATAAAAATGTGCATCTCATGAAGGTTAAAGCGAAGGGTGCAACATTAAGCTATGGGATGTTGCAAGACATCAAGACATAGCTCAATAATTGTTGCACACAAAATCTCACTGCGGAACTGGCGATTTAAACTGTCTCTTCATTCCTGGCGAGTGTTCGCAAAGCGATTCCGGTACTGGAATGTTGGCACTGAGTGTTGCAATCAAGCCGGTAGCTGCCGGATGTAGTGGAAGATGGATTGTATTGGACAAAGCTAAAGAGCAGCGATGGAACCAGTTAGTAATTAACATAAAGAAAAAAACCATTATTTTCTTATAACAATTTTTGTTGCACCAACTACTAAGAGAAAGAAACAAAATAAGAAAGAGAGAAGCAGAGAAAGAGTGCAGAGAAACAGAGCGAACAGAGGGATAATGGGACTTTGAATGCGTAACATGATGATAATACCACGTTTTCGGCAATTGCTATAAAACAAAACTAAAACAACAAACTGGAACTGTATAATGCTGTGTGCCTTTTTTTTAGCAATTGCAGATAACGATCAATAAAAAAAAAAAAACGTGTACATTCTTGAGGGCTGGAATCAAAAGCATGCAAAAGAAAAACCGAACATGTGAAGTGAGCGAAGATGAAGAAAAACTGACATCAAATGACGTAATTGAGGGGAGAAACAAAAAGATCCTCCCCCGCCATCCCATCAACCTTAAGTAGGATGTGTTCGAGGCGAGTTGTTTGATTGTTAGAGTTAATTATGAATATTTCATATATTTGTAATATATAATTTCGGGTGATATATGAAGTGTTGTAATTAATGGCGGGCGAAAGGCTACAGGGGAGGGGTACAGAAGCGCGCAAACACGGGACAACACGGGATCGTACTAACGAGTGCAAACAATAAGGATAATAAACCAAACAAAAACAGACACGTTGAAGTACTGCTGCATTCGTACGAACGACTAACAGTACTACTAAACAAAGGAATGGGAAGGAAATATGTTTCATAGGAGAAAACTACAACAGAATTTTGATACAGTTTCCTACACACTCAGCTTCAACTACTAGACAACGCTACGGTAGGGACATGGCAAGGAAATGCTTCGCAGTAGGATCGAATCTGGTCGCCTGATCGAATAACTAACTACATCGCGCGCTCTGCCAATATTTAATGAACGATAAAACTGAAACCGAGCAGGTAATGCAGAAGGTACCCCCATTGATGTCCCTCCTCTACGAGCTAGCTGTAACAATCGCTGATATCTGATAGTGAAAGTGTAAATTTCTAGCTGTTTGATAGATCGAACTGAGCTCAAGGGATTTCGAGAATTTTCACACCCTATTACATGGATTTTTCAAATAAAAGCTTAGCGCTTGACTTGACTTTTTCCCTGTTTAGACGACTACGCTTGAGACTGTTCTTTGTCATATACAAACCGGAACGAATCTGTGTTGCATACTTTATTTAATGAACTCATTTGTGACTGTTTATATTCATTCCTATAATGATTCACTTCGCGCCAAAAGGCAATGATAGCGTGTTCGGGGAAAGCTCAAACACGACGAGCATATAATATTCGTCGGTGTATAATCACGGTGCCCTAAGACAGCACCGTTCGGTAAGGTCGTCAGTTTTGACACCGAGGGTCTTCAGCCGTGTTTTCTTTCGACCGGTTGGATATCAACGTATGAATCGTAGGTACGATTTCAAGGCTAGGTTTTGCCTCTTTCATAGAAAGAAGAAAAACACACAGCATGCTCTCTCGCTCTCTGCTGCAGTAGCCTGAAACGATGTGGTGATGGTGGCTTCGTAATGGTTTCTGTATTTTGCATGGAAATGAAGTGATTATTAGGAGAAGTGCTTAGACCTTCTTTTCCCAACGTATTAGCCGCCGCCGAATACGTTGAGGGGGAAGGTGTATGGGAAAGTTTCGCGATAACTAATCCAAAAATGTTATCAGTAATTTTGCACTAAAAGAATCCGAAGTGGAAAATCGCTACCAAACGTTCGGATAACTTATCCGATTGTACTGATTTATGCATTGGTGCCAAGAATGCAATGGTGAGCGATTTTTTTTTTTGTCGTTCAGTACAGTAAACTTTATAGTTTGTGAAACTATAAACTTTTTTCTCAAATGCGAAAAAGGATCTCGTATAAATAGCATGATCGTAACTATCGACAAGGACACCCACTCTTTTGGGGCTATGTTGTGTACCTAAAGTGTGCGTTTCCGGCGGTGATACCAAGCTGCAAAGTAAACAAACAATTCTTATCAAAATAAAAAATACCCAAGTTGTGATAAGCCAATGGCTAAAGGTTCGGCTTTTCCGCGATATAGCACGAAAGAGAGCAACAAAAAAACAAAAAAAAAAAACAACGCTAGCCGGGTCAAACAGTGGACAGTGGGTGTTGCAAGGGTGCCGGTGGCGGGTGCTTGGTGGAGCTTCCCCATTCGAGGGAAGGGAAAATAAATTATTTATCGATTTTATTTTTTGTTTCACGCGCCTGTCCACTGTGTTATTGGGCCCGAAACAGCCTCAAGCGTTCATTATGCTATCTCGAAGTCATTATCGAAGCTGAACTTTTTATTTCGATTTTTCCCATAATATCCACCCAAACCCCCCCCCCCTCCCCCTTTCTCACTGGGGGGGGGGGGGGTAACTGGAACTTGCCGGGACTCATAAAGCTGCTGCTGCCCCACACATCACAGCCGGTACAGTCTGGGCCGGATTAGTCTGGGTTCGGCGAACGGTTCTGTAAACTGGCCCAATCCATTTACGGTGGCGGTGGGAAGGGATCATATAAATTTGATTAAATTTATGTATGTGCCAGTTAATGACCAGTGCTTTTGGACGTGCTAAACGGAACCAAAACGCGGAGGAAGAACGGTGTTCGCACCATTGGGCATCGGGATTGGAGGGTTATGTATTATTTTACGCCCGCTTGGGAAGTGTATTGTTGTTAGGGGCAGCATATGGTTGTGGCGAGTGTGTTTGTGCGCCGCTTGTGGTCGTCTTAACATTTGATGTATCCACTTCAATTTTTTATTGACAAAAGGAAGATATGTTTGATGCCGTCATGTTTGAAGTCTTTGTTGAGCATTTAGCGTTCAACATTGCTGCTGTTTTGTGCTGCAAAGAATGTATATTCTTATACAACTTATATGAGTGAGCAATGATGTTACTTCAAAAAGTATTATTTGAATGAATAGCCACAGCATAAACAACTCACAATAAGATTCATTTAGTACTGATAGATGGTACAAAAATATACAGACGCTTCATTGCACCACTGACTGTGAACAGAATACGCACAAATTTTACCGAAAATATTCAAAATCGGTCACGATTAATAGCGAGCACGGGACAAAGCATTGAAATTCATTTTTTCTGCCCTCGTTGGGTCGGTATGGTGCTATTGAACTGTTGAAAATAATAGCAGTACAGCGTAGGACCCCTGCTTTGCATTCGAAAGAACCGATCGCGTCCCTTCTGTCCAATTTTAACTTATTCCACCCTTCGCTTGCACGCTTGCAACCGATCATCAACAAAACCGTTGCACCAAATTGCAGCCTCCGATGTCCGGCCAGACGCAGCACCACAGAAGCAACATGCTTGTTGTAGATTTTCTTTCACACTCTTCTTCTATTGATCCATTGCAGGTATTGTGCGTTATTTTTTTTTTCTTCACTTTCAATTTCCACTTTATTTTTCCTCCATAACTGCGCCACCCGACTTCGGTTGCAAGGAAGCGACAAACGTGTGCATGCGCACACTGTATGAGGCTTCTAATTGTCGAGGGTTTTATTCATTTCCCCAGTACAACAAAACTTAAAGCCATAAATTATAATTGTTCCATGCACGGACACATCGCAGAAGCAATCCGATTGTATCGATAATTCAACGATCCTTCGAGGCACCAATACGGAAGCGTCGCTGCGCTGATTTTTCTAACGCGGTACGATGAATAAAAATTTGCATCATCTTACACGAGGGGAGAAGCATTTTATCTGTTTTTGGGGTGGAAATTTTGGATGCGTCCAAGCCACGCAATGCAGTCGCTTGAAGTGGTGCAAATTCGTGAAACGAATGAATTTTTCGGCCCCGTGTCCATCGAACCTGGATGATGGTACAATTTTCAAGCCAAGTGGAAACATCCCTAAAGATAGACCCTCGGACACGTAGTTCGATCGGAAATTAAATATTAACCGTCTCTTGGTGTGATAGAAATGCAAAAACGAAAACCAACTGGCACAGGTTGGTTGCAAGCCAACAGAACTAGAAAAGGTACAGTCTTTATGCAGAGCGATCAGCGGATTGTTACAGTAGCGCAGAGGGTGAAACAAAACAGCAAACAGAACAGTACAAAATTGGCTCGAATTTGTGACGATTTGCTTAATTTTCTGTTTTTCTTTTTTCCTACTTTAGTTTCGCTCCGTTGCGTACGAGTGAAATGCAAAAACCTTCTGCATATCTTGCTATCTTTGAATGAATGTTTAATTTGGCTAGGGGCGTGTGGCAACAAGGCTTCCGCCAAGCAACACAACCAAAAGCCGTCACGAAACGGTTGGTGGTCTTGAACGGACGATATTTGATACTTTTGTTGTTGTCAAAAATGCAACAATAATGTGCATAATCGATGCATAACCGCATGACTTAACTGTAATCGATCGATCCGGGCACGACGAAGAGCCGTCCGGCTGATGTGCAACAACGGGAGAACGGGATTGTTTAGAACGTTCAACAGCAAAAGCAATGCTAGAGATCGGTGATTACACCAACATCAAATGAAAAACCACCTTCTCAAGGTAGACGCTATGAGACAGGGCAGAATTACACACGATCAACGGATGATGGTCGATTATTTTGTACAAATAAATCTAAACAGCACCACACAAAGAGCCGTGGCAAAGTGCTGCGTGTAGTTAAATGCATTTAGAAAGCGGCCGTGCGCACGCGCGCGCGTGTGTGGAGTTGATTCGTATAACTTATACTAATTATGAATTGCGCATAATATCTTAGAACAAATTCTCAGGCGTCCAGAACTACAACAGACACTAGAACGTATAAGAGCCATATGGTATTGAGGTTTAAGGAAAAAAAATCTTACATCTTTAGGAAAGGCAGGAATAATTCGTAACACTTTTACAACTGCGCTCGTGTGCTCGTCAGCAAGAGAGACACAAAGCAACAAACCCCTTTAACACACAGTTCAAACCGAAAGCATACTCCGTGGAACAATATTTCAACAATTCTTTGGGAAGAGTGTAATGGCAGGAAAGGGTCGGGGGCGGTATTGTGTTTTCATCGTGTTTACTGCAAATAACATTATATATATTATACAACAAAAAGAAAAGCAAAAAATTACATCCTAGTTGGATCATTTGCACCGAGCGAGAAAGATCACACTTACGTCGCTCGGAAAGGTGTGGTTTGTGTGTGCGTATGTAGCGTAAGTAGTAGTGGAAAATGTTCTTACATATGACGGAGGAGGGTTGGTCATGTGGTAAAAAAAAAAAAACATGGAACAGGAACAGAAACTTGAATCGATGGCAAATAAGAGGCGAAAAGTTTTAAGACAACCAAAAATGAATCAAAAACGAAAAAACGTGACGCATGTTCAATATTCACTCAGGAAATCATCAAACAAAGCAACAAGAAAACCAAACAAACAAATTTGTGTGTGAATAATTCTCTAACACAAATCTATTGCGATAGAAACAAACAAACAAACAAACAAGTAGTAATGAAGCATTAAACAAACAGATAAGTAAAAACTATACTGGGCAGCATGGCAGGTGCGCTTTATTAAGCGTCACGTGCCGGGGCAAGCAGCAAGGAATAAAAATCAAACCAAAATATTGTATGTGTGTGTGTGTGTATGTTAGGCAGAATCAAGATACAAAATAGCAAGTAACAACAAACGTACCTTTTGAAGCAAGACCTAAAAGATTCATCGTAGCGAAAACAAACAAACAAACAAAAAAGAAAAAACCAATGCAAAAAGAAAAATTATTAAACTAACACAAATGAGCGTAAAATCAAAAGAAACCGTGTGCCGTGCACTTTTTAGGTGCACGGTTCGGTTCGAAAACCCTCACAACAACAACTTAAAATTGTGCAGAAAAACTGCAAAGATTGCTCTCTCTCTTTTTTTGTGTGTAGAAGAAAGAGCAGTAGTTAAATGTTAAACTATTGCAAAAATCATTCATTCGTTTCGTTACTTTTCGTTAGCTATCCGTCAAACAGTTGAACGATTTGTTTGGAAGTTCCTAGCAGGGACGCTGGTTTTAAGATTAGAGTTTAACGATTGCTTTTTACGAGTTTAACACTAATTGTAAGACATCTAGCTCGGCTATATTTAAAAGCTTCATCAAATAATCGTCAAGGGGGTGATCTGTTTTCTTCATTGCTTTTGCAGCACTACAAACAAGACATACAGCTGTACGAGATCCCTTGACTTCCGTACATCATACAGATTTTTTTTTTTATTGTTGGTTGGATTATGTTTTATAACCTATAAAAATGCAACATTCTCTCGCTCGCGTCTTCTACATCTTATGGAATGTTTTATTCAGCGCTTCGATAGTAAAACAGTCGTTTATCGTACGGTAATCGTACATTTTGGGAGGGACAGTTTATTAGGACGCGCTTGGTCACACTTTTGATGCGATTATGGAAGAAAATTTGAACAAATTATGGGCTTCGTACGCTTCGCTTTGATGCTACTTTAAACCCCAAACACGTCACTCTAGCTTTATAAGATAGTATTTTTGTTTCTTTTTAATTTAATAACAGAAAAATGCTGCAAAACCTTCATAATCATGTAGTATTAGGTAGCACACTGCCACGGTTTATATTTGTGATCTTACCACAACCCAGCCTTGATTTAGCATCTTCCAGTCCCTTTACCTTTCAATCAACTTTTTGTTCGACAGAATTTTTCTCTTGCAATAGATGAAGAAATGTACGTCCTGCTTGATTTACTTTTTGTGTTCATTTATTTGGGATTGAATCCGACGGTTTTTCCCTTCCTTCCCTAGGCAAGTGATAGCTGCAGCCAAGAAGAATGTTTGGCTGCTTTTCATGCAAACCGTCTTGACATGAGCCCGGCTGTAGGTAGCTCCGAACGACGATAGTGTGCTTCTGGTCCATGCTCACATGCAACCCTGCGCCTTACGTAAAGTAAAATGTGAACCACCGCCAGAAACATATTCATCACAAACACTTTGCTCGCTCGCTCTCCCGGCACAATATTAGCCGCCCAAATGCCCACAACCAACAAAAGGAAACCGGTGTATTGTTCGGTCGAATCTTGCCTGCCCCGGGTGTGGTTTGCCGTTTTGCTGGCCCACACTATATTGCGGTTGAGATAAGGGACGGAAGCATCTAAGACGCTTGCACAAACATTTGGTCCACCGTCGTCCAATGCGTGCGGTAGCATCGATAGAGCTGACGCACTTCCGTCGCCGGTGGTGGCACTTCTGGCAGGCAAAATGCTTTTCATTTGCCCCTCCGAACATCCCGATTCCGTTCCGGGTTTCACATCGCTTCTGATGCGTTTTGTGGTACGGTGGCGTAAATGCAGCATCCCAACCCAACTAGCGCCATTTTAGGGCATCACCATTACCGGGGAAAAAGTAGGCCACACTATGGTACGGTGGAGTGAAGCTGTGGTTCTCTCAGGTCGGTTTTCCGTTTTTTTCCTTTTTTGGTTACATTGATGAGGTTCTTCAATGCTTCACATTGGCAAGCACAGGCAAGTGTGCAACATTGAACTGCTTTTCCCTTCTCCGCACTAGAACCTATGGTGCAGAAAGATGAAATAGTGAGCCCGCAAAACGGATGCTGTATAAATCTTCAATCTTTGTTCGCACCGTAGCAGCATATTCTTGTTTTGTTTGGTTTTTTGTGGAACTTTTTGCAATCAATAGCACCTACCGTGTTATGGTTAGGTTAGATTCTGAACACAAAAATACAATTTTGACTTAGAAAGGAACACTTTAAATTATTGAGATAAAATTTTGTATGGTGGTTTTAGATGATTTTTTGTTTTCAAATATTTATTTCATGTTTATTTACCAATCTTTTGAGCGGCAATACGGCGACATGCCGTCATACTTCATAATACAAAAATACCATTTTTTTTGTAAATTTTTCCTCAAGAAAAATGCTTGTATGACAGCGTAACTGCACCAGTCTTTGGTAGGCTAGAGCAAAAAATGTCATTTTAGAACAATGATTCAAACAAAATTTAACAGATTTTTCATACATTTCCGGATGGTTTATGTTCCAAATTACAAGAATTTAAAATATTTAACAAGAATAACAAAAACAGAACAAAACTGATGATAAAAAAAACCGCCAAAGGCAGTACAAAACCACTTCACTTCTCCAGAGCAAGCCGGGGCAAAAAGGTTGTTAAGGGTTGAATTTTTTACAATTTTGTTGAAAGCGGAATTTCTTGATATGACCACAAATTGCTTCAGAGTGAATCGAGAAAAAAGAGTTCAAAAGAGTTGTGTACAAAATTTGTGAGGAATTTATTGAATTTATTCATAAGGAAATCAATCATGTTGTTTAATATCGATCAAAATTTGACTGAAATTTTTACTTATAGAATCAACATGAGTATTTTAGTCAACAAGCAGTGGAAAGAATATTTCTTTTAACATTTTTTGTCTTTATTTTTGTGCACACACATAGCTCAAGCCAATCGGGATTGATTGGCCCGGAAAATTCTCAAGCAAACAATGGATTATAAATTTCACATCTATTGTATGAAATTGTAAAGTTAATTATTTAAGTTTTTCCTTAAAACAACACACAACATATATCTTTGGCATATTTTTAAACATTACAACAGACAACACCACAGTATTTCATTTTCTTATTCCCTTTTTTTCCCCATTAAGCAAATGGTTCCCGTACCTTGTTCCGTCCGACAAGCGGTGTACCGGTTGGTGAAAACCTTTCAGCGTGACATGCTTGCCATGTTTGCTACCACCAACAAGTCAACACACTTTACACATTCAATTTCTTTTTTTGTTTCTTAGCTCTAGCCTAATTTTACCTTGTGCTGAGCCAACAAAAGAGTCGAACCGAAGAGTTTGTGGCCAAACTCGTCCATTCGAACCTTTCGGTGTGTGGTGGTACAAGCGGACCAAGGGAAAGAACACAGTACAGAATGCTACTTACATCGTTGTACACTAGAAGCAAGCAGAAGAAGGAAAAAAAAAGGCCCCATTCTCATCGTTCATGCTGCTGCTGCTGCCAGTGATGATGATGAAAGTGGAGAAAAATTTTGCGCCGTACCGATAACTTTCTCCGTTTCGTTTTTCATCAGTGGAATATCCTATTTTTCACAACTTTCACTAGCGCAGCACACAGCAGCATACCCAATCGGCCACCATCGCCAGTTGCCAGTTACCGTTGCGCCCTCTCCTCTGTTCTGTTGCGGTTTTGCGACACCCGATTGCATGAAGAATTTGATGGCTAGAACGTGAAATGAGCACCAGAGATAAATGGAAGGATGATTTATACCGCCCCTGCTCCTTCGTGGCCCGGTGACGGTGAGCAAACCAGGGGGGAAGGGGGGGAGAAAACGGGCAATGCAAAAACCCTACCAGCTTGGTGGAAAAGAAAAACCATTCCCGTTTTTTTTTCCCTATTTTCCGAAGGCCAAACGAAGGCCACAGTGCTGGTGGCATAGCGGTGGAGGGTTTTGTCTTTCCTGTCTGTAGGAGTCTGTGGGGCTATTTAGGAAATATCTTACCTCTTGGAGCGAGCTCGGAACAAAAAGGCTCAGAAAAAAACCCCGCATGAACATAACAAAACCATGCACCATGCTCTGCTGTTGCGAAGCAGGTGACGCTATGGTTCAGCTCCTTTTTGCTTGCTGTTGTAACTTTCACTCATTTTTTTTGTCTTTTTGCTACACACACACACACATACACACAAACGATGGAGAAGAAAATTAAGGACCCAAAGAAGAAAGGAGAAAAAAAACGGATGCTTACGTGTACATGAGTGAGGGCAGCTACTAAGGTGGCAAACATGGTTGATATATCTCAATTTTTATGCTGTGGTTTGATGCTGGCGGCAAAGACGAAAGCAACGGGAAGAGGTGGCTTGTCTTGGGTTAAGGTTTTGTAGAATGTTTTTTTCTTACGTTCCTTCTTTTCTTCGCAATGTTTTGTTTGCTGGGTGTTTTCTGGCAAGTTGTTTTTTTCTTTCCTTCCCTTTATCGCTTTCACTTTTCACCATTGCAAATCGTTGACTGATGGAAAACGCTAGATATGTCCCATTACCGAATAACACCAAAAAACAAACCACAACAACAGCGCGCAAACTTTGGCGTTTGCTGATGATGAATTAAGGATGTGGCTTTGTCGGGAGGAGGGAGGGCTTTGGACTGAAAAATTCCTAAATTATTCTGCTCAAAAAAAACAAAAAAAAAAAAACCTCCCGAAAGGTACGCAGAAATTGTACATTTTCTCACCTTTTGTCAGCCGGTGAAAAATTCACTTTTCTTCAGCGCAGCAGCATTCTCGTGTCTGCTTTTCCATTTCATATGCTACAGCGAGGACGAAGCGCGGGAAATGTGCGAGAAGCTTAAGTAAAAAATTTTAATTAAACTTTTCTGAAAACCATCCTCCAGAAGACGTTGTGGACGCTTTTTTTCGCTTTGCTTCATTTGGTAAATGTCATCCAAAAAATCAGTCCTCGGCAGCGTTATCAGCGGTAGTAGAGTTTGACTTATGTATCGCACTTCGGGCAAGCGGAGCGTCTTGTGCGGTGCTACGAGGAAGGAACAGGGCGCGGCGCGGCAAGTAAGATGTTTTGAACAAATTGAACAGGCGCGCGCGTTGCGTCGAATGGGAAGAAGATTTTCCATTTTAAATGAGATTGAGCAAAATGAATAATTTATAAAAGTTTTGCTGCATTTCGGCAGCTTGCTCGGGTGAACTGTGCTGCAATCTAGTGTATCGCATTTTGTGTGTGTGTGTGTGTTTTTTTTTCTTCACATTTTTCACCAAACGCAGGGTTGCTATGTTGCCGCTTGTGCAGACTCGGGCGGTAGAAATTTGAGATCTTTAGAGAGCACCGAACAGAGAAAAAAAATTATTCCAATTTTGAGTGATGGCTAAATTATGCATAACTACTTCATCCTGCCCAAAAGCAAATAGTGGCCCCACGAGATGGGGGTTTTTTTGCGATGTGATTGGTGTGGTGAAAAATCCATCAGTGCCGGTGTGCGAGAGATGCCTGATCGGGGTCCCTTTTTGCGAGATTGCAAAATATTCGTCGTTTGGGTTAAAAAATATGAAACGAAAATCTAACTAGCAAAACTGATGGATTTGAATTTTTTTTAAATGCATTTTCTGACAGAATGAAGAAAGTATCATCAACTTTGGGTTTTTTCCCCCTTTTGTGTGGAATGAGTCGTTATTACAGCGCACGAGAAAAAAAAAATTGCATAGCTCAGGACAAATATTTGACCGTTTTTCATCATTTACATTGAAGAGTGATGGAAATTGCACAAGAAAGTAAATTTTCTTTTTCTCTAAATTAATAAAAAGTTTAAGAAAGACTTCTTTCTGCCAAACCAGATGAGCATGTCACATACAAATTCTTCAAAAAACGGAGCACTAAAGAATGAAAATAATTTCTAACAGTATTGATGTGCAAACGTCAAACCCATTTTAGTTTTGTCCTGAGCTGATTAACCCCGTAAGTGCCAACATTTTAAGGATCTGCTTATAAAGCACAAATCCGCACTGCTCTGCTATTGTCCAGCCGGATCCCTCGGTACATGTGTTTATGGCCAGCAGCTCTAATTGCTTGTCAATAAGCAGAGAATTTCCATAGTTTCTCGAAACCTTCACAAGCAGCAAAAAATTGTGTCGGATGGTTCGTCGTCCCGCCTTTCCACAACTATTGGCCCGCTTGGTCTTGGTGTTCCTAATCGGCTAACACACATTTCCGTTCGGTTCGATTTTCTGATCAACCTCACGGGACGGCATATGAGATATGATTTCCAATTTATTTTTTGCACTGTCGGTACTCAGAATTACCGAACGCATGTTCGTATTCTGTTCATTGGGGAGCAAAACAAAACCAAAAAAAACCTCCAAAAATCACAGACCACCAACGCAGCCTCCCGTCCCGGGTCTTTTAATTAATTAAGCACAACGCTCCACTTCCGTCCGGCGATCGGTGTGTGGTGGTGGTGCGTCTCCCCCGCCAACGGCCCACACTGTGAAATAGTTACCCATCGACCAGTACACACACACACATGCAGCACGCATGGCAATATAGTGCGTCTTTCTTTTTTTTTTGTTGGCTCTCTACTTCCGCTTGCTTATGTCCCCCCCCCCCCCCCCCCCCCCCCCAAACTTGTCGACCCATTACGTCCAGCCGATCCATCCGTTTCGGGGCGTTGTCACGGCTCCAGGGTGCTTATGAAGGCATATAAAAATATTTAAGAGATGAAAAGAAATAAACTGACCAAAAGGCGCCACAACCGTCCTTCCAAACGGTCGCCGGGTGCTGGGAAGCTAGAACTCCTTGGGCGTAAGGGGCTCCGGCTGTGTGTCCCGACACAAAGGAAAAGCAACAAAAAAAAACCCCGTGGAAGAAACTTAGCAAATTCTGGCCAAAGAGCTACATAAAATGTTGAATTGTGTAAAGAGCCACGGAAGCGTGTTGTTCCCCGTTGGAAGGAGGGAAGCAATCGAAACTAAACATTGAATCAGACGCTTGTGGGTGTGTGTGTGTGTGAAGGAAAAGGGCGGAAATGTCGGTGGATATCCTCGGCGAGGGTAACGCATGGTGGTGATAATGATAAAGAATGCTGCTAACGACAACATGTCCGTTGTAGGCGACGAACGTCTCGCTTTGGAACCTATCGGTGTTGGCGTGTTAAACCCTCAAGTTTCCCTCTTATCTTGCAGCAACGTTTTTCACACCTTTTTTCGCAACTTTCAAGCTGTTGAAGTGTTGAATAATCTATCAAAATTAACCTCAAACAAAGACATACACTGTCCGTCATATTAAACACTATCAAAAGCCCGAACCTTCGCATGCAAGGGTTCATCACACACGTTGGTGTAAAATGCTGAACACAAGGTTATCACTGTGGTTTTGGCTTCGCTTCGTCGACATAGTTTGAAATGGTCGTAGTGTTTATTGGTGGCCAGTAAGAGTTCCACCCGTGGCAGATGTCCGTACGTAGATGTGCACAAACTGGCCCACATGCGCGGCAGTGTGGGTGAAAAATAAAAGTTCATGTGGCGTGGGTGGGTGGGATGATTTTCTCGACCGTAGCAACACACTGGTCACTCATTCCTTCCTGTTCGCACTTCCGGCAATTGTCTTCAGCAGGCTCTAGCAACAATAATAACAAAATCAAAGAAAGGCTAAGGAAAAATTCAAGCATTTGTATTTTTTCTTTCTTCTCTCACCATTGACGCACACGCATAAGTGTTGTGAATGTTTTATGTTTTCTAAAGTTGCCTTCGTTGTTTTTTGTTCTTATTAAATTTATATGAAAATACATGAAACACATGCAGACAGACGGGCATGAAGCGCTGTGTGAACGCAGCTCACAAAACATCGCTAGAGCGATGGCTAGCGGCTTATCTCACCCACGCTCGTTGCCCATGGCGACAATGAGATGAAGATGACGTGAATCAAGGCGTCGATGACGATGGTGGTTTGCGACGTTACCCTCCGTGTTGTCCAGCAGGAGGGAGCGAAGGGGAAAAACTAAACTCTGGAATGAAGGGGAAATAATATGTTTTTACATTGTCCAGGGAGTAGTGAGCAAATGACGAGCACGTTCTCATATGAATGTGAGAAGATGAGAATACAGTCTGAGCAGAGCTTTGCAAACAGTACTAGAAGATATGATATTTTGTGTGTAAGAATTTTTGTGAGCCTTTAACAACAATTTTTAAAAATTCCTCTTCATTCCCCTTGCTCAATAAATTGAAGGCTTAATATATTCTGGCGTTCTAGTTCCCATTTTTACACAACTAAACCCCTCCCGCGGATAGGCCGAAAGTCCAGAGTGGGAGGCAAACACTGAACGCGAACATATAAATAAAAATAAAAATATAAAGTGCGGTGGTGCTGGCTGCTGCTGCTACTGCTGTACGTTATTGAAAATCAATATTCCATCCCTGCCCTTCCTAGGGGCCGTGTATGAAATTGTAACGCTCACCAGAAACCGCCAACAAACCACCCAACGAAACAAGAAGGCCCGTAGAAGACGAACTTCATGCCACCGCCACTTCCTTCCCGACTATCACACCATCGATCGAGGTTGGCTCCTGCTTCTTTGCCATACCCACAAACAAAAACGTTACGCTTATTCCACCACCTTCCGCCAGGCTCATTCAAACATCCTCTGCCTGCTCCTTACTGTCCCCAAAAAAAAAAAGAGACCTTTAAGAAATATGCCCCCGAGTAAAATGGGGCGAGGAAAAAAATAAAAGTTGCCAAAAGAAAAGCCCGAAAATGAAGGGAAAAAATTCACCACCATACAATGTGTACGCACACACGCTCTCTGCCATACTCTCACACATTTTTCATCATCCGTGTCCGAGAGGAAAAACACCCGAAAACACCCGAGCTCCAAACCATCAGTCGTTCGATTATGGTTTTTCGTTCGAGAAAAACCATTCACCGTCCTGCGTGCATCCCATAGCAGCATAGCAGCACACATACACACACACACCTCTTCCTAGGCCCGTTACAGTACGGGCGGTGGAAAATCGAAGAGAAAAACTGTACGCGAACCATGGTAGGAAGTTTCGAGTGGTGGGCAAAGTGGGAAGGAAATTGAATAATGTTCGAACTTGCAGCGCACCACGGCACCGTACAAAACCGATCAACCGATTTCGATAGGCATGCCAGACTCGTGGAAAGCGGTGCAGACACTCTTCGCGGTTGCTGTTTATTTTGTTGGCGGGGAAAAAAACACTCACCAAGCGCTCATCAAACGACTGGTTGCTCTCCTTTCGGATGAGTGCTGACAGCGTTTCTTGGTTGCTAGGGTGGGTACATAAGACGTTTTTTTTTGTGCTTTGTTTTGGGTGACTTTGATGAACACACCTTCCTTGTAAGCCGTGAAGCATCTGACATAGAGAACAGTAGTGAGAAGACAACAATCCGTGATACTTTATTGTTTTCGATTTTATTTTCCTTTTTGCTTTCTTCAATTTTACAAAGCTCTTTTTTATTTACTTTATTTATTGTATTTTGTAAACTCAGGCACACACTTTAAGCGCACTTGAAAACATCCGCTTTACATTTTCCTTCATATGCAATATTTTCTCATCTTCTAAATTCAATTCTGTTCCAAGTTATGCTTCACTACGTTTCATGTACGGCTACCAATTTCCTTTTTCTCTTCTACCAATGCTCTGTTATGATCGCCCGAACCAAACAAATCGGTTAAATTCCATCCTCCAAGCAACGGCTAGCAACTTCTTCAGTGAAGAAGGGTAAAAATAAAACCATTTTACTCACCTCTGCTTGCCCATGTGCCACCCATTTGTTGTAATATATTGAAAAAAATGTTGAGAATGTTTGCCTCCCATTTCCCAACAGTGCAACCCCCCCCCCCCCCCCACCCCTCCGAACTTACCACAACGATGTGGGCTGTGTGGCCGGGGAAAATATTATCCACCGGGAAAGGAAGGTTTTATTCGCAGCGGTTTGCGACCGTTCCGAATGCTTTCGGTATTTTGTCGTTCGGTACGCAATTTGATGCATGTTTTTCACCATTATATTGTTTTTTGTACCATGTATTTCATTTCAATTGGAGAGTTTATTATAAAAATATATTTGTGAAATGGTAAATGTGCGAAAACGATTTTATATTATTATTTTCAAACATTTTTTTTATTTTGTTTTTGTCCAATGAGCAATGAAACAAGGTTTTCGCAGGAATAATAGCACTTGAGTGCTATTCTTCCAATTCCAATATGAATAGCAACATCATGTTTTTTGACAATAATTTATAACATTATGACAAAATTTTAACAAACTATTGAAATTTAATTCAAGAGATAAATGAAAAATGCTGCAAAATAAAAAGTAGTGCAATCTTTTGATCAATAGCTATCTATATTACAGCGAAAAAAAGCCAATTAAACTGCATTTTTCAAACATTTTAAGTGACTGTACAAGGTATTGTTTCCAATGAATTCAATGCACCCTGATTTTCTGGGTATTTTTTGTTTTGTTGTACAATGTATAGTGTGACATGAGTCCTCAGCATTAACTAGTACGAAATTACAGCCTATTAAAGCTGGCCATTTGATTGCTGTTTTCATAGTTGTGATCAGAAACCAGATGTAACAAAGAGTTCCGACGGGATGCAGATCCACAGAACGTGTTGCGCATAAAGTGAATCAGTTTTTAGTCAGTTTAAAGTTATGCATTGTGGCATTATCCTGCCAGTAAACTTAGCCTAGAATCGTTTAAAGCTCATGAGCTTTTAAGATTCTTGTTAGGATCAGCCGTTTTCAGCATCAGCTTGAAATCTACGCCACTAGAAGCTCTCCTTGAAAGGGGTAAAGCTCCCGGAAAATTCTCACTCGTTCTGTGTATGAATTTTTGCCAATAATCGCTACCTTAATCGAGATCATTTTATCCGGCAAAACTCCTATTTTTACATTCATTCGCCGAGTCGCTGTACCCAACTTCATGCTAACTAATTGTCGTTCGCACTTTGATTTTACCATTAGTTACCATTTTTTAGCAGATTGTAGCCACAATTATATCGAAATTGTTAAAAGAAATGTACGTCTTTGGTATGTGAAAGGAAAATTTTCGGACCTATTTTTCTCAAAGAGATGTCTGCCTCATGGCATGCTTGATTGTTTACTTTTGCTTAGAATCCATGTAACGCTGCAACACCAAAAAGAAAAGTTGTCAAAAAGTGAGCAGAAAACTTCCATTGCATGAGTAATATTACTTTTTGTACCCTTTTTCGAGACATTTTTTGTTGTTTAATTTCAGCGTAATGTTTTGAAAAGATCCAACAAAGGATTCAACAAATCCAAACTTGTAAAAGAAGAATCGATTGATTAGCTTCGTAGTTAATATCAAACAACATGGTGGAGCTATTTTAATTTTGCTCAGCATATTTTTAAGGTGTTTCACATCCAAAGCAACCTAAAACTGTGCAATTTTCAAACTCAAATTATGCTATCAAATCACTAGATTTAAAGCACAAAGTCCCTAAAATCCTTAAAATTTCCTAGAATCACCTTTCTCCAACCCCAACATGGAACAAATAAGTCATGAAAACCACGTATGATTAATTGGAAACATGCCTTTCCCCTGGCAGAAGCTCTTAAACCATAGAGTAAAAACAAAAATGCACGACACGTACCACATATTTTCCATCACCTGCCTGTTGATACTCGCAGTTCCATTATATTAGCTTGACTTTTTTTTGTCATAAACTTTCAAAAAAAAGCCCAATCAACCAGAAAAAAAGGGGTCGACAAAGTTTACATCACTCCGGTCAGCGTTAGGGCAGGCTTCTAAACAAAAAAAAAGGTTTCAATTACAAACGGGACGAATTGGAATCGTCCAATACATCCGACGGCCAACGCGAAGGGCACGGGAGATCGGTTCGGTTAAGGGGTTACTTACTACTCGGTTGTTTTCTAAACTTTGCGCGAACCGTGGAAATTGGGGTTGTTCGGTCAAAGTGCAAATGGTGTTCCGCAAGCGTACACGCGCCGGGCACGTGAAACGAGACGAGTTGAGGGCCCAACACGGGAAGTGCTGTTAGGGAGAGAAAAAGCGGGAATCCGGTTCGGTCGTTGCGCTTTTTAATTGACATTTTTTTCATACTTTTAACATCCTTTTACTCCTTGTCTGTCTGTCTGTAGAGCGTGCGTTTTGTTCGTTTGGAGGAAGTGAAGCTTTCCTTTAATCAATTGAAAAATGTTGTAGCTTCAGGCAAGTTTGCTTGAAGAAAACCAACACACTCGACCTACCTGAACATCTTTCCAGTTGACGCAGTACCTGCCTGGGTTAAGATCGTCAAATGTCGGAAAGGAAATTTCTGCTTAAACTGCCGTAGGAATTGAAGGACTCTGGGAAAAAACATCCATTTTCGCTAGCCTTTTTTTAAACAGATTCAATAGTAAAGCAACAGATTTATTTCGCCTTCTAATTGACTCGTTTGGATGTATCAAAGCAATCATAGAATATTTTTTTAACTTGTTTCTGGCAGCGACTATGACTATTTTTTGCAGAAATTAATCAAAATAGACTATAATTTTCGAAAAATAACATTTTCCGTTAGGTTTTTCTCTTAATTCAGGGTAGACATTTAGCTCATAACAACGGTGAAAATAAGTAGTGCGACATTAAAAGGATTATCGACCTCATCGCAACCCAACCCGAATTCCTCATTCTATGCTGCTGCTAATGTTGTGGATAAACAGAAGAACAAAAGCCAAAATTGTAGGGTGAAAACATTAATCCAAAAATTTCCAAAAGGACCCCTCAAAAGGACGAAACACGGGACGAAAGGATGAGGCCTTAAAGCTTATTACAAATCAGGCACAGCAAAAGAGAGAGTGAAAAGGGCACCAAAAAAAAAAAAAAAGGGACACGGCTAGAGTTTTAAAACGCACGAAAATTCGGAAAAACTATCTGTCGCATTGATTGGCCAAGCATTGCAGTGCACAGTGGGCACCCAGCACCCAAGATCACTTCCAAGGGTATGGAGTGTTCGAAAAAAAAAGGCTAGAAAATCTTTCCACATTTCGGATTTCCATCCTCTTCGTAAGGTAGGGGAACATACACACACACACATTTTGGGTGCATATGGCACTGTGCGTTACGGTTGAACTTTTATTCGGGGTCTGCCTGCATGCATGACTGCCCGAAAAAAAAGGGGTTACAAATGTGTTCCCGCTGCCCGACTCGCAATAACACTTTCACCTTCCTGCTAATCAAACAAACGGAATCGGAAGGGTCTACCGTTTGGTAAAAATTTTCTACAAAATTCTCTATTTTTTCCCCCAAAAATTGTGTGTCCTTATTGCTTCAAAAACCTTGAAGGTGTGCACCGAGCAGCGGCGTGAAAGATAAATATTAATTTTACGATACGCACCACCACCATGTGTCCGTGTCCGTGCCTATTTCGCCAGTTGCATACGGCGCCCTTTCGCGTTCCTTCCCTGGCCCTTGGCATCAGACCGAGCGGATGAGGGATGGGAGGAAATAGGAGGCGAATAGGTTTCAAACTTTGGAACCCTTTTCTAGAATGCGTTTCCGATGCTAGCTCGGTATGTTAGCATGCGCAAAATTTTTGGGTGTTTTCAACCCTTTTTGAAATCACGAAAACGAAAAAAAATAAATCCATACACATTGTAACAAAAATTGACGACAATTCTTCGTAATGAGCAGAACAGCAAGCTCGTGTGTTTCGAGGCAGCTGCAAAGTTTGGATTTATGTGCTTTTTTTTTTACTCATTTTTAGTACCTTTTTTTTTCACTCGCCGCCACGCATATTTTATTGAAAATGTGCAGTAAAACTTTAGTTTTTCTAACTGAAAATAAAAAAAGGGGTTTGGAAAGGGAATTTTTTATGTTTTTTTTTTTCATGAAAAAGTAATAGTGTTAATGCACAGCCACAAGAGGATAGTGGAACGTTTCGATTGTTGAACATATTTTAGTGTTAAACTCGTAAAAAAGTATTCGTGATCGTGAAGCAATTCGTTAATTTTCTGCAACCTAAAGCAACCAGCCAAATAGTTGACCTTGACACTGTTTTGTTACACCACTTTGGACCGTGGTTGGTTCCATTTCATTTCCACCCAATCAAAACAAGAGACAAACACTTAATCTTAATGCAAAAAAAGAAAGACAAAACCATATTATAAGAGAAAATATTTTAGATGTAAGATGAGCAAAAAATCAAAAAGGTATGGTCGGGCAAGGGAAAGAATGGGTCGCGAAATCAAAACAAAACAACAAACAAACAACACGTTACGTTGCTTAATTCATTTGACCAACCGTATTGCGTAAGAGTTTGAGCCTACAATCAAAAGAAGGAAGACAAAACGGGAAAATAAAAGTAAATCGATTGTGTGTTACATTGTATGTATAGTTTTGTCTTAATTGTCCAATTAAGTTAATGCCAGTACTTGCATTCCCCAGTTTTTGCTGTGTTCATTTAGTGATAGTGAAGCCAAAATCAAAACTACAAAAGATAAAATATTCTTGCCATGGCAAGGCGCGTTTAGTTCTAAAACCCTCGTTTCATCCCATTTACATTGCGTACCCAGATTGAGCCGGCAAGAAAAAAAGCGCGCCGAGAAAGCGCGAAAACCGGAACGATGGAACAGGTGAAACGATATCGGAGGCACAAAAATCAAAATTAGACATTAGTGGATGAAATATAAAATATTTTAGGTGTACTGAATTTTAAATAAACAAAATGTAAAACAAAAAGAACAAAACTTTAGCCGTTAAGCGATCGAAAAGCAAAAAGCAACCAAAAAACAAAAGCAAAAAGCAACCAAAAAACAAAACAAAACTGCAACAAACCACCGGGCAATGGTCGGAGGGAAAGGACAACAATCGCAAAACCAACCACAACGTAACCACAAAAAAGCTTCAGGAAAGGAACGAAAACGGCTCAGGGTATTATGGCCATAATGTACTATAATTATGGCATCGTGATCGTGTTCATTGTACGTGTGTGGGTTAGTGGTTGAGCCCAAAGCTGAAACTATCGAAATTATGCTCATTAATCACACTCGTTTCTCTTCCCAAAAGAAGTTCGTTTTATTACCTTAAACTTCACCAAAATATTTTTTAAAATAATTATGAACAAATGCATTAAATCTTCTCATAATTCAACAATTCAGTATCCATACAGTCGTAACTCTTTTATCTATATTTAAAAATGCTTTAAAAATGAAGTATTTCCTTCACATGAAACATTCCTATACAATTTCAGCTTGTTCATAAAAAGACTTTTATTATATAATTTTTATCAACCTTTGCTGCAAGGAGATTGATGCACGAAAAACTTGATTTTTCGGTTCCTATAGTTCGAGGAAGCACATGGTTTTCCATAGGTTTTCCCCAATCACTGTCCTCTTATTGGCCCGACGAAAATGCAGGACATTCTCCTAGCAATCCAAAACGTTCCAGAAAATAAAAATAAAATTTTTAAGCCTTCTCTCCTTTGCGAGCCATTAGAACCTTAAAGTCTTTTTTGTACAACGAACCAAAAATTTTAACACTCATATAAAACCGTTTAGAACACAAAAAAACATGGCCCAAACCGCGGTTGAAACTATTTTCCTCACCAAGCGCCTGGTCGTGGTCCACCCAACCCCTAAAGCACACGCCGCAAGCAGTTGAGCCAATATTTACGTTAATCTTATTCGCGCACCTCATTATCGCAACACCGCCAACACCACATCCCTCCCCCGCATGGTTGATTGGGTTGGAGAGGCACCTTTTTTTTTTCATTTGCTGTGGATGAAAAGTTTAACACAATTTAATTTATTCACCAGCAACCCCCCATAACAACTCCTCTTCGCTTCGCTCAGTGCCACGAAGGACGATATAGATGCGAACGAGTCTTTCCATCATAATTTTATTAATTTATTAAATTATTTGCATTCATGATGTGATGTGTTTTTCAGATGTTTCTTTTTTTCCCGTTAGATTTGATGATTTAAGAAGCAGCAAGAAACACGTTGGCTTTCGTTTCTCTCTGTTTGAGTGTGTGTTAGTACGACGCACTGTAGGCACTGTGTTTTTCAGTGTGATTCTGGGTGGACGATAGGCCTACGTTTCACAGTGAACGAGAAAAAAAACACACAAAACCAACCCACTGTTCTCTGTGCGCTGGTTTGTTGTAGTGCTGAAAAACATTTCTCTTCCTCTTATGTAAATTGTCGATTTATTCAAATAACCCAAAATCAGCGAGAAAAGCGCGCGCCCCAAAACGTAGCATTGCGGGTGACCATTTTGTGGCCTGGTAGAGGTAGAACTGCCTGCTAATGTTAGTGTCAGAATAGTTGCTGTCGGAAGCGCTAGGTTAGGTCTAACGGTAGGATCTCTGTGACAAACAGGAGGGGAAAATTTGGTCGACCTAATCGGCTTCAGAAGGGAAGCACTTGGCTTGATGAATTGATATCCTGCTTGGTGCTAGAGCTCGCTAGTAGCTGGCCGTCCGTGCTTTATTTATGAAGGCTCGTTCATGCTTTCATAGCGACTGACGATGCGAAATGGAGATTGTCAGTTACTTCAATTCAATTTGCACACCGTAATGCTGTAGCTTTGATAAATAGCCGATGATAGGAACGAGCGGGCCAAATATTCGGTCGCGTATCGAGGTATCAAGGTACGCGTAGCACGTAAGGTGTAGTTATCGAGTGTCCTAGTGAGGTATGACTGTGCTAGGATCGCGATAAGAATGCTGCAAGTTTGTTCATCAATCGTGTGACGAACTATAGGAGAGAGCCAAGTGAAAGCATGAAAGTGACTTAGTTTTTGAATAAAATTATGAAGCATTCGTTGGCTTGGAGTGCTATTTATAATTGAAACACTTTCCCATACTTCAATGCAGAACCTTTTTGAAATAACTTCTAAATTAACCAGACATAAGACTATCATGTCATAGCAACTTGGTATTCTAAGATCCTAAGCGATCTGACAACAATTACCAGACATCTTGGGGGCATTTTTAGTTTGCTCTGAGTCGTCTTGGGTAACCAAGGATTAAAAGGATTAGAACTATACTGAGGTCAATGCGGAGTCTCTTAAGTTCCATCATGTAAGGGTATTAAAAAAGAACTTTTATGCAATTCAGCTTAACGCTGTACGACACTTTGGGCATTTTAGCTCACTCTGAGTGGACAATAAGGAGTCTCTTTGATCGGAGACGCATCCTATTTTTTTGTCCACCAATTTTATGAAATGTTGGATAACCAAGAGGGTTCTTTGTTTTAAAAGATCTGCTTCTAGATTGAGCAGACTATAGGGCGATCGTGTCATTGTAATGTGTGCTCTTAAAAAAATGGATTTACATGAAATTCAATTATGCGTTCTACGAATTCTAAGGAGAGCGCCTTGATGGTAACTGCCCTAATGCTGTCACAGAGAATAGAAATTCTATTGCTCCACACTAAGCTCAAACAAGAGTCAATAGGTGAGGAACCTGAAATCTCCCCCCCCGATCAGGTGACCCGATCAGAGATCTGGAGATGAGGATCACCTGTTGATCCGATCTAGGAGCCATTTTACCTTGGATAATGAAGAACCTGCAGGGCGCAGAGGACAGACAATAGGGACAGCAGCCGGCTTCGTATCACAGAATAATCGGTCGGGAGTTTTGTATAACGATGCAGATTGAAGCAGCTGTAATTGATCATCAAGAATTCATCCGGAAGCTTCACTACATCCAAATGTTTTCCTCAGCTTTTTGCTCATAGTATAGCAATAAATAACAGTCACTTTTCGTCCCACCCGTGCACAAACATAGTTCAAAAGTTTGAAAAATCGTACCACTTCACTCTAGGACACGTTCCGTGCGTCCAAAAAGCTAGCAAACCAAATTCTGCCATTTACTTTCGTGTGCATAACCTTTCATGCTTATTGCATCGCACACGACACGTTGCTTGGGGAAAAAAGAAACAGACGAAACCGAAACTAAATTTATCAAAAAATCAGGCACACAAACGTGTCACCAAAGAACCGCAAACAACGAAGGATTTCCTTTTTTTTTACGCCAGTCTGCATACTGGGTCCACCCGCCGAGGAGCCTATTCTTGCCCACGGAAACCCCGTGCAAAATAAAAAGAAAATCAAAACTGGTTCACTCGGCAACAAAATGAAAAACGCAACCCCCCGATGGGGGCCCATGTAGATGTGCGCCAAAGGCTGAGAGGCCAGAGGACAAATGAAAAACATTCCGGCCCATCGCAACCCATTTTGAGGCTCGCAATTTCCTCACACGGCGTCGAAGGCACATCGAAAGCAAATGTAAAATACACAGACAACTGCTGCTGGGTGGTGTTGGTGGACAGTAACAAAAAAAATCCCCCCATTTTCAACTCCTCCCAACCCCGAAACAGCCCGCCAAACCCCTTAACCCCACTTATTATTGGTTCAATATGGCCGATCATGTAATGGCAATATGTGCGCAATGTCAGAAACAGATATAAAAATGGATACCAATAAAAAAGCTTGTACATTGTAGATATACCTTCCGACGGGCGCAATGGCAGTGCACAAACCCGTCAAATCCGGCCAAGAAAAACTCCAAAACGCTGAATCTGATTGGTAAAGTTGTTGTGGGGCCTGTGTTTTCGCTCACTTTCCATTGCAAGTCGCCGCTGTGATTCGCCGTTTTGTGCTTCGCCGTGAAGTGGATAACGTACCTTGGGTACTCACGGCCATTGCTCACACTATTTTTACCGACCGGTAGAAGACTTGGTTCAATTGGCAAGCGATACCCGGACAAGCAGGGAGATCTATTGGATGTACAAAGGTTTGTCGTACAACAACACAAAAACTGGCCTGCTCTGGGCAACGGTCGCAAGCATCAACCACATAAGCGGCGACAGTTTGGTTTTTTTTTCTTCCCCCTGTGAGCCAACAAGCCTGCCCGTTTCGTGCCGTTTACCGGCGAGATGGAAATTTATTAAATTCCTTCGCAAAAGATGCTTTCTCATAAAGTATCCTCGTGCTCGTGCTCTTCTCCGGCCACTGTTCTGTCCTGTCGTCCCAATGGTTGCTTTCGTGGACTGGCTTCGCTTGGCTGTGGCGTAAGTGATTGTAAGTGCTCGTTACTGTGGGCAATCTTCTTCGCACGACCCTTCCCGAAACGTGCCAGATATCGGTCCGTTACTACGGCTCGGTATTGATAAATATAAAATTTATTCCTCAAAATAGAATCGACACACACGCGCGCGCTTAAGGACCTTCCCCACCTGGGCTGAGTAAAGTGGAATTTTTTGGTACAAACTCTTATAAAAAAGTAACAAATAAAAACAAACAATTCCCGTTTCCTCAAGAAGAGCAAAAGATTTTCACGATAGTTTCAGCTTTGGAGCAAGCACAACAAACACAACCAAAAAAAAAAAAACAAAGCTACAACAACCTACCTCTTGGAGTTGATGGATTTTTTTTTCTCCACCAGCTAATTTAAGTCAAAAACCTCGCAAAACAAGAAACCCCCCGAACGAGACAAATACACGAAATTCGTGAAAATACAGCTTCAACGAGAGAACGCACGAGAGACGAGAAAATGGGTTGGTTTCGGAATGTTTGGAAAAATAAGCGGCCAACGAAAGCGGAGCAGAGAAGATTTAGTGAAAGCAGCAACAAACTACCTCCAATTTATGATAAAAATAAAATACAAAAATAAAACAATTTTTGTTACACTTTCCTCGAGTCGCAAAAGGGCACGGGAAACGATCTTCTGCACGGTTATTGAAGGGTGCTAACAACTACACAACTGTGACAAGGAAGCTCCTGTGTTGTGCGGCATGTCTGGTTCAGATTTCAGTTGAATGATTAAACAGGGCAATAAGTTGTGCATTGTGGAAGCTGTAACTGTTTGTTTTATTATTGTGTTTAATAAAATTTATTATAAAATACTTATAACGATCTGCCGTGAAAGATCGTAAAGAATAAAATCTCGGAAGATCATCGTTCTCTCGTACAAGCCTCGTAAACCATTAAATCTGTTGCATAAGACAACAGAAACAACAACAACATCAACAACAATAGCAACACACAAAAAACAACAACAACAATAACAACAACCCGGCAAATAATATATTTAATATTCTATGACAACTGTATGTAATGTAATTTGTATCTAAGGCTAAAGGCAGAAAATATACTTACAAAATGTTTGGAACAAATTGTGGTGTTTTTTGTTTGTTTGTAGTCACTATTCTACTTACGGTTGCAATACAGGTAAGGGCGAATTAACCTATGGGTGAAGTGACGGTCACGTGGGGTCACCTCACAGGATAGAGGAGGAGATCCCACCGGAGGCCAGGAGACCTCGATGGGTAGAGAACTCCATTAGTCTTGAAATTCTAAGAAAAATATTTTTGTCCACTATTTAACCTTCCATTTGCTACCTCCTAGCCTGGTATGCTCTTCTGTAACTCCTGGTCGGATTTGGCCGCATCGAAATTTGGTCGGTTTTGCACTAACTACCGACCAGGAGGTAGGGGCTTCTTTTAGCGCGCGAAATTTGACATCCAATGTCACCTTACTTTTCGGGCACGGTAGTATGTAGAGATTTAGAGAAAGAAATAAAAATGGTACGGGAAAATAAAAAGTTGAGCGATCCAAAGACTCAGCTAACGGTGTGCGGAACATCCCGATCGGTCAAGGAATGGCCGAGTTATCATCAATTTTCCACGGGAATGCTTTGGTTTTTCCGCAATAACTGGGCGGAGAGTGGCGGGATCGGGTTGAGGTGTTCTACAAAAAGTTGAGCGGTCGAAAGACGCAACTAACGGTACGCGGAACATCCCGATCGTTCTAGGAATGGCCGAGTTATCATCGATTTTCCACGGGAATGTTTTGGGTTTTCCGCAATAACTGTGCGGGCGGTGGTTGGATCGGGTTGAGGTGTTCTACAAAAAGTTGAGCGGTCCAAAGACTCTGCTAACTGTATGCGGAACATCCCGATCGGTCAAGCAATGGCCGAGTTATTGTCGATTTTCTACGGGAATGTTTTGGTTTTTCCGCAATAGCTTGGCGAGGAGTGGCAGGATCGGGTTGAGATGTTCTACAAAAAGTTGAGCAGTCCAAAGACTCAGCTAACGATACGCGGAACATCCCGATCGGTCAAGCAATGGCCGAGTTATTGTCGATTTTCCACGGGAATGTTTTGGTTTTTCCGCAATAGCTTGGCGAGGAGTGGTGGGATCGGATTGAGGTGTTCTACAAAAAGGTGCGCGGTCCAAAGACTCAGCTAACGGTATGCGGAACATCCCGATCGGTCAAGCAATGGCCGAGTTATTGTCGATTTTCCACGGGAATGTTTTGGTTTTTCCGCAATAACTGGGCGAGGAGTGGCGGGATCGGGTTGAGGTGTTCTACAAAAAGGTGCGCGGTCCAAAGACTCTGCTAACTGTACGCGGAACATCCCAATCGGTCAAGGAATGGCCGAGTTATTGTCGATTTTCCACGGGAATGTTTTGGTTTTTCCGCAATAGCTTGGCGAGGAGTGGCAGGATCGGGTTGAGATGTTCTACAAAAAGTTGAGCAGTCCAAAGACTCAGCTAACGATACGCGGAACATCCCGATCGGTCAAGCAATGGCCGAGTTATTGTCGATTTTCCACGGGAATGTTTTGGTTTTTCCGCAATAGCTTGGCGAGGAGTGGTGGGATCGGGTTGAGGTGTTCTACAAAAAGTTGAGCGGTCCAAAGACTCAGCTAACGGTATGCGGAACATCCCGATCGGTCAAGGAATGGCCGAGTTATCATCGATTTTCCACGGGAATGTTTTGGTTTTTCCGCAATAGCTTGGCGTGGAGTGGCGGGATCGGGTTGAGGTGTTCTACAAAAAGGTGAGCGGTCCAAAGACTCATCTAACTGTACGCAGAACATCCCGATCGGTCAAGGAATGGCCGAGTTATTGTCGATTTTCCACGGGAATGTTTTGGTTTTTCCGCAATAACTGGGCGGAGAGCGGCGGGATCGGGTTGAGATGTTCTACAAAAAGGTGAGCGGTCCAAAGACTCAGCTAACGGTGTGCGGAACATCCCGATCGGTCAAGGAATGGCCGAGTTATTGTCGATTTTCCACGGTAATGTTTTGGTTTTTCCGCAATAACTGGGTGGGGAGTGGTGGGATCGGGTTGAGGTGCTGTACAAAAAGTTGAGCGGTCCAAAGAATCAGCTAACGGTGTGCGGAACATCCCGATCGGTCAAGGAATGGCCGAGTTATCATCGATTTTCCACGGGAATGTTTTGGTTTTTCCGCAATAACTGGGCGGGGAACGGCGGGATCGGATTGAAGTGTTCTACAGAAAGGTGTGCGGTCCAAAGACTCATCTAACTGTACGCGGAACATCCCGATCGGTCAAGGAATGGCCGAGTTATTGTCGATTTTCCACGGGAATGTTTTGGTTTTTCCGCAATAACTGAGCGGGGAGTGGCGAGATCGGGTTGAGGTGTTCTACAAAAAGTTGAGCGGTCCAAAGACTCAGCTAACGGTATGCGGAACATCCCGATCGGTCAAGCAATGGCCGAGTTATTGTCGATTTTCCACGGGAATGTTTTGGTTTTTCCGCAATAACTGAGCGGGGAGTGGCTGAATCGGGTTGAGGTGCTCTACAAAAAGTTGAGCGGTCCAAAGACTCAGCTAACGGTATGCGGAACATCCCGATCGGTCAAGGAATGGCCGAGTTATTGTCGATTTTCCACGGGAATGTTTTGGTTTATCCGCAATAACTGGGAGGGGAGCGGCGGGATCGGGTTGAGGTGTTCTACAAAAAGTTGAGTGGTCCGAAGACTCAACTAACGGTACGCGGAATATCCCGATCGGCCAAGGAATGGCCGAGTTATCATCAGTTTTCCACGGGAATGCGGCTGGCGGAATTTCCCGGGAGTTTTTGGAAAATCTGCCTCAGTTCCCTTTAATTTCAAAAAACATGTTGTGGAGTTCTTTTTAAAAGATTTTTGAGGAAAGAAACAAAAATGAGAGGAAATTATTTAAAATTGAAGAAAAAGTTTAAATTGTGCCGAAAAATATTTGTTTAAAATAAGATTGAATTTTCGATTTTTCGGTCGTTCCGAGCTACCTCCTCCAAAGCATGCTCTCCTGTTACTACAAGTCGCTCTCGGTGGCAGATTTTCGGCCGAAATCTGGCCAATTTCGATGCAGCAAAATTCGACCAGGAGTAACAGGAGAGCATGAATCCGAAGAGGTAGCAAATGGAAATTAAAAAAAACGGATTGGAAAATAATTTCTTTCCGACAAGACAAATATTTTCCGGCCCAATTTGAACTTTGTCTTCAATTTTAAGTAATTTCTACTTATTTTTAATTCCTTCCTTTAAAATCTTTTAAAAAGACCTCGACAGCATGGTTTTTGAAGTTAAAGGAAATTGAGGCGAATTTTCCAAAAACTCCCGGGAAATTCCACCAGCCGCATTCCCATGGAAAACTGATGATAACTCGGCCATTCCTTGACCGATCGGGATATTCCGCATACCGTTAGCTGAGTCTTTGAACCGCTCAACTTTTTGTAGAGCACCTCAACCCGATTCAGCCACTCCCCGCTCAGTTATTGCGGAAAAACCAAAACATTCCCGTGGAAAATCGACAATAACTCGGCCATTGCTTGACCGATCGGGATGTTCCGCATACCGTTAGCTGAGTCTTTGGACCGCTCAACTTTTTGTAGAACACCTCAACCCGATCTCGCCACTCCCCGCTCAGTTATTGCGGAAAAACCAAAACATTCCCGTGGAAAATCGATGATAACTCGGCCATTCCTTGACCGATCGGGATGTTCCGCATACCGTTAGCTGAGTCTTTGGACCGCTCAACTTTTTGTAGAACACCTCAACCCGATCCCGCCGCTCCCCTCCCAGTTATTGCGGAAAAACCAAAAAAATTCTGTGGAAAATCGACAATAACTCGGCCATTCCTTGACCGATCGGGATGTTCCGCGTACAGTTAGATGAGTCTTTGGACCGCGCACCTTTTTGTAGAACACTTCAATCCGAACCCGCCACTCCCCGCCCAGTTATTGCGGAAAAACCAAAACATTCCCGTGGAAAATCGATGATAACTCGGCCATTCCTTGACCGATCGGGATGTTCCGCATACCGTTAGCTGAGTCTTTGGACCGCTCAACTTTTTGTAGAACACCTCAACCCGATCCCGCCGCTCCCCTCCCAGTTATTGCGGAAAAACCAAAAAAATTCTGTGGAAAATCGACAATAACTCGGCCATTCCTTGACCGATCGGGATGTTCTGCGTACAGTTAGATGAGTCTTTGGACCGCTCACCTTTTTGTAGAACACCTCAACCCGATCTCGCCACTCCCCGCTCAGTTATTGCGGAAAAACCAAAACATTCCCGTGGAAAATCGATGATAACTCGGCCATTCCTTGACCGATCGGGATGTTCCGCATACCGTTAGCTGAGTCTTTGGACCGCTCAACTTTTTGTAGAACACCTCAACCCGATCCCGCCGCTCCCCTCCCAGTTATTGCGGAAAAACCAAAAAAATTCTGTGGAAAATCGACAATAACTCGGCCATTACTTGACCGATCGGGATGTTTCGCGTATCGTTAGCTGAGTCTTTGGACCGCGCACCTTTTTGTAGAACACCTCAACACGATCCCGCCACTCCTCGCCAAGCTATTGCGGAAAAACCAAAACATTCCCGTGGAAAATCGATGATAACTCGGCCATTGCTTGACCGATCGGGATGTTCCGCGTACAGTTAGCTGAGTCTTTGGACTGCTCAACTTTTTGTAGAACATCTCAACACGATCCCGCCACTCCCCGCCCAGTAATTGCGGAAAAACCAAAACATTCCCGTGGAAAATCGGTGATAACTCGGTCATATTTGGTCCGATCAAGATGAAAAGCATATCTTTGGATGCGCTTTTGAGCCGTCCACCTTTCTATACAATACTCCAATGCAATTTCTTCATCCTCCGTCCCGTTATTACGGATTAACCATAGAATTCCCGTGAAACGCTAAGCTAAGTTACGTTGGCTCCCGTGGAAAATCGGCATTAACTTGCTCAGTTTTGATTTATTTGTTTCTCTACTTCTCTATAGATGAAAGAACGTAAGTATAACACCCGAGCGCGTGACGCACCCGAACCAACTCCGAAAAGAACTTCGTCGTCTTCGTCGTAGCTTAGTAACAGCGAGCAAGCGAGGACAGCAAGCGAAGAAAGGAAGGAGAGAAAGGCAGGAGTTCCTCCAACGAGCACTAGATTGCTAAATGAAATGAAACTAATGAAACAAATTCGAAAAATCCTGTACTATAGCTTGGTTAGAACAAATCACAAAATTTTTAAATTCGTCCTAGGGAATGGGTCAGGGAGAGAAACTAGAAAGAGAGAACGAGTAGGAGCACGAAAGGAAGATAGGGAAATGAAGATGTCAAAAATATATGAAAAAGAATTAAACTAACAATCATTCACACTGACTGAAGATATCCTTGAGGCAATTGCAAGGATTGGACGAGGACGGAGACGGTGCATTGGTACATAAAGATTAATGGATGAGAGTGAGGAAAGAGCATCAATGGCACTAGGGAGAAGGGGGGCAATACGGTATGCTTGACCAAGTGTGCGACAAGAGTCCAAGAGCTTCAAACCAGAAGCGAAAAAGAGAGCTTAAGATTGAGTAGCGCCGTGTGAAGAATCGGTATACTCTGAAGGATGCAATGACTGTCAAAGGTATTGAATTGCGCGGGAGAAGGACCAGTTGCTTGAGACCCAGGAGTAAATGCAGGAGCCGCATACAAACTGACTTAATGTTCAGCAGAAAGGCCATTTTTTTCAGCGAAGCAATAATCGCATGTCCAAGTGACTTGAAGGAGGGAATGTGATGTAAATTTCTGCGATTATTCTCGAAACTCTCTGCAAAGATATGGTATAAACATACGATTAACGAGGCGACAACGGCACTGGTCTTCATTTGTCAGGTTTCACTGTTTGACAAATAGATGGCGCTAGACTTATATAGCGATCTGTGAAATGGCGCTAGCGTCATCCGAGTATTTTACTAGTGACATGTAGATGGCGCTATACGGGTAATTTTTGGTTCGAAGTTCTACGGGAAGGTGTCGCTACAATCGACGCTTAATTTGAACTAGTTGTGAAACTATATTTTGAAACTATACTTATCAAACCTTTGCATTATTGGAACACAACAAACGAAAAACATTTTCATAACGAAAACATGCACAAAATGACTATATTTTTTATTGGTTTTTATTAATTATTTTATTCAACTACTCAAGGCCCGGTAAAAGCTACCTTCCCGTTTCCTCGTCTTCGTGCGTTCTCTCTTTCTAGTTTCTCTCCCTGATCCATTCCCTAGGTCGAATTTTAAAATTTTGTGATTTGTTATAATAATGCTATAGTACAGAATTTTTCGAATTTGTTGCATAACATAATTAACATAAAACCAATCATAAAACTTGTAGCAATAGAGCAGTGCATTCTTCCCGTATGAGCTTCTGGATATAATTTTCAAAATATTCGAAGTTTTTAGCAATCTAGTGCTCGTTGGAAGGATATACACCCGCTTTTCTCTCCTTCCATTCTTCGCTCGTTCCGCTCGCTGTTGCTCAGTTACGACGAACGTTACGCTAAGCTAAGTTACGTTGTTTCGGGTGCGTCACGCGCTCGGGTGTTATCCTTACGTTCTTTCATATATAGATTTTCACAACACACACAATTCGATTGAAATAATATACTTAAGCACCTAGTTCGTAGTAAAAAAAAAGGAACCACAAAGTATATTGATGATTGGTAAGTATTTTTCTCAATCTTTTTTCTAAACACTCCTCCTAAAAGCTATGAACTTAACTCACCTTAACAACTTTTGCCGTTAGAGACAATTGTTGGCTATTTATCTATACATTTTTCACGTAGAGAAGCGCACTTCCAAAACGCATGCACGCATTTCATTCCAACCCAACAACACCGCGTACACCGCCACCCTACACAAAAAAATACCTTGCCGGTTCCGTCTAAGCAATGATCCGTGGCAATGATCAATGTGGCCATAAAATCGAACCGGTTTTGCTTCACACGTTTCGCCGTTCACGCCAAAACCATCATCATCATCGCACGGCCTTTGAACGAACAAGCGGCAACTGAACAACTGAAAACCGCAAGATTGCTCTATCGGTTGGGTCTTACTGTCCGCGCGCTACCATTGTCCACACGCTCTCCCCCCCTTCCATATTGGAGTTTCCACGAAGCCATTTTTCGTCAAAACCAAACAACCGCGTGCGTTGAGGCTCGGCGCAGCAGTAACCGTTTTAGGCGCATAGTTGGAATTCCTTAGCCTCGCCTCCAATCTAACATAACGGTTGTGACCTAGGAGAAAAGTGGCTGCCGAAAGTGGCCGTCAAACAACAGTTGTTAGAGAATGCCGGAACATAAGCATCGACACTCCTTCCTGCTGGGCGAAGACCTGCGTTGATGATCAGTTTTACTGCACCCTTTGCGTCGAGCGTAAAGAGGGAATGGCATTGTAAAGAGGGAATGGAATTGGCATTCAAACACATTTGTGTAGGCTATTTTCCTTGGTTACAATGTAATGTTTCTTGTAACATAAAATACCTTAAAACTTAAATAGAGACCATTCCATCGACATATGGTTTTGTAGTTATCTTTCACTGGCCTTAGTTGGTTGTCTGGCACGTAAAGTAGCCAATACATACATATACATAGGCTATTGACGTGAGCAATCGATTTGCAATATGCTGTTTTGCAAATGATACAAGGTTACTAACGGAATGCAATACTTAAAAAGTGTCCATGACGTGTCGCCGTGTTTTCATTAGAATGCGCTATGACACAAAGTGACTCGCGCCTGTATATGACGGTGCCTGCGTATTTGATTGAGAATTAGTCACCATCCTCAGCAATGGCATCATCATAGCAACATTCCATCGATTAGCGCGCACTAAACGATTATTCACATGCCATCCAAGTGGCCCGTTTCAGCTGAGAATCATCCAAAGTTATGGCTACTAAGATACTTCCATCATCAGTGAAGAAACTGATCGTAAAGGGCTGTGCAGATTGTAGAGATTCCCATCCTTTTAGTAGGAATTAGAGCTCAGACACTGTGGCTTTATCGTTGTTCGGTTTTGAGACTTCAAGCAAGTATTCTAGATATTATCACATGAAGACGTCATCTTATATGAGTCTAAAAATGTTGGTTTGTTCTGCAATAATACATGGGCAATCTGGTGATGAATGCTTTAAAGTAAGTAATTTTATAAGCCTATGCTGGTGAAAAATATGTTTTTACAGTGGCAGATCGACCTCAGCCAGAAAGGGGTACCAGAATTCAAGAACTATTCTATGCATTCTGAGCATTTAATCTATTGATCTTGAAGTTTCCACATTATTCTCGTTTGTGGCTTGTTTTCAAATTCAATACACGCGCCAGAGATTCGAAGAAGGGCTCTTGAGATATCATTTTTGCAAAAGCCAACATCAGGACATTTGATTATTCGACTGTCATTGATCTTTCATTTATTGACTTTAACTTACTTCAAAAAAGTAAGGACGATCTCCAAAGCTTCAAGCGCACAACAAAAGCTGCAAAGCAAATCTGATATTTAAAAGAATAATACGCCAATAAACTAAAACGATACATACTCAGAGATGGATAGAATCAAGTTAACTTATGATTACCTTACCTTTGTTTGAAGTATGTTGCTTGCAGTACTACCATTTTTCACACAACAATTTATTACATAAAAGTTTAAGATAAAAAATTCGTAGCCGGCATTGGGGAGTTCTCGTACTGGGCAGTCTCGTTGAATTAATTGTACAAAATCAGCTTTCAAAGTGATCTCACTCGTTTGTGAAAAAAATAAGTCAGATCGAAAATGAAAACCGGTTCTGTGATTACATTTCGGTTGCCCCGAGTCCTCACCCGCCGACCCGAAAGCAGCTCCACCAGTTGTCGGAAAAGCACACAAAACCGCCACCACCGAAAACCATCATCATAACGAAAGCGCTCTGGTCCTTCACTTTAAGATGATCACTTCAATCACGGCCTGGCACGGTCCGCGCCAGATACCCGGGGCTGCGGGAAGTTGTCCTCGGGAGATTCTCCGGTGCCTTGGACTGGCTTGCGCAACGATCGTCTCTTGCTGGTGCTGAAGCGCCGAAATTGATGCTCCTTCCGATCAGCATCAGGGTGAGGGGAGATGAGAGCTATTGGAAGCACTTCTTTCTGCCGATGATGATGCTGACGAGCCGAGCAAAAGCAAAAGATTCCAAAAGAAAGCTACCTGTCTGGAAAACGAATGGAATGGGTACACAGACACACCAACCGCAGGACCGACTGGTTTTATCTTGCGCCTGTCACACGCACCACCACCCGCAAGATGCCCTTCTCCCGGGGGGCACTCGTCGCGACCTCGGCAATGGAATGCCAATGCGGTCAACGAACTTCGCCAAATCGATTTGGAGGGCCATTTTTGCACAAAAACACACATACGGACAACATGGCTAATAGGTAAAGAGCATCTGTAGAAAAACGGAGGGTGAAAACCAACAACAACAAAAAAAAGGTTTAGGCATGCTTGAGGAGTGTGAGAAGTCGCGGGTAACATGGTCATCTTCCCCATGTGTGGCCGCGAGTGCGCGCGCGCGAATGGAATGTGCCTCCAAAAACTTCGCAGCGCTCCCAGTGGCTGACAGAGGCTAATTGATGAAGAAATTCGCTTCTCGGCACCGTTTGAGCATAAGAAATGTAGGAGCTTGAGGGTTGTGCTGCTGTTGGCGTGATACGAACGGGGGATGAGCGATCCATACGCAGTGTAGGCAATTTCTTGATTAGATTTAGCAGCTGAAAGCAGAAAAGAAAAATTAGCTGAACAAGCGATCCTCGCGAGCAATCAATTGTATACACACACACACACACACACATACATTATAAATAAGCAAATACAATATTATAAAACACAAGTCACAGTGACTGACCGCGCACAACAGTGCGCTACAACAAATTGAACCATTAATTAGCGCACCACCGTCGTTTGTTAAAGAAATTGAAAGCATGAATGCGCGCGCCCGTGCCCAACAACACACACACACTCCGACGGACCAACCAATTCCACGTGTTGCGAAGGGTCCTTTTCGTTTTCTTGCCTTTCATCGCCACTCTCCTCCGAAGGTGATGCACGCTCAATCGCTCTTACTGAAACGTGGAATGATATTTTGTTGGCTCCGGATGTGTGGAGGCGGGCAGCAGCAAAACAGTTATCTCTCATACCTTCTTCTTGGAGGTGAAGGACACGGGAGCGCGGACGCAGGAAAAATTCGGTTCCATTCGAGCTGCGCCCCCGGAGACTCGAAAACGCTTCTTGCTTTTTGTGGAGGGAGCTATGATGATGATGATGTGTAAATTAAAATGTAATCGACGGACAATTATCGTTGATTTATGCTTTTATATATCGCCACTGGAACTCTTACGCTGGCTGCGCCTCACCGAGTCGCTGGCCCTGCGAGTCTCCGAGAAGTTAGCGGATGAAACCTGGGAGGCGTTGCTCGTTAAAAATGTGTCAAAATTATGATTCCGGGTATAAGCTGCGAAGCAGGGACTAGCGTTATAGGATCGTGTATTGGAGAACGCACACGAACTTTTCACGCTTTCCAAATGATCGCAACGGGGAGCTGAAGAATCATCCACAGCAAATGTGTTTTGTTTGTTTGTGCTCTTCTTCGCGAACACATGTGGGTCTTTGCTTTCGGCCATGTTGGCCACATGCCTGGTGAATTGGGACTCTAGAAACAGGCCCCCTTTCAGTCTAAAAATTCGCATGTTTGCGTCACAAGATTGCTCAGAAAATATGGATACCCTGTCTCAGTAAAGCAAATGCACACACACAGGTTATGTCCAGCACTCCAATAGGGGACGACTCTCATACTTCGCATACTTGAGATAATCAACTTCAGCACTTCCTACTCTTCGCGTTCCACACCAATTCCACACGTAACAACTCCCCAGGGATCGTTTCTTCAAATTGGAACAGAAATCTGTGAATGAAAAGACATCCATTTGGTGGAGGGGAGTGCGAGATTGTCGCGCCTGTTCCCCTACCTCTGCCGACGGTTTCTACTTGGAACCACGAGGCTCGAACGTTCAGACCAACCGAGTGTGGTGTCCACGACTTGAACCGGACTGCATGTTGCGTGTGGACTACTTACTTACAGATGTTGTTTCTATATATTTTGCGTCGACTTTCCCTGGGTGCCCTTTACTGCTACCTTCACTGCATCGATCACCACAGTCCAACCACTACCACACACCACACTACGTAGAGTAAACATCCGGCATCGACGTGCACACAGTATATATCTCGCTCTAAATAAACTAATACTGCCTGCGCCACTAGCATGGCCTACCACCGCTATATTCCTTGTGAGCGATAGGAAGCAAAAAAAAAACCGGAGAAGGGAAGGCACCTTTTTCTTGTCGTCTCCGCTGTTTGCATGGCTCACACCAAAGCAACTTTCTTTTCCAATATCGCTCCGAACGGGGGCGCCCACTTTTAACCTTCTCCCTCTCGCTGCTGCACCAATACACAAAGGATCCTCCTCGATCGACTGCAATCAACTGGAAACTAGCTCCCAACAAAGTCCATCATTCGGTGACTTTCATGAATGACTTTCTGTGATAGTTGCTCGCTGTAGGCGATGTCGGGACGTACGTTTGCTGCTAATCTTGCCCTGCACGCACACACGGAATACCCGAAATTGAGTCCACCACAATTCCAGCTGTCAGCCAGCGCCGCGCGCCACATCGACCATCCGTAAATCGGATGATAACGATGATAATGATGCCACAGAGATAACCAAGGGTGAAGGCAAGGGAAGTAAACAGGATCACTGTATTATATTTTGTTCATTCATTCGCTGCTGGATTGCCGAAAACGCTGATAACCCATTCACGACTTCTATCTGGCTCACTCACTGCCTCTCTATATGTTTTGCTTCCTGCCTCACGACACGCTGTTAGGGTGGCAGCTGTTAATCGTTTTCTTCTTTTTTTTTGGTTGAGACACTCATTCCACTTCATCAAGAATTCCAAATTCCCGTTCAGCAACACAACGGTCTAACGGGCTTTGAACCCCCGGGAACAGAGTTCAACGAAAAAGACTGCCCAACGCCAGGGGGTCCATATCCCCAATCCCAGTATCCACAGAAAAAGAAACTTCAACCAACACAGCCAACTGAAGGAAGAACCTGCATAAACGTTGGGATTATCTTGGGGTGGTTCTTTTGATTTAACCGATGGCACGCCTGACGTTTTGGAATGTTACGCCTCCTCTCTCTTCTGGACGAATCTCGTTCATTTTTAACCTAGGGCTTACCTTGTCTTGTCTCCCTCCTAGCGGTATAGTACTACTTGTACTTCTACCACTGATGACCTGGACTCGGACTCGGCCTGGAACGCTTCGCTCAACTTACGACCGCCAACAGTGTGTCTCGACTGGTTACTGTTCATTCACGAACTAATAAAACTACACATTTGCCGTACTATCACAAGCTTGATCGAATACCGCATTCTCTACTGCCGCATGTAAGCTAGCTCTGAGGGTTTAAAAAAAAAGCCTATAAAAAAAAAGCTCCCGTCCCTACCGTTGCAAACTAGCAACTACAGACAAAACAGTATTTGTGAGAGAAGAAACCGACACTCGAACCGGAGGAGAGGAAAAACATTATAATGATAGGAAGAAATATAATCACACAAGCAAGACATATTGAACCCAGCAAAAGTGTTGATAGTAGAACCTTGCGTCGACTATTCTCTAACATTTACCAACACCAAGACCGAGTGACACCACTTACAACACACATCTGTAAACATCAAGCCCTCTAATCCTCAAATGACCATTACTCAGTCCGGAGACGTGCAGGCATTACCCGGACGCAGGAAAAAAAAACCGAGCATAAAATGAATTCTACAGAACATTGAATGTTATCGAGAAGGCTACGCAGAAACTCACGTACACCAAAAAGTGACACTCGAAACTCTAACGATCCAGTGCCAGTGTAATGTTGAAAGATGCCAGAGCCTGCTTGTGAGGTTTGGTGTGATCCTCCTTTCATGTGACGTGGAGATCAAGCGAATTATGGCACCGTACGTTGTGATGTAGGCATACCGATAAGCTCTGCGCTGTCCAGCTGGAGGCGATCCTGTAAAACAGAGAGGAAAAACGAAGATACGTTAGCCAATGTAGCTCTGGTAATATCTTACACCTAAACATTACTCGAATAGAGAGATCAACTAGCAGACAAAATCCTTCATAATAATAAAAGTGTACTGTTTGCAGATCTCTTGGCAGATGATCTTCAATGGGGTTTTCTCGTATCGCAAATCGAAACGTTAAGATGTCTTTTGCGACGATCTTTAACATTTGTGCGATGATCTAGAAGCTTACAGGCACGAATCGCCAACATATGCCCAGCACTCGTTGGACAGAGAATGAGAGGAAACTGGCAAAAACGCGACACTGATGCCAACCGGTTGCTTACATAACTGTCTTATGGTTTTTTTTTTTTGTGCTAGACTAAGTATCTTGTCCCCTGTTCCCCGAATGGCGGAATCCAATCGCCGAGCGTGGTAGTAGTGATGGCACCGCTATGACTAATCAACATTCTGTGACCCGTCAGCAAACAAATTCCGCAAGTAATCATCATCAGCATCCGCGTGGAGAGGTCCCACGATTGCAAAGCTTTTTATTTCGCTGGATGCTAAGTGAGTGCGTCATCGGTGACCGCCAGTTGATGAAGTGAAATTTATATTTAAAAAAAACTACAAATTAAAGCATACATCATCAGAAACTTGCAGCTTATACTACTCCTCGTGCAGGACACAATAGTTTGCGCAACTGATACATTCACGTGAAATTTGGACAAGATTTTGAAACCTTTTTCTCCAGATTAAGGCCTCAAAACACTGTGCACCGCGGTCAGATAAGTCACACAAAGTACTCTTGAAGGTTTCACCGGAATGGAGCTGAAATTTGCATAGCACTTAATACACGCTATGATGATGGAGAGAAAGAGAGAGAGAGAGAGAGAGAGAGAGAGAGAGAAAGAGAGAGGAAGAGAACGTGGGGAAGGGAAAAACCCATTCCAAACCTGACCATCAACTACGTGACTGGACACCGGACTATGGAGATATATATCTGGTAAATAAAACGCCGCGGCCTTTGGATTTCCAAGCTTCTCTGTATAACGGGCGTTGGAATGTAGTTTTCACTTCCACCGTAGCCTGCCGCATGCTCACCCTTCCGGCGTACCTTCCCCAACTAACGGCCCTTGGCATGTTGAATTAAAAAAAAAAAACCCCTTGGAACGGGAAGGGATGAACTAAAACCCGTTTTTTGTTCGTGAAACAAGCTTGCGTTTTTTTATGCCTCCTGACGTCTTCGGACGCCTCCTTCTCCGCGGCCGAAGATCGGTCGGTACTGTTGTTACAACTACCTACACCAGCTCGGACGCATACACGAGGCTTAGCGACTACAGCGTGCGCCCATTGATTAACTATGCATCGTAGACACTAAGCTCTGGCTGAGTAACGAAACTGCGATGAACAAATTGCTTCTTGGAAGCTAATCGTAGATGATTCATACCACAGCTATGAACACAAGGTACCGAAATGTATATTGGTAGCGGAAATACAAACATTCTGCAAGCTAAAAGTCTATCCGAAAATGAATCACATTGTTTCGGAAATTACCAACCAAACCCACACAATGTGAATGCTCTGTCAGAGCAAGAGCACGATTAAATTCAACTAAAACAAAGCAAAACGCCGTCCACCAGTCTTCTTGGTTCTTGGAAAATTTAATCTTGAAATCCATGGGCCACGGCTGCACGAGAAAATTGCTTTCCTCCTTTCCCTTCTAAGGGCACCACATATCCATCCTCATAAATCGATCCATTCTTCCACAAGGCAGCAAAATCCGATCCCAAGTGCACTGAAAAGGGCCTGGAATGTTAGCCTCGGTCGACATTTATTACGATGGTGTGTGGTTATGGATGCACGTTAAACGTGATCGAACTCGAAAACACATAGTACTGCTGTTCGCCCGTTCGTCCAGGCCCGTTCCAAAACCAGTGTTGCTGCACATTAAAACCATCGACGGTTGGGCGCCATCTCCATGCCCATATCTTCCGGCGTTGGATGCGTGTCGGAGAGTCAGCAGTGGAGTCAAAAGTGAATAATTGCTCATTAGCTCTGTGTTCAAAGTTTGCGTTTGCAGCGAGCAAAATCCTTTTTTCTTTCTGCAGCATCTTTCCCCCGCCCAGCGGAAAGGATGCGGATCAATAGCATCAAAAAAGGGTTTCTTTTTTTTTTAATTTCTATTTCCCACTGCAGAAAGCCCTTTTAAAAGACTTTCTTTGGGCGGATGGCGGCCAAACCATGATGGCAAACTGGCAAGGCAATAAACCCGTGGTTAGCGGGTTGAGCAGCACACACAATCTCCCAAGAAACGTGCGCCCTTCCGTACATAAAACCAGCATATACACCACACACAGCATAAGAAGAGAGTGGAAACGTGGGACATTCGGTGTTAGCAGGGGGGGGGAGGCACAGTGCGATCACCGCACCACACACCACACCATCATCGTGTCGCGCTACACCGCTTTCAAACATGAATGAAGCAAATTATGAATGGGAACGGTTGTTGTGTGTGCGCGCGCGGGTCGGTCGGTGTGCGAGATGCCACACAGCCAAAGTACATCGGGTATGAATGACGGTTGAAAAACTTGAATGAAATCAACGCCACACGGTATATACACGGCATTCCTGGTTCGCTCTTTTTCTCTCTTTCTCGCTTCAGCTCTACCAAACACGAGTATTACGTTTCTCGCTCTCGCACTTTTAATGTTGCCTTTCTATTTCTCTTTCTTCCTTTGCTTCTCGCTCACTGCTTCGCTTCATGATGTTCGCTCTCGCTCTAATCGACATCACGTCCGCATCTCACAGTGGTAGTGTGTGTGTGTTGGTTAATAGATCGTGCGCACAGTCCTTCCCTTTCTAGTGGACTTTTTATTTTTGTTATTGGAATGTTTTAACCTCGGAGAGAATGTTCCGATGTGCATCGCCCACCCTGTAGTTGTTTCCTTCAATCAAATGCACAAAACCATATTATCGTGCACATGTGGTGCATCATCGTTCACGTCTGCTGCACAAACCGCAGGCGCAGTTCAGCGATGGGTAATGTTGTAACCAAGGTTTAGTAAAGAAAAAAAAAGGTGCCTCTGCACCTAAGATTTGTTCCGCACATTCCCCGACGATCACTTAATGTGATTGTATGCACACTGTTGATAATGAAAGCTTTCCTATGTGCAGCCCTACAAACACAAGTACGCTCTTGTCTCTTTAGAACAGTTCCAAAGGTTATTTCATGACCACCGCAGCTCGGTCGATTATGGTTTCCCCTCGATTGGGTTGCTATTGCATGGTAATCTCATGAAATCAATCATCTTTGAGGTTGAATAGAAATGATCAAAGCATGATGCGCAATGAAGACACGAAGCTTGATAAGTATACTAGTTGCTAAAACTACACCACTTCCACCACTGCCTCTATATACGCTGCCGACGCTACTAAGTCGGCCACCATCGAATCATTTCAGTGCTTATCAACATTGTTTTGTTTGCATTTTATTACGAGAGTTGCGCTTCGCACGATTCCTCGCAGAAATTGATTTAAAGCTATCCGTTGTTTGTAGGCTAGGCAGAAGTGCCCATGATTGATTAACTGATTCTGACAATCACGAGCTAAACCATGGCTAACAGATGGGAGGAGAGCCTGACCTCGTTTAGATTCAAAAACGAGGTTTCCAAGTCTAGCGGGTGTTTAAGGTTACGTCTACCGATAAGCCCTGTTTTCCAGCGCTCCCTACATCCAGCAGACACTCATTCTGACCATCCTTCTTCGATGCTGTTCAACTTCTGGCGGTGGGCAACAAAAACCAAACCTACTGTGTTCTGTATTATTACACACTTTTCAAAGCACAGTTTAAATCATCTGTATGCCAACCGCAAGACACAATTGATTGGAGTGTCATGAAACCTAACCCCATCGCCATCATTAGGAACAGGGCGCCAGTTATTCGTGATAATGTAATTGATGCCACAACGCTTATCGCACCGTGGAACGACAGTGTCAGAAATACTGCACGACCTGTGTCAGCCGGGAGAGCTAGACGAGTAGAGGACACTATTCTACCATTCATTTACGTCAGTAACACCCAGGACCCGAAGCCCATTGCTACGCCAGAGCACCCGTAAAGTCGCCGTAAAATGGAGGCCACGAGACAAGTGTAAAAAAGATGTGTTACTTACGTTATGATTGAAAACGTATCAAAAGCCTGGTGTTGGTGATAGATAACCGGACACTCTACATCTAGTCTAGCATGATAAAATGCTACCACCTTTTAGTACACAGACATGACAAGTAGAATGGCCATTTATAGACACAAAATGAATTTTTAAAACGATATTTTATTGAAAACATCGACCATCGCATGACTACAAGACATGCTGATACCTCGTAGTTGGATACTCAAGTCCTCACTACGGGGGGAGAGATCCGGATGAGAATTGAGTCCCGGTCCGGTCGCCACGCGCCACCTACCTCTAGGCCGTCTAAATGCCTAAATGATTCACAACTCTTTGCGACGCCCTGACACTGTGAGACACAAATTTTGACTTATTTGTCTCCCCCCTCTTTTATACCCCAACCAGTGTTGCCATTTTACCCGGAAACCTAACCATATTTGACTTGGAGGGTGATTTCGCCAGTCCATTTTTTGTTGTTTTCGTCTTACGCACGAGAATTAGTGGCGGTGTTCCGGCGGTTTCCAATGCCACCGACGCGCTGGCTTGGCTAGAGAGTGCACACGGCTTTACCTTTACCCCGTTCCCTGCCAAAGTCTCCCAAAATGGTAACGAAAGTCGGCGCCCATGAACGGGACCAAAGAGGCCACACTACTGCGTGTTTTTTTTTTTTCTGTCGCCGCCTTCTTCTGCGGGCAAAAATGGGTTTCAAAGCTGTTCTCCTGTGCAGGCGTTACCGCAGCATCAACTATGGTTAAGATGGGGCTGGATGGACTATGTGTGTGTGTGGCGCCGGCATTCTTCATCCTTTATCCTAACGCGACGGACGTGGGGTTATAGCTTTTTCCTGTGAAATGGCACAATCGTAAAAATGAGAACCCCGAAGACAGGGAGAAACCTCCACGCGAATAGTGCGAAGGAAGAGCGGCACCATTCTCGTACGGACAGCAATTACGCTGTCTGTCAATCAGTAGTAACGCTGCTTTAAATATACCTATCGAAATGAAGCTGCTGCTGCTGCTGCTGCTGCAGCTCCTTAATAGTGGAGTCCGCTGCCCTCACAACAACCCCTTTTTCTGGATGGTAAGGTGTTGTAAATGCTGCTCTGTTATAACTCTGCCGGAGGGGGGCAAAAATGCGGATATGATCGTGCATGAGCTATAACTGTGGGAAATTTTGAAAATTAGTTCCTTTCATAGCACATCTTTCCCTAACACCCATCATGGAGGACTATGAGAAGGGGAGCGATATAGCTTGCAATAACTACATTCAGGGAAGAGCTAGAGGAAAGAAGATTTTCTTTTTTCGCTGTCCACCTATCGCAAACCCGTTGAGCTGTTAGTTATTTGTGTAAACTTTCCAACCTCCGACCAAAAACATGCAGAGAAGGACTAGGAAGAAAACACGCATGTTTTCTAATTGCTGTATGGGTTAAACCACTGTTCTTACGTGTGTTTTGTGCTGCTTTGTGACTAGGCCACATGTGCTTGTAAAACCATTTTGCTTACACACAACAAAATCTCTAACCGCATCTGCATTATGAACCATTCAATGCAAATGGGAAATGATATCCAGTGCAGATATATTTGCAAAACATCCACGAACACAATGAGTGCCTGTGCAATTACGCATCATGCTGCTGCTCGTGACTTTAGCTAATAAAAATGTCTGCTTGCAGATTAACCTCAACCACATGAACGATTATGTCTGCATACCTACGGCGGGCAATATTCATGTATGCTAATCGTCTAATTTGTTTCTTTGTAATCATAGCAAGTGATAGAATCAAACCAAATCGATGTACCAATTCCGTCACTCATTTCTTCATAGTTTAAAAAGACTCTTAGCGACTAAATGGTTAAAAATGTATCGCAATTATGTTGAAAATCTTTTATTCATTCTCTCCATACGTCACTTCCGATTACCAGATGTTTGTCGTATCCTTCCTGTTCTTTGCAGGATGCAGAAGGGCTTTACGTCAGCAAAATCAGTAAAATTCAATGGAGAGGTTGAAGTTAGCTTCAAATAAAATCATTACAGATCACAAAGACGTGGTCGAAACGTGCCTTTTTACTGATTTTTTCTTGCTCGTCAGCTGCATCATGTCATCCAGAACGCAAGCAACGCTCAAAGTATAAACGGTTGTCCAAAGGTTTCCTTAAGTGATTCGCTTTTCTGAGGGCCGTTCTATAAAATTGACCCAGCCCCGCTGTCAAACTCCATACAAAAAATCGACTCGCAGGGGCTCTTGGAAGCGAATTTTCACAAATTTTTAAAACTGAATAGAAAACATGACGAATCACCCCTTTCTTTAATCATTATAGCACCCGTCAGAGCAGTTGCATTTTCCCATCCATCGTTCTCACTCTTTTTCTCCCTTTGCAAATTCCAGCCTTCAAACTCGGCATAGCAAAACCATCATTTCGTTCGGTCGCGAATTTTCCTCTTCTCACAAAAACACTATTTCTTCTGGTTGGGGTTGAAAATTTGACAAAATATAGATGTATGAGTGTGGTGTGTATGTAAGAAGGGTTCCCCCTTCACTTCCGTTTCGTGAAAAATTGCATGAGAATCTAATCTTGCAAACACGGGTTTCCCCGTTAATTTATTTTACCTCTTGTTCACCGTTTTTGCTAATCGTGCTAAGTAGGAGGGGGTTTTTTTTCGCGTTCACCGAGCCACATTAAATGTTCACTGTGTAAAAAAAAAAATCTCAACCCGACGCGCGCTCTAAAGGTCAGACTTGGCGCAAAAACGCAAATAGGTATTTGAAAAGGATTAAGACAGCCAGGTAGGTAAGGTAAGTGGCCAAAACTAGTTTCTTTCCGCTTGACGGATCTCTTTACTGTTGCCGTAATTCGTTACTTTTTTTTCCAATTCCACCACTCGCTACTTTCTCTCTTTTGCAACCAACAAGAAAAAAAATGATCACGGTTTGGAAGAAAACAAAAAAAAACACACACACAATTACCTTTTTACATTCAGAAGATGATAAATTGCCAAACAAAAAAAAAATGGTTCACGCTTTTGTACAGCTGAAGACGCAACTATTCGGCTAAACATAACAAATTTGGAGCAAATAAAAGAACTTGAACCGGCATAAATGATTGAATAATAATGTCTTAGTTGCACAATAACGTTAACATATCCTCTCCTTGTAACATTTCTTCTTACATGTTGCAAACTAATGTATTGTACACCATCCATACATACATTGTAACTGTTTTCAGCACTATGGAAAATTGGAAAAAATGAACGAACCCGCGGGGCACGAAAATAAACTACTTCAAACGCACACCACCCGTCCGGTCCGAGTGTCCGATGCTGACACAAAACCACGCTAACCCGACACAACGACGACCACACCGAGCTCTGCGGCAGTGGACCGAGAGCGCACACATATCGTCGCCACCATTTACCGGAAGTAAAGCTCCACTCGCGGCTGCTCTTGACGCATTCTAACCCAGATCTCGCGCCCAAGCCCTTGGAGTATATGCGTGAATACATAGTAAAGCGCTCCACGCAACGCATGCGCCAAGTGAGCAAACACAGCACCGTACCACTTGTATATTGGACGGTAGCTTGCGCAAACCGTTCCACGCGCAGTGTCGCCTCCTCTAGGGCACAAAATGGTCAATAAAAGGGAGGGGGGGGGGGGAACTCGGCATACCTATCTTCCCCGCCTGTGTGTCTTACTGCCACTACTGACAGGCATCTGGTGGCTGCTAGTTGCTGCCACCGCTGACCGTGATGAAGCATCACGGAGATCTCGAACTGGGTCAAAATGATTCGAGTCAGAACTCGTGGCATCGGGCGCTTCCAATCGGAGGAAACTTTCCGGACGATTTTTCCAACAAAACTAATGGAGGAAACAAATACCACAGGGATGGTGGTGTGCGCTGGGGGACATGGTAGAGGTGCAATCCATTAATAACTTTATTAACTGCAACAATCGGAATTCATTCCCCATGCACGCTCGGAGCAGAAAGCGGTTCAAGCGTTGTGGCGAGGAATGGCTGCGCACGAGCATTGGAATTGCATTTCTAATTGGACGCAATCGACTGATTTTATCACTCAACGTGGTACGCACGGCCCCTCTTTCGCAACTAGCCATGGTCAGAAGCACACCTGTATCACGAGGTGTAAAGCACACTTCATCCAGAGGCAGTTGTAATTTTTTGCTCGCAACAAGTTATCACCCATCGTGCAGCAAATTCGTCCCTCGATGGAATATCTGTGCATGGTCGGGGTGTTCTAGGGGAGGTGTTAACATTGCATAAATGTGGAGCAATTATCTGCATTCCATAGAATGGCATTTTACCGCGTTTGTCCCCCTAAGAAACGAAAAAATAAATAAATTACTATAACGTTAAGGTTCTGCAGAAGGGCTCTACGTGAAGGATCGTTATTTCTTTCCATTACATGACGATCCGCTCCTTCCGGCGAATATCGTCCAAAAGTCATCGATATCGGGACAATTTGACTGATTTTAGTAATAAGACCATGTGATCTGCTTACTGGTAAAGTAGAACGAACCTTCAACGAGCAATTTGGACCAATTAGAGAAGGTCATTTACAAGATCTGGGATGAAATTTTAATGGACCAGGAGAGAAAAATTGAGAAACGCTAACAAGCTTGTTATATAAGTATAAAGATTTAACCACCCTGTACACATTCTACCATTCTCCAGAGGCACAGATTAACCTTCAAAATCATCCACCTAAAAGACAGTCAATGGACACACTCCGCCGCCTAAAAAGCATTGCAGCGCCGAGCGACGGTGATACGTCTAATAACTATCAGGTCCAATGATCTTAGCCAAAGAGTTCGTTGAACCGCGGCGGGCTTCGGATCGGATTGAGTTCATTCATAAATTTTCTTTAAACACCACACACCGCTGGCCTCTCAGCCGCCACACACACACACACACACTCATCATGGGGGCTGTACCTATTAGAACGGTCGAACGATCACACCCCGCAACAAGCATGCCGCAGATCTAGGGGAAAGAGAGTGAAGCGAGCAAGGAATCCCAACGAAAGAAGACAAAAAACACGGGGTGGTAGGAATCAACAGAAAATATAACGCATTCCGGACTCCGGCGAAGAAAACCACGTTCTAATGGTGGGGTTTTGTATTTGCGAAGGCAGTGGAAAGCGGACAGGTAAGCATAAAGCAAGCCACTCTTGCCGACGCTGCGAGAAGTTTGCGAAACACCAAAGCAGAGAAGTAAAGCATAAACGGCAAGAGGCAAATATGTTAGCATATGACTTTTTGGGCAATCGATGATACTCGTTAAGTTGCGGCCGTTCATCGCCTTTTTGAAACGCGCATTCTACCGATTCAATGTATTTCTACCTCCTTCTTATCATGCGGTTCTTCACCATGCTCGTGATTCTTGCACAAAACATACGAAAGCAAACCGTGGGATCTTGTTTATTTATTGTTGTTGTTGTTGTTGCTCTTATATCCTCGTTCCTTTTGTGGTTTCTGGGGTTTTTTTTTTTTCTTAAGCAACACACTGCGCGTCCTCTGTCCTGAATTGTTTATAGCCCGACAACAACATTCTCCGACAGGCGCAAGGAATGTTGTTTCATTGCCCTTTCTCCTTTGCCATTTTCTTGGCGATGTGTGCAAAGAATGACTCTACCAAATCGTCTGATACGTAAGCCCCAGAAAGCAACAACCACCACCTAAATATGTTCGCACAGGTTAGCACACTTTTAATAGCAATATGCTGATATTTTCAGATGAAGCATTGGGTTCCTGTCTGTCTGTCTTAAACCAACCAGTGTTGCTACATCATTCCTTTTCCTTCTTGGCTAACGACCTCGGAGGACATACTGGCAATCGAATGGCTTAAGAGACTTGATGTCCTGGATGGGATTTGAGCACTGATCCTGCCGTGTGAAGACTGGCGCCACTATCACCTCAGCCGAATATGTCTGACATTATCAGGATCAATCAGAATGAAAGTTTGAAATTCCAAGTCGATTTAATTGATGCTATCACCTGCCACAATTTTTCAAGTCTTATTTCTGTGACTTCAATTGCCCATTCGGCGATATTTGCAGCAAACCAATAATGGCAATTGCAGTTGCCTGTTATCCAGGGATGCAGAACAAAGTAACGAAAATTCTTCTTCTTCTTCTTATAATGATCCCCATCTAGTGCTTCCCAACATTTTGGGCTAGCCTAAGACGCAACTGTTGGTATAAACAGTTATTTAGCTAGCAAAAGGGGTGAATCGCATCAAGCGATCAAACGCCGTAAAACTGGAGTATATTTCCCGTGTTCGTCCCCACACTCGCATGCACGAGATAGCGGATTCATTTCGAAATCGGTTCTCGTTCCCAGAAAATTGTACATTTTCTCGTGAGAACTCGGCTCGCCGCTGATCGCGTGGTAAATGTTTTGCTGGTGGGCTAAACGGGCTGCGCCATAGGGACCAAACCCAACCGCACTCGATCGTTCAACACGGTCGAGCATAGCACACACACACACACAGGTCGGGGTCGTCTCTTCTCTCGTGCGTTCATTTTATACTATCGCATCTTTTGTGCAACGCCGCCACCGTCTTTACAATACCTTCGGTTTGCGCCAGCCACCACCACACTTCATCCTTCTCGGTAGGACACGGATGGGACGGATCAGCAGCAGCAGCAGAACGGACGTGACACCATAATCCCAAGCGAGCGAGGAAAGAAGATTCACAACACCAGGCACGGCGGAGCGAGCTGGCTTAGAACAGCGACCTCCGGTTTTTGCCTGAAGTGTCGTTTCTCACCGAGAAACATTAGCTGTTTGCTGCTACGCCTTGCCCCCGTCGTGTTTTCTCTCTCGCTGCTGGGTTTCATCAATGCAACGGGGTTCACACACCGATAGGGCCGCCGCCGCCGCCGCCACCGCCTATGGGCCTGTGGGATCGCCGAAGATCGTTGTATCTCAGGGTTTTTTTGTTCTGTTGGTGTGTTACGACTTTTCGTCTTTCACCGCGCTTGAGAAGATTGTTCTTCATACCATACATCTCTCTGTTTTGTGTGTAGCCTTGAAGAAAATGGAAATATTCTTTGTAAATCACGCCAGCAGTGGAGATTCTAAATTCCTTTCTTGGGAAATGTGTTGAGTGTTGCAAAAAATCTGTAACGCTTTGATATTTATTCTGATCGGCATGAAGTAACCCCATAAGTTCCAAACTCAACCAATAATAGTTTGATACACCCACAAGCTGCGCATTCACGCGCAATTCTGCCTCTGTTCTATTTGGGCCTTTGGTTCTGTTCGGATGTAAACGTTTTAATTTGCTTACTCCAAACTGCCCTTCTACGTGACATACACACACGCACTGGCTGATATGGTGCAGAGTGGGAAGGTCATCGCGAGATATGGACATGGACACCTCGATTAGAAGAGTCGCCCCCGAGATTCATCGCGTCTGGCGCCATTGCCTGACCGCTGAGGCTGTTTGTTACGCCTCTGACTCTTGTTTGGGCGAAGGTGCCGTGAAATCATCACACCACACCAGTAATTCTCAACCCACTCTTCACTCTCAGAGCAATGCTGCCTACTCCATCTCAACGACAGCTCAGCCTCCTGTGCTCGCACTGTACACACACAACCACCCAAACATTGTTTCGCGATGGCAAATATACTTCTCAGCGAGCTAGCCGGACTTGAAAATAGCTGGCTCACGTTCCTACACACATTACACACTGGTACACCATAAAATCTGCTCCATCCGTGCGATGCCAGAGCTTAACTTTATTTGCACATCCATCTTCCGGCCAATTCGTTTCTCGCCTACATCATCACCGATGAGATCGTCATCTCATCGACAGCCGGACACTATAATACTGGTCTGTGTTTCGTGCAGTACACACTAAACACGACGCCCTTGGGATCGAGGCGATCTAACGAGGGTGTCGCGCACTCAAGGCAAATATGCGCTCGCACACACACACACACACACACACGCGCAAGAGATGGCCCATACGCGAAACGCTGCCCGCCACCAGTCTTCTCGATCACGGCCTACGCCCTCTTACCTCCCCTTCATCCTCCCGCCTCCGCCCGCCTTCCCCAACAACCCGTTCCTCCATCCCGGTGACCTAAGTTCCTTCGGGCCATTGAGAGTGCTTATCTAATGATTTTACATGATGTGTGTGTGTGTGTGTGTGTGGCTGGCTTTGGTGCTGCCTGTTGCTAGCCGCCGCGTAAATACAACCAGATCTAAAAATAACAAGCTCACATGCACATTCTTATCAGAGCGCTCGAATTGGTAGTAATTTGACAGCGACAATCCCCCGTCTAAGCAAGAAAAGGCGGTGCTGGTACACGCATACAGTCTGTGAAAGACGTACGATCATGATGTGCCAATGTTGGGCGATCTTACCCCTAGGTAAACAATAGGAATCCAATGGACTGTGCGGTTGATTAAAGGTGAATATTTTTAATAACCTACATTATGGCGCACGGTAAGTTCAGCGATGGAGATCATCCAAAAAATCCTAGTCATTTATCTTTCTCGAGAGATTTGGGAAGCTCTGAAGACTGAAAGCTGAAGCAAGCTTCGAATTCTTCCATCTATTTCGTTATCTCTCTGGTGCTAGACTAGTGCGTACTTAAATATATGACTGTGATACTTACATCATCGACTCCAAGCAGCAGTGTGGGACGAAAATTCATTTAAATCCCGTCGAGCGTTCCTGCATACACAAAGACGGCCGCCTTTACCGGATATACAGTGTGCGCAGCACCAGTTCTCTTCTCTTTCACTGTGCTGAGGGTGTCTTGATGCTCATGCTTCCCCCAACCATGAGCAACGAAGGAGAGAATTGATGATCCCGATGGCATCGCTGGATTACCGCAAGTATAGAGGATGCTGTGTGTGTTGATAATGACGCTGCTGCTGCTGCCGATTCACAACGAGCACGATTGTGCTATTGACTGGTGTTGCAGCACACCACCCAGGAGACCACACCAAACCACCCTAGCGCCAGTTGGCTGTCACGTACAGTGCCAGTCAGTCGGTCGTGGCGTTTGGCTCGCTGCTGCTTCTCGTGCGGGACACATCATTTCCATTTTTTTTTGTTGACATCACAATGCTCAGCTTCGAGACGTGTGCATGCAGCTGAAAAAGAAACGATAAAGATTAGTTTTTTTGAAATTATTGTTAGGGATTGTTCGTGCATTTTTCGATTTTTTTTCTACTCCCAATTTCAGCCACCCAGCGCAAATTTCGCTCTGCAAAACTCCCCCAATCCCAACTGATAACTGCTGATGCTTCTATACAAATGATCCAAGTTGTACTACGACGAGTCGCGGCTTACTATGTTCACAATGATTTCTAATGCCAAATCTCATCTCCCTCGATTTCTCTCTCCTATATTTCTAGGTCTCTCTTCTAACCATGTATCGAAGCAGAACATGGCGGGCGTTGCATACTCGATTTTCGTTTCAAAGTTATGAAAATGTTGATCGATTTTCTGCCACCAAAACGCACATGGTGAGTCCGACAGAAGTGGCCTATGCTTAGACACGCGTTATATTAGACTCACCCCACTAGCACGACGACTACGCACGTTGCCGAAAAGTTGCCCCTAAACGATGTGCTCACAACACACACACACACACCATACAGGCAGACAAATTTGCTAGATCACAGCGTATTCTAAACGCCTTCTGCGCAGCTACTTTAGAGCTAGGCAAACACTGCGCAGTACTCTCACAGAGTATCGTTAGGTTTGACTGGTCGTCGTCGTCGTCGTCGTCGGTCGTCTTTTCGCATTGGAGCAAACTTTTTGTTCCGCACACAACCAGCTCCGGAAGAGGACCCTCGCGTTAATATACGACACCGGGCACCGGGGGGATGGCAGCAGGGCAACCAGAATTTCTAACCCATCTCGGCCGAACACATCGGCGGATGGCCTCTGGGAAGGAAGTTGACGTACGTCACGCACGAACCGCGTATAATAGTGTATGGGGCGCCCGCGTTTAGAGTAGTGGTGCCAGAGCACAAAACGCACACCACATGTCTCTCTGCCGAAAACTGAAAAATGCTGTCGTTTTGTGTGGTATGTGGACACGGCGAACAATGCTGGTGACGCGCGCCCGTGTACCATCATACCTCCCTCTTCCATTTTGTTCCATTTCTTGCGGTCCCCTGTGTGTAACGGGATGAAGCGCGCGGGACCGCGTTCAATCCCAAGAGTCAAGCTTTCAATTAACTTCAATTAGATTCGGACAGTTCGTCGAAAAGTGTGCCCGAGAGGAAAATCGAACGCATCCCGTCTCCGAGTCGTCGCTGTTGCTTTAGTAGTTAGGCTAGAGACGCTCTTTAGATCCAGCATTGACACCAAAACTCGTACTCTTGAGTAGGTTTCACCATTTTGCCAGTACCACACCACCATCGCGCAATAACTAACAAACCACCATTTTGCCAACATCCGTGAAATGGAAGCGATCTGGTGCATTTTGCAGGTGTACCGAGAGATCGCTCTAAGCCAGGTGGGTTCACCCTCCCAGGGTTTTTGGACAACACAGGAAGCTAATTTACGGAGTATTTTGATGGGAATACAGATTTTTGGTTGATTCGAGAAAACCCACAACCACCTATATTTTGTATGTGTGTGGCTCACCGAAATTTCTAGATCCAACTACGCCCTCGAAGACGGCCGCCGAACCGCGAGAACCCGCACACGTTCGCCCGTTTGCTGCAGGCATTCCGACGCACTCGGGACACATTTTTTTTCTGCTCTAGAACCACACTAATACTCTGCGCACACGATGGGGGGAGGCCAGTTCATGGGAGTCCAAAGTCCAATTCTATACCAGTTACACGGCACACACATTCTTCACCTCCTCCTTCCGTTGTAGTGGGTTTTGTTCAGTTCGTCGCCACCACCAAAAAACTTCATTCCCAGCACCCGGATTCGCAATCTCCCCCAAAAACTACGACGATTTTGCTCGGTGCCAACGGACGCACCAGTAACGGAACTAATTGCAACGCACTTTTTTCCACTCCACGGAGGAGCAACACACACGCGCGCACACATTCACGCTCTATTTCTGTGGTGTGGTGGTAACACGCACATCCGGGGGCACAACACATCATCGAAATTTTTTGACACACTCGAGATTATGTGCATTTTAGAGCGGGTTTTTGTTGGCTGGCCGGCCCCCTCTGCTGCCATGAAGGGATTGGAATTTCAACTTTACAGCAGGAAACCTCTGCAACGGAGCAGCCGTGACTGTACTCGATACCTGTCTTTCTGGGAATGTTTTGTGTGTCTTCGGCGTTTCTTCGGAACTGCTCGCCCTGTACTCGACCAGCTCTCTCTCTCACTTGACGCCGCCACCCGTCCCACCGTTTGATTCCCCGCGCACGTACGCACGTATGCGCTTGTGTGTTGGTTCAGCTGTTCAGCTTCTCAGCGCGCCTGTATTATACGAATCAGCGCGCTCTCTCGCTCTCTCTCTTTCTCTCGGAAATTTATGTATTTCGCTCTCCCAGTGTCACACGCGCGCACAACGCAAACGGCTGAGCAGCCGAGTGTGTTTGTGTCTGTGCGCGCCTTGCCTTCGCGTTCTTTGCTTGATACGCACAGTCGGACGAGGAAAAAAATGCAATGGAGAATGCTGCTTTCTGCTGCGCACGGTTTTCTTCGGATTTGGTATCAAAATGAAAATCCTTTTTTACAGGTACAAATTGTAATTGTTTTGTTAACAACGTTGAATGTTTATCGCAGGGATCCTCTGTGACCTTTGGTGGTGTTACACTTCCGGCAATTAATTGGTGAACACATGCCAGCAAGGTACGTCTAGAAACTGGGGCCGCACGCGACTGGACTGAGGTTCAAATCCCATGCGAACCGTTCCCTAGTAGTGAGGGCGAGAACCACCAAACTACGTGATATCCAGCAATTATCGTAAGCAACTCAATGGCCGGTGTGACTTCCACGATAGTTTAAGCCAAGACTTCTAGAAGAAAACTACTTCTAGAAACTACACTGAAACTGAACTGAAACTGAAACTGAAATACTGGATGTTTGATCATTTTCAAAGCCTCTATAAACAAATGACAAAAAAGATATTCTAAAGCCACCGAGGAACCCCCACAGGTTTGCTGGAAGGGCGACTCTTAACCAGCAGATCTGAGGTTCAAATCTCTTCCGGCCCGTTCCCCCGTAGTGAGGACAGACTATTCAAATGCTTAGTATCAGCAAGTGTAGTATGCCGCTTGATGGCCGTCATGACCTAAAAGATCGTTTGAAGCCAAGAAGAAGATGAATATTCTAGACTAAAATGATCAGCTTTTTACTTCCGCTGGACATTCATCTTCTAACTGCCAATACTAACAATTTTAAAATCGCCTATACGATGGTCGGTTATCAGCATAAAAATGTTCCTTACCCGTGGAGTCTTGCATTGAGGTCATTTTAGTTCCTCCTTTTTTTGCATCCAAATACTCCCCCCCCCCCCTCCCCTCTCAAACGCTGATCACGACTATCTTTCTCCTTTGCCTCTTGAAGCCACTTTGCCACGCCACTGGAAGTGTCTGATGGGGATGATGATGGCATTCCAGGGCAGTCTTCGCCGCCATTTAAAGGAATGTCGTTTCCAGTTCTCATTTGAGGTCAACATACAAGCAGTCGAGCAGTTGTGTCTGTGTGCGCATGCTGAGCATCGGCAGCGCACACCCAAGCATTGCGCTTGGTACGGACGCTGAGAACCGATGAATGAGTTGTGCCAGAGGAAAAAAAAAGCTCCACGGATGTGGCCAACCGATCGATGGCTCGATCAGCTGTCCTGTTTTGAAAATGTTTCGCCGCGAAAACCTTTCACCATCGGGTGAACGCTGTGTGTGATTTTTCTTTTTAACCTTCACCAAATGGATTCAGTTTTCTTGAGTTAAGAGCTGTATAATAAAAGCTGTGGCGAAAAACTGGCACTGTAAAATCACACACACACACACAAGCACGCATACACGCGAGCACAGCGTGTTTTGTCTTAAAGTGGCATTAACCATGCGCATCATTCACTAGCGCATCCACGCAATGACCAAGCATTCCAACCCAAAACCCATCGACGGAGTCATGTGAACGCGGCTACTCAAACAACCGCGGCCTCGGTACACAACATTCCAGCAGCGAGTGTGTGCGGCCAACCACCCAGTGGAATGTGTTATCTTATCGGCCGCTTCTTACGTAATGCAATGTCTCCGCCCAGTACGCCGCCTTCCCTTGCATCGAGTGTCCTCAAGGTGCCGAGGGCGGAAGACCTCGCCATTCCGCTGCTACAACATTCCATGGCGCACGCAGCAAGATAGCCGGTACACCCCGTATCACGATGTACCCGATCACCGGACAAGACATTTCTAGGTCGTCACGAAAAAGCCCAGGAGAGTAGTGCGCGCGTGCAGGTATTAGCATACCTATAATAATTTCCGACCCCCTCCCTTCCCCCCCCCCCCCCTCCCCTCACCGGACACTAGCTCCACGTGGAAATAGTCTCCGGATGTGTGTGTGAGTGTGTGTGCGCAAAGGGAGCTTTCTCTTGCCACATCCTGTTCCCCATTTTTGGTCGTTATGCACGAGGAAGAAATGTAGATCACTCGGCAGCACAACAATCGCTGCGATCACACAATCCGATTGTGACACGAATGTGTACCGCCTGGTAAATTTTGACCAGGATTCGGTTAGGAATGATAGGATGGAAACCAGGAATGACATACCAACATATTTTCCCACCCATAAACAGGGGGAGACGCACAACAGCGGTCATAAATTTTTATAGAACCGTTTTTTGAATGAAAGCACCCCAGCAGCACCTTTGAAGATGGTTTCGGTGTGCCTGGAAGGAAACGAAACACGATCGCCGATCGATTCCGACAAAACAGTTTCGCGCCCCACAACTCCCGTCGTTGATCCACCCCGATCGTGGCCGCTGATCCGGGCCCCGATTATCAGCACTGCGGGAGGCAATTTTCTGCCTAATTAATTACCGATTGAGTGAGGTGTAAGGTTTCCTGGACAATTTTGGGCGGCCCCAAGCCTGTGAGCCTCCGCCTGGGGTTTAGTGTTACTTCGCGGTAGGTGTGCGACGCGATCAGGACTGTTTTTGGAAGGCATTTCGAGCCTGGTACGGCTTGGAGTGTGAGCAAAAAAAAAAAAACACACACACACACACACACACTAATCCTCCCGAAAACAAGCACCGTGAATGGCCGAAAACTAAGATCTCGGATTGCTCGGCGCAGTTAATCGTTTGCCTTAGTGAACGGTGCATAGAAAATGTGAACCAAAAATAAAAAAAAAGCAACAGCGAACAACGAAACAAATGCCGTTAGAAAGGGGCTGCTGCTGCCCATCGAAAACCTCTCCTCTTTGGGTGGGCATCGAATGGCCGATGGGTTCGTTCGGGCACGAAACGGTTTCGCTCGGAGCCTTTTTTTTTTTTGGCCAGCAGGATAAGCGGCGATCCTTCGGCGTTAACAGCAAGCGGAAAGATTTCCCATAATTCTTCAGCAAACAGGCTTTGGCCGGTTGTGCCTGTCGCTCTGTCTGTCTAGCTGTTGCTGCGGATACTCGGCGGACATTGGCGATTCTCGTTTCCATTGCCTAATTAGCAGGCATTCTTTGAACCCCGAAAAAAAAAAAGTAGGGACGCACTTTTCGGCCTCGAAATCTCGGTGCAGACAGAGCAAACACAAAAGAAACGCAACCAGACCAGACCAGAAGTGAACCCCTCTTGGATGCGCAGCCGAGCCTCAATCACTTTTTAATGGGAAACATGGCGCGGCCGGCAGGGGAGAGGCCTCGCGTGTATTTCTGGTTTGCCAAATTAGGATTCGAATCAGTCGAGGTGCGGTGTCTTTCGTGATTTAAATAGCCAATAGTTCGTTCCCGTCACCCAAAATCTACCGGAAGATTGTTGCGTACGGCGAAAGGTGATCTCCCGGATGCCGGATTACGCATTGTCAAGGCAGGGCAGCTGCACATCATGCGAAAGGGTCTGCTTTCGTCTGCCTGTGCCCGATCAACCGAGCGGAATGTTTTCAAGGTCAAAAACCTTTGGCTGATGAAGTCTTCCCTTCTGCTGGATATCACCAGAGCTCTCTCTCTCTCTGTCCACTCTTCAACGAGCGCTCTTCAAAGCATCTGCTTTCCGCACATTCCTGGATGGCGCGCGCGCGCGCGCTCGCACTGCCTAGAAGGCGCTGTTTGATCACGGTTTAGAAAGCTTCAACAAAGAGCTCCACCAAGTGGTACGAGGAGTCTCGTGCAGGCGAGCTCACATTCCAAGCCACATCCCGTTTTCCGGGATGCTCAGCACCCATTCTGGGAAGCTCAGCCGGGAGACGAATTGTTCGTCGCACCACCGGCAAAACTGCAACTTCGTTTTGGAGCGGCAACGACTCCTCTAACAAGCAAAAGAACAGCATCTGCATTTGCGGTTTCGGTTACTGGACAGCCCAGTTCGAGCCAACTTGCCGCAGTACATGCTGTCTCTGGAATGTTGCCGCGTTTGCTGCAATCGGAGAAGGTTTTTTGTTTTTTTGGGACGGTGGGAAGGGACGACTGCTTATGCAAGGGCTAAAGGTGTTAGGTGCGTATCTCCCAACGCAAAACCCGGAGGCACCCATCGATTCGCATTTGTATGCCAGAAGCACATCCACACATTCCAAGCCGTGTCGTCGGTTAGTCGGACGGGGAGTTTTATTTTTCGGAACGCTTTCGGCGTGTAAACTTGCCAGCACGGCGGATTTTCATTATTATTATTTTTACACTGGCTGTGTCTGGGACCATTCCCCATTTGCCGACACATTGTAGTTCGTTTTCGCAGTCAAGCTTTCGCGGACATTTGCTTTTATCTTGTGCTTTTCGCCGCTCTGCCCCTTCTTGGCCATCTCCATCCGGGACGGCGTTTTATATCGTTAGACGGTGCATTTTTCAACGTCGCTGTTCAGCATACGGCGTGTATGCAGTTCGTATTACCTGTGATGGCTCGCAAAGGGTACAGAGTTAGTTTTGAAGTTATCCAAAATTGTTGTATGGATGCCGAAAAGTTGCAATATTACTTCGCAATAACTAACGAATGTTGGGTTTCATGTGAGCATACTTGAATGTCTTAAGAGTTTAGCCGTAAAATGTACATGGCTCAAAACACGATTTTATCTATGATAGACCTATGTAGATCTTTAGATATTCCCCTAGACCCGACTCGAGTAGTCAGCTAAATTGGATTGAGCTCATATTGCAGCAAAAATTAACAGGAGAGCAACAAACGCTTCTCGGAAGTTCCACACTTGAGTAGCAAAATCTCCCCTAACTGTATGCCAAAGTTCCACAAGAAGCTTTCAATGTTCCAATATTCCGATTATATAGATCGGTACGCTGTAAGAAATAGGTTATACTTTTGCTGTCCCTCAGGAACTTCATTTTATTAATTTATAAATAACATAAATTTTATACGACGAAATTTACAAACTTAAACATATTTCACACACACTGCAGGGAGTACCGTAAGATTTAACAATTACACCAAATCGATATCGACAAAACCAGTATTATGCTGCCCAGTTGGTGATGAGCTGTTTTCTGTTTTGCTGTCGAATTGCCGTAGCCACTGATGCAGCAGCACCGGCGGATAAAAGTGGCAAACCCGAGGGCAAACGATGACCGTGGCCGTGCCGTGCCACGGAAGACTTTCTAACGGGACTTGGCATTCTTTCGCCGCGAACTAGGCAAGGCCACACCGGGCGTTTTGTTGAATGAAAGTGCCCAACGAAGGCACTTCATTTTCCTATTCGTATGCCACCACGAGTCGGCACAGTATAGAGGAGGCACTGTGGAATGCGGTCGAACTTCGCGGCCCCTAAACCGTTAGTGACAAATAGCAAACACAAAAAATTGAAAAACGGTGTACAAGGGGAAGGGGGTGTTGAGGTGGTGGAGGGAGGGTGAAAGAGAGAGAAGAAAAGAGAGAAGTAGGAGAGAAAAAAAAGTCCAGAGCTGTTTTGTGCCCTGAGAAAAGATAGAAAAGCACCGCGCTATAGGCACAAGAGGCAATACGGAGGATTCCGAAATGAGCCACGATTTAAATAATCATTCACAAACCCTGTCCCGTGGATACAGCTTGAAATATCGATGCATGTTTTTCAACATCGTTAGCCTATGATGATTCGAAACACGATCTATCTACGACACCTTTAACAGTTCATTGGCTTTCGAATGACGAAAAAGCTCCAGAGAAAATAAACAAACCTTAGACGATGGAAGAATGCAGCAAAAACAAAACCCATTTGGGATGAGGATCGTAACATCTATGCAACGGTGGCATACTGCTGGGTGGTTGTAGTTTTTTTTTTAGGTAAATGGATTGTACTCTGAGCGAGTGGATTACAAGAAAGTGCTGTTGAAAATTGACTGTTAGACTGACTATAGACTTGTTGGCAGACTTGGGATTCAAAGATTCGAAAGATTTGAGGATTTAGGATTCAGGATTCATATAATCGGATTGGATGTTAATTCGATCCTATAGGCGGATTCGATCCTATAGTAATTCGACTAGGGAGTTTTGGATTCGATCAAGATTCTATACGATAAGAATTCTCCAATTTATTTGGTAGAGATTGTACGTTGTAGTGTATGGACATCATCCATTTTCCTGATCCTTTACGTAAGAATTCGGATTCGAATTCCGAGATTTGAATCCCAATTAGAATTGGGATGGAACTAGCATGAATTCACTAACGACATCTATCAATCGGTACAGCTCTTTTCGGTGTTTTCTGGTGGTCTTTTTACCATAAGTTCAAATGCAGAAGATCCACTAAATCCACTAAAATTCGAACAACTTGTTCTTTTTCTTGACTTGATGATCAACTAGAACGTTAAGTCGAATGGCTTACTTCTTATTCGCTTAACGACCTCTAAGGTCATGCCGGCCATCGAAATGGCTCTCTAGACTACGGATACCACGTAGTTGGTTAGTCAGTCCTCACTACGGAGGGACGGCGCGGAAGGGTGTTGATTCGCGGTCCTGCCGTTTGAAGACCGGCCCCGCTGTCGCCTACACCACCGGGCCACCCTAGGTCTCGATCTCGGAGGATTCGGACAACATACTTCTTCTCTTCTTATGTTGGAGCTTTACGGCCTCCGAGAAGCAATGCTGAGGTCCTATTTTGTGACTTAGGCTAACAAGATTCATTGAATATGTGCCATCAGATCACATATTCACGTCAAATAGCCTGTATTTGTCCTCACATTCATAGAGACTTTAAATTTTTTACTTTACATCGAAGTGCCTCTGGATACTTTTCAGACTCTAGCTACAAATTCTTAGCAACTCGAGGCTCGCTAAAGCATCATTAGGTCGAAAGTCTTTTTGGACAACAGCTCCATCCAAAATTAATAACATTATGTATTTCTTCTCCACCTTAAACTAATATACCTCAAGAAGACCTTGGTAAAGTGACATACAGACCGAAGAGATCAACAGCTGGGACACTCATTGCAACCGATGAAGAGGATCACATACTTTTTACGATCGTTATTACGGGATTAAAGCAGTGTTAAAGATTTGCTATGAATTCAAAAAAGAAGCAATGCTCCCTGCCACGAACTTCTGCAACCGTTTTCTGGTGTTGTGGTGCACCGTGGCCAAGAAAGCAGTGCCAAAATGTATCCCAAGCAATGAAATGTTTCTTCGCCACGACCATCAGCCCTGTTTAAGCTGCTTGCTTTTGTAGTACGCACTCCTCTTGCATACCTTTAATATCTCCCCGCCCTGCTTCCCAGCCGTGGCACAAGATCGCTTCACTCACGCGATCTTCTGGTGGTACCTTTTATCCCATCCCATTTCCAACAAACCCCGCTGCCACATTCTGTTACAGCTTTTTTTTTCAGCTCCATCTCCAGCATAACCTGCCGCCCGGGCCATGATTGCCGATCGGTGGAATCTGAGAGTGGCCCTTCCAAAAACGGTCGGCGCTCCAGCGGCGTCCAACGGTGTGCTACGGGCTCTCGCTCGCTCTCTCTCTCTCTCTCTCTCTCTCTCTCTCGCTCATCTTATCTTCATCAATACCGAGGACCTCCTCTAGCGACCATCTCCCAGCTTCACCCTTGTGCCATTGTGCCTGGTCTGGATGCTGCGAAAACCGACCGACGTGCGAGTTGGAACAGTGAGCAGCAGGGCCAGCAGTGCGAGCGAGACCGCGGTGCAGCGAAAACCAGGATCAAAAGGGAACGATGGAAAAGTTTGCGTTAAGCCGCAGCGGACAGAATGGGGTGTTGGGAAGACGAGGGAGACGGATCCGATCCGGGTTCGTACGGGAGACTCACCGAAAAAGACTATGTCAGCGGAATGCGTGGGAATTTGATCGAAGGAATGTGGTTTCTGCCCAGAAGAGACCAGCCATCGCTTTTCACTCCTTTCATTTTGGGGTTTCGCGTGCGCCCGCCCCTCGTTTCTTCCCGTCTCGGTGTCTCCCGATGGTCATCGCCGCGTTCGTCTCCACCTTCTCCATCCTCTGTCGGTCGTTCCCGCTATTTCTCTTTCATCTTTCATCCCCCCACATTCGGGCGCACACACACACACAGAGAGGGATTTGGAGTTGTAAGTTTGCGTTGCAATCAGTTGCGTTGCTTTTGCATGAGATTGAAGCCAGGGAGATCGAGCAAAATTCAACATCTGATTCCATACTTACCCCCTAAACTGTTCCGCGATCGCGGTACACGATCGACTGCCACCTTCTTCAGATGAGTGTGCGCATACCTTCGTACCATACCTATGTGTATGTGTGAGCGTTTGTTTGCATTTTTATAAAACGTCTTTCGCGATACTGTTTTAGTTGCAAAGTCCTCCCTCTCTTCTACCGGACCGAGGGAACCCTTTCGCCCGTTGGTTGGCCCCGTGGTTGTGATTTTCTACGCGCTCAGCCCAGTTGAAAGTTTTGCGTTTGCGGACTTTTCTCTTTTTTTTCCACCCCTCACACCCACCCCACTCGGTGCGGTTGATGATTCGTTCGATTTAGTTGGCCTGGCTGCTGTTGGAAGAGACTTAGAGGTTTTTTGGTTCATTTTTACACTTTTCGCTCGGGTGGCCTGGATTTGGGGGGCCGTCAACGCGCCGCCACACACGTTTCGCCATTGTGGGGTCTGGTGTGATTGGGTGGGGGGGGGGATGGCGGATGAACGATCGTTCTGGGCGGTCGATCGTGTTTATGTGAGTGTGTGAGGTTGGTTGGTCTCCTTCCAGAATGTAGCAGGCATTCGGGTAGGTCGATCCGAAGGTGGCCATTCACCCGCCATTCCGGTTCTATGCTTCCTGGCGCAACCCGACACTACCCGTCCTGCCCGCTCGTGCCAGCCACCTTGTCTACCTCCCTCGTGTAACACGCATTCTTCGAACATGGGCGATTTAATGCCACATTTGCTAGCGTTTGCAGATATTCGCAAACACACAGTTGCTGTATCGCGCATTTTTAGGCCCATTGGTTGTGTGTGTGAGTGTCTGCATCGTGCGAAACGGTTTTTAACGGCGGTTCGCGGAAGAAAGGATTGTTAACAGGGGGGCAGGGGGGGGCAAGGGAGGAATATGGTTTATGCTTTCGGTTGCTCCTTCTCCTCCCAGGGGGGGGGGGGGGGCAAGTTACCCCTTGATGTACACCTTTTTGGTCGACGTTTTTTTTTTTGGCCACGCACGGCCAATCAAAAGCCGGCCTGCGGTATTTTGTGTATTGAACTTGAAATTTGAATAAATTTACTGAACTTGCCGTACCGCACCGGAGAGAGCCTCGAAACGCGGGCCACGCGGGTTGAAAACGCCGGCCAATAAATCAAGCGCACAATTTCCACCGCACCATCATCACGATTTCATGGCAAAACAGAGGGATTTTGCGATCGTTTTCATGCTTTTTTTTATTTTTTGGAGGGAGGAATTCTTTATGTTATTTTCCGTTTTCTTTTCTTTTCCAACTGCAAATGTTTTGCTTTGCTATAGTGATCGCTGGAGAATGATTTTCTTTTCTTCTCGCTATCGAGGGAGGTTTGTGTTTTATCTTACCATCGGTAAGTTGTTGTACTGTGTCGGTTTGTTATGCTCATTTTGCAAGTTTTTTCGGCCCACTGAGGAGGACACCTCGGGGATGAACGGCGATATGTGTTTTTGTGTGTGTGGGGAGGTTTTTTTCTACGCCACATCAATCGCACCCCTGATTGGATCCGCGATGATCGGTGTGTGAGGGAGTTAAAAGGACACCGATGGCGATGAATGTCGTTGCAAAAAAAAAGGTTCTGCAGCCGGTGTGCGGTGAAAATGATACGGGAAAGTTTTGCATAATTAGTAACTCGTGTAGCATCCATGTCTAACATTTTGCTCGGAGAGAACTGAACCATTAGGCGTAGCAAGTCAACTGATAGCGTAGTGTTAATTTTCTTGACTGGGTGCGGTGAGGACTGTCCATCGAACTACGTGGTACCAATAAGTCTAGTAAGCCATTCGACGGCCGGCGTGATCTGGTGGGTCGTTGAAGAAGAAATTTTCCTTGACACTTTATAGTTGATACATTGTGATCTTGGTTAGTAGCAAAGTCGTTGACGTTTTTGAACTACCAATTTTTGGATGCTTTAGTTTGCTTAGGGCGGCCCGGTGGTATAGGCGACAGCAGAACCGGTCTTCAAACGGCAGGACCGGGGTTCAAATCCCATCCGGACCGTCCCCCCGTAGTGAGGACTGACTAACCAACTACGTGGTATCGGTAGTCTAGAAAGCGTGGTATCGGTAGTCTTGTTTATAGGCCCTACTTCTCCCTTTATTATACAGACAGGATTGTATCGCAATTTGTATGTCGCTTATAACATCCTGTGATGAGATCCGGGGGTGGCCCGGTGTTGGGGACGACAGCTACGTCGGTTTTCACACGGCTGGACCAGGGACTATATCTCATCCGGATCGTTCATCTATAATGCGGATTTGTCCATCCAACTACGTGGTATCGGCAAGTCTAGTCTAGTCCATATATCAATGGCAGGCGTGACTTTAAAGGTCGTTATGTCAAGAAGAAGTTATTAGGTCCTACCGCAAATACTCTTCTGCAGACTTGTGGCATTGTTGGAAGCATATCCGCCACCCACCAAATATTTACTGTACGACAGATGCTCCAGAAATCTCAAGAGCACTAGATTGGTACGCGCCTCATAACTGGTACGGCTTTTGAGTCCCGGAATCGTTCGAATCTCCACGGAGTCTGCAACAAGGGGATGGACCCTCCAGTTTGCTGTTCAACATTGCACAAGAAGGTGTCAGTGAATCCGCGAATCGTGGGTTTCAACTTCCGGAGGTCGATTTTCACCCGATCTCTCCAATTCCTTAAGAGATTGAGATTGATTGACGATCAATGCGACAAAAACAGAGTCCCTACGTGTCGGCGGTGTCTGATCATGATTAAACTAGTCTAGAAAGCAGAGTGAACATTTGACGATCGCGAGGTGATAGAGGAGTTCTGTTACCTTAGTAAGAACGTAACTTCGGACAACAATGTTCAGGGAATGTGTGCCTATTGCAGGCTCCTCAAACTCCTGCGATTCATAAAACATCAGCCACCCACAAAATGCACGATTCATCGCATACTGATACGACTACTAGTCCTTCACGAGTCCTAGGCTATTCTGACAGAGGACACCGTTGTAGTCGCCATTTTTGGCGTTTACCACGAATGAACCACGAGCTAGCTGAGCTTGCTTTGGCGGTGCTCTTGACGGTAGCCAATGTCGGAAGGATACGATTGTTGGGGCACGTGATGAGAATGCCGGACCGATGCCCCTCCATAACGATGCTCGTCAACGATCCTTTCGGTATGAGGTGTAGAGGAACTCGTTGGCTGTGGGAAATAGGATGCAGCTCTGGATGGCGCGTTTAATTATTTTGATGCAGGATTATAAATCAGGTACCAGTCAGTCTGAACTATGAGAAAGTTAGAGAAGTTAGAGAAGAGAGGAAACCGATGTAAGCACTCCCCATCTCCTGCGAACGTGTGTAGCGTTATGTATCTGTGGAATTATTCAGCGTCAATGCATCAGTCGGGCAAAGAATTTCAAGTGGTCAGCAGACGCCTTCATCTGGTCTGCAATGCAAAGCTGTTTGTTTAGTATGAAATAAATCAATAAGAATCGATGTGTATTACTTTCGAACATAGTTATGGCCATATTGAAAAGTTACATCGATTTTTTAATTCAAAATGTAGTCGTGTATTTCAAATTTCAATCTTTTAAAATTATGTATAAATTTTCCTGCATGAACGAGCAGTCTGACAACCTTTTTAGGAAATTTATATTCTAATCTGCCGTAACAAAAAAGAATCCTCACACGCACACAGAGTAACAGCAGCAGCAGCAGTACAACACACATAAAGCTGCAATCGACCTACCAAGACAGTATCGCCGTCAAAAAACCACCCACACCACCCAAATTACCACCCATCCGCGGAACGACTTTCCTGCACACCACGAGATCACGAGATCACTCACTACGCCATCTCAGCGGACAGGCGGCAATAAGATGCTTCGCATTTTTTGAACCATTTTTGTCGATTAGAGCTACGCACTTTTGCGAAACATATCGGCGGAGCATCTTGCCGCGAACTCTCTCCACCACCGACACACCCAGTCCAGGGATTGTCTTGCTGTAAACCCGTGCCCCGTGTTCTATATCAGCAACGCAACGGAAACGCGTTTTCCTGCGTGTCTATGTGCGCGTATGTATGCGACGTTGCCTATCCACGCCACGCCTTTGCCGACTTCTTCCGGAGAATTTATCATCCGGTCGAGGGGGGGGTTTGAGCTCAGGGCATTTAAAATTTAAATGTACTCACCACACAACGCGGTAGAATACAGCCGCGAAAATTGAGAACGCCGAACGATAGCACGACTATTTCGGTTGTTCGATGTGTGGTGGTGGTGTGGCCAGTCGATAGGCCACGGTATCTAAAGCTTACGCGGCGCATACGGTTGAATCTGGAGGTTTTGTGCTGCGTACGATAATATACCGTGCCAATTGGACACAATCGAACACTTTGCGCTGGCGCCGTAAATTAACGTTCGAGATCCCGCGCCCTGATGACCCACCGTCCCTGCCCTGCCCTGCCCCCCTTTCACTGGCGCTGACGTCATTGGCAAAATGGGGTGCTGTCGGCGATGTGAAGATGGGGCAACATCACTAACACGTTCGCACACGGCTTCTACCATCATCATCATCATCATCATCATCCCTATCAGCTGCTGTGTGCCGTTGGTGGATCGTAGTACGTAGTGAGGTTAGATCGCAACCAACTTTTATTACGGACCATAAGCGAAAGGTTTACCGTTATCGCTGTGATTGTGAACATTCACGCAACACCCTATGATACACGCGTGTTGCCGCACACGCACACGGCTAGCTTTCTTTCGGCTGTGTGTGGAATTTTTGGGGGCAGAATGTGTGAACCACAGATGCACGGCGATGGGAAATTCAAGTCAAGGTTAAAGCCGATTTAATAAATATTCAATTCTTCTGAATTGAAAAGCAAGGCTTCTTTTTTTGGGTGGAGTCATTTGTAGCCATTTTGTTCCTTAACACCAATTGCCTAATAAGCAACAGGGATCGGAAGGACATTAGACGAGCTATTGCTGAACTAATAAAGAAGATCGTTTTGTTGTATGAAAGTTGCCAACATCATCACCGCTTCTACTACTGCTACCAGCATCAACGAATACTACAGCTTCGACTCTAGTTCCGATCTTCTGTCTCATCCTCCAAGCACGATCGAATCATCTCACTAGTTAACGCATGTGGAGGACGTCACCAGCTTGATGCCGATTTCGGTGGGTCTTAATTGAAATTGTGTCCCACCTCACCACTATAGCAAGCCAAGCAAGTGTCTACTCCGGCGACTAGTGGGCAACTATCCCCAACCCAGAACGAAACGAAAGCCCACATGCCGTACACCACCAACCGTTCGGACGAAAAAACGGTTGCCGAATTTTTTGTTTTGTTTCGTCCCACCGAATAGTTGACTTTGGCGTTGCACATGTTTATTTTGAGAGACTCATGCGGGAGCAATAAACTCAGTGTGTGTGTGTGTGTGTGTGTGTGTGGGGAATGGTGCAAGCGAATCCGATGAAGTAATCAGCCGGATGTTGTGTCAAGTAGACTGACGATGTTCCGGGAGAAGAATCGTATAGACGCATAGCACAGTGTCTGCATATCAGGATCTCTAAGATTCTGTACTGCTCATCAACAGCAAAAAGAGGGCACAGAATATAGATAACGTAGATCTTACACAGGTGGGAACTTCTCAGCTTCAGAGTTTTCTCTTATCTACTGTGATAGGTGGAAGAATTACCTGTTTCCTTCATTATCGTTTCCTTTACTGCACTCTGCCCCAACGGCATCGACAGATTCTCGCATGAAGACGGAACACGATCATATGCACTTCCGATCGACTACCACCGTTGGTCATCGGTACTTCGGGAGAAAAGTGCCGTAAGCTAGTAGGTCCATTCCCGTTGCAGTGGTGATTTTTTTTTTTTTGTTTTGTTTTACCCATGGTTCCTTGGTTCCATTTTCATTGACCGGAGCTAGTAACGGAAGCGCTCGCGTAACAACTTCCGGATACGATGGTACGCGGAGTGCGCAAAAATTCCCGTTTACCCTAGCCTTAACCAGTTTCCGCGGAGACAAGGGAGCAAAATCTAGGTTCTAATTACTGGGTGGGGGACGGCCCTACTTGCCCGGTGGGATGGTCGACGCGCATAGACGTTGGTGGACAATTGCGATTAGTATCAGCAGTATTGCTCTTCCGGGCTGTGAAGCTTCCTGTGTCTGGTGGCAGTTCCGATTCTAATTTAACGTCCGCGGCGGGAGCGTATGTGTTGAATGATAATTTTAATTACGCACCATGGCAATGCTGTTGTACATAGTATACGGCACCGACTCGAATGAGGGAAAACGCACGACAAACGATAGTTGATCTGAATGTTTGATGCCATGCCATTTGCTGGATCGCTAACTGTGTCTGGTGGGGAACATTTGTACCGAAATCTTGTTTCATTAGTTCGCACCGATTTTTGCAAATGGTTTTTTTGAGAGTAGCAACAACAAAAAAATCGCAACCATCGGACGCTGGGAAAGGGAACTAGAGACTGCAAACTTCATCATCCCTGATCGCGATCATTGCCATCAATGGGTGTTACAGTTTTTGTTTGCTAAGAGTTCTTCATTTCTGACATCATGTTGTTAGACGCAAAAAAGCTGATATCTATAATGTCATTGAGTTGGCCAATAGTCCAATAATAGGCCAACAGCAGAGACCCCATAAACAGCGATCCGGCATGATCGCGATCATTAACTGAACGGAAGGAACGATCACATCAATCTTCTCAGTTGTATGAAGTCCTCTCTTTACGGAACTGGTCCAAGGTGGATGTGCTCCAAGGAACGATCAATATGCGATTTAAATTTATTATCAATAATGTCCTCTGTGTTTTTGGGATAATGTTTTACTTATAGACTAAATCATCTATTTAGAGCGGGTGAGCAATGATCTCCTTCCATTAAGAAAATCGCACGAACGCAAACAAAACTTAAGATGTGCTTTTTTAGCAGTTGATCTCTGCATGGCGACGATTTGAAAGTGTTCCCCATGTGTATTTGAGTGAGGGTTTCCATCTCATGTTTGTCCAACTTTCTCTTCTAAGCGTGTGCGTTGCGTGATGACAACTTCCTATTATTTTTTTGTTCACTGAGCGACAGAAATGATCGTTCGGCGGCTTGGTTCATGCAAGTATCTTGCAGACTGACAATTCCTCTACTTTTTTTGCCCAACATTCGCCGATTACCGAATGATGTCATTCCAGTGCAGCCATGTTACGCTCCGAGACTCTCGTGTACGAATTTTTCCTGCTCGCTTCGCCGTCAGTCATGAAAGGGACAAATTCTCTGCAGCAGAACGTAAGGAAACGGTTGCCAAATTTGTGCAAGATAATGCGCTCGTCGAATCTTGCATAATATCACATCACAAGCCGTTTCAAAGCATCGGTAGAAAACATCGAATCCGAACGGAAAGCGTCTGAGCGTCCCACACCCGAAAACAACCTGGCGGAAGGGGGTGGAGAGAAAACGAACGAACCAATGCTCAGTCCTCAAATAGTCGATTGTGCTATTTTTAAACATTTTCAATTTCCCTATTATTTCGGCCACAGTCTTACCGCTGTGTCTCGCCGTGACCACAAGATACAACAAGAAACGTTTTCGTTTTCCACCAAGGCCATTCGGTTGGGAAGATTTTGCAAACAAAATTATGGTTGTGATGATGCTGGCGAGTATTTAAAAAAAAAAGAAGAAAAAGCTACCGAAGGCACGACAGGTGAAGAAGCATGGACAGGAGAAGAAGAAGAAGCATACGAAATAACTTAATGTATGCGAAATTTCGCGTTGGTGGATTGTGATGAGTGCGCGTTGAAGGAAGCGTGACTCATCATGGTAAATAAAATATTGTACGGTTGTTTTTACGGAACATGTCGTCGAGCCTGGCAAAATATGAGTTTTTTTTTTATTTTTGCTTGAGATTAGTTATATCTAGTTGCGGTTTTTTTATATTACTGGATGGATCAGACATAATTTTGGAACCGATTTTATAACAAAATTAGTCTATTTTTAGGCCCATACCAAGTAGGGATGGAAATAGTTCCTAAAAAAGGAGTGGACGTTTAAAAGCGGGGAATTTGGATGGATATCGTCGTTCATAGAGCCGATCGTTCTTGGGAACTTAGGAACAATATTTGTGGCATCGCTCATAGGAAATTGGAAACGATAATTAAAATGGAATCGAAGAGATTTTTTTTAACGTGATGTCGTTCAGCCCAGTGAAGGAACGGGACTGTCCCATCAGGTTCGTTCATAATTTCTCATCACTAGTACCCAGTAGTGAAGTCAAAAAGGGCTCCAAAGTTCTGGCTCACGACTCAATGCGATTGGATCCGTCATATACTAGCGTTCTAGCGATGGGCGGGTCAACCCGAAGAGGTTCGGGTCGCTGCAACGAGTTTGGGTCGTCCAGAAGGTGCAGCAAACCCGCTTCGAGCTCGTTGCACTCACGGGTCGAACTCGATTCCTGTAGGAACGAAGCCAGTTTAGGGTCATCGTATGTTCTCCATCAATATTTCTATCTGCGACTAAGAAACAACGACTTTAACGAATTGTAAAGCTTTCATCCGAACCCACGGTACGGAGCCGATTCCAAAACTGTTGGGCCTTAGTGAGGTGCTCCGTAGCGGCCATCCCTAGTACTCAGGCATTATTATACGTTGGGGATCGCTCGACAGTTATGTTTAAATGTAAGCAGAATCGATCGTGATAGAGAATTTGGATTGTTTTTTTTTTCTGTTTTTACATCTCACAATAGAGATCCTTAAAACCGAGCAAAAGAGGTAAAATTAGATAAAATATAAAGCTCATTCTTTCTCGTTAGCTATCAAACATGATAGCTAGTTAGCAGTAAACGGGTTTAAATAGTACAGTTGCTACTATTTTGGGAAAAATAAACCTAAATTAGAGTTGTGTACTCTTCGTTTCTTATCGTATATTAACTTCCCACCTAAGTCTGCTATCGTCTTGAGTATTATTTCCCGCCGTGGGACCGTTGTAAGGTTCCAATGTGTTTGACATGCCTGGCATTAAGGAGAACGTGCAACAGGTCGGATTTCATCATTGCGCTTCAGAAAATTTATGCTTTTTTGATCGATTTAAAACAATTTGCAGCTTTTTAACATTAACCCTACAAACTGTGTCATAATACATCCAATTTTGTTACTGTTACACTAGTAAATCAGTTAACAATATCAGCAATCTTCTAGAGCGTATGTTAAAAAAAAATTGACCACCAAAAAGTGTGTAAAAAGGCAACACTTTATTACAAAAATATTGCATTCTCCTCTCCCACTATTCCTCATCTATAAGCCAATCTTTTGTTGATGTTTCCGTTTCCTTTAACGGTTTAAGTGCTTTCGTTTGCTCGACTGCAGCCACCTTTGAAACACCCTGCACAATTTGCTGATACCGATCCCGTATATCAGATATCCATTCCGTATCGTCCCAATGGTACCAGCTCAGCACGCAAACAATTAGTATGAAAAACAGGTTGGTGGTAATTCCTGTGAAATAAAAAAAACACAAAAATTCAGTATTACTATCTCTGGAAAGGAATGACGATTTGCGTGTTCTTACCGATAATCGCCGACAGGACAGGCCAGTTAAACATTAAATAGCGTAACCCGGTAAAGTTAGCTACTACCTGTAGCTGTGCCGAGTACAGCTGAATGTCCCGGCACTCTATCATGATATCAATGTTTGTAGCCGGATGGTTCGAATCGTCGAGAAAGTTGGAAAACAGTTCCACCGTAACTAGCTGCTTCTCCTCTCGATAACCAAATATTAGTAGCGGTGCAAAGACGACCGTAAGAATTGTTTTCAACAGGTCCGATTTGTAATGCAGCATAGACATTCGGCAGGACTTTGCTATTTCCATATTTCCATAATCCTTTACCGTGGCACAGACGGTGAACATTCCTGCTTAAGCAAACAAACAAACCATGTTAGCGATGATTACCGGCATGAAATATAGGAAGAAAAAAAAACACAAACTAAACAACTACAAGCTAGTGGCAAACAGTACAGGACAAACACTTGCTACAAACGATTACCTATTTTACCATTGTGTTCTGATTCTGGCATTTCCAGGTTCAGGATAATCTTGTACGGCTGGCCAACCATAAGGAACCGTTGATGATTTGTCAGGGCCACGTTTGCAGACGGGTACGGTTTGCAGTCGTGGGTCTTGTCGTGGCAGTCTCTGTAAAAACAAGCAAGACGTTGGTAGGTTATTCAAGGATCGCTAAATTCCCGCAAGGATTAGTGTGCATTTCACCTTATGTTCAGATGTACATCCTTCAAATGTAAAACGGAAGGCATGTACGAGTAGTAGAAATACAGGTACAAAAATATCGAAGCCCACACTACCGAAAATCCAACCAACACCACAATAAACAGCTTGAGGAACACATTTTTCGTAGTATTTACACTTTTTTCCTTGCGCGCTTTGTACTCTTCGGCAGCAGCCAACCCAAACACGGCGATCGGCTTGAACACATAGTTTCTTATAATTTTAAATGGGTCCAAAAGCATCAAAATCAGTCCTACGAGACCCATGTTACGTGTGTGTAGTTACAATACAGTGTAGTAAGGGAACGGTCGACGGTGTTGGAATAAAGCAGATAAGCAATCTTGGCCTGCGCGATAATCAAACCTCAATCCAGCGTTAACGATCTTTCTGAGCTGCAGAGCGAAGTTGGTAGCACGAATCACTTCATCACTACTGGAATTTCGCTTCACACAAAGGAATGGATAACAGTCAGAATGGATGTGTAGCTTAGTTTTACGAGAATTTCACATACTTCACTGTACAGTTTTAAATGAATTGAACAAAAAGTTTACAATCGCACGATGGAACAAAGTTCAGAGCGTATATCGGAATCGCGCCCTTGACGTTTGTTTGTTTACGTCCGGTTTCACACTGGGAGTTGATTCATAATAATCGTTGTGACATTTTAATTTAATTCAATTTTAAATTGAACGAATTTTACAGAACGAAAATTCGAGATAAATAATATTTTAATATAATTTTTTGAAAAGAATTTACAAAATTGAAATAAAATATTTTCTGTTAAACAAGAAAATTCCGTACCATTGCTGATGACCGTTCTGACTGGATTGCAGGGGTTTTAGTCCTTTCTTATTTTTTAAGTTACATATTTTAATATTAATATAAATTCTTTTTTTACACCTCAAAGTTAATCGTAGTGTGAGGAGCACAATTTAACTACTTATCGGTATTATCTCAATCTCCGCGTGATACTTCATGCAGAAAATCAATCACCAGGTATAGAATCCCATCTGAACAGAGTTCGAGAGATGCGAAGGAAAGAATTGCAAAAGAAATACTAAATATTTTCATTTAATGCTCTTTTAATGTTTTCGTAAAATAATGCATTATTCTGAGTAAAATTTAGTGTTTATTTACTTAAGAAAGACACCAAGAAACGTTTAGGCACACAAAAATTTCATTCATAGACCTTTCAATAATTAATGGAGATTAATATTAATAAAGATCCTTAAGAATTTGATTCAGCTGGAACAACATTCAACATTTTCACAATTAAACGCACAGAAAGTTAGGTATAGAACAGAACCAATCCTAGATTCAACAATTCTTCATAACTTTTGCTCTCACAGGCGATAGTGCATCAATTTTCGCATCAACCCTGGCCCATTCCAAAGACCATTCAGCAGCAAATGCCAGTAGAGCGGGGGCATAATATCTTTCTTCATGAGGTACATCGACAAACGCTCCTTGCTTTGATCGACTGGGAACGTTTCCAAGGGCGTCAAGGAGTAGTCAAACTCGGCTAGCACACACGTGTTGTATCCCGTGACCAACGGGCAGGATGCGTACCCATCGAAAATCCTAGTAGGCGCTTTACCTTCCATCACAGCCATTAAATTTTTGTACACCACTTGCGACTGGGCAGCTGCGCGAGAAAGGGGAAAAGAGGTGAAATAAAAAAGGTGGCCAAATTGATCAACATGCACACACATGCAATGGAAATGAGGAATCGTGATGGCGCGATGGCATTAGCATTTACAAATAGCTCCCGTTTTGCTTTCTTACCCACAGAGGCGGCTGTTTTAGAATTCGGCGAAGATGAACAGTCTCCAATGGCAAAGACGTTGCTGAATTTCTGATGCTGCAGCGTATCCTTGCTTACGTCGACAAAGCCCACTTCATTAACTAGGCTTTTGCAAGCTTTCAACACATCTGGGGCACCCATTGGCGGTGTGACGTGCAGCAGCTCGTACTGCAAAGATGAACAAGCAAAGGTAACACAAAAAAAGTCCGACTGATGTCATATTACATTCGACCTACTTACCTTAACGGTGAATTGTTCACCCGGTTTGTCTAGATTTTCGAACACAGCCTCATCGGTAGTCGGCTTCACTTCGACTAAGTTCGTACGCAAATTCACATTAATATTACGCTTCTTCACTATTTCCCAGAGAGCATCGGCGTAATGCTTCACGCCAAACAGTACCGGCAGGGAGGTGTTGTAATGTACCTGGGCGTTTTTGCGCTTGTTGGACTAAGCACAAAACGGGGAAAAGATGTAAATTTTTACCGTTTTTCATACATAACTCCGTCCGTCCGTTCTGGCTGTGTGAATGGGAAAGGTTCGTTACCTTGCGGAAAAAGTGCTCAGCAATGTAGAGTATTTTTTGCGGAGCTCCGGGACACTTGACGGGGCTGTTCGGGAAGGTGAACACCGCATTGCCACCGGTGAAGTTGCGTAAAGCTTGGTACGTACGGTCGACATACCTTGGAGAATAGTTGGAGCAGACTTTTCCATTCGGAATCGAAAGTGCTTCCTGTAGCCCAGGAATCTTGTCATAGTTTAGCTGCAATCCGACGGCAACGAGCAGATACTCGTACTCGATTTTATCTCCACTGCTCGTATGGACGGTGTTGTGTTCGGGTTCGAATTTTGCGGCCGAATCCTTAATCCAGGTGGCTAGCGCTGGTAAAACAGTTTTCATGGGTCGAAAACTATCCTCGAGCTTTTTGATTCCTCCTCCAATCAAGGTGAACATCGGTTGATAATAATGATTCTGGGCATGGAATAGAAGATGATAATAATAATTAGAATTAAAATATTTTCATCAAATACAGAAGAGGCCGACGACACACGACGTGACTGGGTATCGAAACCCAGACGGATATTCACGCCTGGCGGGTATCATTTTTTATGACCATCTTCGTGTCGTACATAAAAAATTCTAGACGGAAGTAAATTCTCAAAACCATAAAAGTAAGGTACAATAAAATGTAAGGTCATTTGGGCAAATGAAAAAAGGCAATAAAACTGAACTCACGGGTAGTACTAATAATAAATTCACGATCATGTCTGGTGCTTTGATGAACGTACCCGTCTGATGCCATTCGCTACAGTTTGTGTAATTAATTAGCATAAGTTATACAACGATGACTGGTCGATTTTTTGGACCGTTTGGATGTGTGTTAATTCCAAACCCACTGACTAAGATTATCCAAAAACACATAGCTGATTCTATATTAAGGTCAAGTCATGCAGTGTCCGAAAAAATCGGATTGTTGCTAAGCTAAACCATAATGCATCAGTGAGTGGTAGAAAGTGGTATTAAATGCACCTGTAGCTAACCATTCATGAGCCGGATGCCGATAAAGACCATTGGTGTAACCAATTAGCTTTCATTTGATATGAGATTTAGCTCCCCGGTTTGACATTCCTTATCGTAATTGAAATGTTAAAGATAACATAAATGTTATCTGTTTTTCACCGATTACTACTCACCTCAGCCGGCTCCAGTACGATTACTTTTCCTGCGCCCAGCTTGTTGGATGCTTTAGCTGCAACGGAGCATCCTCCAGCACCACCGCCAACCACTAACAGTTTGCATCTATAAAATACATGGAAAAATATATTAAGTTTAAGTACTAATCGCTAAGGAATGCATAAAACTTCAGGTTAATTGTTCATAAGAAGCATCACACTTGTTTCTTTTGAATGTAGGTCGGTCACCCCATATCGAGTCATCGCACAGGGTGTGACACAATCCGAACAACCTGTTGCATTGCTAGATGCTATAGTTTTCTTACTTACTTGTGATTTTCGTTCAAAATACTGCTTGTAGAAATACCTCTTAACACAGAGCCGGCAAGGAACGACTTTGTTTTAATAGAATAACATAAAACATTCATCATTTTTGTATAAAATAAACGATATACTGCCGACTGAGGTATTGAATTTATAATCCGTATCCGTCGGCGTATAGCTAACAAAAATTTTGTAGTAAAAAATTGGGGTTTCTATCGCTTAATGTGCACACTATCAGCTGTCGAATACAACGCACCGACTAATACAGGGGGATGTTGTGTATTTGATTATGCTTTGATCATGAACACCCCAACTTTCCTTCCCCTTTACTATTATTTTTACCGTATCAACGTCATTGTAAACAACGATTTGGCATTAGCGAGCGATGTTTATGCTGTATGCTTCGAAGGTTCATTTGTCGCTTGATTAGCTAATATTCAATTTGGTCGTTATTATGAAGCATGTTATTTGAATGTGATCTAATCCATATCTAGAGCGGTATGAAAGCTACAGAAAATAGGTGAAAAAGCATGTGTAATTTAATGAAACCTTTGACTGATTACTAGCAAAGAATATAAAAAAACTCTACACGCAGAGTGATTACTTAAAATTACGATTCCAAGTAGTACATCGATCAAAGCATTGAGCAAGTGTTTTTGTCACAAGAAATTCTACCTAATATTGTGGCGCATGAAAGATTGCATCGCATTACAAAAACACTAGACTTTTTGACACCACGGACCCCATTTCAATAGCCAAGTGTTCACTACGGGAGACTGATCTGCATGGGAACAGATCTCCGGTTGAACCCTGGTCCTGCCGTGTGAAAACGGATCGACCATCAAAAGGCTAAATAGAGCCATGTTAAACGTAAGTTTGTAATCTTATCTTAGCTGTGTAGCACTAATCTTATTCAGTGAAAATCTTTTCCTCTTTTTTTTCTAATTTTCTGGCTCTAATAACCACCTCAAGGAGGCTTTTTTATATAGAGACTTTGGGTGAATTGACTCACTTTGTCTCTAGCATAAGAAGATGGAATTAGCCGTTATAGGCGTGATAAAAGGTTGAGACGCTATAAATAAGCGAATTAAAAGATGCCTAGGATATTTAATTTGAAATATCAACTAGTTCATCATCTTTTTCTCCAACCTAAATATCCTCGAACCTCAGGTGAGCTCTTCGGCTGCAATTTATGGCTTCTTTAACTTGATTTTACTCGCCGCTCGATATTTCGTCAGTCAGAAATCGATAGAGTGTCCTATCGTGCTACTGACTGGCAACTGTGGGCCACGGGGTCACCCATTACAATAAAGTTTCCTTCATATTATACAAATGAATACATTTCCTTAATAAATAAATAAAAAACTAAAGAGCTGCACAAAAGTAATGTAAAGTGGCGCTATTTTGATTAACCGGAAAAAAGGGCATGGTACAAAAAATTTCGATTCCAACCGTAATTTCCATACTCGCTGAATGTGCTTAAACACACGCAATTCAAACACTGCTTCAATGTGTTGATTATGTTTACAATAGTGATTAATTACTATTAACATTTGTTGGGTTTCTTTTAATTCGATTGCATGCCCGGCTCGACGACCGCTAAAGGGAAGGGTTGTCAGTTGGTAAAGGATTTTCATACTTCAATCACCCAGCCAGCCCACATCAGTACCGTCAGACAATGAAATGGACAATCTTGATCCTTTCAGTCGCACTGCCGATTTATCGAGCATGGCGCAGTATGGGCGACGGTGAATTCGGCTGTGATTGTGCGCTAATATCATGCACATCGTAACCTCACTTGTCTTTCTGATATTCTAATGTGCAGGCGAGAAGGCCCGCGGAATGTTGTGTAAAGGAGTGGGGACAAGCGGGAGAGGACAAGCCGTGTACTGCTAGCCTGCCGCAGGTTACACACACCTGAACGCAGCGCGCCCGTCTAATATCTCGCCCGTGCATGCATGATTCAGTAGCCTGGGAGAGGACATCCGAACATCTGAATGGCAAATTGATGCCACAGCTCCGGGTTTGCTCTCGTAGTATCCGAGCGAATCGGCAAGCTCGGACTTCTGCCGGCGAGTCGCACCGCAGGGGCGTCACTTAGCCGACAAATTTCCTCCGTCGATTACATTCGTCTCATTTCAATCAATTGAAAAACAGCAGGACTCCTGATGAGAAGCGCCAACGAAATCTATTAACCGAATTGTAATGGATTAATAACGAATTTCACAGGGGTGTAGCTTTATCGGAGCGTTGTAGTTAACGGCCAAGATGACACAGACGAAATAAAAAAAAAAATGAAGAAAAAAATCGGCTGGCTTTTCAATTTTCCCAGCAAAGGTGAATAGTTTTCCGGCACTAACCTCGATTAGTGGAATAAATTGTCGGTCAGCGAGCGAATGTTAATAGCTAACACCTTGAAGTAATGTCATTCTGCAGCCGATGACGCGCAGCCACAGTCGCTAGGGGCATTGCCAAAGTGCGCACCGTATGTGGTATCGCGGGTGTAAGGCAGGGCATGTAGGGTTTGTTGAATTGAATTAAATAACTAGGCGGTGGGTAAGAAATCATCGCCAATTGAAATGATCGATATGGTGCGGCTGTCAAGAATTAAGTCATCAATTGAACCGACCCGAACACAAACCGGGAAGCGGCACCCATCCTCTACACCGGACGCGCCCACCACACATGGGCAAATGGGCAGCCCGAAGCTCCATCATCCTTTTGCTGCTCCACGGTGGGTCTCTGCTTCAGTCAGCGTGTGTTGCATTTCGATGTAAGTCAATTGCTCAAATATATTCTCCGCCCAGCAGCAAAAAGGATACGCCTGATGTTTCGCCCAAGCCCCGGGTACCGGTAGTAGCAACGGGCACAGGCCCCGGGGCCCTCTGATGCGTCATCGAGTAAATGGATGTTAGATTACGGTTGTTAATTTGCTCCGAAGGAAAGCTGTTGCTATCTTCGGGGTGGATTTTTGATTGTTTGTTAAATTGTTAGAATATGAGCCGTCCTACGGTTAAGAAGCCCTCGATTCTTTTAAATTTTAACAAAAATACCTATAAAATGAAGAAACTCAAAACTGGTCTTTCAGCAATAATAACACTAAGTTTAGGGAACTAGGTTGAACTGTATAAGGCTTCACAAAACATTTAAGTTTTACTTTTAAAAAAACATTCGGATACGACCCAAAATCTGCTTTATTTTTTGATTTTCTAAGAACGCGAAGATAACTTTGGTTAACCTCGGAGAAATGACATGATACCCCCGGGCCACGCAATTCTATTTGTATATAGCTCTTTTCATATAATGATCTCCAGCGATGGAGTCTATCTTTCACTATGTATAAATAATTTTCCAAATGAAGCAAAATTTGCAATGATTGTTCCTGTAACCATCTAGCCCGGTAAAATTACGGATTCCGTAGAGAGAGATGTACCACAAAAGTATTTTAAAATTTTGTTAATACTTAAAGAGAAAAATAATAGTTTAGTGTACAAAGTCTTTGAAAGTATTCATAAATACATCCCCAAAATGTGAGGTACCTACAAATATTAGCAAAAGATAAATAAAGCGAAATTAAAACCCTATAATGAACAATTATGGTAAGAAAAAGCTTTAAACTTCGCTAAGATCCAACCCCCAAGTGCTGTGTTGAAAACGTGGTTTTGGAATTGTTTCCCTCCAACTGCCAATTGGCGCTTAAACATTCAGCATCCTTCTCAATCTTTCCTTGCCATCGCATCATCTCGCTCCCACTGACGTTACATTTCGCTCACCCTATATCACGCTCTCTCTCTCTTTCTGTCTTACTCTCCTTGCGTACGCGTTGCTCGAGGTGAATAGCTGGTGCTATCTATTCTCTCCGTGTTTTATCGTTCCTACTCTAGCTACACAAACCCCCTTCAGATCGTGTCAGTCCATTTCGACTACTTTCTGCTGCTCGGGCGCGCAGCATCTTAGCGTGTTTCTCTTTTTCGCCGCGAAGCCGGGAATGACCAGCATCAGCAGCCCGCCCGTGTAGTGTATAAATTTCCATCAAGGATTATAAAAGGAAGCTACCCGTGCCGGCAGATGTTTAATCGTGCGTTGATAGCCGCAACGATCTGATCGTTTTCCTAACGAAAGTCACATACACACACGGCTTGTGTCCCCCGGGTTTTGTGGAAATAAAAAAAAGGACAGCAGCGGCTCCGCATAACCGCCACCACCCCTTCCCCTTGCCCCAAAAAGGACTGTGCGGCCACATCGTAGAGGAAGTTAGTGTAATAGGGAAGCTGAAGCCTGAAGGAAAATCGGCAAACGAACTTCGTTAGTTTTCCGGGAAAGAAAGATTCGTACTGCTTCCGTATCCCGTGCGGAATCCGGTGAAGAAGTGATACCTATCCCCCTCGTGTGACGTTAAAGTGAACGTTAATTAGCGGCATTAAACACTTTCGGTGGTTGTTAGCAGCACGTGCTTGCTTGTTGTGCAGTGTGTTTGTAGTGTGGTGCAGCTTCTTTGAAATCATTTGTGGCTTTTCGTCACAAACACGCTCAGATCTCAGGTAAGACATTCAGGGGCTTTCCACCCAAAGCAAAAAAAAAAAGGCTCAGAAAAGCTTAGAAGTATAATTGGACATGCGTCTCGACATGATAAATCGTTTGTCGCTCAATGACGTGGAACAATCAAATCAACTTTGCTGCCTAAAGCTTAACCGTTCACCATATGGTTAGCGAAACTGTTTATGATAGCCAAAATAGAATGATGGATTTACTCGGGAAAGTACTTCGAACGGATTGTTATTTGAATGTTGTTTGAAGATTTTATCCATTTATATTTTTTATAAAAAAACTTTTTTTTTGTTGGTGCTTGGATCGGCGCCTAAAGATTTCAAAAAGGTCCGTTGCATTACTCTTGCAGCTGTCATTATACTGTTGACTACTTACACTCAAGTCATTGGCAAGACACAATCAAAATGGGAGGTTTTAAAAGAAGATGTTATTCGCTCAATCTTCCGTGGCTTCCCCCTACATCAAGAGGGTTCGATAAGACAGCACGGCCAAGCATAAGGTGCAATTGGTCTAGCCCTCTTACCAAGTGCTGTACACATATGCTTTACCTAATGCTGACCAAAAGAGCAGTGTTGCCAACTGCTGCAATAAGCTGAGTGGTTAAATCAACTATGATAAGGTTGGTCCTTACACACTGCAAAGCCCAAGCGCTGTTGGCCAGTGTTGCCAGCAGTTTCCCAGTGCCAAGCTCTCGAGATGCGATGGATTAAGTAGCTAATCCTCACCCTTGTCGTGTCGTATGATTGATGGGGGGGCATCCGTCTTGCAACGGTAAGTGTGTCCGTCACTACTCTAGCACAGGCAAACCTCGGCGCTGCTGAGATTTCACGTGAGTTTCTATCATCTACCATGTCAACGCCCATTTTCTAGTCTCGTGATCGTGATACTCTTGTCTGGTGCAGTGCAGCCGAAGCCGAGCTGTTGATATAGGTGATACTAGGCCTTATCAGTGTGCTTCGCCTCGCAAGTGATTTCCGTTCGTGGCGTGCCGTAATTTTGTGATTTGTGTACACGGACCCTGTACGCTCTGTGCGATTACCGAAAGGGATTTAGCAGGGTTGTCGGTTATTTTCGGACGGCCTGTTGCTTATCAATCGCATCGCAGTCTTTTCAAATGCTTGCTGATCGGGTTTTCCCGCGATTAATTGTGAACCATTAGGATTAGCTAGGTGCTTCAGCTAAATCCGTTTAACGTTTCTGACAGTTTGTGCGAAGTGATTTGATAGTTTTTAAAATTCGGATACATTTTCTGAAGAACTACATCACCGTCTAGTGGTGTACTACATCAGCGATATAATTAGAGAATCAACAATTTTATTTAATATACAATCACATCATGAATGTGGAAGAAACGACATCGGGATGCCGGTCTTCACAAGGCAGAACAGGAGTTCAAATCCCATCCAGCTATGTGGTATCAGCAAGTCTAGCAATCTATTCGACGACCGAAGCGACCTAGTAAGTCGTTAAGGCAACGAGAAGAAGAAAAAATATGAATCTCTCTCCCTCTTCTTGGCATAAGGACCTCTGAAGTCATACCTGCCAGACAGTAGCTTACTCCTAGACATAATGAATACCACACGTAGTTTTATAGTCAGTCCTCACTACGGTCCGGATAGGATTTGTACTCCGTTCCTCCCGTGTGAAGTCTAGCACCACTATCACCTCGACCACCTGACCGATATAATAGCTCCGTCTAATTACTGTCTAAGCACATGCATTGTCACACAAATTAAATGATTCAACAAATTATCCCCCTCTAAACGGTATTCACCTAATCATGCGTCACAGCGCAACAGTGGCTCGTGATTGCACGAGAAAACTGATCACCGACGGTGATTACATATGATAGTGCGTCGCCCACTAGTCTCACGGAACAGATCAAAGGAAATGCCGGAGGGAAAAAACCCCTCGCGTGTGGGAAATTCTAGCTAACGCTAGCTAACCAGGCGTTCTCCATTAAGCAGACCATTGCTACTACTTTCGCTTTCTACGGTCTTTTGACATGCCTACGTGACGGCGATCATGTAAGAACGCCATTCCAGCAGAAAATCCGGTAGGAGGTTACATCCATCAATCAGCCGTTTAGGTTCACTTGAACACATGAGAACGATCGCGTTTCCTCTAATGCACGTTGTAGCCCAGCATTAGCTTTACATACTGTTTATGGAAACAGTGAAAAATGTCATCATATGGAGTGATCGCTGTTCATCACACTACACGACGGATCAGTCAAATTATGGGGAAGCAAAGGAAACCTCGTTAACGTCATTGTGAGTCATCGCTCACTTATCTCAGTCATTCTCCTTCTCTTCCTTGTAGACCTGTTCGTACGCACCAGCGCTTAAAGCTTCCATTTAAAACATCAAGATCAAGCGTCGAACGGAAATTCCAGTTCATCTGGGAGCAAAAAATGTAAAAAAAAACGAAAACTAGTTTTGCACAAAATTATAGGATCAGTAAACCTCTTTTTGCTCCACCCAATAGGCACAAGATGATCGGCAAGTTTGATCCAACGATGGTCAAATCATTTAAAATGTTTAATAAACGCTTACACACGTGCTATCAATGAGGATTGTACCAACAGCTTCCAAACCAACAACAACAAAAAATCCTTTTATCCCTCTGGAGCAACCTACTACAAGTCTTGCGGCGTGCGTCCCAACCGGTAGGAGAGACTCTGTTCACTTAACCTGTCCATTTACCCGGTCACCTTCTGCTTCGCATTGCACCAAGTGCACCGAGCGAGTCATAACGGGCGCGAACAAGCGCACAAGACGAAAACAGCTGAGCGTAATATGTCATTTTTATAGTTATTTTGACCTTGATAGCCCCGTTCCCTTTTGGAGCTGGTCCAGCGGTTTGCGGAAGGACACACACACACACGGGCGAGCTGTGCACGTGAGGCACGGGAGGCGGAAGGCAACTAGTCGCAAGCAAGCGTCCGCGATGCAGTTGCCGGTTCGGTGACAGATGCAGTGACAGATATCGCACATTGGACGAGGGTCTCTGGGCCGTTTGTCGATCGGGGGACCATTCAATTTCTTGCCGAGATAACATGACTAAGCAAAATAGACTAGAGGAACACTTACTTTTCCTAGCCCTAATATGCCTAACTGCCATTGGACAAAACTTCCGAGAAAACCACGACCCACACACACACACACACAAAACCAATTTCTTCCTTCTGTCCTTTCGGGATTTAATCTTGATTGGCACGCGGGGCACGTTAATGGTGTTCGTGAATCATAAATTTGTCAAGAGATAAAAACGGGGGGGCGGCTCATGTTTGGGGAGGAATTGACGTCAGTCCTACTGATCGGCGAGTTGCGATCGCTCGGCTCGAGACATTATATGCTTTCTTGCGCACCCGTCCCCCGTCGGTTGGCCAATTTCCAAGCGACGAATCAAATCGACGAAAGCGGAATGACACCGGTGTCAAAGAAACCCATGTTCACATCTGATCGCGAACCACGGGGATAGCTGCACGATCTTTCATTCGCCACCCTCCCCAAAGGGTAGAGACTCCCGGGTGCTCCGGTGTTAGACAAGCAGCGAGGGGCCCGTTGTTTTTTTTCTCTTCACTGACTCGTTCTCTTTACTGACTCCGGTCTTGCCCTGCGGCCGTGTGTGTTGCGTCAACGAGCCTGTCGCCGTCGCAGGTCACCCGTAGAAACACGCGCTCTTCCGTTGCGGTGGGGTTTGCATTTGCCGACCGGTCGCCGACCATAGCCGAACGTGATCGGCTCCATCGTGTCTGCTATGGCATGGCACGGCGGCACACAGCTGCACGGTCTCCATTCCGCAAAACCGCAACGAAAAAAAAAAACGCATGGCAGCGCGAAACGGGCATTAAAGTGGACTCGTGCGACAGCTGAGCGCGGAATCGCGGTTTTCGCGGCCGCGATCACACACACACACACGCGAAAGAAGGAACGGTGCGAAATTAATACAGCATGCTAGATATCGAATCAAAACCGGTGCGCCGTACGATCGGACGTTCGGATGATCGCCCTTTTCGAAGGTGCGCGGCCACACAGGAGGGACGAGTTAGACAAGACGGAGGGAAGTGATTGGAAGGGACGGGGTTGTAGAGGCGAATGGCTTGCGTGTTGCCAATGTGAGCACTGTTGCTGGGTCATTAATGATTCCTTCCACCTCACATATACGCTACACCTGAACCTTCTGCGCTGTTCACCCCTCAGCGAGAGAGCTCGGTTAGCAAGCTAAGCACTGATGCTATCAGCGAATTCTTCACTTCTTTTGGGGGTTTTTTTTTTTGTATTACCTTAACTCTAGAACTTCATGCTATTTCCGCTTGTGGGAAAAAAATGCTCCAGGTCAGTTTCATGCTCGATTCAATCGATGACGGTAGCTGTCGGATCAGGTTGATCAGGAGCTGCTACTCCCGTGCGGTTTCATTACGGAGGCGCCTAATGTGAAGTGCCATTTCCTTCTCGTGCCGATCGCACACGGTGTGCAGTCGTCAGATAGCAAAATCGTCCTGTCAGCGTAATTGCTCATCCGTTTCGTCTTATCGCGCCTGCCTATCTTATCGCGCCGTGAATGAAATGAAAGCTCGCCGTGTCTGTGGGACGGAGCGTAAAGCTGGTTGGATGCAAATTTTAGTATTGATGAAAATATTTTTCTCTGAATGAACGAAGCACCGAGTGGTGTGATTGATGGTTGGTTTGATATTTTTCCCATGTTGTTAACCCTTGTACCTGAGAAAAGCTATGGATTGTTTATTGTCGTAGCGATTGATTATTCAACGAGTTGTTCTACGTTAAGAAGTGGGCATCAGCTTAAAAATATAGATTCTTTAAAGGGTTTCATATAGATCATGCATGGAATAGTAGATTCATTTAGGGAAGTATTTCAAATAGACAGAGGAATAGTGAAAGCCTGTTGCGGAGCGTTGTCATCATATAACCGAATTTCGCATTCTTTGGAAGGTTAAAGCTGGTTTAAAGAAGCACTAATTATCAGCACTATAAATAAGATGGTCCGGTCTTTGTACAAGAGTTATAAATTATTCAATTTTGCTTTGGTGCAACCTTGCAACACTGCCATTTTGAAGTGTCATCTTCAGGCTTTCTTTTCCCCCCTAGCTGTCATTTCGCTGAAGTGTCAAAAAAGGTAGTTTCCATGAGCCTGTTTCCAAAGCGTTTTTGCGGTGAGTTTTGCTTCATGCACTACTTCACGAACAAATCGGCTAACGAAAGTCATCGTACATCAGTAAAAGCCATGCTCCGTCAGAAAGTAGCATTTTTTCTTTGGAGGATAAAGAATAGCTCCGGACATTCCTTGAAATTTGAAGGTAGGACGCAAGGTAGGACATTGGGTGCCGTACGAACCAGAAGCCAAGGGATCATCGAGACGCCCAAGCCAAATATTGAAGAAAACCTCGACCAGATCTGGCAGCACCGGTTAAAAAGTATTTTAAAACGTTGAAATGGGATGTTCTACCTTACCCGCCGTACAGCCCAGAGAAGGCGCCTTGCGATTATCGATCTTTTCCGGTCCATGCAACATGGTCTAGCTGAGCAGCACTTTTCCAATTTTGGAGAAGTGAAAAAAATAAATAGACGAATGCGTAGAATCCAACGAAACCCTCCCTTTTCCACGAAGGAATGAAGATAATTTGCCAAAAAGATTGGAAAAAGTAAAATTAAACGATAGGAAAATACTTTGGAAATTGAACGAGCTACCAAGTGTAGAAAATAATTGCAAAAATTTTGTAATAATTTTTGTGTAAAATCCATTTAAATGGGAATGTTAACAAACTATCGGAAGAAATTTTCTTTCGTTTTGTCAGTTTAAGCAGGGATAACCTAACGCTCGGCCTAAGTAATTTGGGAGAAGATTTTCGAAGAGTTCCACTGTCGTGTGGCTAATTTCCCCTTGCTGAATGCAAGACTCTGTATACTGTATGAATGCAAAGTTCTACAAGAATATTTCATTATTTCATTATTCATTTGAAGAAAACAATCTACTGAGCGATTCTAAAAGTACACCGATATGGATCGAAACCCTTCATATTTTTAAGTACGCGTGGTCTCTTCCCGATCTCCCTCACTTTGACAGGAAATTTACGACGACTTGTCGGAGTCAAAGATAGCTTCGTGAATCGCAATAAAATAATGTACCATTGCTTCAGCAAAAAAAAAAAGCACAAAAAATTGGAAGCAACAGCGCAATTCTCACACATGTGTTCAATCACCACGTGTGCGCTAAGGAAGAGCGCGCCTTTCGCAAAAGATGAACATTCTAAACAAAGGCAGGTGTGTGAATATGCCCGTATGCGGTGGCACCACCATGCAGATAAGATCGCCAGAGAACGTACATTATGTTCGATTACTTTGCAAATCAATGACTTGAACACTAGAATCACTTCATTGCCATGATAAGCTCACGCGAACTTCTAATGATGATTGATTGAGTTTATCACTCAGTATCGGCAGTTGGAAAAGTGAAACCCCAAGCAATTGACTGAAGGTCGTGCTACGTGCTTCATCGTAGCCGCGCCCGTACACAACATTCACGAATGCCGTACATGATGTTCGAATGTCCCGTACCCCACAGGAAGGAACCACATGTACGGGATTCACCATAGGCGCCCCGTAGGCCCGAAAAGTGATTCGAAAGTGATGATAAGACCGAATAAAGAATACTGTCACACCGTCGCCATCGGCGTCTTGTGGAGGGTTTGACTTTCGGGCAGGCTTTTAAGATTAGCCTACCGGAAATTGGTACGAAACGGGCCAAAGAAAGCAACAGTTGGCCGTTCCTCCATGGTGTTTGCTCCCGATATCTTGGTTGGCAGCAAATAAGAACGAAAAAAACGATCGACAACGCTTTTGCTGCATGGCTATTGCAGGTAATGTGTTCTCGGCTGCAGCTTGTTAACGGTCAGTAACTCGGCTAGAGTACGCGGCGTACCACCCATTCACGGCGGCTCCGGTGGCACCAAAGGAATGTTTAAACATTCGCTTTTTTCCCCTCATGTTTGTTTTTTATTTTTTATTTTTCGTGGCGACAAACCATGTCTGCCTGTGCTTGGTTGGATAGATATGTGCGAACACACCCCGCTATATTTACCAAGCATGGTGAGATTGGACTTCCGAAGAATTCCGTTTTTGGATGACGAAATTATGAACGCTAGTTGCGTTTTGTGCGCGTTGGGAAAACTTGCTGCCATCGTCACCATTTCCCGAATATCAAACGAGAGTTTAGTTTGTCCATAAGTATATCGTCAGCGAAATATTTCATGGCCCTGGAGGAGGACCCGCGTATCGTACAGGGCCGTACAAGCTTGATTGTCGTAATTCTGGTTCCAGACTGTTTAGTTTGTTTGAACAGGTGACAGTATGAGTAACCAGAATTGGATACTCTGGTTACTGATTAGACATCCACACCTTTACTCGCCTTTTAATCACTTTGCAAAATCTTAGAATCCTGACGAAGGAAAAATTCTGCTAATGAATCTCAAGCTATGAATTATAATACTACAATCAATTGTCAAGTCAACGGTCCTTTCAATGCTCTGCAAAATTGTGTAACGATAGTTAATTACCGTCAACCACCCGTAGCGAGTGGTCCATACAGTGCGTAATAGATCTCCCACCATCGTTAGATCGGAAAATTACCCTCCCCAGGCGCCACCCATTGTCATTTCGCGGAATCATGGAAAGTTTTACGGCGCACGGCGTTTGAAATTGTCGTGAGCTATTGATTCGCAGTTTTCTTGCCCGTGGCATTTTGTTTTAGAGATACAGCCAAGACCTTGGAAGTCGGGTAAGTCAGATAAGCGCGCGGGACAAGTCTTATTTGGACCCCCGTTTACAGCAGCAAAGGGTGGTGTGGTGGTAATTGTTTATATTTGGCAGTTTTTCGGTCGCCCGGCTCGGCGGCTCAAGGTCCGCAAGGTAAAGGTGCGGCCCCTGGACGGGGGGAAGAGGTAGGGTTCCGAGGTAAAGAACAGCCGAAGGGCTTATTAATAGCTTGACAGTTGATGGGCCAGTGTGAAGGAGCACACACTGGACGGAAGCATCCGTATGAAGTGCCCTGTTGTGTGGATGTGTCCTCGAGCTCGAGCCGTTCGGTACGGCAACAGCAGCGGGCAAGGCAAAATCACGTGAAAATCACATTTCCTACTCAAAAACGCCGAACAGCCATGGCTGAGATGCGCTGAAGTATTCTTACAGCGAGGTGAGCACAAGTGATGCAACTCACCTCTCTAGGAGTGCTTCTCTGTCCGGGCTGCTGGCTTCCGTGCCATACTGCTGTACTCATGTCACTTTGCTAGCACTTTACGGTGTTGTTGGTTTATTATCCCAGCAACTAGCCACACAGAATCGCACGGGTACACGGTAAACGGATGGCTAATCTTCAGCGTGGACAAGATTTGTACAGGTGGCAGTGCACCGAATGAGTTGACGCTGAGCTGATTAATTTTAATTAATAGTCACCCCGTTTGTCGTTTCCAACTAACTGTCGCGTGTAAAACACGTTTCACGCACGTGAATTCGGGATAAGGGATGCTGCACCAGGCTTCGGCGCAGCATGTTCTTTTTGTCGTAAGATCGCGTAGATGATCTTGCGGCGGTGTAGGCGTACACCGTCGACATCCCTCGGTGTGTTTGTGTAACGTAAATTGCAGAATAAATCGAAGAAAGGGTAAAATAATGCTCACGAATTGGACGTTTGCTGAAGCATCATCAACCCCACACAGGGGACTTAAGACACGAACGAACGTCTTATGGGGAGAGGAAGAGAGGTCTGGAAGGGTGTCGAAGAGATGTGGCACTGTTGAAAGAGTACACGGTTGCCCGCGCGACATCGTACGATCAGGCCAAGACCAATGGTTCCAGCGGTGACGGTGATGGCGAACAGAGGGCGCGAAGGAGGGAAGGAGGCTAGGGCAGAGAGGGAGAGTGAGAGAAAGAGAGTGAGTAGGGCGCAAAACCGTCAAGTGGCAGTAGTAGGAAACAAGGGCACAGACACAGAATGGTACGAAAGGCAAGGTTCAAATCAGATTTCAAATTCAAACCGTCCAAGTATCCACCACCACGACGCTCTCGGTTTGCTAGGGACCGTGTCGGATCGGACGCGAACCGGGCGAACCTCTCTCGCTTCCCGTCTATCGGATATGATGGGTTTGTGGAGGGGGAGGGCAATTTTATGTAACGAAAGCAAACGAAAACGGTGCTAATGGTTTCGAGATCATGACTGGCCGGATTCCCTACTTCCCCTAGTTGCCAGCTCGATCCGCCCGTAACACGTCGTCATCTTCCATCGAAAGTTTCTTGCTGTAACGCTAGGGTCTTTTGCTAGTGCGTATAAGCGAGGACAACTTTCCCCAAACGGGGATGCCCAGAATTTCCTACAGTTTGTGCTATTAATTTGGCAGCAAAACAGAACGAATAGAAGCCACGCCGGATTTTACACCGCACTAGGCAGGAGGTCTGTACAATGCTCGACACGTTGTAAGTCGATATATGCGCTTACCTATTGCTGAGGACCCTACGAAATACCCCTATATTACATTGCTGGTCTAGGACCGCGAGCGAGATGGCACGAACCGCGGTCACGGCGTCAAATGGAGAGAAACACACACACACACACACCGATCGGGGGCCGGCTCGTCAAGAGAGAGAGAGAGAATGAACCGAATGAACCGAACGGGGCCTGGCCCTAGATTATAAATTCGATCCGCGGGCCCGTCGGGCCATTCATTCGAAACCCGAGTGTCTTGCCGTAAGTTTGTGTGCACGTCGAGTCGCCGCGCTTCGCCATCCATCTTTACCGTGTCCGCCTGCGAGTTTATAATACTACAGCGAAAAGGATTGTGCACCGTTGGCCGCGCGTTAGAGAAAGCCTACCCCCCCTCCCTCGCACCTAGACCAAACACAGGCGTGTGACTGCGCCAAAACGGTCCGCCTGCTCGTCGCTTTATCATCCGGCAGAATCATCATCGGGTGCCAGTGTTGGCGCGCGTAACACAACACAAGTGTGTGTGTGCGGGACCTCTCCACAGCGGCCATCCTTTATCGGCAAACTGTCTGACGTCAGCACGGGGAAAAAGTAGTCGAGCTTTGTGTCGCGGCGTCCGGATTTGATTGATCGGAATCGGGCCGGGGCGGGTTGCGGAACCCCTAGTTTCGATCGGTGTCCCCGAAATCGAGAGCGCACACCACCGTTTAATGTCAGCCCCCGGTGCAGGCCGTTTATCAGCGTCGCACAAGCATCAGCGAGAAAGCAGCAGCAGCAGCATCCGCAAGTTGGCGGCTACCATCATCAGTGCGGCCATTACCGCTGACATTACTAGCCCGTGCGCCATCGCCACGGTACGATTGTGGGGAGCGATTGTGGTGTAGCTAGCTAGCCACTACTGCTAGGAAGGAGTGGGAAGAATCATCGTATCATCGGAGACGGTTTCGCAGATCATCCTGTCGTGTGTGATCTTCGTGCAAACGCGACACACCTTCACGTCATATTAAAGATCCGTACAGTGAGCAGTGTGAGAACTTATTGTGAGACATACTGAGGAGTAATAGAAGAGTGATAGCAACTCTAAAGCCTTGTCGATCAGATTGAAACAATCGCAAACGCGAGCAGAAATCAGTGTTCCGAAGCGTACAACAATACCGTTCGCAACCACTAGAGCCAGTCGTCAGCAAGACGGCCACGCCGCCAGTTACGCCGTCCGTCCATATGTTGGGCTTCGACGAAAAAGTGAACCTTTCCGAATTAATGTTGCTAAATGTGCTGATAAAACATCTTACAAACTCAAACATTACATAACACACGGTGTGTCCGTTCGTGAGCGAGTGTGTGTGTGTGTGCGTGCGTGTGTGAGTGCATGCGTGTGCGCTAATCATCGGCGTGGAAGACAGTAATAAGAAGAAGACGGTTAGAATACGGAAATTTGCAGAATCGCATCTTTCGAGCCCGATCGTGGTAAAGGTCTGATAGCGGAAACAGTAACGAGAAGAACAGCGTGGAATACACCAGAGTGCCCCACGAAAAAAAAAAGCTCCAAAGCACCCAAACTGCACTTTATTGAGCGAAAGATCTATTGCCTTCCACCAACGACAGAGAGGATCGGGATATCGATCGACGATCATCCTCACAGCCTCTTCGGCGCGGGCGGCGCTATTCGAAGCTTCTCGTGTGGACTGGTGGATCAGCTCTGTGGCCATCCGGCCACCCCAAAAACGGAAGGACAAAAGGGTGAAAATAAAAGCGAGCGAGAGAGCAAAAAAACCCACACACACACACCAGGTCACCCTGGAATAAATCACAGCGAGCAATCAATTTGATTGGAGTGTAAGAAATACGCGTTGGGAGCCGCCAGCCAGAGATTAGCCCGGTTCGGTGCAGGTTTTAACGGTTCCACCGGTCTCATTCCTGACTGTACAACGACACAATCGTGCAAACAAAGAAACAACCCAACTCTTCCGTTCGTGTAAGATCAGTGGAAGATCATTGGACGCCTCAACGTGAGGAACTTTCGTGAGACAAAAAAAAAAAGACGATAGAAAGTAAGTACCACTTAACGGTCAAGATTACAGCCGGGAAAGTAACTTGCGGGGAACTGAGGGGTGTGCCATGAAATGTGAGGTTAGACAAAATCTAACAAACCGAAAACGTGCACTTGTATGCGGTGTTTTAGAATATTTGGGTCGCGCAGCGCCTATACTGTCTAGCAAATTTAACCTTTGGAGTTTGGCTTTTGGCTCGAGTTATTGTTTTTGATAAATGTAACGAACCCTCTATTAAGATCCCGTGCCCAGCAAAGCATTCACCCACCATTTTACGGCGGCTTTCACTCAAGCCCCTCTCTATTGCGGAACTGTGTGGCACACCGACTCGACCGTTTTCGTTATCGGTCGAGTAATTTCGCGCGCGCGCGCGTGTGTGTGTGTCCAATTGAATGGCGATGATGTCACACGCATGCCACTCGATTGGCTGTCCTCCCGTGTACGCACAACTTGGCGCCACGGCACGACTGCTCTGCACGACTGATAAGGTGAAATTGATGCTCTCGGGGACGGGGCTTTTGTTGAGTCGTTGAGACCGAAAATTCACGTGTCTCGCCAAGCAGATGATAGAACGGAAAACACCGGATGTTAGAACGGCGCTGCTGTTAATGCTTCCGCCTGTTACTCTACTCTAGTGCGTACCGGGTTTGGGGTGGTCTCTAAAAATAAAATATTATCATCATTTTGTACGTTTTGTTCGCTGTGTAAAGGCGCACACGGAGCTAGGCAAAGCATGAATGGCCATTGTGTCGCGCACCTCTTGTCGTCGATCTTGACCGTTTGCGCACGATAGGTGATGCGTGTACCGTTTGGTAAAAAAAAGGGGATGATTTTATTTAAGTGAATGACACGCTGAATTTTGCTGGCGGCTGATAAATATGTTTATAAACTGCGAGTTGTATGATTCATCAATTTTTCTAAAGACAAATTTTAAAATTAAACTTACAGGGTTTCGTACCGTATAATAGAACTTTTGCATATCAATCGATAGAATATTTCAAATGGGTAAAGGAATACGGCCGGAGCATTGTGGAACTTTGCCAATCATATAATGGAATTATTTGGAAGCTTTGATTTAAAGGAACAGACATTGAACTTTAGATGAATAAATTATAAAATAACTTTAAATTTTATTTTACCAATTAATTATTAAACGCATTGCCATATTGCAAAGAGCCGTCATCTTGGAATGAAATTAAAATAATTTTTGTAACGCTCGGCAGAACATTCCCGCAGCCGATTGTAAAGTTCCAAAATCGAGTTGCAAAAATTTCCCCTATTCTAAATGTAAGATTCTCCTACATGATTGCAAAGTACTACAAAAGCCAAAATTCCAACCAACCTATTTTACGTACCTCATATCCAATCACTCTAGGGTGTTGTAGCTCAGGTAACCTTTTTACCGAGCCCGGGCACGTGACATCGGTCAAAGCTCAAATCGGTTTTACAGCTGGTTGAACATGCCTGTGGGCCGCGGGAAAACGGACGGCGGAACAAGTACTAAAAAAAGTTCACCGCTCCCGTTTGTTCGTGTCATGGTCGATCACATGGTGGGGACTGCCGGCTAGAGCTAAAGGTGTCTGATGCAATTCCGAGCGGAATTTCTCATTCCCCGTTGAAACACCGTGAGCGTGCGAGCGCTTGCTGCCACGCCGTCACATACGATGCTCTCGCGTACGATTGTGTTCATCGGCGATAGAGCACGACGACGACGATAGAAGGGAGCAAAGAGAGCTAGCCCCAGGTGCATTTTACATCGATGCTACCAACACACTGTCGACCGACCCCCCCCTGCCCTTTTGTTACCCCTTTTCAGAAACCCTTTTCTGTCGCCTGCTCAGCATATGTGGCTAACAGCTGATTTTGTTGCTTCTTCTCTCCCGCAGACATGATGAACATTAAGCATTTGCTGATGCTGGCGATGTGCCTGCTGGTGGTGCTGCTGCTGGTCACCCCCGGCAGTGGCCGTGCCGTTGTGCTGGATCAGGATACGGCTTCGTCATCGGAGGGTGTGCGTGCGGACGGTGGAGGCCGTGCGATAAGGCCCACGTTCGTCAAAATCACGGCCGCACCGCCGGCACGTGTGGCACAGATCCGCGGAACAACGGTAGAGCTGGAGTGTGAAATTATGGGCTCACCAACGCCCACCGTCCAGTGGGTACATGGCAGTGGTCAAACGGCTGATGTAAGTCTATTCCTTCGGCTTCACGCACTCCTTACCTTACCAGCTACTGTACTAAAGTCGTCCTCTCTTCCTGTTCTCTCTCGCAGTGGGAAGATATCAGCGTCAACGTTATCTCGGAGGACACCCCAACATCGGTGGCACGCGTCGTAACGCGGCTAGTGATCGACCGTACCTCACGTGCATCCCAGTCCACCTTTACCTGCATCGGTCGTGCCGCCGGGCAGGAAGTTAGCTCCTCGACCGTCGTTTACCACGTGGACAGCGTATCGCATCTGGGCAACTTTTCCGACATGCCACTACTACGTCCCGCTGGGGCCGTCGAGTCAATGTTCAAGAATCTGAAGGGTGCACGCATCACGCTACACTACAAGACACTGTTCGAGAACATGGGCTCAACGGTGGTGTTACCGTGCAAGGCGATCGGTCGACCGCTGCCAGAAATTACCTGGCTGAATGAGGAGGGCAACGTGGTCGGCAGCCTGCAGGATCCACGATTCCGCACCCTGCCAACCGGTGAGCTGATCATTACCGGGCTCCGGTGGGCCGACATGGGATCGTACACGTGCGTGGCGAAGAATGTGCTGTCGAAGGATGAATCTGAAACGTTCGTTTACCCGATACGACCGAACTAGACCGAGCGCAGGAGACGACTACTGCGGCCGCAGCATACCAGAATCTTCCATAAATCACGCCCCAATTATTGATGCACCGACAAATGGAAACTTACAAACTAAGCTAAGCAAATGATAGTGTTAACAGGTGATGAGAAGGAGAAAAAAAGCACAAAAACAGATTAAGAGAGAGAAAAACCAACTTATGCCATATACTTAACTTATTTAAAGTTGCACTGTTGCAGAATCCAACCTATCATACCTTACATACGCGTCCCCTTGCTAAATCCAATTTTCAATGTAAGCAAACCTGCAACCAACTTAACGCACGCGGAAGAACGGCTCGTAGAGCCGATTCCGATTGGAGTCTTTGTAGCATTGAAATGCATTCACTAATTTTAATTTATTTTTTTTTTATAAATATGTCTCCTATTCGATGTAACCGTGAACTTATACCAAGGTACCCATCAATGGTACGTGAAACAAGCTTTCGCTGCTCTCTATTATTATATTATTAGTGAAGAATACAACACACCATACGTAACCGTTACACCGTTAACCAATTTGATGCATTTGATCCCAGGTGTGGAGGATCAGGAAAGCATTTAGGGCTCAGGATGTTGTGTCGCAACAGCACTATGCAAAAAAAACCCATGTACATATAGCTTCGTCGTCGTGTCTGCGTTTGTTAATATACACACTTGCTACAGTAGGCTAGGAGGCGCCTCAGGGCGCCCACCATGTATGGAGCAAAAGAAATGTTTTGGACGTTTTAGACTGCAGCGTTAGTCGACACTGCACTGTACACCACGTGGTTGCTACCATCGGTAGGACACCAGTGTATCTCTACAGGGAAGGCTACTACTGCAGAAGAAATTGGATGAGCACAGGTTTCCGATAGGGAACATTGTGAATGGATGGAATAAAATGTTTCATTGAAAATAAAAGAAAACGCATGACTATAAGTGAGTTTTTTTTTTTTCGGATGATTCTATGTAGCTGGTAGTTTCCGTTGCGTTTCCGAAGATCCCTGGACGAAGTCATCGAAGTAAGGTTGTAGGACCAGAAAGAACTACCGGCCGAGAAGCTGATCTGTGCTAATTATAGAGCCAATTACAGTCCTGAATGCTGCCGATAAGATCCTGTCCTTCCTACAGATTTCGTTGGAAGTTACCAAGCTGGAATTTTTCTTCTTCTTTGTCTGCATTAGATCGCCGACAGTTTCAGGACTCCATCTGTTCTAGCCAACTAGCTCGCTGTGCTCCTCTACACCTGCTGGTTTCTGGTGGTGTTCATGAGTCTGGCATCCTCATCGCGTCCCCAAACCATCATATCATTCCGGCCTCGACTACCGTCAGGATACCTGTCCCATCTAACAGCTCAGCTGCCGTGTGAGCTAATCTCCTTTTCCCTGTCCTGCACGCACACACCTCTAAGGCTAGTCCTTAGGTCCAGCACTTTGAAAATAGTCGAGGACTCGTACTCTGCTAGGACTACCGGACACGATTTTCCTGAACAATGCGCCATCAATATTCGCCCGGACAACAACGTAAGCGGAGCTACGATCGTAGCAATGTAGCAGAGCTTCTCTACCACCACGAAATCGTCACCGTCAACTCCCGTCAGAGCCTCCCACAAGCAGGTACTTTGTGTTCGTTGCATTGTCCCTCGATCCAATCACATTGGTCTCTCGTGTCACTCCGTTCGATGAAGTCAATGTCATCCCCGAGGGCAAAGAGTTGGTCGGCAGTCGATCTCGAACAAATCCAACTCGATAGCTTCGGACTACTTCGGACTTCGGCTTACTAGACTGCCGATACCACGTAGTTGATTTGTCAGTCCTCACTACAGGGGGACGGTCCGAATGGGATTTGAACCCCGGTCCCGCCGTTTGAAGACCGGCGCCACTGTTGCCTACACCACCGAGCTGCCCCAATTTATAGTTAGTAGTTCGTATTCAGGACTGCATGGCGGTAAACTATTTGTCTAGCTGTTTGATGGTACTGATGACTTAGTCCGGAAATGGCGCGCCAGCTGTCGTAGTACTGCTTTCTATTTCGGTATCTCCTCCAGCATGTGCTCCACTGCTGCGTCAGTTGCTCGTCCGACACTTCGAAGTTGCGCTTCTTATCCTGCAAGAGTCAGGTCTGCTGCTTTGTATTTGTGGAAAGTGCAGATGAAAAAACTCACTCTTTTTAATGATTTGAATCAGAAAAGAATAGTAGATGAGTCGACTTAAATCATTCACTCACTGTCTAAAGATTCATTTAAAAAATAATACACTACAATAACTTTTTTTCGGATTATTATCACTCACTCACTCTGAGCCGATTGTTGACTCATTCTTTCCGCGTTATACTCACTCACTCACTTACTCTCTGTGCCGACTAATGGTTCACTCTTTTGTCTTTATTCTCACTCATTCACTCAACTTTTCCGCCGGTCATGACTTTGGTTGATTTTCTTTTTTCAAATCAATTTTTTAATACAAAAATGAACGAACTCAAAAACGAAAACTCCGAAAAAATGTTGCTGCTAAATTTTCTATCGGATGTTTAAACATTTATTTATAGAATCCAATGTATAAAATATACATTTAATGCGAGTGATCGAACTTGGAATCAACTTGCAGTCTAAATATTTTAATAAAAATCTTAAATCTTTCTAATGAAAATATTTCGTTTCAATTGTTTCGATTCTTTTGAGTGCGATGATCATTCATATTATGTTTTTAGTTCATATTAAAAAGTAATTTGTGAGTAATTTGTAAACTTCATTCATACTTCCTTTACCCTAAACAATTTTTTGTTCAGTAAGAAACTGATCTCATTTACCTTCCTTACAAAGGGGGGAAATAAGTTCTAATCCTTCTGTGGCCATTTTACGTGCATTACGTGGCGGGTTATTAAGAATTATGAGTTCACAATTAGTGTGCCAAAAATAACGAGCCTTGATACCAACAAGATAGTACTTGTCGATGAAATGTGTGTCCTAATAAATTAATGTACTTGAAACAGATCAGATCATCTAAAAATGAAGAAGGTATTGCATATAGGAAGGGGACAGGATCGATACAAGAGACAGGTCTCTAACAGGGACATTCTCCAAATGTTGCGCTCAGGTCGAGCTATCCTTCGGTCCTGTTTGGCTGATCGAGTAAAGAGTAGAATGATGTGTAATCATACTGATACTGTTTGTCACACTGATACAATGATTTTGACACACAGGCGGTTTGCTGACACACAAACACGTACACACAGAAAGCCACTACCACAGTACCTACGAGCACGTTCGGTAAGTAGATTAATAGTTTGCTTAAGGGATGCTTTCCTCAGAGTGGATGCTTTCCGCTTATTCTTTGCTGGAGATTAATCGTAATGCGTACTGTCAATCGACCGATGGGTCGCCTTTGATCGTTCGTTCGATGACGCTGTGTGTGATCGTGATCGGTCATTGTCGTTCGTGGTGGTAGCTCCAGCGCGGCTAGCTGCGGCAACAATGGAAGGCAATATCCGGCCGGCGCTCCACCAGATTTCCGACTAGATATTGTGCGTGGGACTGTCTATGAACCGATGCTTCGTACCTGTACGGGCCTTGCTGCAGGACGCACGGCGCAGCGAACTAACGCTTCCGCTAAAGCCATCGTGATCTAGAGATTCTGATGAAAATGCTACGTATTAAAACGTGAGTCGGACGATGATGATGATGTGTATCCGATATGCCGCGAAACGAGAAAAGCATCATGGCCATCATGGAGGAGGATTTGTCGTGTTAAGACATTGAACGGAAAATTTCATAATTAGAAATTAACAATCGCAAATAATCAACGAAAATGTCGCAAAAAGTCACATCGAGCAACGGCATTACAACAGTTCCGTAAAACAATCGGGACGAATGCAGGATTGGTATGGGAAAATATATTTAAAAATGGAATATAGAGAAGAGAGAAGAGAGAGAGAGAGAGAGAGAGAGAGAGAAGAAATTGGAAAGTAGAGAAGAAAAGGTAATAAATTATGGATTTTCAAACATTAGACAATTCTAATACTCAGTATAACAGCCAATGGAAGAGACATCAGAACACAAAACTCGCCAAAAGGTTTGCGACACATGCTCGGAAATGAAATACAAAGCAGCCCAGGTAAACAATTTATTAGAAAGAAAAGAATAATCTTTCTGTAATACGATGTAGACCGTGGTAGTCTATACTGTGTTACAGTGTATTTCTTCTTGAGAATAGTGACATTTAACGGAAAACGGGCTGTCAGCACTGAAGAGCTTGCTACTAGCGATAACGAAACTAAATATCCAAACATACCAAAAAGACGGACGGAAAATTGAAACCCCAACCGAACATAGTTTCGTTTGGTAAGAGGACGATTAAAGCAACGCTGTGATAAAAATTAAAAAAAAACGTATGTATACGATTAACATTAAAGAGAGTAACAATAAATAGTGTATTGTGCAACGATATAGTTAAATATGGCATCGAGGGTTTTTGTTCTTGCTTATTAGCACTAGCTGCCTATAACTGATGTTCGTTTTGAAGAAGTATTTTCAACTAAAGTCAACCGTAAAGAGCTTTGCTCCCCTATATATCATCTTGAGTAAATTAACTAGCATGGTCTGTTAAATATGATGATTTCAGAACTGTTTTCTGGGTGCAAGATACGTTGGTGTTTTATATCTTAAGCTTCCGGGCAGCAATCGAATTGAAACATTTCGAAAGACTCTTTTTTAGTTTTCAAACCAACCTTGTGCATCAACGTTCGGAAAACTCAAGGACTAGAATTACAATTTGAATGCTTGTTTAGATGAGTTTTGCAATTGTTTTTTTCCTTCTCCCTAATTCTCATGGCCTCGGTTGAAATTATTGTTGTTGTGGTTTAGCAATTTTACTACTTTTCTGACTTGTCTGCAATACTAACACGTATTGGCAAAATGCCACCAAATATTCTAAACCTGTTAATAATCAAAACTAATGCGTAGTCTAGTAGCTGCCTTAATTCTTCCTATTTTAGTACCACACCTAACAGCAAATGGAAAAACCAACATAAGACACGATTACTTACGCCGTTGCGGCTTACAAAAAATTGGACAACGTCGCGCATTTATAAATATTACTAACATGTCGACAGGGTAGTACACACAGGTACTAGAAGGTACGTTAGATTTTTTTATCGGTTTATCGGTCAAGAGATCTAATTCCTCTGTAGTAAAAATAGAACGAAAAAAACACAGCACGGCACGGGCTTATACATATACAAACATTTACATACATATACATTTAGCGTAGAATACTACTACAGCAAGGTGATAATGGGTGACAAAAAAAAATTCCACAGTAAACATTAAAAAAAAAAACCAACTCAAAAAATGCTCAAATTGCACACGCCCGAGCATCATGGATTGCATGAAGGAGTATGATGTGTTGTGGGAGTTTTTTTGTTGCCCCCGGCTCAAAAGATCAACATCGATCGAGAAAAATAAAACCGAATCCTTCATACGAAAATCAAAACGTCAAACGAGAGCATAAAAGAGTAGTAGTTCTACAGAAAATGATCCATACAGCGAGTAAAGAAGGACCGCAGCCGCCGGTAGAAACTGTCCGACCAGGGCAAGGGACGGTTGTGCTCGTTGCTACCGCGGCGGACGGCACCAACACACCGAGAAAACAGCGAAACGGAACCAAAACAGAGGAACATCTCGGTCTAGTATTAATTAGAGGAGGAACCTTTATCCGTCGGCGAACCGAGCGTGAGGCTGCTCAGGCTCGAGCTGAGATTGTACGGCCGTGGGGATGGTGGCATCGGGGTGGTTTCCTCCACCGGGAGGCACGTTTCCACCATCGCTTCCAGAAAGTTGACAAACAGCTCCGACGATTCAACCATCATGTTGTACTGTAGCGAGGAAGGAATGGAAATTTATTTTACTTTCGTGTTTAGATGTTGGCTGCTGGCGACTTAAGCTACCTTGGTGAAGGGTCCAGCAAAACGCCACAGTCCCCCGAAACCGCAGCTCTGCAAGAAGTGCAATGGTTGCTGACTAGCGTCCTCACTTGCTAGCATGTTCTGTATGATGCTCTGCACCGATGCCAACACGATTTGATCGTTCGACACCGACAGGACATTGTTGACCTTCTGATCCAACAGTGAGTGACTGCAAGAAACGGAAAGGAAATGACAATGAAGCGCGCTGTTACATTGAATTGCCTGCTTCAGCTATCATACTCACATCACTGGGAAAACTTTCGGAAACACGATCGATCCTTCCGCTAAATACTGATACAGGACACGTGTTTCAGCCTCGTCCGTAGTATATTTTACCAGCGTTGCCAGCACCGTTAGCACCAGCGCTTGGGTAGATGAATCAGGTAGCACTTCTGGATCGAGCAGTACATTGGATTCGTTCGAGACCGAGGACCGTGAACCTCTCTCCTGTATGAAGGTTGGGTGGAAAAAGGGGAGGAAGGAAAATGTTGATCAGACATCAGTGATCGCAGCGCACACCGTAACCGGCCACCAGTCAAGCGTAACTATCGGTGTAAGAGAGATATGCGTGATGTGCACGTTTACAAATCCCGAGTTGTCATTGCTAATGGTTTTTGTATGAAGCACGCGTAATAGATGTAGAAAGGTAGAAGGGTGACAAAGGGTGGGTTCGAAAATACTACCTGCATTTTACTAGGGCGACTATCTGCTTTGTATACATTGTCAATCGATACCCTAAACGGCAATTAGAGTTCTCTATATAGGCATACAGAGAAAGATAGTGAGCGACAGAGAGACAGAGAAGTAGAGCGATAGACTTAAGGTAGTCATTTGAAAAAAAAAAGGAATGATTTTTATACAAAATTTGTACACATAGAATGCAATTATCAAGTTACTAATAATGTTACAAAACATACATTTAAACGAACTACCACACCACATTTCAGGTTTGATGAAATAACACAGAGAGAGAATTTTTGTAAGACGTATATTTTTTTAAAAATTAATAGTCAAAATGACGGTTACAAATATTTTAAAGTGGTATAAAATTATGCAGTGCAAAAAACAGCATTGTGTCTTCCGATGAACGATCGTTCGTTGCGTCATCCAAAACAAATCTTTTAATGTATTTTGCTCGTTGGAGACTCGCTGCGCGTTAATTTCCGAATGGTTTGATCATTTCTGGTTTGTATTAGATTCATTTTATAATCATTCCCTTTGATAGTCATACTGTAAAAAGCTAAATTTGAGTTTGAAAAGTGTTATACTGGGATTTTTTGATGATGAGATGAGGGCTACAAAAGAGTTTGCCGTATTGATGCGTCAAAAATCTCCAGTTACTCCTTGAGAACGAATTCACGATTAGATTGATCGTTCATAAGTGTATCAATGCGCTAGAGAAACATTTTGAAATTTTTGTAGCCACTATTTCGACGGTTATTTAAAATTTTACTATACGTATGATAACGAATGATGTTTGCCAGAAATTTAGCTTTTAACAGTGTGATGAAGAGGGTCGGAGCTACGACAAATTAATGAATTTCGTACAACATTCAGTGAGCAAATATTGAATGCAGCAAGTCGGAACTGAACAAAATATTTACAAAATTATTCTTAAACAAGTGAAAAATGCATAATATAACAGGAAATGAACGTGCAGACAACAAACGATCGTTTCTGCACTATCGTTGATCGGAAAATCCACCAAAATGTTTTTATCAACAAATAAAAATTGTAAGAAAAAAAATCATTTGAAACAGTACCTCTAAAAGACTTGAATCCTTTAGAAACTTATAATAAAAATAGACAAATCAGGAAAAGATACCGGATTAACTTTAAAAACAAATCAGCAATCATCTCTCAGAAACCATAAAACACACAAAGTACACGAAACAATTACGATAAGTCGAAACGGTTACCGTGTAATACGGTTTTACAACAATGGTGCACTGTAATCTAGATAAACCTACGGCAAACTTCAGACCAAACGAAAGCTTGAGGTGCGCATCATTTGTACATAAGGAGAATAGGGCGAAAAAATCAAACTAGAATGTATCCGTATCACAAACAGTGAAACAAATTTAGTGAGAGTGTACACAGCGAACTACATTGAGAAGTTTGGTGGGAGCTTGCTTGCTTTTGCTTCGTGTTTTCTAATTTTCGGTACCTTCTGGCGATTGTCAATCCGCGTCGATTTACCCAGGCGTTCTTTGGTCGTTGGAACAGAGAAGGAGCGGTGGGTTTTGAACAGCATTCGTGCAATCTTTGGGGAGTGTTAATTATTTTTTGTTTGTTTGATGGTACATGTTTATTATGTTGGACGACATAAAATTCGTACGTGTAGAACAAAAAGGAAATAAATGTAGCAAACAACTCATACGTTTATAGAAGATGAACATAAAAACAGACATCCAAACATCCAATTATCCAGCCAAAAATAATTGCGGAAATGTGACAGTAGAAAAATATTGCAATGTTACGTGTTTCATAAAAAAAAAACATTAACGTCATTTTGTTTCCAAAAAAATTGTGCATTTATAAAAAATAAAAACATCATTTGAACCATGTAAATTTGTCCCAATCAATACCAATTGCCACAGATCACCATGCAAAGAGAAGGGAAGAAAATATTAAAAGAGAAAGAGAAAAGGAGAGTGATGAGCCATGGGAAGAAGAGTGAAGATTGTAAAAATCGTGACAAATTATTAAAAAAAAAATACAGAATATTGTACAGACAGTAACATAGACATGTAAGGGCACGAATAGAATATCAGAAAATTGCAGCATTTCGTCAACGTAATGTAGGGTTTGGAAAAAAAAATGGAATATAAATCGTAACGAAACGTCGAAACGAAAGCAAATGACGATGATGAGCCATCAAAGTATAACACAGACAAAGTTTATACAAACAAAGAGTAAGAGTGTTTTGTGGGATGTGGATTAAATGCAGTTTTGTGGTAGTACGCGTCACGTTCAAAGTATTGGCAAATTGTATTGCAAACAGTCTCATCGTCGAGTTCCGATGAGCAGGGTGAAGGAGTACATATTTATGATGAGGCAAAGAATGAAAGGAGAAAAGAGAAAAAAATACCAATACGTGTTATAGGATAAAAGCTGAATTGTAAAATAATTAGTTAATCAAATCCTTTTGATCTGTACCAAGTGTTGCAAGATTACATTATTGTAGCTCTTCCATTATTCGAAAGCTCCTGACATAATAGACACAATCAACACACGAACGCAAGACTCACTAAAGGTGTAATTGTAGACAAAAATTTATGGTAAAACCAATAAGTTGCACACTTAGGCATCACACAGCAAAATCCAACGACACACATTTACATTCGCCCACAAAAAAAAACGCACAGGATGATCACATTTTGAGCAGAGATGTAGGGGAGGAACAATAGATAAAGTGTAAGGTAACATTTATAACATATTTTATAGGATAAAAACGTTGGGGGTTTTTTTAATGTAACGAATAAAAATAGTTGCTTTTGCTTTTTGAATTTACATAGCTCGGATTTAGGGGTATTTGTGGTGTTGGTGATGGTAATATGGTGGATTGTTTTCGATTTGGAGAGACAGAGAGAGAAAGAGTAGGTAAGTAAGTAAGTAGTAGAGTTAGCAAAGTATCCGAAATAAGACAGACTGACAAGATGGATGCGAGTAACAAACGGTACGGGCGTTCTTACTTTGATCGATGATATGTCTTGCAAGCAGTCGACGATAAAGTTTTCGCTTTCGTCCTTTGTCCCTTGCTTTGCCGTGTCCCTCGTCTGCTCGGTAGCCTCTTCGTCCGCCGTCGGCATGGTTGGCCCAGTCCCGGCTGAGCCCGGCACTGGTGCAGCTGTCGGCAACTGTGCGGAAGGTAACTGCTGACCGCAGGCAGCAACACCGGTCTGCCCAACGGTGGCTGCACCAGTTGCCCCCGATGCACCACTACCGACACCTGCACCGTAACCGTACGCCGGCGTGTGGCCCTGATTGAGCGCAATCAGTTTGGCAATGTTCGGGTTCATCAGTACCATCTGCCCGTGATTGACCGGTTCGGACGAGGAGCGCCGGTTACGAAAATCGTTCCGCTGGCTTTGATATGCACCGGCGCCAATGGACCCGGCGACACTCGCTGCATTAGCGCTAGCAGTTGCGTAGGTACTGCTAGCCGTTGGAGTATTGTTAGTGTTGCTACTGATGTTAGTAATGATGGAGCTGATGTTCAAATTAGGCATGCCTATGGTGATGGAATTTGAAGTGTTGCTGTTCATGTTGATCATGTTGTTGTTGTTGTTGTTGTTGTTCGTGGTGGTGGTGATGGTTGTGTTACCGTGAGTAACGAAAGAGGAATGACTGATCATTCCCAGGTGCGGATTGTGCGCCGAATCGAGACTTCTCCAAGATTTTCCTCTGATAACCACCGGTTCCTATAAAAGCGGGCAAAAGCCGAAAGGGAGGAAGGCATATTGTTTGTTGTGGAAACATTGTTTCTTTAACTTTCTGGACAAGATGTTTTGTGTGGTATACACGGCAAATAGAGCGTTGAGAGGTAGAAGGGGTGACAATTGATCTTCATTAATGTATGGATGTTGTGATCATACCACTGGACAAACCTTCCAAAGGTACTTGTGTAGGAGCAAGTGTATTAACCCACGTGTTCAGTAGTGGTCTGGATAAGATACAGGAAGTGATCATTAGAATAAAACATTTTCCCCAAAAAATTGGCGCGTGTTGTGTGCAGTAGTAGTGTGCCTTGATGAAGTACATCTTACAAAGAACATACACGGAAATTATCGGGATTTCTACTTTTATACGAAGATTTAGCTTCATATTGACGCTTCCAAACATATCATTTTTATTGTGAATAGAAAGACCCATGATGAACGTAATTAGAAAATTAAACTACTCCACCCACAATTCCTATGTACAAGATGTAAACACATACACACAGAAACAAGATGTTAAAGTGCACGATGGAAATGAATGATTGTTGATAAAGTTGACATGAGATAAAGATGATTCTAATGTATGTACAATAATGCATCGTATGTACATTAGCTACCGTAGTATACACCGATCAATGATTTGCTCGACAGAACAAATAGAGTTTAAATATTGAACCTAATAAAGTTTCCAAAAAACGAGGATATTAGCGGAATATCTAATCCATTAAATCGTTAAATAAAAATTTTGATTCAAAAAACGTTAGACGAGAAAATCCATTCAAAACGACCGTGAAACGCGAACGCTAAACACAACCAGCGGGCAGGGCAGTAGGGGGTTTGCACCATTAAATCTACCTTACAATTAGATTGCTGCAGGAGAAAATAATCAACTGATCTATGTTGCAATTGGATTGTATGAGCCTAGTACAACAATTGAGACACAAACAAAGTTACAGCAAATAACATGATAAAACATTATTTTCCATGGATAAGGATTCGATTTTGAAGATTTTTTTTTCAGTAAAAAGGTAAATGATGCAGAGATAGTTTTGGCATTAATAATATGACACAATAAATTTACTTCGAAAGGAAGGAACAACTTGAACAGATTGTTTTTCATGTACTGCTCTACTTAGTACTATATACTAGGATAACGTCTCTATAAACTGTGAAGTAGAGTTCATGAACTGACAAAAAAAGGAGACTTAGGGGGCTTAGGATTTGTAGAGGTTGATGAAATGAAATGAAACAGCTGTAGGCTGCATATGATTCAATCGGTAAAAATCACATAAAGGCAGCCGTTGGAGAAAAAGTCGAAATCGACAACTATTTAAATATATAAAACGAGAGAACATTTGCGACGAGATAGGGGTATATTAAATTAAGATATATCAACGTTTGAGGAGTAAGTAGTCAAAGCTACAGTTTTGCAGAAAACTATCAAACCCGCAGGAGGCTCGTTTAGTTAACAGATGCGAAAAACTTTGGAAAAACAAGATCATAGAGCTAGCCGTCAAATCGTTACGACTAATAAATTTACACCAAAACTTACCTGGTGCTGCTGTACTTTATGAGACTGGCGTGCATACTGAATAGCGGACTGGTCCAGCATATCCCAGGACTTTTGACGCCGCACACTATTGCCTCCGGATGTGCTGGAAGCGACCGTACCGGAACCACCCGTCAGTGGTCCACCACCAGCTGAATTTGGTGCCGATGGATCGCTGCTACTGCCACTGCCCGAATCACCAGAACCACCCGACTCCACTGGCCACCGAGGAACGGTGTGTTTAACGTGGCACCGTGAACGTACCTCCTCGGAGAAACAGACGAGCGCTAATGGTGGAGAAGCAAAACAGGAGCATCGTACATGAATGGTTGACGCTTTGCGATCGCTGCAAAAATTCTTACCAGTCAGATAGGCCACACTGTCCGGTGTTACCTCAAACTTATCGCGTCGATGTGGTTTGGCAACTATGCCGAGCAGCATGGTCAGGACACGCGATGTGCGGGACACGGTGGTAGGCGTCGGATGTCGGAATCCTTTCAGCAGATGGCCAACGAGTGCAAAATGAAAGTTGGACTTGAACGACAAACCGACGGCATGGTCAAGCTGCTTGAAATGCCACTCAAGTGGTTCTCGCGTTGCCATCATCACATCGGCAATATTTTGGTTGTCAAACAGTTGCTGAGAATTGAGTGTGTGCAGATTCTGCTCGAGCAGTGCCAACCCGGCAGCGTACAGTGTAGATTCGTCGAGTTGCAACACACTCACCGCTACCCAGAACAACGCCCGATGAATGGGAGATTCCGGACGGAGAAGTGGCTGAAGACGAGTCAAGCACATGACGAGTGCCTCGAGCAAAATGATGTCATTAAACGATTCGAGCGCTTTCACAAGTATACGTAGCAGCTGTTTAACGTCCTGGTCCGTGACGCTCTTGGAAATGCATCCAAACACGATGAGTGCCCGTGGCTGCAGGGCAGGATTGAAGCAGAACGCAAAGCTCTTTGCGAGCGAGGTCCACGTTTGCAGCCAATCGCAGTCGGGAATATCGCGCATACAGGCTTCCATAATTTCCAGCAACGCTTCGGTGATCACTTCCAGCGATGGGAGGGCGAGTCGCTCGCGATCGGCTGGCGGTGCCTGTGATACACGCTCGTTACCCAACCACCGATCGTTGGGATGACGGCAGGACGAGCGGAACGCGGTAACGGCGGCTGACTTTACCTTACTGATGCCGAATAGCAGATAGAACTTCGGCAGGGAGAACTCGTCCAGTGACAAACGCAACACGCGTTGGGTTTCCTCCGAAAAGGACGGTTTCGTGCAGGTACAAAGCGAATGGATGATATTTATTACCAGTCCGTGAGTGGAGGCGCGCATCGACAGTGAACCGGTGCACACGAGAAACGTTACCGTATGAAATAGGTACGGGAGGTGTCTGGCCACGTCGAGACAATTGTTGAACGACAGCATGAGCAGGTAACGGGCAAGGATAGCAATGTCGTCCCACATCATGTGCTGCTCGAGGTACTGTGTCGGCGAGTGGCATGTTTTGTCCATCACACGGCACAACCGTCCGATCACCTTTTTAGCCACCAGCTGCACGTTGGCGGACGCTAGCGCAACGGCCGTATCGGCCATTATTTCAACCTGTGGCGATCCGAGACCGGAGCTTACGGATTTATGGATAAAGTTATCCAGCACCATATCGATCAGCTCCGGTATCTGTCCGATCGAGCCCCAAATCTTTGCCTGAATCGATGGATACATCTCCTTCTGCTCGATCGTCAGGTTGATCAGCTTTTCCAGGATCAGTGCCACCTGCTTTTGCCGTTTGCCTTCATCCGACGGTTTGCAGAAACGCACCAGATTCGCCAGCCAGGGTGTCATATACTCGAGACACAAATGCTTTAGCTCGATGGTACTACGCTGGAAGCCTTGGATGCACTCTTCAAGAAATTCTAGCGTCAGATGCGGCTCATTGGTAGCGAGCGTTTCACTGACCGATTTAATAAAGATCGTATTGTTCGACGGTATACAGAGTCCTTGCGTTTCCAGCAGTTGACCCTCGATCTTCAGATCGAAGGTAGCCGTTAGGGCGCACAGTTGATTGTAGGCAGCAGTTCGAAGATTTGGATCCGATGAGCCCAAGTTTAACAGTGCCATGTTCAGCAACGTGCCTGGTACATCTTTTGGGCGAATCTTCTGATGCACTGTAACTGAATCGGGTTGACTCAGCTCCCAGCGATTGCGTATGTGTATGATCGCCTGCACAATGTTATCGCAATCATTATGGATGAAGCTAAGCTGCGAGCTTTCATTTGCGATCGAAAGCGTAAACTGGTTGTCGTCCACCAGACAGACTTCCTCAATTTCTGACGCGTAATATACGTCATTCAGCAGGACCGAATGGGCCAGTACCTTCGTTTTTTCTGCCGATGTAATCTGCAGTGCGGTGGGGCCTACCTTTATCGCTACCTTTGTGTCTTTGTGGCTCAATTTGAGCGCATTATTAAACACCTTTAGATCCTCATCGAGCGATAGTGTTGCTCCCGGTAGCTTCTGTTGTTCCGGATCAATCACATCGTTTAGTTTGGCTGGCGAATCAAGAAAGATCAGCTTTCGACAGCCCTTCAACGGTGCGAGGATACGATCATGAAACTTGGTGTATTCCCTTACCCAAGAGTTGCAGTTGTAGATGTAAGCGGCGTATAGATTCTCGTACGCCACCTCGGGCAGAACGTAGAACCATTTCTGCAGGAACTCCGTACGGAAGCGGTTGTCTGAGCAGGTGTGTGTGAAATCAATCACCACCTCGAACGGTGAGTGACAGAAAGGTTTCAGCGTAAGAATGACGTGGTAGATCAGCAAATCACCATTCGTTTCACCGATTTTGTAACGACGAGCTATGTAGTAGAACACTGGATTGCCCGCCTTGCTCGTGCCAGCCTGGTAAAAGATGTTCATAGACTTTAGAGTTTTAAACTCTTCCTTTTCATGCATCTGATGCTTCACCATAATCTCTTCGAAATTTGTCGATGACATATCTATGGAGCTCCAGCGGGCGTAGGATGAGAAGAGCAAGTGCGAATCAACCGGCTTGTGCTCCGGTGGACCTAGATAGGCGAGCAGTGTTGCCATCTTGTCGAAGGGTCGTCTTCCAACGGCCTTGTGATCTCGACTGCTCGACAGATAGTCCCCGATGCGTTCCTGGTGCGACCAGAGCAGACGATGCAGCGCAAGTACGTTCGCGTCCGATATGAAGCTCATGCTGTGCGATGTTTGATCGACCGTTTCACAGTCGGAAGCAATTTGAATGAAGAAGCGCCTTCCTGCTTCAAAGTGCGCGCGTAGAAAATCGTTAAAGCATAGCATGTGCTGCTCTTTCGAAAATTCCACGTGGTTCGCAATGTTCTGCAGAATTTTCGACATCAGCATTAGACCTCGCTTGATCTGGGTCGGTACCTGCTTTCCCACAATGCCAAGCTCCTGCGGTGATACTATCGCTGGGTTGATGAAGCGCAAGAAAATTACCGTCCCCACGGCACCGATATTGTTTTGCAGCAGGTTCGGGAATCGCTTGCTCAGGACTTGATACAAACAGTGACACATGGAGCGCAGTTGGGGCGGGAAACGGTCAGCAGAATTAACGATCGCATCAAACACTTTCTGCGTGAGAGCGATCAGATTTTTACGATTCACTTCAATGTCTTCACTTGCCTCGATGCGGGCCGGATCCACTTCGAAGCTGCTGGTTGGTTCTTCTAGCAATGGGCGAATCAGAGGCTCCAAAAGTCCTTGCAAGTAGCTTGCACCGTAAATCTTAAAACAGAAGGCCATTATTTTGCTGCCAAGTGAATTGCCGCGGAAAAGTGTCTGCATGCAGTCGGAAACTTCCACCTCTCGGTAGAACATGTTCCACAACAATGGCGACAGCAGATGCTTCGCATCGAACAGCGTTACTAGTACGCGTGCTAGCTCGTCCATCTGTGAGGTGGTAACCACGGACGCGAGCGCCATTGCAATCGGTAATTCACCTTTATCGCTTATCATTGTTACTAGCTGCACCAGCTGCTCGAACCGATCGGCCATCACCGATTCGGCGAGCGTATCAAATTCCGTTCCTTGCTGTAGAATCTGTGTCAACACCTCCATAAACGCTGCACGCGTCTGTAGATCGGGATTGTAGCCAAGATCGATCGAATGCATCAGGCCCGAATCTATGTTCGCGCTTAGCAAATTTGACATCGCCTGAATAGTGGCGTTACGCAGGGCGGTAAGTTTCCCCGCCGCGACCCTTGGCCGGGGAGGCAGCAAGGGTGGATTATTCGTATCCTTATCTGCCTCCGACCCATCCACACAATCGTTCAACAGGTTCATGAATAGAGTGAAATACTTTAAAAACAAAGCACTTTTCGCGTCCATTAGGTCACCGCGATCGGATTCTTCTGGCTGTAGGGGTAATCCGCGCAGCAATGCCGCCACCGCTTCCATACACGCCTGGTCCAGGTCTCGGGTAATGATAGTCACATCACCCGACCCGGGTGGTGCTATCTGGTGTGACGTTCCCATAACCCAATCGGTTAGATATTCTACCAGCTTGTTGCGGAACTTCATCTCCTGCCGGAAGGCAAGATCATCCCGCCGCTTCATCATCACCTCCACCAGCTGGCAGAGCTTGGTCTTGATGTGGATGGCATGTACGGTCATGTCCAGATGGCGCACATAGCGCACGATTGCTAGCATTAAGTTTTCGATGCTTGTAACACCGAGATGCTCCGCGTTCGCTGGTTGATCATTCTGATCCTTACTCTGTCGGCCATCCAGCACCGACTTCATAATGTAGATTGTATGCTCGATAAACTGCGTGTTAATATCCGTCACCACAACTTGACCCTGCTGATCAAAGAACTTTTCCACAATCGATCGAATCTGATCGAAAAGGATCGGGTACAGTTGGGCCGACATTTCCTGACCGACCAGTTCCTTCACGTGCTTCTGAATCTGAGGACCAAACTTCTCGTTATTGCACACAAGCAACCTCAACAGTTGACCGATAAACTGTGTTACGGGACAGTACTGAACCTCCTGGCTACTACCCGGCCCGATCGACGATACCAGCGAGCCCATGATCGGATGCATCGAGCCACGTCCCGAACTCGAGCTCGATAGCGAAGTTGTCGATTGCATCAACGAAGGACCAGCCGTCCCTAGTGGAAGATTGTATCCTTGAGCCGCCTGTCGTTGATTGCGAGGTTTTTGCAAACAGACGCCACCGAGTGCCAGCAGAAACCATGTCATGTTTGCCCATTCGGTGATTTGTTCTTCGAGATCATGTTCCGAGCTTTGATGGCTCGCTCTTCGTTTGCCCATGCTGCGGTGGAAAACTTCCGCTTGTCCTTCTTCGGGTTTACCTTTGGGGTAGTTTTGCAGCAACTTGCTCGTTACCTCCCAATTGCGAAACGTTTCTTCCCATGCAGGTTGCACACCATTTACGCAATGTTCAATCTTCCTTACCAGCGACATTATGTTGCGCTGTAGTGTCACGCGTCCGTGCAGATGCTCGAAAAAACTGTACCGCGATTCGGCATTCTGTGGAGAGGCAAGCGTTGCCGAAGTGTGCGATAACTCCTGATAGAGGTGATAGTTGGGTAGAATAAATCCAACCGTAAGCTCATCTGAACCGGACCTTATTTCGGCTTCTTCGCAAAGCAATCCAAAGCAGGAAAGTGATACCATGACCGCATCCAAATCTACCGACCACAGGTACATGAAGAACACTACCTCAAGCTTTATATGTGCCTGGCGACATATCGCTATCTGGCTTCCAACGTTCGCATAATCCTTGTGCCGCTGGAGGAACGTATTCCGACAAATCAGTATCTCGCGAAGCCACTTGAGTACGTCCGTGTAGTTGGCAATCTGATGTTGAATGAGCTTTTGCGATATCGAAAAAAGGACTTGCGAGCTAACATCCCAGAACGTATTAATGGGTGCCTCCGGGTTCCACACCTCAATCTTGTCCGGTGAGTGAAGCGCAAGTAGAGCCTCCATCGCTTCCTGTGCCACATCTGGCATGGTTGGTTGATGAACCAGCGATACAAGTCCGTTAATAAGCTCGAGCGTAGAGCTTTGTACCTCGTGCCCCGCCTTTCCGAGACTGTTTAACAGCAGCATGGGATCGGCATGGATGAGACGGACCATCAGCAAGAGCAGCGCTTTATGGGCCGGACCTTCATCTGGCCTTGTTAATCGGCTCTGGGCGTCTTTAGATTTCAACGTCAAAGAAGTGATCATTCGTAGCGGCGTGTGCGCGATGTAGCCCTGGGTCGCTTTGTTTAGCGTATCCGTAAAAAGTCCTCGAAGTTCACCCGATCGGGCATACACAAGATCGATCTGTGGCCACCACGGTAAGCGTGCTTGGGTGACAATTTTTAGCAGCGAGCTTACAATCACAAAGTGATAAGCCGGTGGAGAGTTGAGACTCAGACACACTTTCAGCGCCTCGTTGTTGTGCGGCTTTATCCGAAAGCATGACACCCAACAGTCAATCATTAGATCGATGTCCTGAAAGTTGAAACCTTGTCCACGCGAAAACGGTTTCGCCGGATTGAATAGCAGTGCTTTCAGATCATTAATGACGCTCTGCACGAGCTGAAACGTAACGTTGTTCGAATCATTTATGTTGATGTACGTGGACGCTTTGCACAGCTTCACACATGCGATGGCGGCCGATTCGGTTGATTGTTTCGATGATGCGTGAGCTCCTAGTCCTTTCTTTATACCTTCCATGAAATGTTTCTTTTTAAGATGACGCGGCGAACATGGTGCACCCGAATCAGCATTTACAATCTCCTCCAATACTTTCGGGCTCAGTATGAGCAGCATAATCTGCAACGGCCAAACAGCAGCACGGGCTTTCTTATTTTCCGAGTACGAATCCAGTATGTCGAAAAATGTTTCACAACACTTGCTCAACTCATCGTTCGGGTTTCGTTGCAGATCTTCGAACTCTTTGGGATGAAACTCGATCCAGTTCCAGAGCGCTTTCTCCAGCGAGCTGAGCAGTATCATGTGAGCGGACTTTTTCAACGATTTAAACTTCTGTATCGTTTCCGTCAACAGTTTCGTCAACCGGTGCACGTCCAGATCGATGTGCTGAATCAACTCGATGTCACTGTAGTCGGGGTTTTCTTCCGCGCACGTACTCAGCTCCTGCAGCCGAGCCGATATGCGATTAAATACGGCACCGAAATGATTTTGAGACAGTGCGAACAACACTTTCGATGCGAGCGCTTTCAGCGATGTTGCGTTTTGATTGTTTTCATTTTGAATATCTTTGGAAAATTGGAAAAGAAAGGGCCACACATTAGGAACCGTGGGGAGGAAAATTGTCTACCCCTTTCTTACCGATAAACTGACAAATTTCTCTCAAAAGCAGCTTCACGTTCATCGCTTCCTCGAAGCGTGCTGTATCCTTCGACTGGCCGGACAGGCAACGTTCCAGCGTTTCTAAGATGATGATCAACGAATCATAGCAACAGCGTTCCGGATCGTGACCGCGGCAGGCAGGCGGTTGAAACTGTAACATAATAAACTAGGCTCAGGTTCCAACGTAGTACCTTCCGGATGGTCTGGTGGGCAGCCAAGGCTGATACTCACAATTTCGTTCACACGCTGCAACATTTTCGTCAGGCCGGAAATAACTAGCGAAAAGCGGTAGCGCGAGATCTGTATCAAGCAGTTCATCGTTTCATCGATGCTGAGGCGCGCTTGCGTTCCATGCGGTCCAGTACGATAGGGAAGCTGAAATCGATGCAAAATGGAAATAAAAGATTAAATTGTATTGTTCTAATTGAATCATTATTTCACAAAACGTTTAAATATAATTAATAGCATGCTTCCGCAACATCCTTCAGTCGTGTGTTGCAATGCTGCATATGAACATAGTCGTTCATTCATGCCATTTAATTCACGCATTATATGCATATGCACCACATGTGCGCACGTTCCGTGCCACTGAACCATTTTCATTCATGCATTCAATGCCACGAAGGACTTACATCCCTTCATGAACGAAACCTTCCTTTGTTATTGAAAACTGTTGCTGCTTGGCTTTCAGCGCACCGGCGCGGCACAGAACAGTTTCCTTCGCGAGAAAAGGTAAACATAAACAAACCCCACCACAAACAGCATAATCTTCCCCTTGTTTGCAACCGGTAATTTCCCCTCCCATGGCACTAGAAGGGGAAGCATAAAAACCACGTGAAACGCTACAACAGTTCCATCGTACACCGGTCAAAAACAATAACAAACCGCCTCCGGCCTCCACCATACCGCGCTCGACAGACCACCCATACCTGCTCACATCAACACTGCTGGCATCCGGCCACAGACGGAATTCATTCACAGAACCGATGCAACGCGCCTGCCCCAAACATCGCGGCACGCAAAAACCTTTTTCCCACGCGAAAACTGCCAAAGAACACACGCGCGCATGCCAAATGGCGAAACAGATTTTATCGATTTTTCTGCATACATTCTCCTCCCGTGTTACTGGCACACAGCTTCCCCTGCCCAAAACACCCGCGCACCATTTGCGCAACCCACAGAACCGTGAACTCCAGCAGCAGTAGCCCCGAATGGGGCGCTGCCCTGCCAAATGTGCTACACCATCGGCTGCGATTGCGACACAGTTTTCTCACAAACCTGCTCCTCAAAACGGGCCAACAGTGAGTTGGCCCATTCGCCTGGTTTCTGGGTAGCCATTTAGAGATGGTTTTAGTGCAATTTGGTGTCACTTTTCACATAATTTTCACTTTTTGCACGGAGCATACGCAGTTTTCTTCGGTAGCACTTGGATAAACTCAATTGACAGCACGAACTCGATTATTCGTGCTAGTTTGCTGCCGGATATTCGAACACGAACGGATTACACAAGCAGCAGGTAAAGCGCTTTGTTTATATTACCTAGTTGAGCAGCATGTTTTTGAATTTTTACACTATTTTTCAAACCAACCACGTGGTTATGGAATTTTGTTATCTTATCTTTGTTTTATGTTTGATTAACTTTGTGCTTTCGATTTTCATTCTTCTATAGCGCTATTCAATTTACTTGTTTTATTTTTTCGTTCCTTGGCTCAATTCAACACAACAAACGTGAGGTACGTAAGCGCAGGTCGAACAAGCCGCGTTACACCATGATGCCATTTTACAAAGTTACCAATTTATTGATTTTAACACCTTTTGAGAAATCCGTAATAAAATGGACCCTTCGAATGGGACTATAAATCAACAGGAGCTACTTAAAAGCAAGTGTGCTGTAAATTGTATTTAAAGCTTTTACTCTCATAACTGCTTTCCATCGGCATAACTTCTGTAGTTTCCACGTGTTCCACGTAAAACAGCATCACAAAAAGATCCATACCCGGCTCATTCAGCAATCAGCAAAGTTCCATGCTCAGGCAAATCGATCTCAATCATAATTTACAATTATTCCACCGGTCCACATATCGCCCTCATTACCATGTTATTATTATACCTTGAACCATCCCTCTGTAATTCATTTCCGCCCATCAGTTGGTCAGCTGAGAGAATGCATTGTTTAGCTTAAAAAGGTCGATTCGCTATCTTGTTCCCACCAATCGATGTATGTGTGTTTGTGTATGGCCATTCCTGAAGCCCTGTGCAGCCCTGGGGAAAGTTGAAAAAAAAAAACGGTAACAAATGCCTGGAACGGAAGCAGAAAGCAGCTGGCGGCAAAGCCATAAAACACCGCAAGCGGTGATAGGTTTCCGGCTCAATAAAGAATAAGAATCGAGCATGATGTTTCCTCTTTCCGTTTGCAAATTATTGTTAACATATTCGTTTGCAGACATGTTATGGTACAGTTTTTGTTTATTTAAATTATGATATTTGACGAAAAAAAGATATCATAATCGCTATACCATTATTAGTCATTCTTTTCTTATTTAAATATAAACAAAATGTATCACGCTGTAGTCTTATATGGGCCGTGCCTGTTAGATGAAACGACAGTCGTAAAAGAATGACTCAAATTTAAATACAAGGAAGATATAAATCATGTCTCTGGTTTATTACAAATTGTCTCGCCTTAATTTACTACACCAACCTAATCATCCTCATTTTTAACAGTTATCTCAGGACTCTCTCTCACTCTCACCTGTATAATCCAGCGTCATTGGCAGATTAGCCCTTTAACTCAAAGGTCAATTTTGGGAAAAACCTTCGTTAGAATCATTTGTTAACCAACTCGATTAGCCCCTGAGACACAACTGTTGAGTGCTGTAAATATTTATGCAGTTGCACAATCCCATCCAGCACGCACCAACAAGCGACTAGCGCGGGAAATACCCAGCTCCTAATTACTACCGGCAATATATGCATTAGGGCAGGCGGCCCTTGCATGCGTACTGCTTGCCGGTATCAATAGTTGCTGCCTTGAAACTGCTTCAGCACAGAATGCTACACAGATCGTCAACAACCGACGTCATCGATGTCATTTACATCGCTTCTTGTATCTGACAACTTGATCAATCGAGATAACTTGAATAGCAAATGATTGTTTTAATGATAGTCAATCAGTTAGAGCGAATATGCAAAGAACACCTGTTCTTTGGAAGCTTGGAATATTGGTTTCAATACAAGAAATCTCTCAGTCTGGGAGGTCCGGTGGTTGCGGCGATAGCAGTGCCTGGTCTCAGCACGATAAGACGGAGGTTCAAATCCTATCATGACCGTTGCCCCTTAGTGAGTGATTATCCAGCTCTGAAGTATCAATAAGACTCGTTTGGATAATTAGACTCCCAGCATGAGCTGGCAAGGAATAAAGGTGACCCCGTGGTTATTTAACTTATTTAACAAAAAACAACTTATTTCTTTTTTCTAAACCCATTTCGTCTGCCATTCCAGTCATTCATCTACTTTAAGCGCAATCATTCGAATTAACTGTACGTACCGATCTGCTACGCAGTTTCTGAATACGATATGCGACTACTCTCTGCACAGCCGGTTCACCTTTACCAACTTTGCAAACAGTGGTCACGGCCAAACCCAAGCGCCAGATCATTCACATTTGGACGCACGCAAACCAACGAGCTGCCCTCCGGGGCCCACCGGGTGACACACCGCATCGCTTCATATCCAGTGCAGTGCTTATTGTTGCGGTTCGGGCTGCAACCGGTAATCAGGAAGTAAGCGTATTAGGTAAAAGTCCAAACAATGGATTTGGTTGATGAATATCGCGTCACGTTTTTTTTTTTTCTGAGGTTCGTTCCATTTGCAAAAATGGATCGTCAAAACTTTGTAATGCTGTCCATGTCCATGAAATTGGGGATTCCAGTGGGATGGTTGCTGTTTGATGGCATCGAACTACCTTGACTCCATACATACTTGTTGCCTATTAAAGATAAGATTGTGAACTTTTTGTATGTTCACCTATTCTAGCATAGATTGACGCACAAATCTTGCGCTCTTTGTTACAAATTACAGCACAAAGAAAAGCCTTCACAGTTGAAGTGTCTTGAGTTGAAGATTTGTAACATACAAAAAAAAAATACACACACACACACACACAGACAAAATGACTTCTTAAACCTCGGAATCGAATAGAATTCTGAGCTTTTCCATCTAAGATTTCCTTCGAGAGTCGTTAAATCGAGATCTTTTTAAAAGTTTCGAATAAATTTCTTATCTAATGCAATATGCAACTGAGACTGAGCTCGACGATCAATCGAGACAAACACTAGCATACCGGTGGAGCATGTGCGGATCGTTGTGCATTAGCGTACAGTTATGTCCATAAGTTTCACCCTGTTAGAACGGTCACTTACCCAATGTGTTCTTTTGAGCTAAGTGCATTGGTAAGTAAGTTAGTTACGATCATCTAGGCTCGGTGGAGGCCCGGAGGATGCAACTCGCATCCTGACCGTTCCCTTGTATTGAGGACTTGACAATCCAACTACTTGGTATCAGCAAGTCAAGTAAGCCATAACCGAGTCTAGTTCGATAACCGACAACGTGACCTAGTAGATCCTGTTAAGCCAAGAAGATGATCATCTCGATTTTAAAAATCGATTTTAAGACAACCGAATTACATTGTTCACCACTGTAAACCACTTCTGCGGGAAGTAGCGACTTATGTGGTAGTGTGCACGTGGGTCGCTTCCGAGCACACGACGAGTCATAAGCGAGTTGATGCTAACACTCGCGATTCAGTTGCGTAGCAAACATAAACCGTGTCGGACGTACCTGGCGAGATAAACGGTCCGGGCCGATTGGGAGCCTCCATACAACTGGTTGTGGGTGTCGAACGGATTCAACTACGGTTACGGTTGTGTGTGCTGGTTGTTTAGTGAACTGTGCCGAATTTTTTTAAGTGACTAGCACTAACTAGTGTGGTGACTTCGTGTGCCAAAAGGTTAGTAGTAAACGCTGTATGGTGCTGTAAAAATCGAGTTAGTATTTGCGTACTATTCGCTTCGATGTACTTAAGGTCTGGTTAGTTTCATCGAATGTGAGGCGATTTTTTTTTTCTTTTGTACCTAGAAACATCCGTAAGCGTTATATCATGGCGTCAGCCATAAGGCAGAGTATTCAAGGGAACCCGTTGGTTCTCGCCCGCATCTCAATATAAAGCCGGATATAAAATGGTGGTCGGAAGCAAAAACCTTCCATTTTGATGCGTTCCAAGCGCGCTTCGATCGATCGTATCGCATCGGAAGGAACGGAAGTGCAAAACGGAAAAAAACATGGGCGAATCGCGCGGTAGCTACAGCTTCCGTAACCACCGCTGCTTGTGCTTTGGCGACTGAAACCGAAAGTGGAAACAAGGCGTACGCCTTGATCGTGTGGTTGTGAAAGAAATTGCGCTCAACGCGCACCACCAAACGATCGAGATGACGCATTGAACCGCGTACGCAACTCTCACTCCGGGGCCAGCTGGCCAGGTGGTGGATCCGGTCTGTGCGGTTTTGTTGCGCTTGTGTGCGCTGAAGTCGCGCCGTACGTTAAGTAATACACACCGAAGCACAGGAGAATGAAGGAACAAGAGGAACACCTCCTCTACAATCACTGTAACAACCAGCACCCCCCCCCCCCCCTTCCCCCTCGGAGGAGTTCCTCTTCCACCTTTAGGGATGTTTAGCGTTTGCATGTGTGTGTGTGTGTGTGTGTGGCTGTGTAATGGGGGAGGAAGGCCAGGCAGGCGTGCATTACATAATGGCGGTCCAGTGTATCACGATCGCTGGACGCGGATGACCCAATGTCTGCTGCCGGTTGTCGTAACGGACATGCAAAGGGGCCACTGTGCGTTCGTGTGGGTATAATATCGGCCGGAGGTCTGTGGCACGCCTGGGACATAGATGAGTCGAGCCGATGGCGTTACAAGTCAAACGACTGCGTTGACCATGTTTGAGGCACCTCGATCGGGGTTTATCGGGGTCTCACCCCCGTTTTGCCAAGGATGGTTCGTTTATATTTGTACAATACAGCCTACAGTGTGTCTCGATTGTTGGCGGTGAAGTAACAAAAGAGTTGTTGATATAATGCACACACAAAATATAATTCTAAACTCATTCAAAACCCAGCCAAACTACTTCGAATAAAGATTATAAAAACTAACAAAAAGAGCATCACAAAAAAGGTAGTTGAAACGCTCCGCCGGCTGTGAAGGATTAAATCGAACTACTCTTCACACCACTTGACTGCGCCATCGAAAGCACTCGGGGAGTGATGGGTGGTTTTAAAAAATTTACATTTATTTCAAGGACTTGATATTCAAATTTTTAGTGTGTGAGAAGGGTCTGGCGCTAGTTGTTGCCACTCGTCACGCGATCGTTTCGAGCATCTACCGGCACGACAATTGGTGATGATCCGGCCAGCATATGCTCACCTACACGTATCGTAGCACGGACCACAAACAATGAGTCACAACGCTCGTTGCAGTGCGTGATACCCACGTAATTCAAGCGAGTGAACGATTTTGTAACCGTTTGGGAAAGTTTGGGAAACGTTTGCAGCACAATCACAAAAGAAACTGGCGAAATGCACGCGGATGCACGCGTTAGGCGGATGTGAACATGCTGGGCCAGGGATCGGCAAAGTGTGGCCCGCGAGAAAATGTTTGTTGAACTCACAAAGAACTGTGTTGTGTTGGTTTTTTTTTTGCACTGAGATTGCAATCAAAACTCTTGTAAGGAACGGAGCTATCCAAATCCGGCTGCTGTACATTATTATTAAATTATTCATCAACAGGTTCCTTCTGCTTAGAATATGAATGTTTTAAGTGTAGTTGAAGTAGTAATAGTAGTCAATAGTAAACTTTATTAGCAAGTTAGTTTGTTGAATTTATTCCATGATAAAATTATGCAGACAAAAACTGGGATTGTTCAATACATAAAAATATAAGGATTTTTAAAAAGGACGGCCAGATGGTAGGGCTTCAACGGCGCCGGTCGTCAGACGGCAGGTAGTGAGGACTGATCAGCAAGTCAAGTAAGCCGTTACATGGCCGGCATGACCTCGGAAGTCGTTAAGCCATCAAGACAAAGATTTTTACAAATACCTCCTAGAAGCGGATTACATCAATCTTAATTATAATAAACTTTTCAAAAAATTACACCTGTTATTATTTTATATTACGTTATTCTTGGATTGTATAAGCATTATTTTTCTATGATTTTATCGCATTACCTTATTCGATATTTTTTTTAAATTTGTTAAGAGTACAACGGCACCAAGTTTCAGGCTTATTTAAAATTGTCTGGCTCTCTTCGTGATAAGTGTGCCGATCCCTGGTGGTGGAACAAGTGGAGCAAAAAGATGACAAGCATTCCCCATTTTCCGCATCTTTTTTGTGGTCAAATAAATCCAGTGCTAGTACGTACTTCCTTCCCTATTTCAAACACAAAATTGTACTTGTAAAGTAAATAGCCAACACAGACATTACTACAACATCCGGGTTTATACTCGTGGCCAATTTTCCTACGCACGTGCCGGAATACTTGTAGTTAATGTACTCCGTACAGCGATGCAGTTGAAAAATGCATACACACGACTGCAGCAAGGAAAGCAAACTGCATAACGCTAAACAATTTTCCCATTTTTGCCGTGCCCTTTTTTCTGTTCTCACTGTACGTATTACAAGCGTTATGAGGGTTTAATTTCTCTCTTACGGTTTTATGTTTCGTTTAGTACAATAAATGAATTATGTTCATGGTGCACATTTGATGCGGTTAGCTTTGAAATTGAACCCGCATAACCTTCGCTTTATGTTGCCCCTCTTTCCAGTACACTCGATCAAAGTCATTGAACTTAAGCTTCCCAAAGCTGTTTTAAACGATAAGCACTTGTGGCATTTTTAATATACCGCATATCATCGTGTATTTGCACCTAAGTTATGTTTACTTTGCAAGTTAGTTATTTAGTTACGATTTATTGAGTGCATTTAGCTGGTTAAGCGAATAATAAGTGACCGTTTTTTATTCGCATAAAAACAGTCGGTAATGGCGTATGACGATTTGATACAAATTTTCAATGCATTAATGAACCATAATGGAACAAACCGCTATTTGGAAATGTATTGTGTGTGCGATGTGTGCTAATTTGCATTATAACGGTAGTGTAAAACTCTACTGGTCTTGTGCTAAATGACGTTTTATTTGAGTGGATTTTCCCACATCGCTATTACCATTGTGAAAATGTAAAATTGCGAGCTTAAAGCCATTCTGTTTTTTTTTCTGGTTATCATACAAGCTTACAATAAAGTGGTGTAGATTAGGGGCTGTTTGTGTTAGTGCATGGTCGTCTGTTCTAAGCTGACGGGACTTTGAAATTCGTGGAAGAATTTATAGAAGAATTATCCGTAGTTATGAAAGAACTACAAACAAATTTTGACCATACGACAAAATGCCGTCTACTTTGAGTTAAATAAAAATAATATAAAAATACAAAAGAAGTTGGTTGTACAAAGCGTAATTCGATCATTATTTATTGTCTGAATACTAACACCAGTTGGCTAAAGCTATGATGGTTCAAGGACATGTTGACTTTTTGTATAAAAATGTTTGTTTGCAAAATGATTGTAAAAAACTCTGATCATGTGATTTTTTACTTATATTATTATAAAAAAAATCAAATGCATTTTCCGAAAGCAATTACTTAAACTAACAAGACCCCAAAACTTAGTCCTTTTCACTAGAAAAACGAGCAATAAGCCATCAATGTGAGAACATGTGAAAAAGTTTCAAAAATGCACAATATTTCACGCAAAAGACAATCCATTGTAACTACGGGTGGATTGGAAAAATAATTTAATGATAGATTGCATAGAAAGAACCAATACCATGAAACTGCTGCTTCCTTTAATTTGAATTATTTTGATTTGGGACTTAGTTTGCACTCGAGTTCACTCGTAAGCTATGTATGAAAGGAAAATTTATCATCTTTTTTACATTTTGCATTCAATTTGCGCCATAATTTGCATTAGAATAGAGCGTAAACGTCGTTGTATATGATACGGAATCGAGAGATTCATGTTTCTTCAGTCCAGGACTTTAAAATTGAACAACGTATTCTTACGAATCTTACTATAAGTAGCAGGTTGGCATTTTGAGGAGCTCAAACAATGTAACGGGGCCTCTCCGAAAGTATTGCTCTGCTTTGAAGGCAGAGAGCACCCCTTCAATTCCCCCTGTAAACCTCCTTGGAGCCCTTTTTGCTTGGATCCTCTTGTTACGCCCGAAAACCAACCGAAACATCCGTCACCGGTTGCAAAAGATGTAGTCACCTTTTTCAACTGTTGAATAAAGTATTAATTTCTACATAGTGCTTGAGTAATGAGGAATGACTATCCAACTACGTGGTATCAACAGGACTAGTAAGCCATTCAATGGCCGGCGTCATCGTTAGATCGTTAAGCCAAAAAGCAGAAGAAGAAATTGCTTGAGACACAAGCGTATTTTGCAAAGAACCAGATCAAGTATATTTTTTAAAAACTATATTTTGAATATCATACCTGCGACACTGTTCACCTTATATTTTGTGGTATTGCAAAAAAAAAATTATAAGATCTTCAACACTGATGAGAGGCGCATCATGAGAAGCAATGATCAACTGAGGCGAATTGTGTTGTAAAAAAAATAATTCAATTTGAAAACGATGTTCATCACGGCGTCTGAATGGGGGCTGTTCGCTGTACATCGATCACATTTTCAATAGAAAGCATCGATCGTAAAGAGTAATAATAAAATAAAATATCAAGAACAATAAGCATGATGAATATACACACGGGGACTCTTATTACATAAATGCTACGTAATCTACCCAAAGATTAGTCTAAACGAAGTGGAAAGTGTATTATTATTTAAAAAAAAATTATGTACACGCGCTATGCTAGCGCGATACCCTATTGACACGAAAAACCGAAAGTACGACTCGTACTTGATATGATGTTGCAGTTTTAACGTGCACCAACAATCTTCCAAATGTTGTTTTTTGCCTGGAGCAACTACTTTTTGCTTCCCTGAATTGTTTTTTGAAAGTCATCTAACCCAGTTTTTAGTATATTTCAATATTTCAAACAAATGTTTCGTCAATATAAAGATGACCCATTCGTTGGAAGTACCTCTAATAAAACAGGGTTGACTATAGTGAGGATCATTAATATGTGAGAGCGCAAACGCTACGATCTACTTGCATCATTATCTGCTAGGGGAATCCCTTCATTAATCAATCAGACGTACGTACGCAATAGCGTCTTTTACGCACAACTTGACCATGACCGTGAGCGAAACAATCGTGCCAACGGACATCATAATGCGACCTTAAAACCTGCTGGACAATTTCTGTGGTACTGGGGAGCCTTCTGTGAATTTCTTATCCTTGAGAATTGCTTTAAAGTACGTTTCCTTGAGGATTCCGTTAAACTGTAAGAGGAAAAAATGTTATGAGCATTTGGTCCATAAGTAACTTCATCAACATCCGGCTATGGATATAAGCGAATATTTAATGTGTGTTTGTTTTTTTCCCCCTCACTGAAACAGGAACATACAACACCACCAAAATGGCAAACCCGTTGGGGAAAGCAGCCCGTATGCTGTTGCTCGTGCTGGGGCTTATCACATTGCTCAGTCTCCATCCCATCAATGGGCAATGTTCTCCAGGGGACGAAAAAAAGGCGTCGGAAAAAATCGACCTCGATCAGTCCCGGTCTCGACTGTACAAGGGCGAATCGATCTTCACTCTGCAGCTGCTGGATGCCATCAATACGGCAACGCCAAATGAGAACCTCTTCTTCTCCCCATACAGCCTGTACAATGTGATGCTGATGATGTACTTCGGGGCACAAAACAGCACGGAGAAGGTACTCCGTACCGGGCTCAATCTGCAGTGGTCCGATAGTAAGACGACGGTACAGGAAGCCTACGATACAGCCCGAACCTCGTTGAAGGGACGGTTCAACGAAGCGAACGCTGTTGGGTTTAGCTCGGTCGATAAGCTGTTCTTCGGACGCCAGATCCCGATCTCGTCCTGCATGCAGCAGAAGTTTAGCGATACGATCGAACAGCTCGACTATGAAAATCAACCCGAGGAGCAGCGTCTGTACATAAATCGCTGGGTCGAGAATGCTACTCGGGGCGAGATTAAGGATCTGCTGGTACCGGGATCGATTACTCGCAACACGAAGCTAGCGATCGCAAACGCGGCATACTTTAAGGTAAGTTGGGAAGGTAATTAGCGGGCTTCATCTTACAAGATTAAGCCACTAATCATTCAATCTGTTTGCTCACCGCACAACAGGGTACGTGGCAGACCAAGTTTAAGGCCGCTGAAACCAAGAAGGAAATCTTCTACATCTCAGCCGACCGTCAGCTGTTTGTCGATATGATGCACGTCGAGGGAACGTTCAGCCATGGTAAGCGGAACCGCTTAATGTACAGCGCTCGAGCCCTTTTTTCAAACTTTTTCTACTTACCATTTTTATTGCAGCTGCCAATGAAAAGCTCGGATGCCACATTCTGGAACTCCCGTACAGTGCCGGCGCTGAGGATGAAGATAGCCAACGAGCTGATAATCCTAACCAGGTGTCGATGTTCGTCTTTCTGCCACCGGCCGAACCAAACGCACTCACGAAACTGCTGGCCCGGCTGGCTGCCGATACCAACATACTGCACGAGGTAGTGAACGATGGCATTTCGCGCAAAGTCGATGTCAAGCTGCCCAAGTTTAGCATCGAGAAGACGATTGAGATGAAGCCTGTGCTGGAGCGGTTGGGCATGGGTAGTCTGTTTGAGAATACGGCCAACTTTGACAGTTTCACCGACGGTCGCGATCCGATCGGGTTCGACGAGGTTGTGCAGAAAGCGAAGATCGAGGTAAATGAAGAAGGTTCGGTGGCTGCTTCCGCTACGATTGCCTTCTCGTTCCGATCGTCCCGGCCCGCCGATCCGGCCATGTTCCACTGCAATCATCCATTCGTTTTCATCATTTACGACTACGGCACCCGGTCCGTCCTGTTTAACGGGGTCTATCGTCAGCCGGAATGATTCCTGACCCCGCCGGAAGCGCAAGCGAATTCCTAGTGACCACTACTTCTAAGGCAAAGACTACGTTTTTTTAGATTTATTTATTTTAACATCTCGTACAATGGGTGCCGAAGACAGAAATCAAGCTATCGCACCAAAATCTCAAGCTCAGCAAAATGATCGACAGTTGAGTTAGGGAGCGCAGGATACGTCTTTTTTACTTCAGATGTTAAGTGAATGTTGCCTTTTCATGCTTAACGATACTTGATCATGTTTGTTAAGAAATAAAAAAAAATGAAACGAAAAGACTGTGATGTTAAAATCGAAATATTTTAGAGGTAAACGAACTATTTTTCTGAAAAAAATGCGCCTTTAGATTTCGCTGCATACATTGTTGTCCGAAGTTACGATCGTACCAAGGTAGCATAAATTATATACCACTTCAGGATCATCGCCATCAACTGATGCTCTGCTTCCGAGTCGGCAAGCAGATTCTTCGTCTTCGTCGCATTGATCCTCAAATCAATCATATCAGCCCCGTGTTTCAATCAGGCGTACGCCTCGCACACCGCCGCCATCCATCCGATGATGTCAATGTTATCCGCGAAGCCAATGAATTGGAGGTCAGTGTTTCGCGATTGAGCGATCCAGCATTTCTGAAGAATTTGCGGTAGAATAAACATCTGGCCTCCAAAAAATAAAGCTTGGTAGCTTCCGAGAGAAATCTGTAGCACAAGTCTGCAAATGAGTATTCCGGACAGGATCTTGTAGGCAGCATTCATGACGTCCTTTTTGAACGCTGGATGTATGACACCCAGTTTCCAGGTGTATGACACCTGATTTGTTACATTTTAGCTGTTTGATGCTGTTTGACACTGAGTACTTCATCATCGTTATCGCTAGCTGTCGTAGTACTGCTCTCCTCTGCTGATCGCTCTGGTGATCTGCTTATCATCTATTGCTCGTTGGACTGGATGTATCATGATAGCACATAGCGACCATGGGAGTCAAAACCGCCTCGCGCCGTATTCAACATTCTGTAGAGCTTGCGAGTTTCTTCCCGACTGGGATAACTGCTGTATCAGTTGCTCGTCCGACTTTTCTTAACTGCTCTTCTTGTCCTGTAAGAGTCGAGTCTGCTGCCTTCTCAGTCGGTCCGAAGCCTTCCACGTTCTTGCGCTGGAGCATGAGGGAACGCTCTGTGTTCTTCTCGGATACTACTCGCCTCACCATTGCTCTGAATTAAAAGTTTAAATTATTTTACTACCTGGAACCATTTCTTTCCGACATTTCTTACGTTTCTTAAATGTTTGTTTTGTTTAGCACAATAGTTTATTCATTTCGTACGCTGCTCCTCACCCATTTAGTTTCTGCACCCGTACGATGAACGTTTCAATTGAACTCGTGCAGAGTTCAACCGGTACTGTTGGTATGTTTCCCTTCAAAGCGTCAAACATGGGTTGGTGTGTGATTTTGTCTATGTAGGTCCAAGTATTAAGTATTTTTTGCTACACTCATGATGCTTTTATTATATTTTTTCGAGGCATCCACGGCATACCAATGACTGTTTGTGACCGAAAGCACCAAAAAGCACCATATCACGACTATTAAGTGTCGAACCGCATATTACACAACCGCTGGTACTGCTTATGGGGGAACTTGTTCTCTTATAGATTTGTTTAAAAATTAAAACGTTCAACAACATAATGAACTAAAGCTCCAAACTGGCAGCAGCACGAAAACGTGAAAACAAGTGACCAAAACAGAACAAAGCTTTGTTTTCCTAGTTGACTTAAAAAAAGAAAAGGTTTTGTTTTTTTTTCGTATGAAAATGACTAACAACTTTTTGCCGGAAAGCGCATCAAAATCAAGAACTCTATAAATTGCAAAAAGTGTAAATGTCTTAAACGGATAAAAAAAGCATCGTAACAATCCCGGTAAAACATTCAACCCACTCTCAACGAACCGCGCGCACAACCTATTCTACACTTTCCGTGTGTGTGGAAGTGTTTTTTTTTTAATTATGATTCACCCTTGAACAGCGAAACAACACAATTTGTTCGAGCACACAATTGCTTCCTGCCCAAAAAAAAACAAACAAAAACTCCACACATACAAACAAACAAAACCCAACAAACTCCTTGGCGGTTTTGACTCCCAAAAAGGATCGTATGCCGGAAGAAGGACTTCTGTCGCATCGCAAAGGGGGAAGGGCAGTGTGTAGAGCACCGACATGGAACACTATAATATCGCTAAATGTTTAAAAAGCTCACCCCGCAACAATTCCGTTAAATATTTATCCTGCCGCTTCAATAGCGTTTTTTCACGATTAAATGGCGAGCACCAGAGCATTTTGCTGTCAAGCGAACGAACGAACAAATAGCGTTGCCAAATAGGTCTTTCCATATCTATCCCTAGCTCCGGTCCAGTAATGCACGGAAACGAAATAGACAAAGCTTTCGCACCAAGCCACCGACCGACGAGCGCAAGGAACAGGTCGTTGGAATCGATTCGACCGACAGTGCGAGCGACGCCGATCCTGAAGGACGGAAGCCAGCTAACGGCCGTCGGTTGTGCTGTCTGCGAAAGAAGCACCGACAACAACTAGCGAAACGTAACCTTCTCCACCAGACCGACGGCCGAGCACGACCGCTACCCGTAGCGAGACTTTTTGGTGCCGCCTTGTTCAGCTCGTTGGTTCAAAGATGGTTCTGCAGAAAGGATAGCAATTTTGTCTCGTAATGCTTGCTGGCCTCCAGGTTCCGTAGCGAATGGCGCTCGTTCGGGTACACCTGCAGCTGGTAGGGTTTGTTCGCCCGGACAAGCCGACTGACCAGCTGTGAGGTATGGTAGAAGTGTACGTTCTCGTCAATGAGACCGTGAATGATCAGTAAGCGGTTATCTCTGGGATGGGTAGAGGACGAGGACCAACAACAAAAAAATGTACGTTAGTATGGGAACCTTGCAGAGGACAGTTAGGAACTTACTCGTCGGGAAACTTTTGAATGTAGTTGAGCACTGATCCTGCCGCATATCCGGAACGATTGCTATCCGGCAAATCCATGTAGCGTTCGGTGTATCCAGTATCGTAGTATTCCCAGCTCGTTACAGGTGCACCCGCAATTGAAACTTTAAATATATCCGGATATTGCACCAGTCCCATCAGACTTAAATAACCACCTGGAATAGATAGACGACTAGTTAAAGCAGCGTGTACAGTTAACACATTTTTTCCACACCTACCATACGACCAGCCATGTATTGCTACCCGGTCCATATCGATGTATCCTAGCTGATCGGCCAAAATCCGTAACACTTCCACCTGATCAGCCAGCTCAACCGTGCCCATTCGGCACCGAATGTAGGACTCAAACTCGACACCTCGATGTCGTGAGCCACGAGAATCCACACAGATCACGCAGTATCCCTGCGATGCCAGCATGTGCATCCGGAGCTGACGCATGCCCTAAGGAAACGGGGTAAAAAAAACATTACTTTAAACAAAGACAGTACAGAAGGAGATCGAGTCTTCCAAACTCACCTTAAACGTATTGCTAACCGTTTGCACCTCCGGTCCACCATATACATTCAGCACGGTAGGATACTTGACGCCCAGCATGAAGTTGTGTGGTTTGAACACCATCGCATATAGCACGTCCCCGGTCGAGATCTGTGGGCTGTATATGGAGGGGTTGTACTGAGTATTTTCCGAGGGCCCGCCCTCAGCCAAATAGCCCACCGAGATCAACTCGAGTGTTTCAACCGATGGCAAGCTGCAGCCATTGCTGTTACTGTCCGTAGCGTGTTTTATTCGTATCAATTCCCACGATGGCAGGGTGGATATGTTGCAGTACGTTTGTAGAAACAGTGTACAATCCTGTGGGAGAACGTTTACAATTAGAATTTAAACAAGCAGGACCCATAGAAATAAAAAAAAAAAGCTAAACGTCATAGCTAAAAGCTTACGTCATTAAACTCGACGGTAAAGGAAAACCCGGGAATAGTAAGCAATCGCAGCTGCTTTGGCTTCGCAAGGCTCACCACGTACAGATGCTTCTCCAGGGGCGTTTCCCGCAGTGCCATGAAGTACACCAGCTGGCGCAACCTGTCGAACCACACATTACGGCCCAACACTTCCCATTTGCCCTCGGTAAGCGTCAGCTTGTTGACGATCCGTGGTATTAACGTACTGCCAATGCAAGCCATCGACGGAAGTGAGTGGTCAGTCGCTGGAACGGTTACGTTGTTTGCTTCGTCATGTCCGTGGTGCTTGTGATGTACGTGGCTGAGGTTTGTGGTGTGATGATTTGCGCTATGGCTATTGTAACTATTGCTGTAAACACTACTGCTACTACCGCTGCTACTATTGCATCCGTTTGGGATAAGACTAGATGTAACCAAGTACAGATGACGAAAGCCAGTTTCCTCCGATGCCCACAGGAACGTTACCTCCTGCTCGGACATCTCGACAAACTGTAACACATCGTGCACGTTCACCCAGCTGCTGGACGTTTCCGAGTAGATCACTTGCAGTGGGCGCGTCGATTTGTCTAGCGGTGAGCGCCAGCCCGACGATGACTTCCTTGGCGGGTGTGCGTGATGGGCATGTAGTTGCTGAGTGGAGTTTTGCTGCCCGGGTGAACTACCATACGACGCTCCACCAGCACCTATACTATTACTGCTTGCACCAGAAGTGGCCGTCCCCGTACCTGCTGCTGCTGTCGTTCCACAGTTCGGTGAAGAGGAGCTGCTGCTGTAGATCTCGCAAAAGTTATCCAGTGGAAGTAGTACAAGTTCCAGTCGCTGCTGCGGACGATCGAGCAATTGTGCCCAAATGCTGGAAAAGATACGGAATGAAACGTTATTAACAAAGAATCGTTTATCAATCAGTAGGTACGGGTGAGGCTGCTACTCACTATTTCGAGTCCGGTGTCCAACCAATTCGCACGATATACTCCAACCATGGGAAGGCGAACGTTAGTGGACACTGTAGCTCTTTGATGCAAATGTCCGTTATGCGCAGATTTTCCGAGAGCCGAAATTGGACTAACTTTAGCTTTGATTTCGCATTCGGAGTCCCAGCGCGAGGAAAACGATACTCTTCGAAGTCACGGCCAGACGATTGCGACGAGGGAAAAGTATAGAGACTAACGTCACTTTCGTCTACCTCCTCGTACACGATGCGGTAGATCTCGTCTGAAGAAAAGATTAAAGAAAATTTGATTATTTATTTAAGAGTATTTCAATTGACTTCCGGTGAATGTTGAAGAAATGTATAAAATACAATTGATGCAAAGGATACTAGTGATGGGTACTCGGAAAAGGAAGAATTTGGTTCCGATTCTGTTTTTCAGATCGGTTTTGATTGAGATTCCGTTTTCAATATCATTTCGGGTTTTCAGAAACGATTTTGAAGGCAATCGTGGAACCGATTTTGGAATAAACGCAGGAATCGATTTTAGAATCAATGTCGGAGTCGTTGCCGGAACCGATTCCGGAGCCAATGCCGGATCCAATTACGTAACCATTTACGAAAACGATTCTGGAATCGATTGAGCAACCACTGCCGGAAACATTTCCGAAAAGAATTCCGGAACAAATTCCAAAACTAGTTCCAGAACAAATTACGATTCGTGGAAGCGATTCCCTTTCTTAGAACTGACATCAATACCGAGAACCGATTCCGGAACCAATTTCGGTTTCGATTTCGGTTCCGATTCCGGAGCTGATTCCGATTTCGGATCCATTTCTTATTTCGAAGCCAATTCCGATTCCGGCACCATTTCCGGGATGCAATACCGAATCTACGAAATTTTGAAGCGCTCCGGAATCGACCAAACAGCATTTTGCTCATAACTAATGCATACAATTAGATTGACAATCATTCAGTTAGGAACCAATCCACCCATCGAACAGACAAACCTCCCAAAAAGAATCAATTTTGAAGCTAATTTCGTATCCTCTTGCGGCAAGAAGAGAAAACCTTTCCTTCTAGAAAACTCCACTCATTATCAGGTAGCAAAGCAAAAGGAACAACGACGGGTTTTGCTCGTGCTCCTCTCGCCAGCCTACGCGGTCCAAATCAGTGTTACAATTCCTGTCCAAATGTCTGCGCAATCCCTGCACAAACAGACACCGATCACGTGTTCGCGCGCACGCGCCTCCGTTTCGTTGTACATTTATAATGGCCTGTCGTTTCACGCGAAGTTTAATGGGAGTAATGGGAAGTTGCCTATACTACTTTTATAATTTTTACGTGTGACACCAATAAAAAAAAACTTAACAAGTAACGTGCTTTTGAAATTATCCGCTTAAGGTTTATAATTCCTTCACACATAAATCTGAGAATGAATATTTCCTTTTTACTACCGATTTCATGATCATTACTGTTCTGCAGTCAATTCATATAATTACTATAACTCTATTAGTAGCACTCCCGTGATAGCGAGAAAAGATACGTTTAAAATCACTTATGACTAACTACTTTTCCTTCGCTCTCAACTCACAGTACTGCGACCACGCCAATTGCACAAGAATTCAATCGCGATCAACTTTTGCGATAGTAAATTGCACTTGCGCGGCCTTTTATTTGCACCTCATACACTTTTAGCCCACTCCCGGCGGCAGGATAAGCTCAAACAAGTTAGCTGGCTGTTTTCTTTTTTTTTTTTTGCCCCATTTTCACCGGCCTGATGCTACTGATCGCAACAGCTTAACAACCGACCAACCGATCCGTTCGTCCAATCCAACGGATTTGTGTAAGTGCACAGTGCACGCAATTGTAGCTAGCAATAAAAGTGAAGAAAATACACAGGGTACATTGATAGAAGTCTCTGCCCCGCCGAGCGGGCGACACATCGAACAGCAGAGCCAGTGAGAGCATTAAGTAATGGAATGCTGATGAACGTGAGCAGATGTAGCGCACCGACGAGGATCGGTTGTCGGTACACTTTTCACTTTCATCGATCTAATGGCCTGATGACCCGAAAAGGTGGCCACACTTCTCCGGCTACGTGTAATTATTACATGATCGAACCTTATTATCTCGCATCGACAGGGACCGCCGGTTTTAGTCGGCATTTGACAGGCTTAAACGGGTCCCACAACGCCACTCTACTTGTTGCATGCTCCAGTTAAGGGATTGATTAAAGGCAAACCCAAAAATAAATTATTGTAAGCAGATGGGACAAAGGTGCTACTAGCTGGGCCAACTAGATATAGATAACTGCAGCTAATGTAACGCAGCATAAAATACGATCGCTGTGACACTACTGCACACGGTCCCGTACGAGACAACCGGTCATTATGCAATACTCCCTCCTGGGTTTGTATGCAGCATTTAACGTCGAAAACGAGTTAGAAAAGAATCCCTTAATGAATTAGTTTAGCAATATTTCAGGTCAATTATCTACATCTTTTTCGTCTTCTTCTTGGCTTATCGACCTGGCAAGGAACATACTGACCATCTAATGACTTATTAGACTCATTAGTAACAGGTAGTAGGCCGGTGAGATTTGAACTCCGATCTTTCCGTGTGAAGATCACCGGATAACCCCGACACCTCTTGATTTTTCCAGCAGAAGAAACGAATGTTCTCAAGAAGAATCCATTAAAAGAAGAATCGATTTAAGTTTAGCCATGTCTATCAGCAGACATGCGCACAAATTGCTCGCTAGTGAGTCTCTATTTATTTACAAAACTTAACACACATCCACAGCAACCTCCTAGTTCTTAGTGCCAGTGGGACTTCTTCTTGATGTGAATGGAAACGGGAACAGTCTTTTCGATGTACACCGGCTTCTTAACAATCACAGGCACGTGCTTCTCGATATGGACCGGGTACGGTTTTGGCACCTCGACGTACTCCTTGTGGATGACCGGCACCTTGACGGGCACCTTCACTGGGTACGGGACGGGACGGTCAACATGCACCTTCTTCTCAACCACCACTGGGACCTTTTTCTCCACATAGACCGGTACCTTCTTCTCCACCTCGACCGGGTACGGTACCTTCACCTCGTACGGCACATGTTTCGTCACCTCGACCGGATATGGTACCGGTACCTTCTTGACGATCGTTACATGTTTCACCTCTTCCTTGTGGCCACCGAAATCATGGCCTCCAAAATCACCACCGCTGAAGGAAGACTCATGTCCCGAACCAAAGTCCCAGATGCCCCGCTTGGCTTTGGCACCACCTTCAACAGCCGCACCGGCAACGACGACCAACGCCATGGACAGCACAATGAAAGACTGCAAGAGCAATAATTGGAACGGTTTAATCTGGCCATCTGCAAACTTACAAATACAACACTTTGCCTTTTTTTACCTTCATTATGATTTACAGATGAACTAACGGGTGGAAGTACACTAGAGACACTTGCTTCTTAGCTTGATTGCTGCTACTGCTGATACTACACGGTTCGGATTCGACCTGTGTCTTGCTGCAGAACACCGACGAATGATACTTCTTTGCTGATCGCTCGGGGGTTTTATAGTTACCCGCTACCGAACTGGGCCGCGTTTGTAGTGGGCAACGAACGCCGTTGGTGGTTTTCAACTTGGGTAGGGAGGCAGAGCAAGCCGAAGACTCTTCTTGAAACGCATTCATCAGCCATATTCGACATTTGAAGCAATCCTTTCTTTTGCCCTCTCCCTGCCGAGTTCTCCAAAAACCTCCTTCCCGACACCTGCCTTCGGTAGTTATGGCGGCTTCGTTCATGGATGCCCTACACGCACCTCGGCTTAAAATTTTTGGGAGTAATTGGTCCATGCGTAAACAAATCGTGACACGCGATGCACTGACGTGCAGCGTAAAGACAGTGAAGTAAAGAATAGTGTGATTGCTTACCAACGGTTAACACACCGTTCGCAATATGGGTTTAGCTTTTTGAAACTGACAGCGGTGCAGCAATTGCCTATAGGAACGCTCGTGCAGTCAACTGCGCCAAATCAACCGGAGGAACCATTTTTTCCGGCTATCCTACCCACACACGGTATCAATACCCCGATTGCTAGCGCAAGATACTACGAACGACATATACTGGGTAGTAAATGGCTTAACTTGGTTTTTACGTAAAGATATATTGACGCGTTCCAATGATCAACGTGGCGGGCAGATCACACAACGAGGCGGCATTTTAATCATCGATTTCAAACACGTCGCCTAATCGTTGCAAACCGTGATCGCTAGCAGCCGATAATATTGAATAAAATCATAAGACACTGCGGGCATAGCTTGGAAGTTGGCAAAATGACTTAAACATTTATATGAATGGCGATAACTGAGGAAGCTTAATGTTAGCTGCGATTTTTTATATCATGGATGGATTTTTTATGTATGTTCCTCGCACAAACAAATTACCCGTTTAGGGAAAATTGCAATACACACACACTACATCCCTAGTGTGATAAATTGGATAGATTTTTTTAAGGTCCTTTGAAGTCCTTTGAAGGTAGACAGTATGAGAATCGTTTGAGCTGCTGCAAGTTGATTTATTTTTCTTTTTCTTGGATAAACTAAGGATCTTCTAGGGTCACGCCGATCAGGCCCTCGTGTGGCTTATTATACTTGCTGGTAAAACGTAGTTGGACTGTCAAGTCCTCACACTACCGAAGAACAGTCCCCAACCGATTGATAGGTTTTGAACCTCGGGTTCGGTCGTGTGAAGACCAGCGTCGTTGTCGCCTTTATCACAGAACCGTCATACTAGGTCAAGCCAGCCTACAAATGGCATACTAGTCTTGCTGATACCACGTACTTCAATAGTCAGTCTCCTCTATAAGGAAGCGGTCTGGATGGGATTACAGATCCAGTCCTCTTATGTGAAGACCGGCCTCGTTATCGCCTTGCCACCGGCCCGACCCTAGTTGACTACTTACTGTCAAAATTTGAGTGTTTCATCAGTTTATTTCCAATTGCTACGATGGCAATATTGGTAGAACTTTGCCCTTTTTTGTTCGTGCCGTCTGTTCAATTCGGGTGTAAAAAACTCGGCCACATCGTGACACTTGAGAAGTGAAAGTCTATCGAGTGGACGACTGGATCGGGTCGTCCGTCACAATCACTGTGGTTCACAATGAGCGAAAAGGATATTACTTCCCGCATTCTTTTCTTCAGCACTGGCAGTGACAAGCGAGCGATTTTTTATGCAAGGAACCTCCCAAACGTCCCAAAAGCGATCGTTGGAAAAAATTAAACGTTCGAGGATTCTGGCGGATCACAAGCATGCCAACCTTAACATGCCTCAGTTCCATCCGATCCCAAATTTCTGCCAACCATTCTGAAACCATTTCTTGCTCAAAATCGAGGATATTAATTGATTGATAAGATAGCCAACATTTTAACTGCAAAAAGGCAAACGAAACTCCTCCTCGTCAGCTATAGCCACTGTTCCTTCACAGAAAGGTTTTAAGCTACTATCCACATTAAACCTTGGGTTGAAACCGTTAACACAAACAAGTTAACAGAACAAAGAAAGAAACACCCACTTAAGACACAATTGCGCATATACACAATATGGATAAGGTAACAGCCAAAAAGGAAACAAAAAAATCATATAGTGCCTTTGCAAGATGCGCCCATGCATGGATGCCTGCACATCCACACCCTGCTGCATCGATCAACACACTCTCCCTCCGTGAAGAGGTGTTTACGATCGAGTTTGCGTATGCCAAACGCAGTACGCACGTTCTATGTTGAAACGGTACGAGCCGAGTTGGTGAAATTACTCGTAAAAATTACAAACTCAATCCCCGTCGGTCACACAATCACGGGTAAGTGGCTACAATCAGGGTATCAGAGCTCGCGGTGTAGGTGGAATTGAATGGTAAAAAGACACACCATCAAGCACCTTTGGTACACGTGTTCGCTGCTAATGTATCATATATCGCACATCCAGAGGAGTCAATCAAACCGGTGTGGTGAGAAAAGAAACGCCAGCGACGCCTATTGTGCATTGCAACGCTTCTGTCTGTCCCAATCGATCGCAACACTAACGCCACCGTTGCCGCCGCTATCGGTTATTAAGGCGCCGAACCGAACGCTGATAATTATTTGCTTTGTGGATCGTTTTCCGCACAGTTTCGGTAATGTGGCTTAACGATACATGACAAAGGTATTTTAGGTTGATGTCGAGATACGGATGCAACGATAGGTAGATAGACATCTTGAGCTCCGAAAATCTTGTAATGCTATTTATATAAAATATGAAATATGGTGCCGGTCTTTACACGGCAGGACCGTGGCTCAAATTCCATCCGCACCGCACCCCAGTCATGAAGATTGAATAGTAGTGTCCTTTGTGATACTGAGCAGGTCGTTAAGCCAAGAAGAAGAAAAAAACAACAAAAACAATTGATCTACATCTGCTCTTGGTTTGTGCAGGTCCTTAGAGTCCTCCCTCGACAGCTTCTCTCGCTGGTATTTCGATAATCTCGTCTCCTTACGTATTGATAAATAGGTCTGCATCTCGTTTTTCCGTTCTTCAATTTTTATTCCTAGAGTTCTCTCCTCGATGATCAGTTAACATTCAGTGATCACATTAACTACAAAGTTTTGTATTGCTTGATTGGTTCAAACTATTCTGGAATATGCGAGCATGGCCTAGCGCCTATCTAGTCAGGCTTGGAGCACCAGAGAGTCCAGAAAATAATTCTATGAATTTTTACGCGGTTTAGGAAAACATCAAATCGTTCTTCCCTTCGTACGCTGTCCATTGTCGGTAACTTAATGTTTAATATCGGGATGTCAGTTTAATGTCCCTACAAGATGACCGTACCTTCTCTCAAGCACTTCTTTTATAAATGGTTTGCTCCGTCCTAACGATACACAGCCGCATGCCGAAACTTTTTTCCCAAATCAGCCGCAGGTCGCCGGTATATTCATCATTATGGCACCGCCATTCGATGTAGCAATACAACATGGGCGGACTCTAGTAAAGCATTGTAGAAAGCATGAAACCAACTCTCCACACTCAACTAGGAGAAAAAATACACGATCGTATCTTGCATTTAGTCACCATTCACCAGAAAGTCTGATCCGAAAAGGAGATTGCGGTCAGATACGGCGAAGGTCGTGCACGTACTCACGTGTGTCGGTTCGTTCGATCATCTCAACAATTTTCATCTTTGTGGCTCTCCATTTTCTATACCAAATTATGTCTCGCTAAATTGAGTTCCAATTCATCGTTCAACCCAAACCCCCTCCCCCCCCCCCCCCCCCCCACCAACAAAAAGCGCATCAACTATATAGTTGCACCTGATTTGGGCACGCATATTGGGAGGGTGCATTGACCGTAAGGATTTCATAAAAGCTTAGATTTTGTGCAATATCTCTTAAGCAAATTTTTTAAGCTGTTACTTTCAAATGTTAGCTTATCGATTGTAGGAACGAATTGAATGAAGTTTTATGCTTTCTCAATTATTTTTGCGACAAAAAAAAAAGCGAAAGGATGCAACATAATCAGCCGCAATGCATCATTAGCACCTTTAATGTCACTCGGTGTGCCACTCGCCCCAAAAACACAATGCTCGTGGTTCGGGTACTGCTGCTGGTGCAGTAAAATTACACGTTGGATGTGTTTTGTGCAACACTTTTTGCTTGTCCCTCCTCACACTCATACAAAAGCTCTACGGGGGTTTTTTTTGCCGGATGTCTCCTAAAAACACATACCCTATTCGGTGGCAATTAACAGCATCGCGAAACATGCAAAACTAACGCAACTAGCAGTGGCAGATCATTATTCCAACAGACACGTACGATCATAATCGTGATCATGTTGATGATGATGGTGCATGGAGAAAAGCTTAACCCAACAACAAGCCTTTCTAGCTGCATAAAGGAAAGGGATTTGATGTTTTTTTTTCTCCAAAATTGGTGGGAGAACTTTGTTGGCTGAGCAATGAACATTTTGTATATGTTTACGGTGATGCCAGTAGTGTGGAAAACGTGTGTGGTGAACCTTCATTAACGAAAGCCGTTTGCTACGGGGTAGCATGGTCATCCAAGAATTGAACCATCGGTAGTGTAAAAATCAAGTGATAAAACGGCAAAATGGTATTTTATTTAGGAAGCAGGTACCACAACGAAAACAATTTCCAGTGCATCAAGAATCGCCTGAGATGACGACATTTTGAAGCCACAGAGTTGATGAAGAAAGCTACTTTTCAAGGGTTTGCGGTCTGGTCTGGTATCAGTTAGCTGGATGCCGGATAATGTTACGATTTGTTCAACAGTTTAATTAAAACCATACGGCACTTTTAAGGCACCATTGACGGTGTAATTTGAAGTTATTGAAGCTTGGCTGCGCCATTAACCATCGGAAGCTTACCGTACCCAATAGCATTCGGGTGTACCAGAATGTGTTCAACACTTAATGCCATATCTTAAGCAACTGTATCAGGTACCTCAGAGTAAGATCATCTTACAGCGCCCCCAGGTGTAACATGCGCTTAGTTTACAAGGGCGTAGAGTTCTTTGCCCTCATTGATGATAGGCACTAGTGATGAGAATTTCGTTTCGAACGAAATTCCGTTCCTTGAATGGAACGATCGAACTTAGGTTCAAATAAAATCACAAAGCGGGGTTTATTTTATTTTACTGTTCATGACAATGTTAAAACGTGCACTTCAACTCCTTTTTTTGCTGTATAAAGATCCATTATCTGTTCTCCATGTTAGGGACGGCTGCTTGTCCTTCTGTCTTGGCATCCTACGGGAGTTAAATCAACAAGGATGAGTAGGTCCTCCAACGGGAAAAAGGGGTTTCGGAAGAGGCTTTGCAAGCCACCCCCAACAAGGCCAACGATTGGAACTGCAGGTCGCTCACAGCACCTGGCACGTGGATGGAGGACTGCAGCCCTAGACCGAGTTGCCTGGAAACAGATTGGAGTCCTGGCCATGTCTAGCATTGAACGATGCTTCTTGTCGGCAACTTGTCGTTAAAGGACATCAAACGCACCCACCTCCCCAGGTTCCGTTCCGTCCCGTAAAAAATGGAACGTTTCATTTTTATGGTATGGTAGCGCTTCCTCGGCTGCATGATCGCTTCAGCATGTGAAAGATGTTCCACTTACCGTGACTTTCCGGTTGCCACCAGAATCCCTGGTACCGGCTAAATTCTTCCTGCATTACGTACGACGGTACGCCCGCCGTCAGTGGATCCTCGGCGAACGAACGACGCCCGTCGTGTGCGTACGTAAGCCGCTCGCTATGGCCACTGTGCGTGTGCACCACCCAAATGTCCCCGTTACACACGAACGCCACCAGGTCCGAGTTTTGTGGACATATCTGTGGATCGATCACTGCCGCTCGCTGCGAAAACCGAAGCTCCGAAGGGAAAAGTGTATTTTCCTAAAATGAGAGAGAGACAGAGAGAACATGTAACGTTTGAACGATGGCGTAGACTTGGTGTTACCCTTACCTCATAACCCGTATCCAAACACTGGTAAAGTGTGGTGCAGGCAGGGAACACGATTTTTCCACTAGACTTGTGAAGTTCGTACGAGGTGATACCCCAGATCGAGAGCCGCTTGCGTTCGAGCATTAGCTGCACTTCACGGGAAGCTGCCGACGGATGATGCCCCAGCACCGACTCCAGCAGCTGATGCCACTCGAGGTGAGGCTTTTGCGTTGTACCGGACTGCATCTCGTCCACATCGATATCACTATCCTCCGGTTCCGGCTTGTGTTTATCCTTGTAGGACTGGGCAGCCATCGACTGGCCACTCGGGACATCCACGTAAAACAGCATCGTATCCCAACCGTTGGCCGGTGGTGGGCTAAGAAAGTAAACCCGCGAACGCCCATCGGACAGTGTGCGAAAGTTTACGCTCATCGGAAAGGATACGGCCATCGTCATGGCCATTTGGCGCCGTGTTTCGTTAACGATGGTTTTTAGCTCGGACCAGCTTTTCTTGCGTGGTATCGCTGTACTGGTGGTCGTTGTTTCCCAGCGGCCGGTCGAGGTTATTCCATTCACCATCCCGACACCAGTGACGTTTGTCCGGCTGCCGGGTGCAGTGTTGTGCCGTGAGGAATACTGTGGATAATTTGCTAGGTAAGCGGTAATGTCCGGATCGGTCGCCATTAGGCAGGACGAGGAAGCGTGTGCAACGCTCGGTGGACCACTGTTGGCTCCACCGCCGCCACCACCACCACCGCCTCCTCCACTGCTGCCATCCATTTTGCGTCTTATTTTCGACCAAAAGCGGGTTGCTTCCTCCAAGTTGACAAGCAGCGTTACCAGTATCCCTACCAGATGACCTAGATATAGCTCACCCAGCTTTTCCTCAGCGCTCAGGAAAGCTCACGGTTTTAAAATCGCGAGCGAGTCGCGGTCTCGCACGGGATGTTTACTCCTGTACACAACGGAACTACGGAATGCCAACCCTCGCCTGATTCTACCACGTTGCACTGTGCAGATTCGTGCAGCAGAAAACCGTACACATTTCTCCCAAAACCGGTCACAATCAAAACACCCTGGGGGGAGGCTCGATCAGCACACACTCACACGCACACACGCGCCGCTCCGGTTCCGTTGTTACAGGTTAAACCTGCGAGCCCCGCTTATCACTTTCGGCCTTTGGCTGGGGTGATGCTATCAAACGAACTGGCGATACCGCGAGGCGCATTTGACGGTTACGTCGTACGGTTTATTTATTCTTTTTCTTTCCTTTTTGCTACCTCGCAATAGCGGACAGGGGAGCTCTGGCGGACACAATCCCGTGGTGGTACGCGTTACGCGCGACGCACAAACATGAAACACGAAGTATAAGGCAAGAAAAATAAATACTGCCACACACACACTCACGCACACACAAAGTCACGACCGAATTATTTGTGTCACGTAATATGATTTTTAGTGAAACAAAGTAGACATGGCAGTGTGATTAACTTTCCGAAAACTACAGAGATTAGAAAAGAAAAGGCTATCCCTTACACATTCTCCACTGCATTGTGTATATACTGGCCCTTTTTACAGTAAAAAGGTTTGATTCGATCCGATTGCACCATCCGCCTCTGCGATCCAATATCGTACGGTATCCGCGTATATCATCCAAAACGTTCACTTCGTGTTCCGGATGGTTCAGACGAAAAGGGCGACCCCTTACGCAGTTAATACGCAATCAAGGAACTTTTCGGTAGATGGCAGGCAGCAGCGGATGATTAAGAATAAGTTTCTTTCACTACGCACACCCGAGACACACACGGGGGACACACACAACCAAACACGGCAAATGTTCCGAATGGGAAGACTTCCTCACGAATTGCGGCGCCTAGCGCCCAGATACTTTCTCTTTTCAAGGGGGATTAATCGTTTCACTTTTCTTCTTTCTTCCTTTCTTTCACCTTCACTGTTGGCGCAATACCAGTGCGAGCTGAACCCTGGTGGGGGAGGGGGGGTTGTTGTTAGTTATGATGCTGTTGTTGTTGTTATTGTTTAACTTTATCGTCCGTCGTCGTTGGCGGATTGTGCTTTGCAGATATTTCTTTCGCGTTTTCTGACAGGTGTTGTTGGCCCGCCCGCCCCGCCTTGGCTCACTTTCTTCTCTTGATCTTCCCGTACAATTGTGGTCGCACGCACAAACCTTTTGTTTTTACTCGCGTTCGCAGGGCCAATGGACAATATTGGGATTTGACGTGCGTACGGCGATAGAACGGGGAGTTGAACAGCTGTTTATACTACGCCGTGCAGAGGTTGAGCTCTAGTTGGAATCGCATTTGTTTTTCAAACTCCCTAGAAAGAACCGCCGAACAGGAAATCATCTATTGCGATTGGCTGAAATCTTCAAAATGAAGATAAAAATTAATAAATGTTTTTTTAAATCTAAACGACAACTCATACCATTTCAATCGTTTTATTAAATATTTATTTAGTTCACTTATCATTCTGTAATTGTTCCGCATAATTTACTGCATTAAATATAAGAAAAACATTTATTTTGGTAATTCATTTCCCGTTCAATAGATGTTTTCAAAAAGGCAAAAAGTTTGAGCAATTTTTATAAGAAGAGAAAACGGTTACAGTCGAGTGCTACACATGATAATTGATCAAAAATGTATAAAAAAAATATTTCAGGCAATGAAATGCTCTCTCTACCTTTGTGTCGCGTCCCTCAGCAGCGACCCGAAAGTCTCATCGATCGGCGACCAGCGCTTGCACTTGGGCGGTTAGTATTATCCGAAGATTTTTCTTTCTGGCTGGATGATTCATCTTGCTGCCGGGATCGCTTCGGTGGATTTCGTTGCGTTTCTGGACTTTTTACATTAGCCGTCCGTTTACGACCTGGCTGTTTGGTGCTGAGCGTGGCGTTAACCTTCTTTACCTTTTTGTTAAATACAATTTTCGGTTTTACAGTTTCTTCCTCCTCCTCATCTTCCACATCTTCATCATTCTCCTCTTCGTCACTAGACGTCTTATCGTGTTCTGATTCCATTTCCGCTTCCGATACATAATCATTACTTCCATCTTCATCATCAGAGTTCTTCTGCATCGAATCATCCTCGCTTTCCTCGTCCGATTCAGTGTAATTCTTGAGCTGAACGCGCTTTCGTACCCCTGTGCTCGGTTTCGGTGCATGATCCTCCGGTCTGCACATTGCACAAAACCAATCACCCTCCGGTATTTGCTTCAACTTCGGCTTGAGACAGTACATGTGGCAGGCACGGTTACACTCGTCGCACAAAAGCGTCAAACTAGCGTCACCTTTCAGCCTGCAAACCATACAGACAACGCGCAAGATTGATCGGGACCACCGAATGGCATCGTACAGTATGTGGTAGTGCAAAAATAGTTGTGAAATGGAATTCGAACGCATTACTGACACTTCCCAGCGATGCAATCTTTTCTGACCATAGCTTTGAAAGTGAATGATCGCGTTTCGATCCCTGCAAACTCCTTTCGGGCCAAACGGGTACCTTAAAAACTTCGGGTTAATACTTTGCGCGATTTGCACTAACGCGGAAGCTAACGAGCGAACCTTATCTTGATGTTCATCTCCTTGTGTCGGTCCATTAGCACCGGTTGACGATTCTAAGAAATCGGTATCTTCCTCGTCTGATGCCTCACTGGATGATTCTTGGTTCTTTTTTTTCACATAATCGTACATCTCGTTTCGAATCCGTTGCTGGCCCCACATTAGCGGTTCGGTGATTTGGGAATCGTAAGAGTTATTCAGAATCGCGTTACGCCATTTTTCAACATCGTTTACCTTCAGCTCACCCAAACATCCTTCACTGATCCTTACCTCCAGATCTACCAAATATTCACGGAGCATTGTCTCTAATGTTTCATTGTACTGGATCTTGTCGGAATTGTGTGGCCCAACTGATGGATCGTTTTCTTGGACAGAAAGTTTCCCAATCGGACACTTTTCTATATGGGATGCGATAAAATCACGGTACAATTCAAGCGTTTCTCGTAGCGATTTTTCACGAACTCCCCACGGATTGAGGCTGCTGATGAGTGCATCCAACTCTTCTGCCGTTGCATAGTACTTCCAGGAGGCGGTCCCATTTATGGAGGTATGGACAGGACAGCTCTTTTCGTCCCCAGTACACATCAGTAGCTCACGGTTAGTTGGACATTTGTCGAGACTACCAATTTCGATCGTTTTCATACCAGCGCTTTCACTATCCGCCTTTACGGACCCATTTGCTGCTTCCAGTAATAATGGATTAGTTTTACTTTGCGCTAACAAAGAACTACCGCGATACAGCAGCTTCTCGTAAACATCCTCCTCACACTTCAGATTGCCATCGGCATCAATATCGATCAACCCGTCACTATTCCCAGCACATTTGAGAATGGAAAAGCTGATGAATTTCTTACGCATTTTAGGTTCACACCGTACCAAGCCGGGAATGTGCTTCGTCACCAGCTCCATACAACGTCCAGTGAGCTTGGTGTCATGTTCGACGAACAATCCTGGCAGCGATTGAAACTGCCAATAGTGGCGGAACGCTCGGTCCGATCCAAGGTACACTTGGTAAAAGCAATTGCTCAGTTTAAAGGCTTCCACTTGATCCTGTAGCTCCTTCAGCTTTGTGCTGGCTTCGTTTTCAATCTCCTTCAAATTGGTTTTCAACTTTTGCTCCAACTGATTTTTAAAATCCTCTAACTCAGCGCCCACTAGCTGTCCATCCTTTGATGCTAACTCTTTCTTAAAATTATCATATGCCAAATGTTTTTGGGACGCTTGCTTTTGTACCAAACGTCGCTGGTCCAAGTGATTGTTCTTGAACTTGGCTGCAGCTTCCCCTATCTCTTCCACCCGACCTAGTACCTCTTCAGTCATTAACAGATGGTGGATGAGAGCACAAATTATTAGCATTACGTCCTTGGTCGATAGCTGGAAAACGGTTTGTGTCGTTAAAGTACGCAGTATGTGCGGATGGTCGCGGTTTAGCATGAAACTAGCATCTCCCAACGAGGACAGATGGTTCTGAGCAACAAGCTGTAGTCGCAATATTTCGGACACGGTCGTCCAATCCAACGGCAATTCATGAATGTTTAATGCCAAGCGATTTTGGCACCATTTTCGCAATTTCTTCATCGCTGGATCCCTTGGCGATTCTTCCGATGCTTCCGATGTACCGAAGGAAGCACTTAGAAAAATTTGCAGTATATCACAGAGTGGTCCATTGGGGTCCCGCTGCAATAACGCTCGCTCGAGCTGTTCCATCGATATACCGTTTGGGAATTTTGTTTCAATTCCCAGTATGTCGCCAAACGTATTCATAAACTCCAGAATGAAGAGAAAGTCTGGGAAATGTTCCTCGCCTATTAATGTACGCACGTCCCGTGCCGGTGGAAAAACGCGCTGGTCGGTCAGTTCCAGATCTTCTCTTACTGAGCTGTACACTTTCTGCGCAAGTGCAACCTGTGGCTGTAGTAGCGTCCTTTCTAGTTTCATACGTTTTTTAGCCAACTCTTTCTGCACCGCATGCTCCTCCCGACGTGCCTGCTTGCTTTCCTGTGCTTTAGACACCTTTTGTACCCCAACGGATCCATCGGCCGCTTGTTTCAAATACTTGTCAATGGTGGACTGCTTTTTGTTTTCCTTGTCCGTCTGTTTAGCTTGTTTTTGTGCCGCTTTCTTGGAACTTTTGGGCGGTTTTTGAGCTTCATCGCGTCGTTTATCTTGTAGCTGCAGTTTTTTGGAAACTTGAAAGTCTGGATTTTGTCCATAAAACACCTTTTCGTCGGTGCAGCCTTTCGATGTAACGAACTGTTCTAGCGATTTTTTCTTCACGCACAACATCTGATTAGCTCCCAGTTCGACGTGTTGTTTTAGGAAAAGTTTACACTTTTCCCGTGACAAACAGTTCCGTTCCCGCATGATAGCTTCACCACGGACGGAATAGTTCGACGGACTCTCCCCATCAACGCTCTCGACGTGGTAAACCAATCGGGACGGAATTTCATCACCTGCCGGATCGCTGATTACTACCCGCACTATCTTGGCCTTGCGTATCACTTCCGGGTCGCCCGTTTTGGTGCACACAGTTTCACCCTTAAAGAATACATCTTTCGCGTACCCGTGAACATCGCTGGCAAGGTCGTGTATGGCCGTACGTTTGGTGCGTGAAGCGATCAGCAGGATTGGACCTTTCAGTGCGGCGGGGAAGCTCTTCAGCGTACGTTTGGCCGTTTTTTCACTCTCCAGTGCATCCGCGTACGTCAAATTGGTACGGCCAGTCATTACACAGCTCCACACGGTGGAGGATAGCAGCATGGTGCGCATGAAGAAATCATCGTAGTTGCTAAACAGTTCACCCGTTGTTTCGCACACAAACACTTCATCGCTGTCCTTTAGATGTTCCGATTCCGTGTTTTTCTGTAAAGCTTTCCGCTTGAGTAAAGGCATCGTTCGGTAGGCAGATGTATTGTTGTATTGTATCGGCTCGTGGGTCGCGTCAGTGTTGCGCTGCAACAAACAGCTGCATACCGGAGAATATGTTCAAATGAAAGTCTTTTTGGTGGTTAATTGATATTCTTGCTTACCTTCGAATGTTTTCACTCTACAAGAATACAGTTTTAAGACACACTTCATACACAATTGTTTGCTGAAAATACTTCGTTTGCGGAGATGCGATCGCATACGCGCTAAAACTGAAGCCAAAGTGAAATGAAAACATTGGCGCCAATGATGTTTGACGTTTGACAGATTCAAACGTATGAAGGCAGGCGGACATTTAAAATGCTGCTACTATGATAAGACGTTAGGAGGTGTCGTTGCAATTTCATCTGTTGGCGAGGAAGTCAGTCCGGATTCTAGGATGTAGTATTTTTAGTATATTTGCCTCCTTCAGCAACCAAAGGTTAATCACTTTGCTACATAATATACAGAAAACAATGATATAACATTTTGTGTTGGCGCCTCCAACATGTGACGCATTTATACTAACTGCAAGTGAACATGAACGTGAATACGAGCATAAAATAGGAATATTTAGTGCTTGATCGTAAGTTTACTTTCAAACCCCTTTATCTTGTGTTTAAATTTTATAGAACCGATTTGTTTCTAGTGTTGAGAGCCCCTGATACACAATTGCATCCCTCCACATTTGGCACTATGATTACACATGATTTGTTGTTTATTTTCATATCCTTTGCTACGATCATAGCAACCTACCAACGAACGGATGGAATAGTTTGCGGTACATCCGAAATCGAAGGCCAGATAGCAGAGGACAACTGTGCCAGTACGTTGTGCGCCGACCACCCTACGCCTCAACTAAAAATGTCGACAAAATTATTTGCCTGTGATTTTGAAGTGTTTGGAATTGTTCAAGGTAGGTCTCTGCATCTGCATGTACTGTTTGTAATAAAGGGGCTTCTCCTTAAACATTTTTTATTTTATTTTGCAGGAGTGTTCTTTCGCAAGGTAAGCAGACTACAATAATAGACTGGGAATTGGGTGACAATTTGGTGTAGTGTGGTATATTTTAATCCTCTGTCGGGTTTTTTTTACTTGCAGTACACCCAAAAACAGGCATCCAGTTTGGGTTTACGCGGATGGTGTATGAATACGCGCGATGATACCGTTAAGGGACAGCTCGAGGGTGAGGAAAAAGCTATGAACGAAATGTAAGGATATTGCCCCATCATACTCGGCGCGTCTTCCTAGTTACCGTAACTATAGTAACGCCATATGAAATACTTCCGCTTATCCAATCACACAGGAAATATTGGCTGCAAACCAAAGGGAGTCCATCGAGTCGTATCGATAAGGCGGTTTTTAGCGTCCCCAAGGAAATAGTGTCCTATTCGTTCAAGGATTTCTCGATTCGTCGTTGAAGTGAGTGAATGTGCACACTTACCAAGTAAATAGGATGTATATTTTTGCTTAAAGCAAGAAACCATAAGGCACAAGAGGGTACGCGCGGATACCACTAAAAAGCTTTAAAAAATCATTTTTTATGTCTTTTCCGAAACTTTTTTAATGGTATTCTGCAGTGAAAAGGTGGTTCGTTACTTAGCTAATAAATGCACTTTTGTGAACGAGGTTCGGAATGTTTGGAACGTGCCGGGCGGCCATCTGTTACTGTTTGAAATCCTTCAGAGGATAATGCTCACGATGCTGTTCCACGTGCTCCTCCATCGCGCGCATCTGTTCCTTCAGATGTACTGGCATCTCCTCGTACACATCCTGGAACATTTCGCGCCAGTCCGGTTTGGGAATGCGTTCCGATTGGTTTATCTGCGCCAGTACCTGCTTACGGACCGATTTCACAAACTCATTCTCCTTCTCCTCGTCGAACCAGCCGCGCCGGATCATGTAGTGTTTGAGCTTAGTGATCGGATGCTCGACGGTGTTCCAAATTTCTAACTCCTCCGCCGGCCGGTACGCTGTACTATCATCCGACGTAGAATGATGCCCAATGCGGTACGCCATCGCTTCCAGCACAATTGGTTTGTTTTCACGCAAAACATATTCCCGGGCCAGCTTGGTAGCGTTGTACGTCGCAAACACGTCTGTTCCATCGAAACGCAATGCGGCCATTCCGTAGCCAGCTGCACGGCCCGCAATACCATCACCACGGTACTGCTCCTTGGAGGGCGTCGAAATGGCAAAACCATTGTTGCGACAGAAAAAGATGACCGGACTGTCGAGTGTGGCGGCAAAGTTAAAGGCCGCATGGGTATCACCTTCGGAGGCAGCACCCTCGCCGAAATAAGTAATCACACAGCGCTGATTGTTTGGCTGCAGTTTGAACGCGTAAGCTGCTCCGGCAGCCTGCGGAATTTGTGTACCGAGCGGAGACGAAATGGTGACAAAGTTTAGTTTCCGCGACCCATAGTGAACTGGCATTTGACGGCCCTTGCCAAGATCTTCCGCATTTCCGTAGCATTGGTTGATAAAGTCCGAAATGGTAAAACCGCGCCACACCAACACACCCGCCTCACGATACTGTCCGTACACCCAATCTTCCGGACTGAGGGCCGCTGCGCTGCCGATGTGGCTAGCCTCTTCACCAAAGTTGGTCATATAGAACGAGATGCGCCCCTGGCGCTGGGATTCGTACAGGATCTTGTCCATCGTGTTCAGCAGCACCATATCGCGGAACATCTTTTGCACCGTCGCCTGTTCCAGTTTCGGTTCTTGCGTTGGATCGTCGATCGTACCTTCACTATTCATCACGCGATAGATAGGAATGGGTTCGATGTTTTCCGGCAACGCTAGTTTGGGTGTCGTCACGAACGAGGCTCCCAGCGCACCGGGGAACTTTGCGTGCAGGGAACTACTTCCATTACCCTGTTGCAATGGTGCCGAGTCGGAAGACAGGTACTGCAAATAAACGGCGGCTCATTGAATAATTGTGCCAGTTCAGTGCACAGCTGTCGAACCATGGAGAGGATGGGGTTTGTTCGCTTTACTCACCTTTACTGAGCCCAGCGGCCTTGCTGGCCGTACAATGGACCAGTTCCTGACTAACACGTTTCCCAACGCTCGTAGAAACGACATTTTTAGGTATAAACTAAAATTATTAAACAAAAATCACCGTGTTAAACGAGAGTTCTGTGATTTGATTACGTCAATTACGCGCGCCTGCAAAGGGCCAACCACCTGTTTTTGTGCGCTGCTCTTGTTGACGGGAACGATAAGGAAAAAGAGCCGTGTTGCTGCGTTCGTATATTCGCACAGCGAGATGTTTGCACGATTAATTCGGCCTGAACTTGAAAGGGAACTTGATACGTAATATTAATTGACGGTACGTATATGCGGTTACGCACACAAGCCCACCACAGGCCCGCTGGAAACTACATGCACGTTCCATCAAAACAATTCAACACACGGCTACACATCCACACTCTTGCTGCTTCGTGGACGGCTTCAGCAGCAGCAGCTTTCTCTCGATACCTTCACAATTGTGTTTTCTCGTAGAAAATAAGTAAAACGTTTCTTAACAAAAAATAAATTACTTGTATTGCGGTAAAAATTCTAGCAATTTTTCGAACGGTTAAAAAATGCTCAATTTGATTTGATCCAATTCGCGCATCCGTATGTTTCTGTCAAAGTGACAGACGCTGTCGAACCACAACTTCGCACAAAACAAACCAAGCCAGAACAATCAACACACACTGCCCTAGGAGGAGTCTCGTTTTACCAAGTTCTTTGTGTTTTATAGGATTTTTCGTGTTTTTCGGATATATAGACCAGTACAGCAGCTTCATCTAGTGGGACCGGAACGGTCAGTTTTTCTATACGTGTAGGAGGCATTCATTTATAATGTTCTATGTGTTCTTTGTAGTTAGTAAATAACAGACAATGTAACTTGGTCCTCTCCGTTTATGAACAGCAAACAGTAACCTGGACCAGTATGGCTTCACCATCCCAAAGCAGTCCGGCCACGGCTGGTATGACAAACGCTATTGGAGGTCCTACTACAAAAGCTTCGTCGGGCAGTGGTTCAGCATCAGGAGGCACCACATCCTCATCGGGTAGCAGTGGGACGGACAGCGCTACCCAGCTGCTAACGAAGCCACGACTGCAGGAGCTGGTTCGTGAAATAGATCCTACCGAGCAGTTGGACGAGGAGGTGGAAGAACTATTACTGCAAATAGCGGACGACTTTGTCGAAAACACCGTAAATGCTGCTTGCCTGTTAGCTAAGCATCGCAAGGTTCCCAAGGTCGAGGTGCGAGATGTGCAGTTGCATCTAGGTAAGTGATTCATGTGTGGTTCATAATTCAGATTTTAATATTTACGGCAACTTTTCCTTTCTCAGAACGCAACTGGAATATGTGGATTCCCGGCTTTGGAACGGACGAGCTAAGACCGTACAAGCGAGCGACCGTAACCGAAGCTCACAAACAACGATTGGCTCTAATAAGGAAGGCCATCAAAAAATATTAGCTCATACACGTACCGGTAGCATTAATCAAACTAGCAATTATAATCACACAAAACACGCAGACATTAAGACGAAAAAAACAGACTCAAACATAAAAAATAAACGAATTTGAATAGGCGAAAATGTGGTTCATCCTTTATTCTCTTCCCCACCGCAATTACAATTCTGTTTTTCGTTCGATTTTCATAAGCTCTACCTCAAAGATGAGCACCGAGTTAGGTGGAATCTTTTCGCCGGCACCACGCTCTCCATAACCTAGCTCCGGCGGGATGACCAGCTTCCTTTTCTCACCTTCGCACATACCAAGCAATCCTTGGTCCCATCCCTTAATTACTTGGCCCATGCCAAGGGTAAAGGTAAGCGGATTGCCACGCGGAATGCTGCTATCGAATTCCGTTCCATCTTCAAGAGTTCCCTGAGAAAATGATGGAGTTTCGGTATGAAAAAACGGTCATTTAATACCCGACTAACTACCACTAACTGTATGGCCTTACCGTGTAGTGCATGTGCACCAGATCACCCTTCTTGGTCCGCACGGTACAATTTTCGACGCGTTTCTTGACGCCTATCTTTAGTTTGTTATCGGCATGCACGCTCGGTGCAAGTGTTGCCAGCCCGGCCAGGCAAAGGACGACAAGATGGGAAAAGTGCATTTCTCTTGAATATCGTTCAGAAATAGCAAAAAAGGATGAACTTTGCGAGTTCGCTGTATCTTCCCCCGATACTACACTCCTAGGAACCTGAAAGATTCTATCGGTAGTGTTGACCTTTTTTGTTTACTTTTGGTTTGTGAATGACAGCTGCGAGCGACAGCTAGTCACAGTGTTGGGCGATTGAATAGGTGAAACAGGATTATTTTTTTAAATTTTAATTACGATTTGTGATATAAAATGAAAAAAAAAAAACGAATAATAGAGAAAATGTTCTAAACATGGATTTTTTTCATAATTCGAACGAATCAATTTAGAATTTTGAGTGCCTAATCACAAGATCAAACCATCGATTAGTAGCAGATAATTATGTATTTTGATGTACGAAGTGTCGAACTTCTCTTTTGCAACTTGTCGTGAAGTTATAGAGGAATCCCCAGTCCCTAGGTCCCTAGACAAAAATAGATGAACGTCTCACTATTTCCAGCAACCGATTTATTAAATTTTTTACCAAATTTTACAACTAGCATCACTTTTGTATATTTTCACTTCGTGCTCTACACATTTCTAATTTCCGTTTCACTGTTTTCGTACATTGTATTCCTTTGTTTTTGTTTTTTCTTTGCATAAGAATAAAAATATATATACCAATGATACACATAGAGCATGCATACGGCATTCGCACGTTAACCTAATGTTCTACACCCTAGTACGAACGTAATTATCAATGCAGATAATTCTTAACTAAGGCTTGTATGCACAGATCGGATGGGCGCGCGACTTCATAAACATTATATCATCTTTTTGCAGTACAATCACGATTAACATTGTGCGTAGAGTTCGGTTCCTCATTCCGCCGGGACATTTAAATCGTAAAGCTGTTGTTGCAGTATTTTTAAAGGTTAGATCCATAAGTAACAATAAGTTTGTCTGTAACGTTTATTCATCCAGGACGTTCTGCGCGAGTTGGATGTTTCGAATCGAGTTGGATGTTTGTTACAGACAGAATAACGCATACAGGTTCTATGTTTAACGGTTATCTATGTATAGTACAAACTACGGCCTTCTCTTTGCAACCATCTTCATCTATATAGTAACAACCTTTTTGCTTGTAATTTTTGAATATATTTTTGGTGTGCGTGTGTGTGTGTGTGTGATGTACCCATAACGTGTAGCGGTGTACTTATACGTGTGCCTTTAAGTGTGTAACTTTCCATTCTGTTACACACCGTAATAAAATCGAATACCTTTTGTACTGCAAACATTACCACGCAGTTCAGATTACAATTAAAAAGTGTTGGGAAAAAATAGCTCCGATTAAAATATTCCATACACAAAAGGGAACAGGGGGAAAAAGCGCATCTGAAGGCACTAATGTTATCGAAACATAGATAGCCGGCCAATGCCAAACGCTTTGTCCCTTATATCAATTGTTACTTTCGATTTGCTTCGAAATACTTTTACAGCGCATAGTTTAACTTGCAGATTTACTACGATTTCTGAAGCTATCCTAATAATCCTGATTAAACCGGATTTACGTATAAATTTACACCTTTTCGTAGCTATGGAATGTTGTGTTGCGCGTTTCGTTCGATTACAGGGTTTTTACAGCCCATAGAACATGCATTATAATAGTACAAACAATGCAATATTCGAGATACACCACGTTTTCCGACTTGAACACACATTACATAATTTATTACTACGCAGTTTGAATTGATAACACAATTTCTGATTATTTTAGAACACTGTCAGATTAGCTATCTAAGCATCTTGAGAAATTAATCGTAAATGCTAAACGAAACCTCCAAATCTGAATCCAATAGAATGAGCATGACCAAGGTAAAGTGTAAATTCCGGACCTGGCAGCATGCTAAAACAATTGTAAGTTGTGTTATCTATTAAAACAGCGTAGCTAAATTGATGTAATGAGTGTTCAAGTCGACAAATGTGCACATCTTGAACTCTGCATTCCCTATTGAAAAAATTGCCTAGGCCATAGGCAGATTTTGTTCATAGCGTTGTTCAAACTATTCTTATGCTTGTCCTATGTGCTGGTAAATCCTTTAACAATCTTTAAATTCCATGGCATAGTAAAGTTTGTTCCACGTGCCATATAAGCTACTTCTATACTTTAAATTGCTTTTTAGAGCCTCTCTACTATACTTCAAGTTTTTGCTAACAAATTACGCTAACAATTAAAATCTCGCGCAAGTTAAGGGTTGAATGCGAAAAGAACAAACTTTTGGGCAACGCTGCTTCTGGATAAACACAGAAGCTGCTAAAAAAACGACAAATTTTAAATTCACAGATTGTTGTAGCTTTCGGCACGTGTTTCAATCGACACCGGCAAATCCTTGGCTGCCCTCGATTGCACTGATTAACTTTTCCTTCAGTTGGGCGTAGCTTTCGTACGGTGGCAAATCTAACCGATTGAAGCTACAAATAATAAAAAAGGAGACCGTTAGAGTGGGATATAAAAAAAAAAAAAATTAAACTAAACCGTCCCATTACTTACCATGTATGAGCACGAGGAAAATTGTTCACAGTTCCCCACTTTTCGATCGTAAACAGTTGCGGCCCGTTCGAACCGTACAGCTCCTTAAACCCGTTCATAGGCACACGTGACGTACCGGTGACGAACTGCAGCAGACGGGCCCTCATTTCATTGTTAAACGATAGTACCGCTCGCCAGAACCACTGCACGACCGCATGGTTCGCATAGTAATCACCTTTGTACATGGTGTTCTTCTTCCAGTCGTTCACATCGATGCTTTGGATGCCACACATTAGCAGTTCGAGCTCGTTCTCGTCAAAAATTTTAAGCAAATGCAACGGCACCAAAGAACCTACTCCTTCCAGGAACGCTTGCATCTGATCTTTAACCCGCGCCTCAAACCGCCAATCGATGACGAGCCGGATGTACTCGTCCTTGTTTTCGTTGCTCACCTCCAGGTCGGCACCGTTCGGTTTGAGCTCCCGTTGGTTCGTCGTGCCAAAGCTTTCCTCGTCTACGCTGAAGGTCAGCATCAGGGAGCTGGGATCGTTCTCTTTGATGTAGAGCAGCGAATTGTAGTACTCCGTGTCGACTGCCTCCATGTCCTTCAGATCGATAGGCTTTTGCAGCATCATCTTGTAGAATGGTCGTATAAAGAAAGCATCTAGCAGCTTGCCGTGATAGATCGCCATTCCTGCGATACGTCCAATAAACCTATCGAGAGGGAAAATATGGACAGAGGACAGTGTAAAATATAATAAACATTTTTTTTTTAATCCTTGCAGCACACAAAGCCATTTACCTGAAGTAATTCAAATGCTCTTCGTTGCACAGTCCACTGTTCGGATTGATCTGCAGTGTGTAGTTGTCCATTGCCGAATACTCAAACAACCCATAGTACGGATTGAACATCTCCTTCGACAACAGATAGAACCATTCACGCGCCAACCCACCATAATCCAGCCCCGTTTCACCTTCGAACTCAACCCACAGCTTTGTCTTGAGTAGGTCGAGCCGTGTAACGGAATTTATCACCCGGTACGAATCTTCCAATATCGAAGCCCTCCGCACTTTGATGTCAATCTTGTTTGGCACATTGCTCGGTTTCTGCAGCTGGCTCTTAAAGTACTCATACTTTTGCTTGTAGTCACGCGAATACGGTACCGCTTGGCCCGCAATCTTTGGATTCGAAAGCCGTGGATCGTCCCACTGTGTTGTGCGCGTGTTATGATCGATGAAGAACGTTCGGCCATCGTTATGTACGCGCTCTTCCCAGCCTTCCGGCAGTGGGCCCAAATTATCGTCCGATGAACGTGCATCACCACGATTTCCACCGGCCGTCGATGCGCCATTTCCGCCAGCATTGGTGGCACTATCGTTGCCAGCACTCGGTATGGGGCTTGCAAGTCCAGTGCGAGGATCAACCCAGGAGGTGGTTTTGTTAATGTGATCAATGAAAAACAACCGTCCGTTCGATGCTACCTGTACAGCCCAGCCCGGCGGTAAACCGGTAGCATTAGGCGCATTTACTGCCGAAGCTGGTGGTGCCGATGCAGGGTGGCTCGGAGATGTCGGTTGAGCTTCTCCAGTGGAAGTGGTAGTCGATGTGTCCGACCGTGATTGTTCACCGACGTTGTTGGAAGACGTTACAGCCTCATTTACCTGGAGCGTAACGGAGAGAGGTTTCGAGAACCATTACAAACATTTAAAGCGAAGTTAAGAGAATTAAACAGTACAATATCCCTTTTGCCATGCAATGCGTAACTTAGTAAAACGTTATAATGGCCTACAGAGTGTACATCGAAACATAATAGCGTATAAGTGAAACACAAACTGCCAACAGCAAATTAATCGAAATTACGAAATAAAACGATAAGCCATCACCTAAATAAAATTCTGTACGCCACCATCAACATAGTTACAGCGGGAGGAAAAGATAGATTATAAGAAGAAGGAAAAACGGAAGATAGTTATTGGGGAAAATGCTGTTAAGGTATTTTTGGTAAGAGACAGCTCAGGTATTAGGTATTAGCTGTTAGTAAGCGATCATTTCATCATACCAATCATATTGCGCAATGTAAGTATTTCATTAGTAGCTAGAATTCATTTGCTGCAACACTACACTGAGCGAAACACCACCAAGTTCGTTTTGACAATATATTCAAATTTCAGATTTTTCATCGTGAAAAATAATCTGTACTAATTGTTCATTAAGTATGAATAGGTCGAATGTAGTATCTTCAGTTATAAGAAAAGGGTAATATATAAAAACAAACAACAACAAAACAACTTCTCTTGGAATGAAAACCGTCAGATGAGCTTCCAATCATTAACAAAAGCCGGAAAAATGTAAATAATTGCCTCCACATATCTTGGAAACGTAGAAGAGACGAAGCTAAAATACGGTGCGATGTAAGTTAATTTTTGTAAAATATTAGTGAACTGAGATAGATAAACAACCCAAATTCGAGCTGAATTGTAATATCCCGCAAGCACAAGATGTGTGCTGCCAATTTTACTAAGCGATGAAAGTTTGAAGCGGCACAATAGTCTCAGTTGTAAAATTTGTGGTGGTTCCCTAATAAATTAGGGATCATTTTTAGAGAAGATCTCCCACTGGCGTTGATTTCAAGGACGCTTAAATCAAAGGATGCCATCTAAAAGCTATGATCATGATCTTAATCGATCATAACGAGTTTTACATGGATTCATAGTACGTTTGCACATGGATAATGCGGCGATTCATAAGCCTGAACTGAATAAAATCTTGTTTCCACATAAAAAAAAACCTGAAGGATATAAATTGTCAACACAGCGGACCTGTAAAAAGTAAATAAAAATATTGTGGTGCTATTCTCATTTCGCTCAGTGTATGTGAAACAATATTAACAGGACAGATAGCATGAAGGGTTACAAGTCGCTTCAGGTAAGTAAAGTTAAGGTAGAACGAACGAGCGAGCGAGAGAGAGATTTCTTTGGCTGTTTTAAAAGATTGCTGCAAGTTACAGCCTTTGCGAAAAACCTTCTCCATGCGCGGGGAAAAAAGAAAATGGGAAAAGGAACATTTAACAAACCTCCTCCCGTACATTGGACGACGTGCTTTCAGCGTCAGCGCTACCCCCATTGGCCGCAGCATTTACGGTATTATTTTGAATTTCCGACACTACCGTACTGGAGGAAGACTCTTCATTCTCTGCGCTTGCGAGTGGTGCAATGTCGCTGCTGGCCGAACGGCGCCTTTGGCTCGGTACCGGCGTACCGGCTGGACTAGCACAGGCTGAGGATGTAGTCGACGATGATGGTGGTGGTGGTGGAGGTGCCGGACGTATGGGACGTATCGTTCCACCACTGCTAGCGATAGAAGTGTTTGATGCGGAAGGTGAAAGGCCCATAACTTCAGCATCGCTGCCACTGCGTAAGACATTACCGGATCGTTCCGGGGTGGCTACGGAACCGTCGGCTGGTGGATGCAGGGATATTGGTGAAGCAATACCGGTAGCCGCTCCGCTATTTTCCCCATTTTCCGAAGTAATACTGACAGTGTCGGCCTTAAATGGGAGAGCGAAAAGTAATGGGAAGGGCAAGTGGAATAACAAATGAGATGAAAAAGGTGTGTGTTTTGGGAGGATGGGATCAATGGAGCAGACAGTTTATCTACGTGATGGATTTTTAAAAACTATACGTACTAAATCGATTTCACTAGCCTTTTCCTAACTTAAGCCGTTGGGGTTCTTCTTCTTTTTAGCTTAACGACCTTCTAAGGTCATACCGGTCATCGAATGGCTTACTAGACTTGCTGATACTACGTAGATGGATGGTCAGACCTCAACTACAGGGGAACGATCCGGATGAGATTTCCGAACCCCGGTCCTGCCATTTGAAGACCGGCGCCGCTGTCGCTTCACAACCGGGGCGCCCCAAACCGTTAGGCTTAAAGAGGTACTTTTAGTACGAAAAAATGTACAACTTGAAAACAGTACTGTTCTACAGTGGAACCATTTTCCTGATTACTTAGTAGGGAAATATTCACAAAAAAGATGAAATTTTCAACAAAATCCCACGCACAAAATTATGACTAATTAAAAAATGTTTAAACGTAACAACAAAATGCAAAACAGAATAGCTAATCGATAAAGAAAAATCAAATAAATCGTTTCGGGATCGTCTTACCATGCTCGTATTGTTGCTACCGCTGCCACCATTGTCCGGATCGTTGCTAATGTGAAAGCGTCGCTGAAATGCTGCCACCATTTCGTTCTGTCCCGGTTGTGCCGCCACAATGCTGGGCCTTTCCCACTGCGTAGTCCGCGCGATATGATTCACGTAGTACATTCTGCCTACAGGATCCTGCCGAACTTCCCAACCCGGTGGTAATGGGTCTGGTTGTGGTAACGTTGGTAGATGAGCATACGGTTGTGTCCACGGATCTAGGGATCGATTTGGTGGAAGTTGTTGCTGTGGATAGGGCGGTGTATTTCGATGCACTGCTAGCGGTGTGCTCGTGGCGGACGATCGATTACTAACACTGAAGGCCGATCGTGTCCGTCCAATGGCCGGATCATCGTTGCGCATTATGGCATGGTACAGCTCTAGTGTACCGCGTACCTTCGTGATGATGCGCAAGCTCGATTGCCGTTTGGGTCGCAGTGTATATCGCTGCGGTGCGATTGTACGGCCCTCGGATTCGTGCGGCAAATTGATCAGCGTTAGATCGACCAGTCCCATGAAACCGTCCCGGGTGAGCCGATTTTCATCGAACACCTGAAACACCAGCTTGTGCTCGTTTGGTTTGACGCGAAACACAAACTCCTCGTTCCAGACCGGGTTCAACGTCTACGGTGGAAGATAGTGAGAATCAATATATTAGATTATGTGCAGGTTGTGGGACCAACGGTACTGATACCGATGCAGCTTACCCTTCGCTTCGTTTTCGTCACCATGTGGTCCACGTTGACGTCTCCCGTGATGGTGTTTTGTTCGATTTTCACGTACGGATCGCTATAGCCGAAGATGTCCTTTTTCGCCAGTCCGCTCGCACCCAGCACCTTGATCCGTACGTAGCATGCATCCTCCTCGTTCTACCGGTTGTGACGGAAATTTTTGCATCAACACAATCAAACACCACCAAAACCACAAACACACGCCGACGTTGATGATGCAACCGAGGATAGAGAGAACGATTGGAAAGAAATTTTAGTAGCTAATTATATATTTGCTGGAATGAAGCATAACCATATGGCAATATGGCGGCGTTAAGGATTTGCAAGACTCATCAATACACATTGGTCACTGTTGACAAATTTTCTAATTCTCAACCATAGGTTCCCTGATTGTGGGGCGCGTGTTATCAAGCTAAATCCTCCACTGTTGCATACAACACACATCACCAAATTCGCAATCTACTAAGTATCAAGCCTAGCTTCACTAACCAGTACCAGGGGATTTGTACAGATTTGTATAGGACACACACACACACGATCAGAACAATTTCACAATCAATGCCTACCAAGTTAATCAACATCCCGGTTCTCGTCATTATGCTCGCTTGCTGTTGTTTTACCCCGTATAAGAGGGGATTCACCGTTGAGAACAATTTACCACCGACACCAGCTCAAAATGTTGACCGACACAATTTTCTTCACTATAGTAGAACCCTCTTTTCACTATTGCCACTTTTTGGAAAGCATCCACTTTCAACCCATTACACCTACAAGCACCCACCAACCGTACGAACTCATACGCCAGTACAGCTTTGTTGAAAATTTGGTGCTAAAAGTCTGCAAATTCCACAAGTGTGACAGCTCCGAAACAGCTGCTCGTCAACCAAGAAGCGACGCGATCAACGACTCATGATGAAAAACGACTCTTTTCCCACCCAACGTTTCTTTAGTGAAACGTATTGGAGCCTGACCGAGGCCGTTTGACCGACCGAACTGTATGCAGCTATTTCTGGTTCTACACACAACAGCTCTCTTGCCGTATCTCTCACCGCACGACACAGGCTACTTTGATGGTGGTTGTGCGTGTTGCCAGACGTTGAGGATATCTTAGCAACGGCGCCGCTTGTTGCTCGCTAACTAATGCTACCGCCGATGCGTACGTGTGGGGTGGCTGCTGCTTTGCCTACCGCAGTGTTGGTGGTATACGATGATTTCCATTCACGCGCTTCGCCCCCAACCCAATCCCAAACGCAGACCTTCATGACACACCCCAACAAACCCTTCAGCATCTTCATCCATTCTGCTACGGCACCGATGGAAATTCGTGATCCGGGAGGTCACAAATACTGTAGTCGTTGAAATGCTCGACACCACCGAAAAGCAACCGAGCCACGACGCTTATCAACGATAATGAGTGACAGATAAGTGCAAAGTGGTGGTGCCAAAAAAAAAAATGCCTAACACCTGGCCCCCGTGTAACCTTACCATCCATGCCGGGGGGAGGGAACCGGTAGCCATACACATGTAAAGTTCACATATAAAAGGGTAAAGCATGTAAGCAAGTATTTGTATCCTGCGTCAGACTAAGCTTCATAAACCGGAAACAGTTGACGCTAGTCGTCGTTATAAAAACATCTTATGCTTGCTGTAGCAGAAGTAAGAAAAACCTCCACAACGTTGTACTGTAAAGGGCTTATTCCTTAGGTTCATCGGCGACTAACGTTTCTCGTTCGATACGAGACGCACAATCGGTCGCTTTTTATCTGGGTAGGTTTAAGAGCGCTAAACCACATAGGAATTAAGGGAAACGTACGAGATAATTTCTGTTTGGGATAAATAGATAACGACGACCTTAGGGAAAGGGAGAATATGTTCAACAATGTCGTATCGGGTGAGAAATTGATTACAAAACCCCGGTGTACTGCGAAGGTCTTGGTTGTGATCGTGAGTTACCGCAACACACTGACTACACGGTGGTATTTGCGTGCTGCGTTGGAAAATATGGACCAAAATTGTGTATAAATATAACACAAATTAGTAATGTGTTGTGAAGCGGGTGACAAAATCCGAACCCGGTGGGATAAAATAGTCTGAACATCACCGGGCCCCCGGGGTAGCGAAGAAGCGAACGAGCTGTGTGAGAGTTTGGCATATAGATCGAAACGTTCGTCGGAGTAGTACGTGCGTGGCTTTGGGATGGTAATGACTGGTAAGAGCAGCGTATGGTGTATTCGCAGCAAAAGCTTAATCATACGAGTGAATATTGGGGCTGATATTGTGCCGGCAGTGCGATTTATCCTATAAAACGTAGTGCAGTTCAGTGAGTCATTCGTTTCGATTCGATTCGGAATCGTTTTCAAGTGTCAGGTTCAGTGCGGTTTACCATAATAATAAACTAATAACTATAAGCAAATTCCTGACATAATTTTTTGATTTATAATGTGGTCACCACGTGCTTCAGAAACAAAATTTCGATGCGCTTTATCGTTAATTTTTTCTAGAGTTGGACCATCCAGACCTTCTCTTCTCTTTGCTTTAACACAACCTTCTGGGTCACGCTGGACGTCGAATGGCAAATTGTAGATTTCATGATACCAAGTAGTTGGATAGTCTGTCGTGGATTGGATTTGAACCCCGGTTCTGCCGTGTTAAGACCGGCGCCATTGTCACTCTTCTGTATAAAAGAAATGCACTCGGAGGATGCATTACAAGCTTTGTAATTATATTGTGATGCGAGGACAAAACTCTCAGGAAAGTCAAACCCAAACAAACCTGCCAACACGTCATATCCCGCACGGGAGAATGCTCATCCTCGCGCAATACATTCAGTTACCTCACGCTTGTCACGCTTCGGTCACCCCAAACGAGCGTTTATTTTCTACCACAAGGCGTACAGGCATGTGTCTCGGTCTATCTTATCAGTGCATCGTATAGTTATCATTCCCCTCAACGAGCTTCACCGGATCTTATCCGACATAAAAGTCACGCATACCCTGTTGAGCACCCCATTCAAGGCACCGGTAGAAAGGAAAACTGTTTTCCTTTGTACTTTAGACTGAGGGATGTAGGATTTTCAGCACAGTAGAACGTATGATAGCGTTTTGATGTGGTCTTTTGTTAGTGTGATGTCCTCGGTCGGGGACAATCAACTCTTCTATCTGCCCTTTCGGTTCAATTATAGCGTCTACTTACAGCGGTAAAAAGTGATCCACGAGGAGTATGGGACGAAAGTGCCGGACTCGAACCGTACGACGAATTGCCCATGGACTGGGCTCTTCGTCGGGGCGGCCTCTGTGGTGTCATGAACGATCCGACCGGTAACGCTGGTGAGCCAGATGGTGAGGTACCGTGGGACGATTGAAGTGTTGCCTGGTGAATGCTGCTGAGCTGCGATCGCATACCCGAGATCGCAATGAACTTTATGCTATCTGCACTAGAGACGCAACGGAACGGCGCACCACAAACACACTTGAATTGTTGCACCGGACGATAGGATCGGATGGATTACTCATCGAAATTTAGGAGTACGGTTGGAAAAAGGGTTTTTACTAGATCGGTTGGCGGGCAGGGAGGCAAAAGGGAATGTGAACACACACACGGCTAATGCATTCCGCTTTAGAGCTCATATGGAATGGACAATGAATGATGCACTCCTCTGCATCCACGCACAAACCGATCCCAACTAATTATGCTGCAAACTTTCTGGATTTGCCGAGGGCTAAATCTTGTGCACAAGAAATGTGCAACCTCTTCTCGTCGTTCGACCGTATGATTCACGGGAGCAGCGAAACTGCACACTACAACCGCATCTAATCAGCTCTTGCTGCTACTTGGCGGGGATCAAATGCATTGCGTATTAAGCAAAACTTTACACTTATCTAGCTGCACACCGGAAATGAAAACGGAGTAGAATTCTATCCCTCCCCGTGGCAGACGATATTTTAGTTAATTTCTTTATGTTCTTCGACTTCGATCTCGTTCCGCACGATATTCTTTCCGTCGTATATTTTTTTTCTCGACGCATTCAATGTTGACAGCTGATGCGAAACAGATGGCCCAAGGTTTATATGTTTCATTAGCTGTAATTCGTATGAAAAGGTTAAATTTTGCAAATGTAGGATAAAATTTGCGTGTTATTCTCCTGTATGTTAGTTCAACATTCTTTTAATGTCGGTTTTACTATTTATTATACGTTAAATTTTGTAGTTAAATCATGTTGGCACAAAACAAATTATGGTACATCTTTACTCTAGCCCTACCTTGGTCGTAGGAGGTTTGTAAAAATGTCACCGTTTGTTTACATTTTCACCCAACAATATAGCCATTCGTTTCGCGGCCGTCGTTTGTGGTGCACAAGTGAAATCTACGCTAGACGAACAAAATGGAAGGAATTCTATCCAAAACGCAACAATTGCTGTACAATTATCTCGAAAACCTAGGCCATTCAATAACCATTAAAATGTTGGATAAAAATCTGTGCCAAATGGGTGATATGCTCGTCAAGAGCAAAACGGACAGTGAATTGCTGCTGGACGAGCAAGCCCTGATAGCGGCTAGCAAACTGTGGCCACTTCCTATATCTGCCATTGCGAGCTGCGGCAACAGTGCCAACATTTGGTTAGATCGCACCACTGCCTTCCGCACCGCTCTTTCACTGAAGGAGTGGAACGGCAGCAATCGATCAATGAACGGGGCAAAAGTTTACGTCGAGCAACCAACCGTCAACGAATACAACACCATTTCGATGACGGAATTCCGTGCCAACATCTTGCGAAGTACCATCAAGAAATGTTTCCTTTATGGTGGCTATAGCCTTATCGAAAAGACGGATCTGCTTGACAACGATGTTCCTTCCGACGTGATGCACGTGAAGGTCGTTTATCAAAGAAGCAAGCCTAGTCCCGAATCACAGATGGAAGTTCTATGCGGAGTTGTGCTAACCGGATCGGAAACACAGAATGCGGCACAGTACATACAGCTGCGAGCAAATGATATGCATCTGACAGCGTTACATCGGTACGGTTTGCGTATGCCGGACACCAGCAAGCTATGGGAGCTTGTTTCGAGCCTGGGACGTTCGGCAGCGATCGTCGATATGTTGCAGTCCAAGCACACCAACGTGATTGATATGAGAACACAGCGGGAATTGATGCGCAACCATTGCACATCGAAAGGGGCTTCCTTCATCCTGTACAACTATGCACGGTTGGCAACGATTCTCAGAAAACATGCCAAACTTGTGCAAAACGGCCAAGCACTGGACATTCCCCCGGTGTATGAGATTGACTTTTCGTTGCTAACCGAGCCGGAAGAATGGCAGCTACTGTACGCGTATTTATTGCGTTTCCCGGACACAGTACGACTTACGACCGGATATGGAAAGTCACCACAAATAGCTCCGTACCACATGCTCAACTTTACCCTGTGTATGATCAAGTGCCTCAGCAAGTACTATCGTAGAGTAAGAATTTTGACCGATGCAAGACCCAAACTGCAACCCATAATGTCTGCTAGGTTGTGCTTAATTAGTGCAGTTTTCGATATGCTAAAGGTGATACTGGACATATTCGATATGGAACCGGTTGAAGAAATGTAGAAAATCGGGTATTTAAAGATATCCTGCTACGGTGGGTTTGTATAGTTGTAAGTTTAAGATAATATAAGCTTATTTTACGACGATGCATATTCTTTTACAATAAAATTGATTTTGTATGCAAACAAAGGCGAAGCGGGATTTGATTTGAATTATTCAACGGTCAAGAAAGTCATCAACCGTTGTTGCCCGAATAAAAATAACGATTTCTTGTTGTATGGGAGTGTAATATTGTTTTTGTGGGTTGAATTTTGGTTTATTTTTGATGTCGGGACCTAAATAATTCGTAACAATAGATTCTGTTTTCTAATTTGTCTTCACAATACGATTTTGGTTGTTTTGTAAGGATTACTATTCTGCTTGCCGATGGAAACTATTTTGGTAGGTATGTATCTGGTAGGATTTTAATAAACTGAGTGGAAAGTAATAAAAATTGTCGTCATAGTCTCTCTCTCTCTCTCTCTCTCTCTCTCTCTCTCTCTCTCTCTCTCACACACACACACACACACGATTTTGTCAAAATTATTCGTCCTTTCTTCGGTGGATCGGTATGACGAACTTATCGAATGGGCTTTTGTACTTGATGCCAGCACTGCGGAAGATTTGGTTCGGTATGCCAAGGTTGCACAGGTACAACCGTCCACAGGCATCATTCTGGTCGATTCCATCTAGCGGTAAAATAGGTAGTATCGAACATTTGATCGCAACACCATCGAGTCCGTCACCGGGCGGATCGATCGCTAGTACCGGCGCCCGGGTGTAGCTAATCCATTTTCGCAACTGGTCGGTAAGTTTCGAATTTTGAACCGAAGCAATGACGAGATCGCACGGCGGTAGAGCTGTAGAGAAAGAAAAAAAGAACATTTATAAGTCTTCATAAGGATACCCGATACCCGGTACGTACTATTAACATCAACTGAAATTTTGTTGCCCGTCGCCATATACAGTGGCACCTCGGAACTGTTCTGCGTTGCTTCCGTTAACGATGACAAGTAGACGACCGTCTCGAGACCGTGGCTGGCAAGCTGTCTGGCCGTTGAGATGCCGACCTCATCCAATGTTCCTTCGCAAACGATCACAATCTTTGGCCACTGGTGCTGATTGTTGGGCGTTAGACGCCTCGAACCGCCCAGCAGCTGCAGTGCCAGTTCGGTGGCACCACGGGCAAGAAAATCATTTTGTCGCTCACGTGACAACCCCATATTGATCGCGTACTCCTCCACCGTATGGCGCAGTGTGGCCGGTACGGACGGTATTACCAGACCTTCATCCGTTACATACTCCTGACATTCACCCGCACCGTCCGCACGTTTCATCTCAATCTGCCGGTACTGTGTCGGGTTTGAGACGAGTACATTTTCATCATGCCGGTACTTGGTTTTCACTGCCGAGTTCGTTGCATTGCGCTGCTTACGATCACCCTCGGATGCTTTCGTCTGGTTAGCATCGATCTCGTTCCAGATCGCTTGCTTGTCGAACAGTGCCAGATTCTTTTCGAAATCAAACTCCACATCCATCATTAGCGGATCATCGTCGGGCGATCCGAATGTGCTGTCCTTAGCTATATTTCTTCGGCTGCGGGACATCTTGCCACCGTTACCATTGGCCGCCTTCTTGGCGCTTCCATCGGCGTGAGGTAGGCTCGTTGCTACCGGGCGCCCATTACCGAACGAACCAACAAATCCCGTGGACAGAACAGATGATGCACCCATGTGGTTCGATTTTTGTGCGGGGCCATTGATGTCGATCGGATTGCTCGAGCTCTTGGTGCAACCGATACTGGAACTCTGCTGCTGGCAGCTGTTCAGATTGTTACTATACTTGTTTTGAGCCGGTGATTTGCTGGCCAGCTTGAATGCACTGCCGGTACAGTTGTGGAACTGTTGCGGCTGATGCTGTTTACCATTGTTCATCAGCTTCAACCCATCGTACTGATCATCCAGGGAGGTTACCATGCCCGAGTTGGCCACTACCGTGGCGACCGGTTTAGAGGGAATGCTTGGCACGTTGCTGCAGGAGATTAGGTCCAGCTTGGCTATATCCGCCGCAGACAGCGTAACCTCTACGTTGCTCTTCTTCAGCGGTATCCCATTCCGGACCGCTTTCGTGATAACAACAACGGACGGCGTGACTCGTTTAATTATGCCTTGAAAAACACCAATGTCATTCCGGCAGTGTATCGACACCGACTTTCCCACCCACTTGTCGGCCATTGTAAGCACTTAATGTTTTTTTGTTTGTTTGTTTTGGATGAAACACTAGCGTCCTCGGAGAACTATTTCCAAACAATGCATATATGTAGTACAGCAAGCGACACAAATACTCTGTGCGCGGGGGTCACCGGTACGTCGATGCGTTACAACAGCGCAAAATACGTTAAAGTAGATGAACACGACGCAAAACTAATAATCACGAACAATACGATCCAAAGACGGTACAATTTTCTTTTGCTTCCAAGCTCCGATTTTACTGGCTATGAAAATGTGCAAAACAGAAAAGCTTGCTGGCACACGGACGAACTGTTGCGAATGTGTGCGTACGTTGTTTGTGCGTAGAAGCACAAAACGCACAACGAACGGCTCTTCCCCGCACAGGACGGGTTAATCGGACGAGGGACGATAGACTTAGCACTAAACTTAATATAGTTTGTCAATATGATTTACAATGAATCGTTAAAATCGTTTCTGTTTGGAATTATGCACACTTTCTCACATTATTTCTTAAGTCACATCACCACCATACTGTTTTATTGAGATGACGTTTTCATCCTCCTTTTCTTGTTGTTTGTGTAAAACAGCAGGGCTCGTCGACTTGGTACGGGGTTCGGTTCAAAAGAGGTTTTATTTTCATACGGGGTTGCATTCAAAAGAGGTTTACTTTTAGTAGCTAAAAAGGTAGGGTGGTAGATTATTCGGGTTTTTGTAAATTTTAATTGAAAACATCTTTATGAACAGGAAAGCAACGAAGAAATTATTTTCAAAGTGTGCCAAAGTGAAGACAAATTCAGATCCAAATTGTGTACAGGGTGGGTGTGGCTAGGTGCGTGCTTTCAGACGTGGTAATTTTGGTTGAAATAATTCCAGAATTCAGCACAGATTTTTGATAACGAGAACAAAAAGGGGAATTTTTCAATATTTTTCAAGGGTCCATCTCATATACATTCACTTTGAATATACTTTGAACGAGCTGTCAACATGGCAGCAACGCGCGATACCCCTTTCCTGTACTTACTTTGGTACAAAATTTGAATTGACCGTTCCTAGTAAGGAACTTGAAGAGGAGGTCGATGGATACAGTATATTATGAGAATATTTTTAAACCAAACTTTAAGGTATGGTCGTGTTGATCTCTTAATATGAAACACATTATCGTCACTTTATACTTTTTAACGTTCTATCGAGTTCAACAGTTGCAAAACACAAAACATCTCCTCTCCCAACTGTTGCTTTGCTACGATAACGATGTTGAATGTGTTTTTCCCTCTCTTTCTCTCGAGTGATTGAACTACCGGTTGAGACTTGTTAATTGAAAAGTAAACAATTAACGTATGTAAATTAAACGGGCAAAGAATGCTTTGCCTATTCTACCATATCAGTGGAACGGTCATGTGATAGGAGCTAGTATAAGTTGTGTTGCTTTGTTTCATCTCTTCTCGATACACGCAAAAACACACAGCCCCTGCACAATCTGAAAGCTTTTCTATTACCACGCAAATCATCGTGGTCGATTAGTTTAAGTTTAGATTCTCACCATCCTGCCACGGACTACGAAGGGCGAAAGCAACAGTTTTTTTTTTTGCTACAGCCGTAAGCCGCTGCTCGCCCTATCCTAGCTGCAATGCTCGCGTTATCGCCCGTGAAGTGTGAGTGGGAATGTTATGCGATGATGTGCGAGAGCAAAAACATAAACAACATTCCACCCTCAGCAGTCATCCAGCATGAAGAAAATGGGAAAGTAATATAATGTAGAGAGATAGAGAGAGGGAGAGATTTAGAGAGGGTAAGTAGTTCTGAGAAAATCGAGATTTTTAAGCCAATAAAAGAGAAAGAAAAATTAACGTGAGAGAGAGCATTCAGTAACATTTGGAATTAGATGTGTACAATTCGTATAAAAAGGTAAGTTTTGTGGAGTTTTTAAACATTTTTAAGTTGTAAGAATAGTTACCCCTGCGCGATAGAGTTTTATCTTATTTATCTTAAGTAAATATTACAATAAACATCGTTGTTTGAACAATTCCCATCTGTTGATACGTATGAAATTGGATGCATCCGTTTGCACCATGTTTGACACCCCTGTGGTAAACATACTCCCCTTCACGGACTCGCACACTAGGCGACCATTTCTTTACCAATCGCAAACAAAAGCAACCAGCACAAAACTCTCACGCACTCTCTTTGCTTCTCTGCGTTCGTTTTTGCTTTGAGAGCAGAGCAAACCGTCGAAGCCTGGAATTGATGCTGCCGCCTACCATGTTACCATACTAGTGCGCGAGTTAGTCTGTGTCTGGTGAGTATTTCTGAGTTCGTGTCAGCGAAAGGTTGTGCGTCGTGTACCCCTCCTATTGCTTCACAACATAACAACGGCGCAACAGCTCCCTCCGTGGTGTATGTTGGAGCAGAACAGGGGTCTCCGAAAATTCCGATTATCTTGCAAATCTCGTGCAAAACCGGCTCCAAAAAAGACACAGTTTAACGTTCCGGTAAAGGTGAGCAGGGTTTTTCGGTTGATGTTTTTGGCGATCCTCCCCAGTGTCTCCTAACCGCGATATTGGACCACGGTTCTCGGTTGGTGGTGAACGTGAAAGAAGGTGCGGTGTGTATCGGTGCGATGCGTTGTGAAGGCAGTGAGTGTGTGGTTTTGACGAAGGTGTGCGTTGTGTGGTTGGGGTCTTTATAACTCCCACCACCCCAAACCAGTGGTATAACTCCCGACCCCCCGGTGGGAGTCAAGTGTGTGTGTGTGTGTGTTTGTGCCCGCGTTGGGGGAGAGTAGAATAATATTTTTTGGTTTATGTTTGTAAGTGATTGCCAGACCAGATCTTGGCGTTGTGACACGGGCGCGCACTGTTTGTCTGGCTGCAATGTGAGGGCCAAAAATTGGCCGAGTGTTGGTGTGTAAACAGTGTGCAGTTCAGTGAGGCGATATATATATATATTTTTTGCAACATTTGTATGTGCAGTTTACCTGGCTGTTGTAGAGCATAAGTCGTAAAGTATCCAGTTGCCAGAGTGGCCCCGATTAAGAAAATAATAACCTTTCGTTGGTTGGTGTCTGCCTCCGTAAGCAATCGTGTTGAAAAATAGAAGGAATTACATCAATTGTTTCGATTTTCTCAAGTGTTGATTTGTTACAATCATTTGAAAATTTAGAAAAATGTGTTTGGCAAACTGAAAACTTGTTTGTTAAAGAAACACACGAGTGTCTCAGTTGATTCGTACACCCTCGTGAAGGGAAACATATGATTGATAAATCAACTTTTTAGTGTGAGTTTGTAACTTAATTTATTCCATTTGCTGTGAGGTAAGATTGCTTTCGTGGAAGAAAATGAAGTGTTTTTCGACCGATTTTGTGGACAAGTCTGTAGAATCAATTAACGCTTCGTACGCAATCGGTTCGCCTATCATCTGTGTGAATCGTTAAGAAAAGCAAGAAACCAAATTTGCTGGTCATATTTGAAGTGATTTATTTATGCAAGTGAGTGATATTAGCTAAAATAACCTTAAATATTGCAAACAATATGCACATGCTTTATCGATCAGGAAAGACGCGATCGTAAGAAAAGTAGTATCATAACTTAGATAGCTGAATGATATAAACCGCTGTCGAATATTTCGGATTTTGTGGATATGAATTTGTAAAGTGGCAATGCTATAACTTGCCTTAATATCACCAACATTGTTTCAAAGATTGTGATATTTTATTAGCCAAGCAATGTCACTTAGGGAAATGTTTAAAATTGTTTGTGGAACTTTGCAATCATTTATTGCAATTTGACTTCAACGCACTTCTTGCAACGAGCCTGTAGAAGCTTTGGTTCAAAGAAGCAATATTTAAAAAAAAAACTTTTCCTACTAATTTTTGCGTTGCAGTGAACAAACTGTTGGATGAATTGTTTTTTGTTCGACGCTCGACAAGAATTCTTCATTGTAAAGTTGTACTACAGTTGAGATGCACATAACTTTCACCTAATGGAATGGAAGATTCCACGATAAGATTGCAAAGTTCCACAAATAAGTTCCAATATTCTGCTATCCGTTTGCAACAATTCCACTGAGTTATTCTAAAACTCCATCCATATGGATCGAAACCCTGTAAAATGGCTCGACTATCATAAGTGATTAAATACACCGCGGGATGTAGCATCAAATTATATAAATAAAATAAAATAAAAATAATTTGTCATTTTATTGACGGTTATGCCAAGAAGAAAGTGATAATATGGTTGTTAAATTAAACGCTTTTTATTATAAATATGAAAATATATTTTTAACATCTTTTTGTTCTGTACAAAACATATGTCTGTAATGCAACCTTGAAACCTAGACACCCAGGGCAGCAAAATAAACGGCAGCTTGGAATGAAAGTGAAATCAACTAAGTAAAAGGTGCGATGCTTGTACGACGAGTGGTAAATGCGAATGTAAGCAAGGCCATTACTTTGCGACTTTTCTCTCTCTCTCTCTCTTTCTCTTTGTTGTATACCCCCCATGTACGCATAATTCCTGGGGCCGAGATGTTCAATGCCACCAGAGTAATTTTGCTTACGTCCAGCGGTAACGCACGCTGCCGAACGGTGTCGGTAATTGTAACATTTTGAAAAGAAAATTGTTTTCCTTCAGCTGGCGGAAACAATCCCTGAAAGCCCTGCCTTTACCTCTAGGTCATTGCCGGTGTCGTTGTAAAAGTTGCGTTGACCGAATGACTTAATTTGACTGTAGACGGTGTGTGTCCAACATCCCTTTTGTGTGTCCAGTAGCCCTTTTGCGTTGTTGATTAAGATAGTTTGTCTTGTAAAATATTGTCTTATTTATGATCAACGCCAATCTGATGCTGAACTGACTAGAGTGATTGTTATTTTGTTCTAACTTCTTCAGACTTTTCCGCGCTATAAGAACCTTCACACGGCGGAACTCCAGTCGCACCTGGACCGTTCTTCCGTAGTGAGGACTGCCTATCCAGCTAAGTGAATATCAGCAAGTCTAGTAAGCGATTCGATGGCCGGCATGACCTCAGAGGGTCGTCTTCAACGTAACTCACCATTAAAGTTTCAAGTATTAAAACTTCGAACTTGAAAGTTCGATTTTACCCCGTCGGAACTCTGCAAGAACTCACCAACGTGGTACGTCTAAACTATTACCACACTTGGACGTCCATGGTGCTATCATCATCCGTGTAAGCCCATTCGTCCATCCTAGTTCTATGCAAAATCACGCGAATGCAGCAAAATCACGAACGACCACATGATGTGCGGTCCACACGGTGCACCACATCCGCATCCTTTGGTGTTCAGCACGTTAGCTGCTCACCGGTTGCCATACCATGGCCATTAGGTTTTAATTACTTCAAAACACCAAACACTTTCAACACAATCAATTTTGCTGATCTTCGTCATCAGAATGGTGTAAAACTGGTGATGATTGTATTTTCCGAACCTCGTAGCCAATTTCCGTAGCCTTTCTCACACACCCTTGATGCTGGTTGTTGCTTGCGGCCATCACTCGTCACGTTTTGCATTCGGTGGCGTATCTATTGAACTCAGCGGTTTTTTTTGTTATTGTTGAACGAACCCCATCCGTTCAACACGGGGGTGCTTTATTACAGATAATGCGATACTGAGTGGTGGCTGAGTGGATGTTACTACTACCACCACTCGGCGAAATTGGCAGCTAGTTATGGTGGTTTCGCAATGCGGTTTTAGAACAGTGTCCTCGTGTTCTCGCTAAGCTTCGAGGACACCAAACATGATATTTGAGTATGATTGATTGATTCACACGGCACAAATGGTTGCTTCCCAATACTTTAGTGCACTGATGGAATTAATAAACAAATAATATATGCATACAACATTTTTTGAAACTTAATCTCACTTGCTCTAGGAATGTCCGTTCCGTGTAACAATAGCTGTGCTAAATCTAATGTAAATGGCTGCCTCAAGCTTTCCACACGTTCCTCTTGTCTATCGCGAGCGAATGGTACGCGTGACCTGCGTGTTTGTCGTAAAAGCGTAGTTTGCATTCCAATTGCACCGTCTTATCATCATCTCGTCATCGGTTGACGAGACAGTCGCCAATCGATTACCCCGGTTATCGGTGTATATGCATGCATCGCGAGCATTTTCATATAGGTGTTGTGCGGTTTTGCTACAATACTTACTTCTCTTCTTTTTCTTGGCCAGCTCAGAGTTGAGCACGGTGTGATGACATGGCCTGTTCGCATCTCAAAATGGTTGCAGCCGATCTCCGGCAGGTTTAACCGCACTTGATCCAGCCAACGAGCTTGCTGTGCTGACGAGCACCTTACTAGACATGCATGGGGCATGAGTCCAGACTTTGAGACTTTGCCTACCGTAAGGACATCTGTACTGCTAAACAACTCAGCTAAGCTTGTGGTTCACACTTCTTCTCCACATGGAGAGACGAGCTTAACACAAGGATCTGCTTCCAGCGGTCAGCAGATTGAATGTGATTCCTCCAACATCGACTCCTTCTAGGGTCTCCGAGGGGCTAAATCCGCAATTATCCACACCCGCACTGGTCGCACATATCACCAAGGATAGTCTTTAGAATATTCTGCAGGTGGAAAATCGCTAGTGGGTTGGAGCCCTCCATTACCATAACGCAGAACTCCCGGACGCATAGAGGACTACCGGACGTATCAGTCTTGTGGAGTTGTTTTTCGAAGTTACGATCATATCAACTCTGATACTCTGCTTCCGAGTCGTAATCTGACATGATTACGTACCCCTTTCAGGCAGGTACTCTGTCTTCCTTTTTGAAACCCTATCGGTCTAGCGTTTCGATCCGTCCGATGATGTAAACGGCATCCAGGAAGTTGTAGAGATCGGGTGAAAATCGTTCCCCGGATGTCCAAATCCGTACTTCACATGACAGCATGCAGAGCGATGTTCAACAGCAAAAAGGAGAGTTCGTTCCCTGACAGCTGTTACTCGAAGCGATGCGGTTCGTACAGTGGAGGATCTGTCATAGCGTCAAGATTTGGCCTCGAACAAATCTAGCTTAGTGGCAACATTTATAGTAAGGGACGCAAGTCTGCAAAAGAGATTTATGGACAGAAAATTGTAGGTAATTTTTTATTGTCCTAAATCGATGTCGATAGCAACATGGTCAGGTAGTCTTTCTTGAAATAAAAAATCGATGTCGATGCATGACAGCGGCAAGCCTAATCGAGCAGATGGTGAGGAGACTTCGTCATCGTCATGTTAGCTGTCATAGTACAGTCCACCTCTGTTTCCTGTGCCTGATTCTGTATCTTATGGATCTGGTCCCTTCAGGTGTCTATCGAATGTATCTTTAAAATTTTATTTCCACGCTCCTTGTTCAGCAGAATCCGAACCGAATGTTTGGATGAAGAATTACACCACCATTCCTTTAGAATTTCGTAAATTAATTACGTTACCGCTAAGGGTTATTTTATCAGCTCAATCGTACATTTTATTTTTATCCACCCAACAGTACCAGGTATCATAGCAAAACGAATCGTTCCATCCCGGACCCGATCCAGTGTCCAGACGAAATTGCAAACACAGAAAATCCCACCACTACCGCCCCGGGGCCGCGAAAGCCTACAGCTAACGACACAAAGATGGTTTTGGAAGGCTTAATTTTATTGCTTTTTAATTGAATCGAAATCGATCGGGTTCGGTCATGCTAGGTCGCACGGTGCCTGGGCCAGTACGCCTGCAAAACCTTTCATCTATGCGGCAGCCATCCCTTTATTGGTCGATCGCCTTCGGCGGGGGTGACATGCGTTGAATTGATAAATCCACTTACTACTTTGTGAGGTTGAAAAAAAAATACTGCTGCTGTCCCATCGATATGACAAAGACTGACAGCAAGAAGAAAAAAAAATCCCTCAAAATGTCCAGTGACAGCTTTATTCGGGGGAGGTTTGTACTTTTACTTTTAATTTTCTTTTACCCTCATTCGGAAAACTCGGTCACCCGAACAGTTTTTTGACCCATGTGGACACTTCTGCTGTCGAAAGAAGAATGTTGGATTATTTTTGGATTTGGCTTCTCGAATTGAAATTTATGAGCTCGTTCCGTTCCGGCGTGATCCACCGTAAGAGCAGCTAGAATATCTAGCTGCGGTGGTTGTTTTTTTTTCGATACACATCGCGCTCGCTCTCCATCTATCTCTTTACCGTTTCATTGCAATCAATTTTTTGTTGCGTCTCGTCTTCCTTCATACTGCCAGCGTACATCACCACAATCTTGCGCTATTTCTGCACAAAACTTCCATACGCTTTTAGCGTGAGCCGGGAACCATCTTGTGGGAGGGATGCGTGATGGGAGGCTTTTACGTGGAAATGTGCACCTCGCGGCTATGTTTGGCGCTGGCACTAAATTGATTTGTGACTAGAGAAGTTGTCGTCCTCCGTTATAAATTTATATACACTTTTTTCCCCTCCCCTTCTCTGGTCGATAGCGATGTACCAACCCTGGTACGGAAAGGACGGCACGCACATTCTCGTCCCTTTTTCTCTCGCCTAGGCGAGTCGCAAGCGAATCATTTAATCTCCTCTGATCTCTCCCCATGGTTCGGTGCGGTAAATTGTCACTGGTCAGCCATGGGTTTGGGGGAGCAATTTCTATGGGCATCGCGGCCCTAGTCGTTAACGCAGCCATCAGGGGATTGTGGAGCATGTAATTGAGTTTTCCCGATTTTCCGTTGTGTCCGCTGTGATGATCGATATGTGGTATGGTGGGTGTAAAAATATCCCCAACACACGCACACACACACACACCATTTAGTTGCGTGATAGAGCGTATCCGTACGCGAAGGGATGGCCGACGACCGGAGCGTGGAATGCAGTTTTGGTTTGCCCAGTCGCTCCAATCTATTTTGGTGTAGATATTTGGGCTTTCGCAAACATTGGCACGGGATGATGGGCTTGCAAATTAATTTCTCAATTTCTTTGAGGAAAAATAGTTCGATTTGATAAATAATTTTTTGGGGGAACTGATGCACTATAGAGTGGTTTTTATAAGCGTTTAGGATTCGCTTTTCATTAAACCAGCTATTCGATATGGTCGTTTGAGGGATTTTGCGTACTCTCACACACATACAAACACAGTTCACGGGACATAAAGCATAATGATTTACCATAATTTGGTGTCATTCACAGTTGCCCGCTTCCAGCATCCGGCATGTTCGAATGACTCATCCCACCCGAAGTCAAGTTGTAATTGTTGGGCACCGATCAAATTTCTGCCCACAAACGTCAAGCGCACGGGTAACATCTATCCCTCACCAAGCGTAGCGAAGCGGTGAAGTTGTAGTGTAATATATCTTTTGACCAATGGCAAAATCGTTCTCTGGCGCAGTTTCGTTAACGTAAATGAAACGATTCCGTCCCAAAATCGTATCTCCCGGCCTGTCAGTTGCACGGCAACGTTGTGCGAAATTCCGTCACGTTGTTGGCCACGTTGGCAGCACTTGTGGCGCTATACTAGATAGAAGGTTGACCGGTGCGGGCCAGCAAATGCAGTGCGGGCCACAACTCCGGTTTGGGTGTTCGGTGTTTCGGTGTTTGTGGACACCATTTGTCGAGCGATTTGCCAAGCCGAAGTGGTTACGTTTTCAATTAGATTTGTGGTGGGTTTGAATTGGTGGATACATCGGCAATAGTACGACGCTTCCGCCGTTCCGATCCGGCCAGGAAGTCAGTTGCATGTGCAAACGAACCAGGACGAAATTGACAATGGCTTCTTGAAGCTCTGTCCTGCCTTGGTGCATGGACGTAGCGTCCCGAAGAGTACTATTTAGCAATGGTTTGGGGTGTTGTGTTTCACAATTGCACATTCATTCGATCAAATAACCCGCCGGCACAACTGCAAACAGTTGTGGCAAATTATTTACCTATCACTTCCGGCATGGGAACTCAACGATAAAAAATGTCTTGCGAGAAACGAAACGTGTACCTAGTTAGATCTCTCCTCATCAGCACGTATAATATCTCTTGTTTGGTCTATGTTCGTAAACGTTGGCCGTCAGGTGGATACTGTCTATACTAACTTTAAAACAGAATTCTACAGAATTTCGATGGACCTGCTACTAGCCAAGTTGGACATATGCGGCCTTTGGAAGTCCTGTTCTGGCTTGGTTAAGGTCTTATCTTCTTTACAGACCGTATCAATTTTTAATTCAGGATCCTGATCTCTTCGCTGGATCGTCAGGCGTTTCTCAGGGCAGTATTGTGAGTCCTCTTCCTTCCGGTGATGTCCCATGTATGGGGACGATCTTAGACTCTTCTTTCCTGTGCTCAAAATGTCCTTTTCCAAAATTTCCGCAAAAAGTGTCGCTTGGTTAAGTTACCAATAATTTTTTTCTTTGGAGATTCTTTGGAGATTCAAAATATGTGGCATCGACATTAATCGGTGTATCTTCTATCAGGGATCTTGGTTTTTGACTAAATTCGAAACTTACGATCACCGATCATTTGGATTTTGGCAAAATTTGCTCATCAGCCGGAGTGATGGCGATAGCTAGGCTAGACCGTGTTCAGTGCAAGTTTACGCGACCCGCCATACTTACATCCAATTCTCATTTATTGCTATAGTTCTGTTCAATTCCAATGATGCTCCTTTTATTCTTCTTCTTGGCTTGCTCAGGATTGAACATGTCGCGTTGGCCAGGCCTTCAATCAGTTTCCAGGAAACTCGGTCTAGGACTGCAGTCCTCCATACACGACTGCATCCGATCGCCGACAAGTTAGACTTCACTTGATTCAGCCAACGTGCTCCCTGTGCTCTTCTACGCCTCGTGCCGAACGGGTCGCTGACGAGCACCTTCTTGGTGGGGCATGAGTCTGGCATCCTCATCACGTGACCCAGCCAACGTATCCTTCCAGCTTTGACTACTGTCAGGATATCAGCACCGCCAAACAGCTCAGCTAGCTCGTGGTTTATTCTCCTTCTCCACACGCCCTGCCCGCAGACACCGCCAAAGATAGTCCTTAGCACCCGCCGTTCGAAAATGGCGAGTGCATTGGCGTCCTCCGTCAGCATAGTCCAAGACTCATACCCGTAGAGGACTACCAGACTATCAAGGTGCGGTAAATGGTGCATTTCGTGTGTTGTTGGAGTCTTCTGGATCGCGGGAGTTTATGGAGTCCGTAGTAGGCACGATTCCCCTGAACAATGCGCCTTCGGATTTCGCTGCTTACGTTGTTGTCCGAAGTTACGATCGTACCAAGGTAGCAGAACTCCTCTACCACCTGAAGATCGTCGCCGTCAACTGATACTTTGCTTCCGAGTCGGGCTCTATCACGATCAGAGCCTCCGGCAAGCAGGTATTTCGTCTTCGCCGCATTGATGTTCTATCCAATTCTATTGGCCACGCGTTTCAGTCGGGTGTAAGCCTCGCACACCGCCGCAGTTGTCCGTCCGATGATGTCGATGGCATCCGCGAAGCCAAGGAATTGGAGAGATCGGGTGAAAATCGTGCCCCGTATGTCGAAGCCCACGCTTCGCATGACATCCTACGCTCGTTTTTATTCTTTCCTCTATATCTATTTTGGCTACTTCTTGTCATCTTAGTAACGGTCAAAATGGTCCTCTTCATATATCTCTTCATATCTCTTGCAGACTATTGAAATTGTTTTAACAAATTTGGACTCAACAATAAATTATGATGTGTTCCTACTCTCTTACATTCTGCTCATCACGCTACTGCTAGTGACGCAGTGTGTTTATGACGATGACAGATTTAGATGACAATAAGCGACGATTACAGTTTTCACGATTTAGGTCACATGGCATGTTAGAATGGCGCAATGTAAATCCCACCGTACGAGCCGCACCACTTGCTCTTAGACTTGCCGTTAAGCATTATGGACTTGGCAAGTACAACAAATCGGCCCTTGAGCAGCGCGATAGTGTCTCGTTTTCTTGATATGAAATTGAAGCGAAAAGAAACTTGAACAGTTGCTCCAGAATTAACACTCTCAACCATAGCTATCGAAGGTACCCCAAAAACCACTAAACATCCCATAACAGGCGCACAAGAATCAAGCCCAAACCAAGCCCTGTACGAAATCGCATGCAAATCGAGTACGGTATTGGTGATCCACCGAGGCTCGAGGACTTGGCGAATACCAAATGAAGCACAAATTGCCGCGCCTTTAGTGCAGCTGGGTGGCGGTATTACTGCAATGAAAATTATGCTCCCCGGAGCAACAAACCGATTGAAGGAGCTTTGATTCGTTCCTGCCGTGCCCGACATGGTTGCGTGAGGGAAAACGAAGCCCCGTTTTTGCCGAAAATGGTATCGAGAGGAATAAATCTCCATCATTCACAGGCGCAAGGGGTTTGACGGTCCAAGCGGCAGCTTTCGTGTAGTATCCAAACAAACCTCGGTAGAAGGCGACTTATGGGTCAGAATGTCTGTCGGAAACGGTGGTGCGATCTCTTGATGCGCCAACAGTGCCGTAGTGGCGTGTGCGTGTGTGTATCGTTCCCACATTGGCTCCAGCTGTCACGCGATCGAATCAGCACGGCCATCATTTATTATGACACCAGACGGCGCGCAGCGTTGCATGGTATCCCGTGGCCGCCCATTATACTGCTGCTACAGCGCCACTGCGGTGACAAATGATGTAAACCTACCGATGAAGCCATCGTTCGCGGTGATGTCCCGGTCCAGATTTTCTGCAGCGAGCAATATGCGTATGCGCGGAAACAGGAGTAAACGTTGTGTAAGCGTTTTACCCGCTCTTGCCAATAGGAGCGAGCAATTCAGTGCGTTCCAGCGTGAGCTGGATGTTGGTGGGTTTCTGTGGCTTAATAGCTGGTCAGTAATTTTCGCACTGCAGAAATTCGATAACTACAATTAGGTATAATTAACGTTAGATAATAATTCTGGTCACGAAAGTGGGATACATTTCCATTCTCTATGAAACGTTTTTTGTTGTATTTTTAGATTTAGTAACTGATTTTTTGACGGCTTGCCGTATGATCAACACCACATGTGATAGCTGTTTTTGTAAAGTAGATTAACGGAGCGGTAAAATGTTAACTTTAAAATCCCTTTTCTTCATTAAATATACGGTTACAGCGCACAATGGACAAATTCTTGTCAAAAAATTGAAAAATTTCTGGCATGAATTTTAAGATTCAAGTGGATTTTTTTAAACAAATTCTGCTAACATAAAACTATAAAATTGGCCACTTTTATTAAAACACTGTCGAGTTATATACATATTATCAGAGTTAGAGCATGTGAAAGGGTTTAAAAAAAAGTACAGTATTATTAGTAAAATCAAACCACTAGTAACTAAGAAATTATAGAACTGGTTTTGAGTTTTTCTCGTTAATTGATTTAATTATTTCATATTCTCAATAGTTTTACCAAGATTGCAAAAATAATTGAAAGAAAGATTAATTTTGGACATGAAAGAAAATTATGTTTGCACTAAAGTTCGCTCGCGCACGCCCAATAAAAGTTGAATTCGCTGCGACCTATCCTTCCGCCTTCTTCTTCTTGGCTTAACGACCTTCCAGGTCTCGCCGGTCATCGAATGGCTTACTAGTCTTGCCAATGCTTCGTAGTTGGGTAGTTAGTCCTCAATACGGGACGACCGATCGTCCGGTTGGGATTTGAACCCCGGTCCTTTCGTGTAAAGATCGGCATCGGGCCCGCCCCAAGAGTGAAACGCCTAGAGTTATCAAGTATAATAAAAACTAGAGCTTGACTACTAATGCCTTCAACCGTTAGCCGTTGTTCGTCTTATACTGGAGAAATTATCATAAGAACTTCAGCACTGAACGGGCACATCACAAGAAGCTAATCTTAGGGAGCAAATTGTGGGGAAAGCTGTATGTACGGTATCAAAAATATAATTCAACTGAATTCCCATTTTTATCTCGATGTGCGCAGGGCGTTTGCCCACTGTGCAGTGTCTACAATTCATAATGATTGTCAGAGTTCTAGCTAAAACAAAAAAAAAAAGTAAGCATTTTTATCTACTAGCAGAAGTAATAAGTCTCTCTTCATGCTGGTATTTGCAAAGACTAACCATTTGTATCGAAAAACTATGTCGTCCCAAACGTCTCCCGCGCATCGGAGTGTCGGTTTCAAATGTATTCCGTTTCGAGTGGATATGTGCAGCAAAGTAGGTCACATCTGATTTCACATTCATAGCAACGCTCTGGCCCCGTAGGTAACTACCTACTCGGTTGGAAGGTTGGACGATCCGTATGCTGTATCCTGCGGCTTGGTACCAACCCGGTACCAGAACATCGTCAACCAGGTCGATGCTTTCTTCTCTCCGCTTATGAATGGATTTAAGCGGATGAATATTGAAACATCATTTAGCATACGGGCGTAGGGTTGCATGCTGTTGCACAATACGGCGAAAAGGAATACCCGCAAACCGTACTGGTCACCATCAAGAGTTGGCCGCTAGCTTTGGCGCCAGTATATTTTATAGTCGGTGCGCTCAAGATCGATCACTCAACGTGGTCGAAATGTTTGGACAAACGTCCGGGGGTTGTATTTTTGTTGCTTCGATCGTAAACAACCCTACCTGCGGATGACTATATTGCGTCAAAAAATGATGTCATCCTGGTTTGACGTTTTGTCGCGTGGCAACGATTTGCCACTTGTTTTGTCGTGGGTGAGTACGTTCCGTGGTGGATTCGAGCTGCGTAAACTTGAGGTGTTGTGGTTGTGTAGTGACGGAAGTGATGTTTGATGCTTCACCCTTTTTTTTTAATTTCGTATCTGACACGTAGACACCAATACCATCATCCCCAGATTGCCGGAAGCGTGTTTGAATAGTATAATTTGTAAGATTTGTCGCAAAACATGGTCATGGGTTTGTGTGGGCAGGAGATTTAAACGGTATAATCTGCTGTGCTGTTTTCGATGTCGTTTAAAAAGAGTTCTATATGAATTAACCCGTGGGATGCATATAAAGATTTAGCATTTTGTTTCCACTAAACCTAAGTAAATGATGCCAAGCTAGTAAGAGTTTGTATAAAGCCTAGCAGAGAAGAGGATGGGATGTAAAGCATGTTGGATAATCTTAGTTCCATTGGTTTAGTTTTCATGGCCTCTCCTTTCATTACCCAACCAAAGAATGTTAATACAACGAACTAACAGCATCGTCGGTACACAAAGCAAAGGAAATGAAACACCGCAACTGCCCAGCGACGTCTCGCCATGCCTGGCAAAGGAAAAATCAAAACAAAAACTGCCCAGCAAGAAGGTAATTTTCTGACCTCTCCGGTTCGAGACGGTCACCGACACTGTTTGCGGTCAGCGGTCAAACAATGTTCAGCCCCACTAAACCTTTGCTTTCAGTGTTCCTTTTCTAAGATAGGATTTCACCAATGTAGGTAAGGTGCGCCGCGGCAGTGTGTGTGTGTGTCGGGAGAAAAGTAGTTCAAGAAAAGGGGAGGGAAAAAAAAAACGGAACGGAAACTATATTTACCCTCGGAGTCAAATACTGTTCGTGCAAATTATTTCTTGTCAGAATTCCAGAAACTTATTTGCACTGTAGACACGAGACGAGAACGAGCAGCAAGGCATAAGAGTGCCATACAAGTGTGGCCGTTGCTCTACACAGTCACCGCCAAAAAGGGAAAACAAAAATCATCGCAAAAACTTAAAACAGGATTTGTAACTGCGACTGGATGGTAGACCAAAGCAGGAACCGGGGTCGGGAAATTTTGAGCAACCATTGTCCGGTCCGGTGGTTTTCCATTCGTTGGACTAATGAGATTTTTCATCGTACAAGAAGCTTTTTTAAACATTATCTTTTGGATCATTATCCGGTGGAATTTGTTTATGTGTTGTTTTGGTTTTCAGTTTTGTTTTTTGTGCGTTTATAATACTTTGGCCGAGTTATTTGCATTATTTTCATACAGGCAGCACATGCTTTGCATTTGTTGATGTTTTATTTGCATTTTTTACATTTTAAGACTTAGAATACAATTACAAAAAATAACAGCGATCTGCAGAAAGATGCTAATGGAATCATTTTTGTGGGGAAAAAAATGTAAAAAGGAAACTTGGTTCGTTTTGTTAAAAAATGAATAAAGCGTATACTGAGCGGAAGAAGACTAATATCACCTTGCTTTTTTTATAATATCTTCAAACCCTTTTCAAACCCAATTTTTCTGTTTGAAAGTTTACACCGTTTTTCCAGCCAATTTCAAACCTGTTTGAATCCTTTCTATGACATTTATAGTTGCATAGTTCAAATTAAAATTACGAAAAGAAAACTTTACAGTGCCAATAATTTTTAGACCACTTTTATGTCTTTTTTTATCGTTTATTTATAGAGGCTTTGAGTCTTAGAGACCACATCCGCCTCTCTACTGTATAAATAAAAGATATAATCTAATACAAAACTATTGCAGGTGTATCTTAAATATAATGGAAAACTATTGCGATTATGGCATATGATAATGGATACGTTAAAATGATTGCTTAAATTTCTCTAAATAAATGACTGATCCGTAGAAATCAAATAAGGCGGTTCTGATGAAATTTGTCGAGTGATAGAATTGTCGTATAATCGATGTCTAGTTGGCAGGTGGCTCGGTGTGTCGTGTATCCATGGCAATCGGTGAGGATGTGGAGGACGGTGATGTCAACACCACAGAAGCTGCAGAGTGGAGGACTAGATTTTTCTAGGAGGTAGGAGTATGTAAGGCGGATATGACCCATACGAAGGCGGGAAAGGACTCGTTGGATGTGGCTGGATTCGGTATCTTCCCATGAAGCGGCGTTGTGCTTGATGGGACGGAGTTTGTCGCTGAGGTCTACGTTGTGCCATGTGGAGTTCCAGTATTGGGAGATGATGGTGTTGGTGAAGCGAATGGCATCTTGACGTGAAAGGGTGTTGTGTGTTTCATCAGGGCAGTGTCGACCAAGTTGATCGGCTTTTTCTTTACCGTGAATTCCGGAGTGGCCCGGAATCCAACATAAAACGGTTTCGGGTGAGGAAGCGATGTCGTCAAGGAGTTGAATGCGGGGGTCCTTAGAGGTGCCTTGCTCCAAGGCAGCCAGAACACTAGCACTGTTGGTGAAGATGACGTTCGGTCGGTCGGTCTGTAGTCCTTCGTCGGCGGCTAGTTGAATCGCTATTGCTTCAGCGGAGAAGATGGAAGTGCTGTTAGGGAGTACTTTTATGTCTGCCTTTAAAAAGTTTATATCGATACTTCTACTAGGTATAACTCCATCAAATCGTGGTAGGATGATCATCAGAAATTAATCTATCTATAAAAAACACCTCAAGTATGTTTGAAAATTTTTCGACACAAAGAAAAAAAATCATAAGCACACCTAACCAATCCTAGAGAAGAAAATTGTAAAGAAGGGATGTCCAAAGCTTTAAAGAATTTTTTGTATGAATTTTAAGATTGATGACTAGTCTTATTTATGTATTTTCTGGTATGTGTTGACTAGTTCATAGCAGGAATGTATTTTCAAAATGTTAAACGGAAGTTTACAACAACAAAAATATGAAGTGTTTACGTTTAAAACTGGCTTAACAATCTTATTTCTATCTGTTGGGCAATAGTTGGTGATCTTATTTTATTGGCGATCACTGTATAAGACATATGAAGTGAATTTATGAGGGATTGATTCAAATAATGTCCATAATACCATGATTTCGTGACCAATATTTTCTTTGCTTTATAGAGTTAGGAGCTGAAGTCCTCAGCATTCACTAATGCAACATTATAACATGTTAAAGTATGCCAATCTACAGAGATCTACGCCACTGGCAATCTCCATGCAAGGAAAAAGCTTCCCAAAATATCGGAATTCTTCATCAATGTTATAGCACCTATTCAAATAAGATTCCGTGCAATTTGGGTACAATGTGTTGTCTGATAAGACCTTAGTTAAAAAAAAAGCCGAATTCAGGATATGACGTTCTGTAAAGCTGAATTTGTCGAGGCTATTGTGGCGCTTGAAGCTTTCATTGCCTAACAGAATTTACTGCACAGTTCAATTTCTCACTAGACATTGGACATGCTGTTCGAATTTGGTTTGCTGTTCTTCTGTGGTTCCTTAATTTTCTACAGTAATTATTGTAGCGTTCAGCAACAAAGTCTCTCCTAGTTCGCTTTTCGGATATCACAGTTTTTTGTTAGTAGGAGAATATTACGCATCGATGTGTGATGCGTGATGAAAAAGGGCTAAATCATCTTTTTATCCGAACACGATCCAGTCCGAGAGCGTATCCTTCGGTTTATATGGGTTTCACCCTGATTTCGCCGCTGTCGACTCCGATCCGCTGTCGTGGACCGTGGACGCGACAATGATCTTAAATATGGTGGTTAGCACCATAGCCAAGACACAAAATGACAAACAAATAAGCCAAACTGAATGTTGTAGAACATACCTGGCGAGTGGTCCGGCAACTTAATAAAACTCAGTGAAACTATAAGTTAGCCAACGAGTTTCACCTCCAACGCTAATGGAGTAAAGTTGTTGGCAGAAAAACCACCCCATGTTTTGGGGGGTGGAAATTGAACCCACCAACAAGTAATGCGTCAATTAGCAGCTAACGACATTCGATAAAGCGTTCGCCTGTGTGGTGCGATTCTTCGTTCTGCTCTCCGCGCAAAACCTCGGTTAACGTTAACGATTACGGCTAACGTACGGTGGAGCAGAGTGCCGAAAATCCTAGTAGTTGCTTTACAAACCATTAACTGGCGATAGAACACCCCATCGTATTAGGTTGGCGCACGTCCAGAGTTTGGGTGTGTGGAAAAGGAAATCAACTTTCACTCTTCGTACCGCTGCTTCTGACTTAAACAATAATTTCTAAGCTCAACGCTGACGGAAATGGTGCGTATGTAGCATGACGTATTCCAGCCCGAGCAAATCGGTAATGGTTTGTCCTGCATTAAAGCCTTTCCAGTTAATGAGCAAGGTCCGCAAGGGTACTGCTGTAAGCTTCCTTTTAAGGGAAAGTGTTTATACTTATATTGAAAAGTTCCACCCGAAGTAAACAATCGCTGGCTGGTATATAGGAGGCACAGCATCATCAGCTTAAGCTGGGCTTATGTTTTACAACCATTTTGGTCGCATGCAGGCCGGATACCGTGGGTGGTAATTTTGAAAGAGTAACACCCGTGCGAACAATCGTGTTAAAGCTTTTTTTTTTGGAAGCGTCCCGGCATTGCGCTTCATGAAGCAATGGCGACCAGATCGTTTATATGTATTTTTTTCTCCTTTTCTCCGATATATTCTTACAAAAAAGCTCAAACGGAAGTCTGGCGAGGGGGGCTTTTTGAAAAGGCTTCGATGTAATTTTACGCTCGATTGATTTTGTTTGTGCCGGTTAGAAGACAGTTTTCGTGGAATATTAAATGTTTGCTCACTTTGGACGTCGCTGGCAAAGATGCGCAAAAGCAGTACGGTCAAGCGGTGAAAATTTTTACAACGGTAGCGAAAAGCTCATCCCCAAGTATTGTTGTTTTCTTGCTAAAAGAGCAAGGGCTGATGGGTACCAAGGGAACACATACACAGCACATGGCACTCATAGAGACGGTTCAGAATGGTTCTTCATCGATTCCAGCCGGCCTGGACGGTTTCGAACAGTTCCAATCGATTCCTCACAGTTCCTGACGGTTCTATACGGTTCCGGACAGTTCCAGACAGATCCGGCGACGGACGGATGCTGCTGGTGCGCTCCAGACAACCCATCACTACGACGAAGTGGATTTTAATAGCCGCCATCAAGTTACAACACTACATTGAAAACTACTTGCCAACTCTTGTTAATTTCATTTCCAAACAGTCCAACGATTTTGAATATCCGAATAAATATATTGGACACGTTCTAGAACGTCCATTTGCTGCAGCAAAACAAAATGGCAAAATTGTGGTGCGGCGTTTTGCAAAGGAGTCACCGAAAGCCTCGTCAAAAAAGAAAGGGCCAACCTTGCCGGTGCTCTAAATGGTATTACACAGAATTACCACTGGTTAAAGTGGGGTTGGTAACGAATTTTCTTTGGAGAACACTGGTGAAAACAAGAAAAAAAAACCGGGAGGCAAAAAAAAAAACAGTCTTGAAGAGCCCGGTTTGTCGAGGGAACGTAAAACGAGCCGGAAAATACTGTCCTAAAACCGATCCTTTGATGTTTTTGTGTTGCTGTTTTTTTGTGGAATGGAGAATTTTCACTTCGTCTCTGGGCCTTCCTTCCTTCCTTTGCAGCCAAGTGGTGTAAGCTCACGCCAAACCCGGTAACCTTGACTGTGAACCGTGTGTTTGGAAATGTTATTTCACAATTAGCATCCAGGTGGAATGGCATTTTTCGTATTTTTACAAGCTCTCGGCGCGCTGCATTGGTGGGTGGAAGCCAGCGAGGGTTCGGTGTCGGTATTCAGCTTTTTCTGTCTGCTGTAACTTAGGACGGCGGTTTTTTGTTATTGCTTTCAGGCTTCAGACACTTTTGGCCAACTCACCGTTCGTTTGCTGTTGACAAATGCCATTTATTTTAACCAAAAAGGTGACAACTTTTACGATCAACTTCGGGTAGGATTTGTTGACTACGGTTTACGGACCCAAACCGATCGTTATCACAGACAGTCGTTAATTTATGCCTATTTTACTACTGGACGCACAGTAAAGTGAACCCTCGGAAAAGTGGCAAGTCTTCATGCTTGCTGCACGGTAGGAGTGTAGTTTGTTTATCGAAAAAAAGGCAGCCAAAAATCGGTACTGTTTCATAAATTGCATTCCGTTCACGGGATGCCGTCCAGAGCGTCTAGTTTTACAAGGGATGACGGCCACAATTTGATACTAATCAAATAACACCGAAACCATTTCAACAAGAAAGGAAAAGTTGATCCTCATCTTACACACACACACACCCTCGTTTGTACACTTGTTATATTGTCATCCCTTGGTTGAGATGTTGCTTTCCTCCCCAGTGCCTTATTGTTTTTCTTTGTGGTACTGCAAAAAAAAAAAGCAAAAATGAACAAACACAAGCAAACAAAAACAGTGTGTATATCAAATTAAACTTTTACCATCAAACAAACGCCCGCCCCCCGTTCTGGAAAACCTATCCAAAAAACCCCACCATCTGGAACTCGTAATCCGCGGGGAGTAAGGCGCTTCTCGCCTGGCTCTGCCACCACGCATTAGCGGTATCGCTGCTGGAAGTTCGCTACTTCGTGACGAAAGGTTGGATAACAAAATAGAAACACAAATCTTCCTCACTTTCTTCTGTAACGAGCATCGTGAGATGCGAAGCAAGAGCACACGAAACAAAGAAAAGGGGAACTGCACGCGATAATAAACCAAGTGGCGTTCTGGGTCCTGGCGTAATGTTTTCGGACAAATATTCGATTACCGCCATCAACGCCGACACCTTACCTTCGTCATCTTTGCATCGGCGGCCGGGTGTCCGAAGTGATGTAAAACTTTTTTTTCAACACTGCAAAACTGTATCTTGGAACGAAGTAGGGGAAAAAATGGTCTACAAAATCTTACAAGTTACGAACTAATCTTTAGATTCTTTAGCTTTGCGGTGTAGGTATAATTTTGTTGATTAATTTAGTTTATTGTATTTTTTCGCATAATATTTTTTCATCACCTTTCTGCGTACTTTACAGGGTTTTCGAGGATATAATGAACAAGTTTACTGAGAGATTGATTCGTTCAGATGTATTATTGATCCAATCTGCGAAAGTTTTAATTGCTCGGGTGTTTTTGGAATCCAAAGTCTACATAGTATACATGGCAATGCAGAGCCCAAAAGAGGCGAATGCAGACACTCAAAACCTCTCTAAATAAATGAAAAAAGAAAGATGCAAAACCCATTGCTAGGTAGCCATTTTGGACCTTATTTTAACCTTTGGAGCGAAAAGAGTTTGCAAACAAAACAGCTGCCTCTGCGACCAATTTTCGCTTCCGATGAACGATTTCTTTTGTTTAAAATCTTCCAACGTCTTGCTTACTACATGCTTGGAAAGCCTCCAATCAATACCTCGGTGAATGTTGTTCTTTCTTCTATTTCTTCTCGGCTTAAGGACCTACTAGGTCACGCCGGCCATTGTATGGCATGACTTAGAAGGTCGTTTACTTACTACTAAACGTCTTGATACCATGTACGGAGGAACGATCCGGAAGTGCTTTGAATTACGGTCCTGCCGCGTGTAGACCGCCGCCCCTGTTGGTGTTCATTATAACCTCGAAACCCCTGTATGAATAGCTGCTTGTTCATGAAGGATTATTTCAGTTGACTTGGGAAAACGCACACAAAGTAGGCTGCTATTAAAAGTAAAACCAAAGTAGTCATATGTTTGATCGTCTGAAATTAGGTATGTGAGTTTTATGTAATCGATTACGGTGAACTCAACGGCTCGAATTCGATAGTCGCCCAATACTGGAACACCACCTGGCAGAACCTAGACCTCAGTACCAAACTCCGCTCCATCAATCCCAACCCCGCGCCGCAATGGGATGATCCCGATTCCCCGGGATTCCCGGCCTCTTACCGATTGCCATGGATACACGACACACCGAGCAACCTGCCAACTAGACACAGACATCGCAACCATTTTATCACTCGACAAGCAGCAGCAGAACAAACTCATCCGTTTTCTTCGCATCAGTAGACTGTACAAACAGAATTAAGTTTTTATCGCAATAGCTTTCACAATAAACGAACCATACGAGCGATAGTCATAGTTTAAAAATTAAGACCCAAAGTCTCTATCAAATAAATAAAAGTTGTTGTGTAATAATTAAATAAATTCATTTAGTTATTCTCAGATTGCTTTAGGAAAACGTAAAGAAGAACAAGTGCTCAAACCAAATGTGTCTGAACAGAACAATTCTAGTGCTTGTATCGTGTGTCTAAGTAAGAACAAAAACTATCAAAAAAGATTATGAAAGAAAAATCAATTTCTACCACTGCAATAGTTGCCTGAAAAGAAAATGCCTGATTTCCGCACCGATTCCGAAAGTGAAAATGTGAAAATGAGTGGATGGCGAGCATTCGCTCAACAATAGCAAAGTTGAGACAGAAACAATAGAACCAGTTGAAAAGTTCACCAAAAATAGCATAAAGTATGCCCGTGTTATGATTGTACGGTGTCTGATTGTGCTTCAGATTTGTGTGTGTTTTTTTGTGAGTATGATTCAGATTCTTTTGTCATGATGGGCCAGTTAAATTTCTCGCCCACAGTGGGAAAAAATGAGCCTGCTCTGACCAATCTCCAACGGACAGCTGTTTGCAGTGAGCAAAAAAACATAGTGCTGAATCCGAAGGATGGTGCGCAATCACGAGAGAAATGGAACATAATGAAAGGCATGCAAAAACAATACGGGGGGAAAAAAAGGTCCAATGAAAAATTTTATGCAATTGTCACGGTTTGAGTGCAAAAGAACGGACAAGCGCCAAAACACTTTACTTGGCAGTATCATCACTTACGTCATCGGTGGAACTGAATGTGTCCGACCAGTGGAGGACGTTTTTCGTTTCCGTTCCGTATTATTTTCCCCGTTTCTGGGCTGCTTTATCGTTTATGCTGCTTCTGCTGCTGGTGAGATATATGAGATCACCATAAATACTGCAGCATGCTGCATCGTGTTGTGGCTGATGAATGATTTTTTCTACATTGCTTACTCACGAAATGTAAAAAAAAAAGTGAACCATGCATTAAAAGCTTCCTATGACATTCGTTTTTGGCGTACAAGAATAATGTCCGGAGTTGGTTCTGTTTCTCCCATCCGTTTGTTTACCGTCTGACACAATGATTGAACGGGAAACCCCTGCATGCTTATTGCAAAAATCATGATATGGTTGGGACCGCATGCTGTGCTGCTCAAAGATTTAATAATATTTTCATGCGTTAATATTAGATATGAATATTCATACAGTTCAGCCATCACACTGTATGTCATCAGCACACCACGCTCGACAGTGCGGATATTATTTTCGGTACCATATTAGTAGGCGTCTTTAATGGCATTCTGAGGTCGCTATGGGAACGCTAGCAACTTCTTATTACAGTCAACATAAATCTTCTCAAAGAAGTATCTTAAACGCTCTTAAATTTCGTTTTAATTTAATTTATTTTTGAAAAAGAATGCTTTTTATTCGAAAGTCTCCCATTTCGGCACAGAAAACCTTACGCTTAATAACGTTTTTAATTTCAGAAATTCAGTACTAATGTCTCCCGCAACGAGTAAATTTGATTGAAGTGTTAGTTTTAGTGCAAAATGTGTGTGTAGGTGGCCTGCGGAAATAATTAAGTGCAAAAGTAAGTGCAACATTAAAAAAAATAGTCGCACACGAGTGCATGATTTCAAAAGTGTCTTCTCCCTCCCGGTAAAGTGAGCGTGTGTGAGGGGGTGGTTGAAGTGTGCATTACGTAAGTGCGGTAACAAAAAGCAACCAAAAAAAAAAAGAGCAGATTTGGTGAGGTTGAATTAATTTCCTGCAACGGTTCTCACGGAAAACGCGTGAACCTTTTTACACACCCCCGTGGTGCCCAGTGTTGCGGTTGGGGTGGGTTTTTTTTTTGTTGCCTTTCGTCGGCCGGTTGCTTCACTTTCCATTACCACGACATCGTTTTTGGCCACGAAGCGTCAATTCACGATTTCATTAGTGTGCGTGTGGGTGTGTATGTGTGTGTGCGAGTGTTGATGAAAATATAATGCAGCTCCCTGCGTCTGGCCGGTACGGGTGCAGTGTCACTTGGGTGCATTGGGTGCAGCGAAAGGTTATCAAAGCAACAAGCAAGGTGCAGCAGCTGCAATCGGCCGTGCTGCGGTAAGCCGACTACGATAGCAGAACCGTCAACCGTTACTTTTGTTCCTCTGTGTGGTCAGCCCCGTCCCGGTGTGTTTGTGCCGTATCATAACATTAAGGGAGGAACGCCAGAAGCCGAGGCGCGACTTTAAACAAAGGTAAGTGATGTTTGCCTCTTTTCTGTGTTTATCTCACAATGTTTTTGCACTATCCCGGTTGGGAAACCCGGGACCGGAAAGGTGTTGAACCGAAAGCATTGTCACCTGGGGCCACCGCATTACATCAAGTGACAGAGTACCCGGGACCGGACCGGTGGCATCACCACCGTCAGACAGTAATGATTTTAAAGGTAACCGCAAGATGACGAGATGACTCGTGAAGCAACACCTGGGATTTGGAACACCATTTTTCCGACCAGCTTAACAATGCACAGTTTCAATTTGCTTTATGATAGAGTCAGCATTTTGACACTAACCTAATTTGAGTTATATTGTCTCATCAAAAAGAAGAAGAAAAAAATTGGGGAAGAAGATGTAATGCGCTGTTGATGCAATAATTGTCAAAAGCCCTGAGGGATTTGCTTTGGGAAGATTTACTTACGTTAAGGTTTAGAATGCATCTCCCTTTCTAGCAAACAATACGCAAGCAACCCAGCTAATGGTGTGCGATTTAAGGTAAAGAGAGGCAGCATTTGTCAAACCTACCAGGGGAATAATTTGGACACTGTTTCCCCGGGGCGAGCGGGCCACCAATCCTACAGCTCCATCTCTCAATAGGTCACCAATAATGATCATCACGTTTGCTCAATCTAATCTGTTTCGCTCGTAAAACTGTCATCAGAACCCCCTCCGCAAAAAAGAAAAGAATTGGACAGCGTGCAGGAATGTTTACCCCATCCAGAGTGCTTCATTTTCTTTCTTTCCCCATTTGTCAACGGACCCATTTCGGGTCGGAAACGGTTACCAAACGATTGGGGGACTAATAAATGGTATCATGTGTTGAAAACGTTTCGATGCAAAAAGGGATGATGGTTTCAGTTACACAAAACCCAATCGTAGAAAGAGATGTATTTTTGCTATTAAAATCACATATTTTTGGGTTGAGCTTAGCTCCGTTCTCTTGGTGCTTGATTGCCTGTTATATTTATTTATGGTTCAAATGCTACACGTTTGACAAGTGTACTAGTTAAACGGTAATTCTTAAAGCTACGGTACACGGTCCTAGATGTCAAAAAGTTTTCGATTGAAAGGGAAGAATTGCTGAAAATTTTAACGATTTATGATTTACAAAAAGCCAAGCAGAAAGTTCGGAATGATCTCGCCTCCCGGCCCATTTCCTATAAGTTTCAATTTTGCGAGAGTTTGCGGTTGAAATTTATCTTCCACTGACCAGATCTTCGCCATGCTGCAAATCTTGGAGAAGATGGCTGAACAGCAGTTGAACACGTACCATCTCTTCATAGATTTCAAGGCCGCATAGGTAAAACTCTACGAGGCCATGAGCTATTTTGGAATCCCGGCCAAACAGATCAGGCTTGTTAGAATGACCATGACCAACGTCACATGCCAGGTGAAGGTGGATACAAAACTCTCCTTTGCTACCACCAAAGGCCTGCGTCAGGGAGAGGGTCTCGCATGCCTCCTATTCAACTTGACGCTAGAGTGGGCCATCCGTGACTCGAAGGTGGAGACTTCGGGAACCATCTTCTATAAGTCAAGCCAGATCCTGGCACATGCTGATGATATAGACGTCATTGGTCTGCGGCTCTCCCAGGAAGCAGAGGCCTACCAAAGCATCGAGCAGGCGGCAGAAAACCTCGGGTTGCAGATTAACGAGGCAAAGACCAAATTGATGGTGGCACCATCAGCGACCCTACTTCACGGAGTTGCTCGCTAGGATGCTGGCTGCCGTCGCAACGGTCGAAGCTGGGACTGTACCGTTCCTTGATATTCCCAGTACTCACATACGCCTCTGAGACATGGACCCTGTCCAAAACAGACGAAGCCCTCTTAGCCACGTTCGAGAGGAAGATGCTCAGAAGGATTGTTGGTCCCATATGTGTGGAAGGACAATGGAGGAGCGTAAAGTATTCAGTTTTCTAAGTTTTCACTTGGAGATCTCGGACCGTGTACTGTGGCGTTACGAAGAAATCAAGATTTTTTGGATGATCGATGGTAGCTCTAAAGAATTCTAAAGAATAGGCAAAATTTGAATTATGTCTCTTAAACTTAACACGGATAACCATATGAAAACTTAACGACCCTCAAATAAGTCTTTAAGATTTATATCCTTTATTCTTCTTCTTGGCTTAATGACCTTCTAGGTTACGCCGACCATCGAATGGGCTTACTAGACCGACTCCAATACCACGTCGGACTGATACCAGTCAGTCCTCACTACGAGGAGACGGTATATCCTTTATTATCATTATCAGTTAGCTGCTATTTTATATCATTACTGAAAACATATAAGCCATGATATCAGACATCTTTAATCCATCCTACAATGGTCTTATATCGGTGTAACATAATTTGTTTGCCGTAATAGCTCCAGAGAAGGTAACAATCGTAGCACGTCAGATGCGTTTTTTCACGGTTTTAAAATTGAAAGCCAAAATAGCATGGCCATATTCTGTAAACAAAGCTGATAAATCATGTCACGAGTTCTTACTGCTCTCGATCCCGCCGTTGTTTTCCACGCTGCTGTTCCTCAAATGAAGCAGAAGGTCTTGAAGCTACCTCGAAGCCGCACATCTAGCCCATTAATTCTATCCCTTTTGGTGTGTTGGCATGATTCGGGCTGTGCTTGTATGGAGAGCCATCGTTCGAAATTCCTGGTCAAACAGAGAGAGAAAAAAAAAACCCGGCACACCAAAAAGCGATAGGATAGAAAACTGCTCAGGACGTGTACGTGTGCATAAAACAAACTAACTACCGATAAACCTCCGTGTGGGTGTTACCCACAGTTGTACCCTGAGAAGAAGGTGGAAAAAAAGGTTTGGCACGCTCTGATGGTGGTTAAATGTCACCGACGGAAGGTAATCAATAAAGCATCTTTTTCTAGGGTTCTTTTTTTTTGCTGCTGTTAGTCCAATCCCTGTGGCCAGGACCGGCATTCGATCGACCTTTTCAACTACCGTTGTGTGCTGATGTTGCCGGATCAACACTCTCGGCCGCAACGTTGTTCGCGTTCCGTGCTGCGAACTTAATGGAGCGCGGAGGAGATTGGAGTGCAAGAACTTACCTCTTTTTCCCACGAGCCTGATACGATTAGGATGGGTTGGGCCTCGTTGAACGTTTTCCGCCGGAGGGACACGGCAACCTGGAAAGTCCTGACGTGGTTTGTCGTGGTGGGTACTGGTGCAGTTACTCGATGCAGTTTGAGGATTTTTTTGGGAGGGCGTGCAATACAGCAGCGGTCAAATAGGAGTTACGAACATGTTGCCACCACCGAGACTATTTAGTGTGGTTCCGATTGAATAGCACAAAAAGGTGTTTTGTTGCGAGAGGAGGAAAACGAACGAAGGAAGAGATCGGTGGTTTTTGGGGGATGTTTCATGATTCCAGTTACTTTGTTTCGGCGGAGAGTGTCGTGACTGTTTGTGGCGATGTTAACGGGTAGTTGGACCAAGGAGTAATTAATAAAATCTGTAAATTGACTACCAGATTATTAGGTGGAACGGGCATGTCCTATGTTATTGGAATGGAATAAACTTAAGGCATGGAAATCTTCGGTATGGACCACTTCTGGTGGGAAAGTTATTTAACAATTACTGTTTAATATAATCGCTAGTGCCAGAACAGAAATTTATTGCTTTGGTAATACTTGTTCTAAGTGATGTTGTAGGACATAACCTGGGGCTCGGTGGTGCAGGTGACATTAGCGCTGGTTTTCACACGACCAGGGGTCACAGGACCAGAGTTCAAAATCCTTCCGGACCGTTCCCCCGTGGTGAGGACCGATTATTCAACTACGTGGTATCGGCAAGTCTAGTAAGTCATTCGATGGTCGGTGTGCCCTGGAAGGTTGTTAAGCCAACTAGAAGCGGGCCATAACCTGACAACAAAAACAATAAGAGCTGACCAAAATAATTAATATATCACTTCTAATTGTCATGCTCTTCCAACGTTTGACAGGAGCTCTCTTAATCGATAATTCTGTATTATGGTCGACAAACTTGGGATATCTGTTCGACAGGGAAGAAAGCATAAACCTTGACGAAGAACTTTTCTCTAACGTTCGCATTAAGGTTGTCATTCTGACAAACATTCTTCCGTCCGTTCGATCTACCGAATGGGGTTCGAATTGGTTATTTTAAGGGTTTTAGCGCATTCTGCTTGTGGATTGTTGGGCTTTTTTTTCTTTTAATTATTATATTTTTTGGCCTTGAGAAACCAATTTTAATCGTGGCTCGACATTCTATCGACCGCAAAGAGGAAATTGCATAAGCAGAAATGGCTCAACGGATCTAGCGGGTCTAAAATATTTCGTATTTTTTTAAGATCCACAACAACATTATTTATGCTGCCAGTAATTCTAATGTAACTGTCATCAAATATGCTCCCTTCTTCTGCTTGTTTTAGTGTCCTGCCAAGTCACGTCAGTCATCTAATAGCTTACTAGACTTGTTTATACCACGTAGTTGGATAGTCAGTCCTCACTAGGGGTTCGAATGGGAACGATTCTGGTGGGATTGAAACCCAAAGGTCTCTTTATCATTGAATACGTACTCAATTCAAATTGTTTTCGTTAACATTTTTCACATTTTTCACCGACTCAACGAAAACAAAATCTTGACGAAAGTTTGACGCCTCTAACTCGACGCCATTACTTCTCGAGTAAGTCGAGTAAATCGGCCACTCGATTTGTGATTAGAGAAGCTTTACCTGTTAGAAAACCATAGTCACTTGCATAATATACACATTTTTTTCGACAGTCTTCATTCTTGAATTGTTGGTAAGGGATTGTAAAATTAAAGCAGTAAATAAAGCATACTACTTTTAAATTTTCTCGTCCTACCAACACGTTCAGCCAGCAATCGCAAGGTAATGGGTGGCTGTACCTTCTGTACAAATAATTTAAAAATTCAAAAAAAAAAACACGAAGTAAAAACGAATGATGATGTGTTTGAGGGTTGGAAACTTCGATTTCCTTGCTGCTCATCAATAGGAAAAGCAACAAGGAACATAAAGCTCCCATACCTATGCATAACATCGGTTGATACAAACCGTTCACCCGCCAGACGGAAAAATCGAGCCGCGTTTCAAAGCCATCACTACAACTAAAAAAAAAAAGGTAAGATGATGCAGAGATCTTCGTGTGAATATTTATGAGGATCGACTGTTTTCGATCGGCTGAAACAACACCAAACATGTTACTGATAGTAGTATTTACCTCTTATAAGAAAAAAAGAAAGAAACCCACTCACACCTCTCCAAAATACACGCGCCCCTGCTTTCGTCTGCAAGAAAAGCAAAAACACCATCGCTCCCGGGTTTGATTTTCTGCTGCATGTGTAAAAGAAAATGGATTGGCATGGAGAAAATGCTACACAAGTTGCTTCGGGAATTGACTTTGATTTTCTCGTACGCTGTTGGCCCTGGCGTATGGCGATTCCCCTCCAAAGGGCACAGGGCACGTGGGGTGCAGTGTTATGCGGTTTATACCGTTCGTTACAGCAGTGCAAAAGCGCACCCTACAAGCTTAGGAATCGGTAATGATGGGGGTTTGGATTGTTATTATTCATTTTTCATTTGTGCGTGTGTGGGTACATTATTTTGCTCTCCATTCCTGTTGATCGGCACCTTCTGTACGCTGTAATGCTTGCGGAAAAAAAGCGTACAGAATGAAAGGTTCTATTGCGCGCGCGTGTGTTTATGTGTATAATATTTTCGGAGGAAAAAAAAAGGTAAAATTAACGAGCCCACCTCATCTTGAAGCTCCAGTCAATCGCCGGTCGATATCCATAACTTACTGAATAGATTTTTCTTTATACGAAGCGGCACGAGCGGCTTCAACGTTCTTGATTTCGTGTGTTTGGGACGAGCGTTACGATTGATTTTAGCCGATATCGATGGTACCGGTACTTAGATGGGGAAAAAAGAGGACAGCATCCGTTCTGTGGGTAGAGGTATTGATTCATTTGAATATGATTTGCATCTCAATGAGAGTGTCGGAAAAATTCAAGTGGACGGAATAGCACAGGAACGCAACAGGGAGGGTAGGATGTGACGATGGGACGGTCTGCGGACAGTTGCTTCGCTTTGCATGACAAGATGATTCAATATGCTAACATACCCCCGGCAAGGCACACCCCGGGGAGAGCGTGGAGCCAGTAATGAAGTTTGCTTCCGATTGCTGTCCGTTAATGTAATTACATTAAGCTTCCCTTGGTGTGGGATCCGTTTACATAGTGGCGGTCCTTTTTTTTTACGGTAAAGTTTAAGTTCTGTTCGGTTTCATTCTTTCATTAGGTATGCAAGAACCAGCTGCCGGGCAAGTGAGCATGTCGAAGTACTATTGCTAGCAAGACAAGCATATATAAGCTTGTCCCGGATTAATAATAATTGCTTCTTGCATTGTTAGCTCTTGTCAGAAAGCTACTGACAAGAGGGGTTCATGCTGGTTCGATTTAATTAATTTTTCGTGTAAATGCCACAAAAGAAAAAGCTCCAGATGTATGTGTGCCAACGTTCATAAACTTTAAAGCTTTGTTAATAGGAGAGAAGAAAAATGATACAAGCAATAGAAAACCCTCCAAAAAAAACCTGAGAGCAGATGAACCGATAAGCAAAGCGCATCCAGCAAACCTCTCAAAACGATCGAATCGCTTGGGTAAGCTTTCGATAAAATTATTCATACAACACACCACCGCTACATACTTTGGTGGTGGTCCCATACACCGAATGGCCTCTCTCGGTTTGTTGGGTGTCTTGCGTTGAATTTTGTGAACCTTTTTTCTTTAGGTTTGGGTTGTTGCTTGCTTCAATGTTCCTGCTTTTCCTCTTCTGTTTTCCGTTTGAGGATCATAACCGATGGGTTTGACTCTCTCGCCGGAGTTTTTTGTTTAGTAGTCGGTTCCATAACGCTTCATTATTACAGCTCTATACGGTCGGTTAACCAACGAGCGAGAAGGGTTGGAAGTTTTGTCAAGCCGTCTCGGGGCAGTGTCGAAGGACGTGACGAACATTCCGAATGGGGATGCCGTGGTAAAGATGGATTCGAGACCATATTGGTGTATGGCGTGCCAACACTGCCAACGGCTTAAAGAAATTGGATAGTGTTCCGACGGTGGTAGGCGCCCGCCGGGATGGAGCAGACACTTTGGAACAGGAATTATGAACTACACACCACTCTGCTAAGCTTCGAGCTTGATGGGGGAGGTTGGGTGGATGGAGTTTTCTCGTCCAAAACTGGCCGATGCGAATAACGACACCGGTGGTGTACGCATCGCTACGTAGAAATGTAGTGAAAACATATCGATTCATAATATGGTTATGGTTCCCTAAGCATGGTCGTCGCGCCGGTCTGCGTGTGCCTGCGATGCCGGCCCATAAGTCGACGACCTTGCTTGCTGCGGGAATACGGTGTAGCATAATCGAACAAGAACTGCTCTGCTGTCCTGTCACAGTCAACCGACCATCCAACGTTCAACATTCACGACATGATCCCCGTATTATCCCATGTCCAAAAATATGCTTCACAAAGGAACGATGTTCGATCGGTTGATTGGAACAATTAAGTGGTATGGTTTGGTGTAAGCCCTTTTTTCCCTTCCATTTGTTGATTATCTCCTGTAGCCATTTCAGTGGAATAAAGAACTCAGAACATCGAAGCTTGGTGTTAATGTTTACTTGACTGTACTATAGTTTAGTGGTTGTAGTAGAGAGATGATTGAAATCGAAGTCATACTGTCTCTCGGTGAGGAAGGTCCACACAGAGTGAGAGATCTTGTCAGCCTTTCTGCGGCACGCAAGCCACGATCGAATGGTATGTTGAGTTTCACTTTTTATTTGGCCATGCATGAAAGTATTCCGAAAAGTACTTCTACCCCGGGCAATGTCGGTGCACGTACCGCAACGCTGGCTGCTTTAATTCAGTGACTGCACAGCTAATCGGTGTGAGAAAATTGTAATGATTTGCCCAACACTGGTGGATGTGGTAGCGGTGATGTGTGGAAGTAAATGGACCTTTTGCTGATGCCTTGGAAAAGTGGTTGAAGTCATGTTGTAGATAATTTGGATTGCTTCTATGTTAGAAATGTTTCGGATGATGTGTTTGATGAGTTATCAAGTCTTCATCTTGGGTTAGAGATACTATTCGAGCTTAGCAACAATCGTTAGCACTGTCATATGGCTTAATCGATCCAATGTTATGGCAGCCTAATGGGCAACCACATACAGTTTACCGGCGAATATTTACTTATTTTTCGTAAGCCGTCATCTTTATGAATTACAATTATACAGACACATGTTTTTGCCAAAAGCAAGGAGGAAATACCTTGAGAAATTTGTACAAAATCAGCTCAAGAAGAGCTGGAAATACGGCATATGTTCTTTTGTACGATTTTTAGTCATTTACAGGGTTTTATGGGTTATTTTTAAATGTCATCCGCAAGTTTCATTTTCTTGAATGACTTTACCATGTTCCATTCCTAAGAAAATTGTATTTATGTGGAGATTATTTTAATTTTTGATCATTTTACAATCATTTTAAGCACTTTTAAGTGGAGTGGGTTGTTTACACTTAACTTCAGTGATTCTCAAGGGTTTCTTACCCAATTTTCGGCAGTGTACCAATACCGAAAATGTTAAATGTAAATATTTGACCGCTCAATCCTATGAAATTTCTGCTTCTCTTTTTGTGATTTCACAAGCGATTTGCAATGGACGAAAAATAACACCGTTTTCGTACAAAACTATTGTCATTCAGAATGATTTTTTTTTTTATGCCGAACAGCTGAAACTGGTACTGTTACTCTGCAGCATGCTGAAATTAAATTGAAAACGATCATTAAAACTACATTAAATGTTATATTTATTATTTAAATTGTTTGAATAAAAATTATTTTCATATTTCAGAACTTTTTGCAACCATGTGACTTGGGAAACCAAGAACAACCCCTGCTCCATTAGACAGTGTTTAAAAATGAGTTGACAACGGAGACAATTATTACCACATGGGATGGTGAATAAAACGTTTACAGAAATGAAAAATGCGTTTGGCATTTCTAAACTAGCCTGCCAAACGCTGTATTAATCAAAAACTCGTTTTTCGATTAAACATGTACATGTTCTACCCATCATAGCACAATAAAAAAAAATGGGGAAGCCTCTGAAACGAGCTTCCCGTCTTAAGTTTGGTGCCGTTCATGGTGCCGTACGTGCGCTGTACGCGATTCGCTCGTTAAGGGAGGCCGGAAATGGGCGAAAGTGATCGTGGCCCATAGGGTACGCCGGGAACCGGAAACAGAACTCACCAAACCAATCGATTACCATCCTCCCCCAGTGTGCAGTTGTCTGCAACGGCTAGTAAACACCAGTGTGGATGAGTTTGGTGTGCTGGATTGATTAAAATTCATTGCGTGCAGAACGCAATTTCCCCCTGCGAGCACTTTGGACAATTTTATGGAATGTCATGTCAGCTGGTTGCTGCGGACGTGGTGTTGCTATCCGATCGATTCGTCCTGTGGGGGGTGGGAGACACGGGGAATTGTGGTGAATCCATCCTGTCCCGGATTGTGTTAGGAGCGGAAGATTTTGCTGATCGTATTTGGCTGCTGTGGGAAAGTTGCTGACCCCGTCGTGGGGGTACGACATGCAGTCCTTTTTGGGGAATGTGCAAAGTGTGATTATGGTTTTTTTTAACGATTCATACCACAACCACTGGATGTCATCGATGTAGGAAAGATTTATCGTTGTTCATTTATTTCTTTCTATTGGACGTTGGAGGATTTCCGGACGTTGATTTGAATCAATGACAGATTAAATCAATTTTGTGGCTCTACGTTGCTATTATTTTGTATTATTGTGTATGACATTCTTCTTGTCAATTTCAGTACACTTTTATTACTTTTAGACTCGAAGCTGGTTTTAAAATAAGAAAATTGTTTTCGTTCCAAATTGTACAGCGAATACTTTCCAGCTATTCGTTACCTAAACGAGCGCACAATAGGACGGTAGCAGAATGTGAAACAGTTGAGTGATTGATTGGATAAAATTGAAAGTTTTCCAACCGTTGCCCAGTTCATTTAACCGTCATGTTCTAGTTCGTTTTTTTTTGTTGCTAGTCAGCAGATGACCGCTCGTTAGACCCACTTTTTTTGTTCCTTTGTAGACAGATCCATCAACATTTTGATTGAACCACTCGAGGGTTTGCTTTTCGGTGTTTTCGGACAGACTGTCCGAAAATTTGTTCGAACCCATGCGCATATATGACTTGGCGAGTTTGCTGGTAATTTAATTGTTAACTTCTACTATCGATTTTGATTGATGTTGTTATCTGTCTTAGATGAACGGAAGCTACCAATTGCCTGTGCAATACGTAGTTGACGTGGAAGTATGTTTTCCTTTTTTCTAACTTATTAACTTATAATCGTTCAGTTTGGAGTTCTTTTGATGGTGTCTACTTTGTTAAAACCTTTACAAAAATTAGATTATACCCTGTCGAAAAGAATTAATTTTTATTCTTATTGTGAAGTGTTCAATTTTTAGAAGATTCAACCCCTTTAAATTGGGCAAATAAAGTAAAACAAACAGGCTAAAAATTGTATATAATTACACCGAATTAAAAGGAGAAATATTGTGACTGCTTGGCACTAAGGAACACTAGGAGGTTTACTAAGGAACACTAAGGTTCACTGGGAGGCCATGGGATATAACTGGGAAAACGGGAGTTTCCCAAATATAAGCTCCATTGCCACAACGTATCCGTGCCTTCGGCCAGTAATCCAGCAGCTCGCGCACCATCCGGTACCTACAGTCTCAACCAAAAGTTTGCGGCAAATGGTGGTCGTCAGACTTCCAGATTCCAAAGTGGCTATGGAGTCCAGGTGGATGCTGTACTTGCTGGTGTACAACAAGGTGCCACGCGGACTGCTGCTCGACAGGATGAATCGGACTCCTTCAGCCTGCTCAGTCTGGGAGCAGACTCTGGATAGCGACTGGTTTACCCTGTGCACTAGGGTATCTAGTGCTTGCAGCATACTAATGCAGGCTATGGAAGCTATGCGGGCAAAAACAATGAGCAACAATGCTGATTGATGAAAATATCATTAAATCTTCTTCGTTAAATCTGTACATCGCCCCTACATGTACCCCACTCTTGTTTTGTAAACTAGGTTTTTATTTATTTTTATAATTAATTATGACGGTCCAGTGCCGTATTGTTAAACTAGTTTTTTATTTGTTTTTAATAAACAATTTTTATAAAAAAGTGTTAAATTTTGTAAAAAAAAACAACCCTTTAAAGTGAGCAAGAACAGTCAAACAAACAAGCAAAAAATTGTGTATAATTACACCGAAAACAATTTCATATTTATCCACTTGGCAAATGATGCTTCGTTTGCAAATATTGAGTGAACACATTTCGTCCTTTCAATCAAAATATTCAATCCACAACTCAGACCATTGTCATTTGTTGGCGTACCCAGCCCTGGACCGTCCCTGCTCCGCAAACCGTTTACAGTGCCGCGCCGCACGAAATTATGAATAAAAATTAAATTAAACAAGAGTGTGGGCTTCAGCATTAATTTGTTTGCACTCACCATAATCCGGGAGCGAAACTCGTCTGTGTTGTAAAATGTGGTACTCGAGAGACACACACACACACACGCATGATAATATTCCTCACATTTTCCCATGAACCGGAAATCGATGCACGTGTCCAAATCGCGCGTACGCGTAAAACGAAACTTTGCTAAAAAGAACAGAGCAAAAGTGCGGAAAAAAGGATGGAAAACACTTTACGCATAAACCATGTCCTTTCGCGCTGGTTCTCTCTGGCCATAAAACATACACACAAGAACTCCCTCCTCCCCCCCCGTTCACCAATCGCTGCGAGCTGGTTACGGTTTGCCTGCTACAGGTTCCGCCAAAGCCCTGGCAATGAGTTTGTAATTAAATTTTAATCTGATTTAATCACGCTGTTGCATAATTTAAGACCCATCGTTTAGGTGATCGCGGGAACGAAAAGGCGTAGGCGTTTTGTATATATGCACTTGTATGTGTGTGTGTGTGTGTGTGTGTGTGTGTGTGTGTGTGTGTGTGTGTGTGTGTGTGTGTGTGTGTGTTTGACTATGTTTATGCATAAGTAAGGGCTCTCTTTTGGCGGTACAATCCCCAAGCCTTTTTCAACGGTTTTTGATGAAGAGACGGTGTGCGTTTTGTGTGTAGCTTCCTTCACGCCCGGCAACGACAAAATGGGGAAACGATAAAGTTACGTTTGTGTGTGTGTGTGTGCAGAGCCAACACGAACGTATTATGTTGGGCAGTGTATGCGAACAATATGCACGTTTATGGTTAAAACGTTGGCAAGGTGTTGCGGCGAGGTGTAGGAGCACGGGAACAAGCGATGATGGAGGGCGGGATGATGCAGAGAAAAACAATAAATTCATCAGTGAAAGACGTCGCCGTGGATGAATGGAAAGACACGGCACACCGGTATCCGATGGTGCAAGTCCGATTGCAGCATGTGCGGAGGGGCATCATAAATGTCTAACAAACGCGCGTCAATCTGGTCGTGCAGAGGTGACGCGACGCATTAGAGTGTTCCAGGCAAACGGCGTGCCAACATTTTTCTTTAGTATATCTTTGTCTAAACAGAGCTTTTATTGTTTCGTAGTAGAATGGAATATTGCTCGTGATGTTGAACATTTACATTTTATAGAAACAAAAGAAAACAAATAAACAAAGCAATTGTAAAACAATATTGCAGAAGAATAATTTTCTTTATCGATTGTGTTCTAAATTTAATATTTATCGTATGTGAAAAAAAAAATACAATAAAAACTGTTACCAGAAAAGAATTGTTAATATATTGCGCGACGGCTCGGTACTCTCAGGTATCTTCATCTTGAGCCATATCTGACGACACAATCTGCCGTTCAAAGCGTTACGCAATGCACCGCTAATTTACTCATCGTTTGCGCTGTCGCCCGTCGTTCCGTCGTTTAGCAAAATGGCCCACTTTTTGCCGATCATCACCGATTTTCTTCGGTGCAGAGAAGATGGGACGATTAGCTTCAAATGGTATTACGCGCTGTCGGCTTCAAAGTCGCATCGCACGACTTGGTTGGTTTAGCAGCGCTCCGCACGGTGCTGAAACTGAAAGTTTGAATAAATTACCGACGATTGCATCTTTTGACGAGCGAACAACCACAACACAAACAAAAATGCACCGTGTTGTGGAGTAAACGCTCAATGCTTTGAAAGCTTTTTGTGTCTGTGCGTGCAGGCTAGGTGCAAACTCTAGCATTAACTTCAAACTACTTTAATGCTCAGAAATTGAAAGTTTTGTTTAAAATATTCTTTAACTCATTTGGAAAAGTCTCTTCAGACACTAAGCAAAATTAAAGGCATCTTCACGGTGGTCACAACCTTAACAGGTCTTTATTTTACCACTATCAAACACAGCTGACGGTTCATCTCGAAAACTTCATCTTTTATCTGTGCCACGATTCCTCTCCTTAATAGTGATTGGTTTTTGGAACCGCAACCACGGCTCCGAACCACTTCTGAGCATCGTAACTCCAGGTTCGATTCCGGTTAAATCAAAACCACGGTTCCGTGTGACACCGTCCGGAGCCGTTGGAGTTGTTCGGAGCCGTCCGGAGCCGTTAGTCGGCAGTCGCAGCCGTCCGGAGCCGTTTGGAATCGTTCAGAGCCGGCCGGAGCCGTTGAAGAGAGCACCAATGTAGGTTATATCACCATATCATGGACGATTTGAAGTGCTGCGGAATTTCAATTTATTTCAGCCCCAACTAATTCGATGATTTCGGAACAGCCGACTAGCGGCGCCGGACGATTCCGATGATTCCGAACGGTTCCGAATTCGGAACTTTACCCCTACCTTCCGGAGCCGCTTTCAAAATTGGTGGAATCATTCCGAAGCAATTCCGTTTTTTGTCGAATTTACCCATCACTATTGCTTAGCTCTGATGCAAGCATGCTTAAGCTTCCGCTTCCTAGCATACATGTTTCCGAAACTTTTTCACCAGTGGCCAACATTGCTGTTCAGCGGAGAATTTCTACCCGCTCATCGAGTTTCTTTTAGCCAGCTTTTCTCTTTGCTTTCTGACTTGAAGCGACAACTTTGAATCTGCTTGCCATGGATAAAAAGTGAAATGCATGCGGGCGGGGAGTGCACATGCATACACCGACAACACCATTTTGCGATGTTGCCAAAAGAGATGCAACAAGAATCTTCGTTCGGAACGTTCATTTCTCACAACAGTCACCTGCGGTAGCAATCATCGACAGCTGCTGTGGTTCATGCATGCTGTCGGAGGCCATAGCAATGATTTTGCTCGATGCGACTGGCAACTGGTTCAGCAGTATAAGTTTTACCATTATGAGGAAGGTAAAACACGCCCAATAATGTGTTGATTCGATAGTTCGGTCGGTTCGTTAATCGATCGCAACTGCAGCAATGTGTGATTGCATCACTGTAATTAATTTTCGAACGTCATTGAAGGAATGGTTTAGTTGGACTGTTTAAGTTTGGATGAAGCTAAATGAAAAAAAATATGTTGTGTTTAATTTTGCCTGACTGTACTCACGCACAGAAACAATTCCACTGCGATGGCAAAACCATTTTCTTTCTGGGGACTAACCAAAAATTACGTAACGCTCGAAAGGTTGAGAAGGGGGTGAGGGAGTGAGGGTAAGGAGGTCCTGCTTTGTGTTACGTAACGGAAAGTGATAAGTGCACAAAAAATCTGGATCGCTTATTGTATCATACCTTTTTGTTGCTGTCAAAAATGACAAAATTATTGATTGATTTGAAGCCCGAATCCATGGTCAAACCAGTTTTGAAACAGTAATTTTTCGTTTTATCTTTAAACGAAGCGCATCCAAACAGTAAAGTTCATCCTAACAGCGGTTTATAGTGGATAAGAGTTTTGAAAGATTTTCTCATTCTTGCAACAACTAACAAATTAAAATAAGAAACCAATTCCAAGAACTACGCTGTCTTATGTAACCTTATAATAGAACAAAAATTGATGCTGTATCGCTTAAGCCACCAACCAATGTGATGCTTTGTTCCAGGCGTTAAAATATCTGCCTTAACGTTGAAGATCTTCGCGAATAATATGAACTTTGGTATACAAAAATCGCTGTCCTTTTCTGAGATGAATTTCAGCATATCTACAAATATCCAGTGTATGATAAGATTCAGATACGCAGTCCTCCTTCAAAACTATGACAAATGAAAGCTGCGTACATCATAATAAAGAAACATTTTTGAAAATCAAAACTTTCCGTATATTTAACAAGAAACTTTTATTGATATTATTCGGAAAGTTTAAAATATTATGGAATAATCTGATGGAATATAGGTTTAAGTATGCAATTTCAGGCTTCCTTGACTAGATTTTAGCCATCAGGATGGACTGGACTGTAAGGATTGCAAATAGAGTGACTGCACGGATTGGGTATCGAAACAAAGTTACAGTATGTCACAGCCACAGGCAGTTTGTCGAGGTTTTGGAGGTTTTGGCAATTTTGGAGCTGGGAATATTCCAACTGTGCTCTTACTATAGGTGTCAGGAATGGTGTCAAGTGTTCCAATATTAGCGTTACGTAATTTATGGACTACACCTTGCCCTTTTTTAATTCATGATTCCGTAAAGACTTGTATGGCCAAGGCCATAATGGCCCGTTTTAATGTAAGCCAGGTTTTTTTTCTCATCATACACTCTTGACTGTGCTGTGTGGCAAGTCTTACTTTAATTGAACTCTTCGAATAGGCACAAATTAATGCTCTTGTTTTGTGACATTTGTTTTTAATTATCACCCGGTGGGTTGCGCCCTTTTATTCCAATGAAGCATTTGAAGGTAAATGCATCAATCAATTCGCTTGAGTCTACTAACCTTAGTTTTATATTTGCATGATGTAATAAGGTTTTAAACATTCACATTCCGTCTCCAACCACCGAGCGATTAAGACGTCTTTTAAAGCGCTCCTAGGCGACGAAATAGGCGAGATTGCGATAACAGCAAAGCCGTTGACCCAGAAATCACGCATCGTAAGTGAGAGAGTGAAACAAGTGCGAAGCGAACCGTGTGTTTGGTGTCCAGTTGTGCTCTCCGTGCGTAGTTGTCCCCGTGCAGTGTTGTGTGTGTAGGTGAGAGAGCGGTGCCGCGTATAAGTACTCTCGCTACTTGCGCGGTGTACTACTTCTCTCACTAAGTGCCGTCCGGTAAGTTATCCTTACGTATCGTGTCATCCCTCTCCCTCTCATTTGTTCTGTGTTGTTCCGTTAGCACCGGCTCTACCATGGAGGTAGAGCCGAACGATGGATCAGAAACGTGCTTCATTACAGTGAAGCGCAAAAATTCTGATCCAGGACTAACGGCAAAGAAAAGAACGGTTTTGTCTCACGGGGCCTCGTCGGCGTCTCCCGCAGTGGAGCCGAAACCGAGAAGCAGGGCGTATCATGCATCCTATAAAGGGGTGCATGATATTTTCTTCATGCCTAGGAATAAGCCCCTGGATGTAAGATCGATCACAGCATCGATCTATAAAAAATATCCAGGGGTCCTGGATGTTCTTCGGCTGCGTCCGAACAAGTTGCGGGTCTCTGCAAAAGACCGGGCACAGGCCAATATGATAGCGGCCGACCCGTCCTTTACGGAGGATTACCGGGTATATATACCCGGTGGATTGGTGGAAATCATCGGTGTTGTAGATGATTTCGAATACCCCCTAGAGGACATCCTAAAATACGGAGAGGGGGCATTTTTGCACCAATCAACTCCTCGTGCCAAGGTCCTTGAGGTAAAAAAATTGTACGCTTCAAGCTTGGTTGACGGAAAGAAGGTGTATCGCGAGACATCCTCGCTCCGAATCACCTTCGAGGGTACAGTCCTGCCAAACTCCCTTCTTTTTGAGGGACTTCGAGTACCAATCCGTCGACCATTTGTAACTAAAATCGCGACTTGCATTAACTGCAGTCAGATTGGGCATTCCGCTCCTTATTGCACGAATGCAACAAAATGCAGTAAGTGCAAAGGAGCGCACTCCACATTAGAGTGCAAGTCCGCAGCCGAAAAGTGTCTGCATTGCAATCAGCAATGGCACGAGGTAAACTCCTGTCCTGTCTACCGTAGAAGACAGGCAGAGCACAAGCGGGCCACAATAAAAAGTGCCAGGGGATCGTACGCCGATGTTTTGAAGACGGCCCCAAGCGTGAATCCGTTCGACCCGCTCTCAGTAGCAGCGGAAAACGAATCGTTGCCCAATCTGGCTCCACTCACGGGAGTAAAACGATCGATCTTCCCAAGGTTGCCAACAAAAAAGACCTTAAAAAAGATACAATCTTTACCCATAAAGGCACCACGGCGTCACGTGGAAACAACGCCACTCCCCCCACGGGGCAAACCCACACGTGATTCTCGTAGTATTCCCTCCCAATCCCGTGAAAAACCGAGGCCCAAAAACCTGGCGTTCCCAAGTGAACCCAGATCCTTCTCCCAGATCCCTAGCCTAACAGAGATTCTCCAATCTCTGATCGAGTCCCTCCACCTCCCGCAACCACTTGCGGGTATGATCCCTTTGGCTTTCCCTTTCCTAAGAGGAATGGTCAAACAATGGCTGCAACAATGGCCTTGTCTTAGTATGATGGTCCGTATGGACGAATAATATGTCCAATGGCTACCATACTACAATGGAACTGCAGAAGTTTTATTGGAAAAATAGACCTACTCAAAATTTTATTAGGGCATCATAATTGCAATGTGTTTGCCCTAAGCGAAACTTGGCTCTCACCAGAAAAACAAATAACCTTCCCGGGATATAACATCATACGTCAAGATCGTTTTGACCCAACTAGTAATAGGCGTGGTGGGGGAGTATTAATTGGTATTCGAAGTAGTCACAGCTTCAGCAGAGTACCCCTCCCTACACCCGAGGGCATCGAATATGTCGCGATCCAGGCAAAGCTAGGAAATCTTGACGTTTCTATTGCTTCTATTTATATCCCACCGGGAGCCAACATTGACTCTGAGAAGATCACAAAGGATCTTGAAACGCTAGCTACGGTTCTACCAAAGCCGTTTTTTATCCTAGGCGATTTTAACGCTCATGGGCAAGATTGGGGATGCTTGCACGATGATAACCGTGCACCAATCATTAGGGATTTCTGCGACACATTTAGGTTAACTATTCTAAACTCTGGTGAAGCAACTAGGGTGTCATCACCTATGGCACGGAATAGCGCAATAGACCTATCTCTATGTACGTCATCCTTAGGGTTGGATTCAACATGGAAGGTTATCCAAGACCCGCTTGGCAGTGACCATCTGCCAATCAAGATCTCTATTATCAATGGGATTCGTTCAGCCGATCCAGTTCCCGTCGAATGTGACTTGACGAGGAACATCGACTGGACGAAATACGGCGATCTAATGTCTGCTTGGCTACGCCGTATTGAACCCAGTTTCTCTCCAAACGAGGAGCACAAAAATCTCGTTTTAGCGATAAATGAGTGCGCCCTTGGTGCCCAAACAAGGCCGCCCCCACAGGCAAGGAATTTCTTAAGACCCCCTACTCCTTGGTGGGATGCGGATTGTCAAGCGGCATTCTCAGCGAAGAGGAAGGCTTTTGCCCAGTATAGAGCCACTGCCTCCACAGATCTATATGATCAATATAGAGGACTGGAGCGCAAGTGCAAAAACTTGCTTAAGGCAAAAAAGAGAAGCTACTGGAGGAGGTATGTAAATAACCTCTGTCCTTCCACTTCGCTCAGTTCGCTACAGAGCATGGCGAGAAGGATGCGAAATAGCAGAGCGTCCAACGAGAGCGAAAGAGTTTCCGGGGCATGGCTAGAGCCATTTGCTCAGAAAATCTGCCCAGACTTCGCTCAAGCACCTCCTTTCACTCAGAGTGCTCCTGGTAGTGATTCCTCAATGGATTCCCCCTTCACAATGGTCGAGTTTTCGCTTGCACTGTACTCCAACAACAATTCCTCGCCAGGAATGGATCGTATCAGGAACAAGTTGCTCCATAACCTTCCAGATCTGGCGAAGAAACGGCTATTGAGACTTTTCAACATCATGTTGGAGCTTAATACCGTCCCGTTGGAATGGAGGGAGGTGAAGGTTATTGCCCTGTTGAAACCTGGCAAACCCGCATCAGAGTTTGACTCGTATCGACCGATTTCGATGTTGTCGTGTCTGCGAAAACTTTTTGAGAAAATGATTCTTTTTAGATTGGACAACTGGCTCGAGTCAAACGGCCTTTTGTCAAGTACCCAATTTGGATTTCGCAAAGGCAAGGGTACCAACGACTGCTTGGCGCTTCTTGTATCCGAAATAGAGCTGGCGCATTCCCGAAAGGAAATGATGGCCTCTCTATTTCTTGACATCAAGGGGGCTTTTGACTCAGTGTCAGTACATGTGCTGTGTCAAAAGTTAGAAGCTGCGGGCTTAAGCCCGAAATTAAATAACATCGTATTTAACCTCCTTTCGGAAAAGGCGATGAATTTCGATAACGGCCATCTAAAAATTCGAAGAGCCAGTTTCTATGGACTACCACAAGGGTCCTGCCTGAGTCCCTTGCTGTACAACTTTTATGTCAACGATATAGATACATGCCTAGCTCCCGGATGCAGCTTACGGCAATTGGCGGACGACGGTGTTGTATCAGTCGCCAGCAACAACATCGCAGATCTTCAAAGGCCTTTGCAAACCACACTGGACAACCTAGAAGTGTGGGCCAGAAACCTAGGTATCGAGTTTTCGCCCGAGAAAACAGAAATGCTCATTTTCTCGTTTTTCTACGACACAGAGAATAATAGACGCAATAATTTGATAAACCCCCATTTTGATATACATATGTATAACAAAAAGATATCTATTGCCAGATCTTTTCGATACCTAGGCGTTTGGTTCGATAGCAAGAATGTGTGGAGGGCACATATTGACTATCTCGTCAAAAAATGCACCAGAAGAATCAATTTTCTCAGAACAATTACAGGATTCTGGTGGGGTGCACACCCATCAGATATCCTCAAGCTATATAAGACAACGATACTGTCCGTCTTGGAATATGGATGCATATGCTTCCATTGGGCATCCAAGTCGCATTTGATCCGTCTTGAACGTATCCAGTACCGCTGTCTTAGAATCGCATTGGGTTGTATGAAATCAACCCACACGATGTCGCTCGAAGTGATGTGTGGAGTGATGCCGCTTCCGCTCCGTTTTGAGCTACTGTCGCTTCGCCTTCTCGTACGCTCTACAGTATCAAACCCATTGATAATCGAGAACTTTCGAACACTGCATGAGATAGGTTCTAAATGTAAAATCATGAAAACCTTTCATGATTTTACTTCCCTACAGGTACACCCTAGCACTCAAGCTAATTCAAATCGTGCCAGCTTACCAGGGTCCTGCAGTTCCCGGTTTAGAGTAGACACCTCGTTGAGAGAGCAAACCAAGTCTATCCCCGATAGTCTTCGCAGGACAGCAATTCCCAGCATTTTTGTGGAAAAGTATGGCCATTGTAACAGCAACGATTTTTATACTGACGGATCCTCATCAGAGCAGGGCATCGGTTTTGGCGTATATAACATTGTATCCGAGGCATATTTCCAACTACGCCAGCCATGCTCGATATATGTAGCGGAGCTCGCCGCAATCTTTTACGCCTTGTTAATAATAAGTGCTTGTCCTCCAGACGAATATTTTATATTCTCCGACAGTTTAAGCGCTGTCGAAGCATTAAAATCTGTGAAGGCTATTAAGAGCCCGGACTACTTCGTAAAAGAAATATTAAAGGTCTTAAGCTCATTGTTTGAGAAATCATTCCGGATATCTCTTGTTTGGCTGCCTGCACATTGCGGAATCTTCGGCAATGAAAAGGCAGACCAATTGGCCAAAAAGGGTGCTTCGGAAGGGTCCTTTTTCGACAGGCTTATCTTACCTCACGAGTACATGCGTGCCCCACAGTCTCTCTGCATGGCTCGGTGGCAGAGTTTGTGGGACACCGATGAGCTCGGGAGGTTTCTTTATTCGATCACTCCCCAAGTGTCCTTGAAGCCTTGGTTCCACGGCATCTCAGGTGATCGTGCGTTCATTCGAATGATGTCTAGGCTTAGGTCTAACCATTTCGCTTTGGGCGCGCATCTCCAGCGTATAGGACAGGTCGACTCCAAAGTATGTGGCTGCGGCCTCGGATACCATGACATAGATCATCTTCTATGGTCTTGTGTGGAATACGAGGCTGCTCGACCCGCCTTGTTAGACGCAGTCCGGGGCATTGGAAAGTTGCCGGATACTCCAATTCGGGACCTGCTGGGAGACTGCGACGAGGTCTACCTGAGAGTAATCTTTCTCTTCTGCCGTGCTAACGGATTATTAGTGTGATCCCCTTCCCCCCCACTACTCCCACTGTTTGTCTGTCTTATATATGTTGTACCTCGCTTGTATGAATGATGATGGATGAATGGATGAATGAATGAATGAATGTATGAATGAGTACGATGCGTGAAGGGTTGGGTACCATATGGAAGCAGTTGCAGCGGCCAATGCTATGGATGGACATCCCAGCGAAAGGGAGAGGAAGACTTTAAGATTGGACACAATCAGGAATCTTCGAAATGGAAAACGATCAAGACCCCCGCTACCACCTGGACCACGAGCATGGAAACGCCTGACATACCCCGGGATAAGTTACCCTCACACGATAAGACCCTCGCTAGGAACACGACTTTGGCTTTGGATGACGGAACTTACGCAACGGAACAACCGAGCACACCCGGGATATGGTGCCCTTTCACAGCTCGGAGAAGGAAATGTCTCCCAGCAAAGAGGAAAGGAGTATACTAATTTTAAGTTTATTGTAAGCAATACGGCCTGGCCGTCCCTTATGAATAAAAAAAAAAATAAGGTTTTAAACACAACTATAAAAAAGCGACACTCATGCACAAAATAGCTAAATGTGAAACAAAGAATAAACAATGACAGCACCAATTTGTGGCTCTATTGTGTATTCAATGAATCGTTTCGGTGCTCATCAACGGCGCTAACCTTCCGTGCCGCCGTGCGTGCACAATTTTCGCAGCATTCTCCGATTAAAATCGAAAATGGGGTTTTCCATCGGATCTGTTCCACTAGCCGATCATTTGTTGGCCGCCGCAACACAAGGCAACCGAATTATCCGCCATTTCATTGCACCCGTGCTGCCGTGGTGGACGGGTAGAGGCGACAACTATGGCCTTGGCATCAATAAACCGTGTCAGAACGGAGCGAAGTAAATCGACATCCGACCATCAATGCTGCACAGCATGAAAGTGCCCTCCCATCCACACCGAATGCGTCCGTTGTTGTTGTTGTTTTTTTTTTCTCTCCCCTTCATCGTCTTACACATAACCTCTTTTTGACTGGTGAATGGTTTAACCCCCCAGGGGGAGGAGGGCTATTTTATCGTCAAGTCCGATCGATTGCGATACATCCCGGCGTACCAAAGGGCGTACTTGTGGTTGTGGAAAAATGAGCAAGAATTAAAAAAAATATTAGCAGTATAAGGCTTACCACTGCTTGTCGAGTGTCTTCTGTGTTCCGGCTGAAGAGTTCATATCGCAATAATGTCAATGATCGATGGTGCTCCATATCCTGGCAGCGCGATTCGGTTACGAAATTACTGCTAAAACTCCTGTTGAGTGCTGTCGTATGAGCTAAAGCTGCGATCGTAAAAAGCGGGGAAAAAACACACACAAGGAGGATAAAATTTCGTGGTTTGCTACCCCATTTTTGATGGCGCGTTCCGCCGTTACTGTAATTGATCCCTATTTGCTGCCGTAAGTAGCGGTTTCAATGTACTATTGGGTTCGCATATTATGGCATGACCTTTACCTGGCCCAGTGTGATCGCACAGCAAATTTAACCTCAATGTTTCAGTACCACAGTGGTACCTCAGTACCTTGTTGCAATCATACAAAAAGGATCGCTTTAGTGTGAATTAAAAATATTACACTATTCGTAGACAATCTTAACCACTTTCTACTACTGACCTTATTTGCGCCTTAACATTTAATTTGCCCCAAACACTTCAACAACTTTATCCAACTGTGAAACCTTTAATGGATTAATCATTTTTCTAATTTATTTTCTTTTTGTATTTGAATGAAAACCCCTAACCTCAGATTAGTGGTTTTAATGTGAATGCTAAATCATGTCGCCGGTTGTTTTGACCTTTCAGCTATCCGGAGGTGGGAAAATGGTAGAAAACATGAAACATACTCTCGTGACCTCCATTGGAGTTGACACGAGGCTGTAGCGGGTCTGTAAGGCGTGAAGGTACGAGCTTTCCGGTTTTTTTTTTCTTCGCCTGGCTTTTCTCGTTTTGGTCACGAATAAAATCGCGTCGGATTCATTTGCTAACGAGGCAACATAATCACCATTACCTGGCTGCGGGACGTCTCTGTGATGTTGTGCACGAATGTGGGAGTACCGAATCCCATCGATCAAAAATGTCTGCCTCTTTTCGCTCAGAATCACCCCCTGTGTTTTTATTTTGTTTAGTATAAATTTGTGTGTGGCACAACTGCGAGCAAAGTAAAGAGTTTATACCAGAGGGGGCAGCATTTGCTGGCTTTTTTCATGCACACCTTTTACGGAAATTTTTTCACTGATTTAAATATTTATTCTCGAATTAAGGCATAACCTAACAACGGCACGCAACTGTTATAATTGGTACAGAGTTATAGGTTGCGTAGACAGGTTTTTATATGGGTATTTTTTCCAAGCATAGATTACCCAAAAGGTCAAGTTTCAACACTAAAATCTGGGTAATACTCTAAAATATTTTTTTTGTAAATTTATTATGCAACAGTCCACTACACTATCGCTTTAACGAAGGTATTCCTTTTTTCCAATATATTTTAATAATACCACTGTACGTAACATGATTCTTATACATGCACATCCCAATGCTATAAGCTTGGGAACACCACTTGAAAGCAATTAACGTTCCATACTGTTCCAGCAACACCGCTGCTAACCACAAAGAAAAGCGCTAGCAAAGTCGTAATTAATGGCGAGAACGTGTGGGTTGTTGAACGGAATGATTTTATCATAGACCATCGGGCAACTATAAACATTTCAATGACCTCGGTGGCTTTGGCAATAAGTGTGTGTGTGTGTGTGTGTGTGTGTGTTTTGGCAGCATTAATTTCGAACGCATTAGCAAATGCGGAGCACTGATAAGTTTTAGCTCTCGAACGTGAAGAGAAGCGGCTTCGCGCTTAACGAAGCGTGTAAATATTTGCGATGTTAATAAGAAGTTTGCACTCACACGCATCGGAAGCTTATCAGCATATCTTTGAAAACGTAAGGTTTTTGGATAGATGAATGTGTTGTTTATCAGATAATCAGAGTGGGTGTGGGTGGTGGTACTGATGGTATCGAAGGATCTTCTTGGCTTAACCGACCCTACTTAAGGTCTTGCTGATCATCGAATGGCTTAGATACTGATGGTATCGAAGGATCTTCTTGGCTTAACCGACCCTACTTAAGGTCTTGCTGATCATCGAATGGCTTAGATACTGATGGTATCGAAGGATTTTCTTGGCTTAACCGACCCTACTTAGGTCTTGCTGATCATCGAATGGCTTAGTATAGACTTGTTGATACCACCAAAACGTCGTTGGATATTTAGCCCTCGCTAAGCGAGATCCGTTTGGATGGGATTTGAACCCTAGTCTTGCCGTGTGAAGGGTAGCGCCGCTGTCGTCTATACCACAGGTCCGCCTTCGACCGGCATCGATAGTGGTTAATATGAATGATGAATCTCGTTAATTTGTTGCCGAGATCAAATTAAAATTGTCCTGTTACTCATCCATGCTTAAGTTTTCATGAAAAACTCCATTTAATGGGGCGCGCATTGTAAATTGGTCCTTGATGTTGTGCCTCCATCGGAACTTCTTCTGCTATAATTAATAGCATCGTGAACTCTACTATGGACTGAAGTAAACATAAATATCTTCTATTTATGGATTATTTTCCCTAAATCCCATCATGAAACTAATCCATTGCTCTCAAACAACCTGATCATCGTACATTTCAAACGCAACAGTTTCGTACAGCCTAGTGTCCTAATCATCCAATTGTTTATCCATTTAATTAGGTTGTATTCATGTAGTACGAACAGCGGATAAAATCAAAAACAGGTCGAGAGTCCCAGTAACAGTAGCGCCCAGCCGATTACACCATCCGTAAAGCACCAATTCAAATTTCTCATAAGCTTCCCGGAGTAGGGTTTACAGGCAGAAGCTACTTATGAGATAGCTCGAGAACCAATTTAGCTGGCACAAACGGAGAAAATGGAAGAAACCCGGCGTGTTCGGCGACCGGTGCTCAGGTGCTCATGTACCGGGCTACACTTAACCTACTATCCAGTCGGATAATGCTGACCAATTTATGATATCTAATGCTCAAATAATGAACCTTCACGCCGGAAGCCTCATTTCATCAGCTCTCGGATTGGGTTTGATATTTTTTCCCTCACTGATGGTTAAGTTTCTTCCGCGGAAGAGAACCATCAGAACATACGCACGACTGGTTACGAAATGGGCTATGCGGGAGCATTTGGGAGCCAGTGTGAATAGCAATTTTACGACCCTATACCATCGGAGATGTCTGCGTAAAGAGTAAAACTCAGGGAAAAGGGCAAAGGAAAACAAAAGAAAAAAAAAACGATGCAAGACTGCGTGGGCAACGAATGGATCGTGCGGAAGCACACGCAGACACACACACACACACACACACACACACACAGAATGGGAAGTGTCGGTTTTCGTTGTTGTTTATTTATTGTAATGGTTGTTTTGGCGCTACGATCGGGAAGCCAGCGTACATACAGGAAGAGCCTGTTGTGCCTCCATTTCCTTGGCGATTGTTTGCAAATGAGAAATACAGGCGAAACAAATAATAAACGAACTGCGGCGCAAGTGGCTGCAGTCGTCTTGTGCCCTTCACAATCACGCTTTAAGAGTATCGCTCGAAACTTGTGTTTGTTGATGTTTTATAAGTTTCGAACAATAGCATAACGGTTTGCGTTGGCTGAGCTTCACCAAAAAATCCCCCTACGGGGGAGCGGTCCGTCGAAAGAATGCAACAGTAATCTGTAACTTTTATTTTCATTATTGTCTTACACTTTGTTTTGCTTATTCGTTCCAAGTTTTGCTTTCTTTATCTGCAGTGTGGCACGGTATCTTATCTGTGAAGCTGTACATATCTAGGGCGCATGCTGTTTTACTTTCCCAAGTAGCCGAGCCGAGTTGTACGATACGATTTGGCAGGTGGTTTCGATGGGATGGGAGGGAGGATGGGTGGGGGTTTTCGGGGTTGGCTGCTCATAAAATTATCTTACTCATTTTTTACGCCCTGCGTGTCGCGTACGGAGCCTCCAGCTTACAAATTGCACTGATTGGTAGCTTTAACAAATCTTTCATCCCAACTCTTCGCAGCGAGAGTAGAATCTGTGTGCCCCTGTGTTGGCGGCCTTGTGTTGCCTTAGTTGATGTTAGACCAAAAACTTGTTTTCCCTTTTTTGTTTATATAATATTCCGCATTTGCGAATTCTGCTGTTGCTTTTTGTTGTTCTTGAGGATGGATTACTTGTGTGGCTTATGGATAATGGCGGTCAAATGATTAAAATGGTTTTAGTAAACGCTATTTCTGGGCAATTATGTTTATATTCAATCATGGTTATATTTTATCTATTTTATAAACTACTTCACAATTCTTCCTGCCTAGGTAAGACGATCTACTAAGTCACGACGGCTCTCTGGATCGATTGGCTTACTGATCTCGTTTATACCTTGTAGTTGGATCCTCACTACGGAGAAACGGTCCGGATGGGATTTAATTTTTGGTCTTTTTGTGCGGAGACGGGCCTCTCTATCGTCTTGATCACCAGATCTGAACTAATTCATTAATTCACTCACTTCATACTTCTTTTTACTACTCTTTTGACAGTAGTTGTAATGCAACTAACTCTGCGGGAGTTCCTAGTCGCCATTAGTCCCTGAGGTCGCCGAAGGGATTCGAATCTCAGCGACTTTTTATAACTCTTTCGAGAATCGTATTAAATAAGACAGAGAGCAAGTGAGCGAACTTTCAATTCCATTTTCAAATTTTCTTAAATGTGAGCAAACGTAACCATAATCATCGTTAAACCCTTCGACAGCAACCATCGGTTACAGTTACAGTTTGCATTACAACACCGATTTCCCGTCAGCCAAACCGGAGGTTTACCCACTCCATCACGCATTGACCCGTATTGAACGGTGAGACCGTGTGCTTTGCGCATTTTCGCACCTCGTTCACTGCGCAACAACCATGCGGCCCAAAAGCGCATAGCGCCAAGCGCAGCGCAATTGTTCATTCGTTGCAGCTTCCTACCGTTTCTCGTACACTTTTCTCCCATTTTCAACATTGTGACTCCCCTTTTCGTCCGTCTGTGTATGTGTATATGTTACTTCATCCTTCATGCCGCGTGCTCCAACCATCGTCGTACGTTCGCTTGCATCGTACTTCCGAATCGAATTTAAATCGCTCGATTAGAAACGCAGCGCAGCTCACTCATTTCCATGTGAGTGTGTACCTACCGCTCCGACCTTCTGTTTGAGGTGGTGTGTTTTTGTTTCGGTTTTGTTTTGAGCCCCAGCGCCATGGTAAATTAGAGAATTATGCCATCCTCGCGAGTGAAGGTGGCTAACCCAGCCGGTTTTTTGTTGGATGCTGAATGTGGCCATGAGATAATTTTTCGATCATTGTCTTTCATGGCTTCTCACGCGTGGGGGGGGGGGGGGGGGCGAAGGGTTTGTTGTTGTAGGGCAGTATGGAACGGTGGCAACACGGGCGCAATACGGTTGCAATGATTGTTTGTCTTGGTCAGCGTGCTGTTCACAGCTGCGGTTTGCGTAACGAAAGCTGTACGAAAAAATGTATCATTGTGTGAGAAGAAAACTGACACACCGGTGTATAGTAAAATTTTCCGTTATTTTGTCACCCAGACTATGTTATCTAGTACTGATTTTAATAAAAATGACAGTAGTAAAAGCGACATGAGAAAGGACATCCCAAACACCTCATCCCTTCAGCTTAATTCAGTGACCGAAATAGCATCATAACTTTAAATGAACTTTCATTTTAATGGCCACTCATTGTTGGCTGTTATGTACTCTACTGGCGAAAAGTGGGTTTGTTTCTTTCTTTTTTTATAACGAGGATTAAACCTTAAAGTGTTCCTTGCAGTGTTCCTTGGATTCTTGCGAGAGACATACTCGGGATGGATGTACACAAATTGGATTATTGTGAGTAATGAGCTTAATAAGGGATGTAGGCTCTTGTTCTAGTTGGACTGCTTAGGGGGAGGGTTCCAACAACTTGTTATTTATGACTATCGGCATGTTTCCTTTAGTTTTTTTTTTTTTTACTTAAAAACGAATGTTAATTTTTGTTTTAGTGACCAAAAATACGCCCTTATTTCTAGGACTTGGGCGTATTAGGGGTACTTCGTATGCAAGTTTGCATTTTTCAAGATTTTAAAGCAAATATTTTTTATCTACTTTGCTCACTGCAACACGAAATATTCTGTTTTTTGTTGAGAATTTGTAATATTTCTTCTATTGATTTTTCACTTCCGAGGCGCCTTATAGCTAAAGCAGGTACAGTTGGTGCTCTATATACACGGTGAGCACGATAAATTTGACATTTAGCCATTTCGTTAGTAGTTCGTGATTGAGTTATCGTATCAAAACAAACGATACGTCATTCGAAAGCCACAAGTGCTTGGTTACAGTGAAAAAAATGTCGAGTGAACTTAATAAGGGTGACCCGCCGTAACTATGGAAGCGAAATACGTGTATCATGATGATCCGCGCCGGGTCCGCAACGGAGATTTTGAGGCTGTTATGTACAACGGAAGGATCATACCAGGCTGTCGGATTGCTTACGGACGAGTTCTTCGACACTAGTTAAGGCAGGGCCTGAAGCTGAACGCGGACTGCTATGTGAAGTTATTATTTACTTAATAAATACTTTGTGTTCTTTGACATCATCTCGTCTATTTATCAGCCAACATACAGGGAGTACGGTCTACACACAGAGAAGTATTGCAAGCACTCCGTGGAGCTTTGCTGTTATTTAATTGAATTTTGCATTCATAAAGGGGAAATTTGTAGCACGACTGTGGATTTTTTGCAATTAGCGCTGGTTGAAAGAAGTGGTGATTAAAATAACATTTTCAACCAATTTTTGCCTTCAACCTGTTCAAATGTGAATAGTACCAAAGTTCCCAAAGAAGCTTGCAATATTCCACTAATGATGTGAAAAGTTCCATCGAATGATCCTTAATTTAAAAAATTTATATTAATTGAATCAAAATCCTGTAAGTCTGCAAACTGTCGTCCACTTTTACAGACAATAAAAATCGATGAAGTTCGTTCACAAAGTTGTTTTCTTCTCGGATTACAAATAAGTCAAACGAATGGCATATTACTCTGTCATGTATAATTCAAGCAGTTGCTAATGCAAACGCCTGTGGAGACCGGCATAGTATTTTTATCCGTATCCATATGCCGATGATGCAGTCAATCTCTTCTAAAACAGGCACTCCCTCAACCTCAAAAGCAGCATCGATAAGTAAATAAACTGCTTTTTCCTGTACACAATTATTTATGGTTTTATATCTGTTCTTCTTGGAAGAGATAAGGGATGGGGTGTTTACGTTTACCCCGTTCTGGTAGTATTTTCATTTTTTTAAAATATTTTTGCAATATCTTCTAAATGCCGCTCCTGATGAAGCGTTTCTAGCAGCGTAAATTTGGCAGCAGTGACGCAGGCTTTTGCCAAGATGACATTTTCAAATGCAAATGAGTACAAATCAAGGAAAAAATAGTAAAAAAAAAAGCTAAAATAGTGACCCGATAGCGCCATTCTATCAAAATGTTGTTGATATTTAAAAATACAAAAACATACTCGGGCAGTTTGTTGTTGAAATGAAGGTTAATACTAAAAAGCAGTAAAGTAAAGAGAGTTCTTATACAAAAATTCTTATACATTTTTCTTCTTCTTCTCATTTTAGGTTGGTTCCATTATTCATTTCCGATGCTGTTACGTGAGTATTGCTTTTGTGCTAGCAAACGGTGTCAGTAAACTAAAAAATACGTATTCAATCCTTTATACACGTTTTACTGAATTGTTTCTTCAATTTAAACGAAACACATAGTCCAACTACTAACTAAACCTTGTTAAAGGTGTTAAAAACCATCACAACCAATCCTTTCTATGAAGGCAAGGATGTGCCGGTTGGCTCATGGAAATGTGTCCTTGTCCCAATAGCACCGGAAACTGTTACTGTTATCATTCTTCATGTGGTTTTTCTTTTTCCTCCATGCTCTGGAACTGGTGACTTGTGCTTTTTCCCGCCCCCCTTCCCATCGAAATCGCTGTCGATTGAATTGAGCTTACACAGCCGTTCGGCACCGAAACCATAAACCCTTTTCCAAGGTACTTTCAGCTCATGCTGGGAACAGGAATGAAGCAAAAGTGTCGCGCGAGCTGTGTGAAGCACAAGACAATCTTTCGGTCGTTGGCGACGGAAACGCTCACGATACATAACGCAACGGTGTAGCAAGATATGCGCGTCTCTGTGTGTGTATGTGTGGTAGTTTTTTTTTGTTGTAAGCCATTTCGAACGGAATACTACAATGGAGAATCGACCGAGGAAAACATTCAGTGTACTGCGGCAAAGTGTGGTTATAACAGTGTGCCCGCACTGAAACGTCGTTGGGAAATTGAATTTATACAAAGATAGGCACACACACACACATACACACACACACACACACACAAAGGGGTTACAAAGGTAGTGGAGAGTACGTGATCGAGGTGTTTCGTTTGGGGCGTATTGTTCCACCTTGAACATCCTTCGGCGTGAAGGATCCTCGTCGTGCATGGGAATCTTGCACTTCAAGCGGTGGAATGATTGGAGGCAAAAGGGAACAGCCGAACAAAAACCGAGTTAATAGTGAAGCGATGCAGCGATGGCAAGTCGTCACAAGTCGTCGCTTTATGTGCTGCAGGGCAGAAGCAAATAGTCAAACATAGCCTGCGAGTGCTGCCGATATGTGATACGGTGCTGGCGATGAGCCTTTAGAAGGATCAAAAAGGGAGAGGAAAAAAGGCACAAGAGGCGATGATTGTACGGAGGCGTCAAATGATATTTATATTGATTGACAAGGTTTCAATTTTGTAAACGCGTTGAACCCTTTTTTTTGGTTAACGTACAGAGCACAATGTATGAAGATCTGTACGGTACATCTTCACCGCCCTTAGAACAAGTATCAATTTAGCTGGTTTCTTATGCTAGCAGTGGTAAGAATGATTCACATGGGTTCTTTTTTGGTGTTAGAAACAAGTAAGTATTACATTTATGGGCTGTTTGTGAACAAGATAATCTTTGCTCTGATATGATCTTTGCAAAATAGGCAATTTTCTAAGGTAAAATTCAATCTCTTAAATGTGTTACTATTTTTGGACTTGAAAGTTAAAAAACGATCAGAACTTCGAACTGTACGGGAAAGGATTTGCCATAATCTATCTAACGCAACTCTTGAGGTGTAAATGTCCCAAAAACGACACGACAGTGACAATATTAAATAAAATCACCATGTCTATTAGATTGATACAAATAGACTCCCCTATCGCTCTAGACAAAGGTCTTCGCACGCAAGCATAAGGATATCACGATAAGACAACGAAGACTTATTGGGGTCAGGCCTCAGGTCCGCAAAAAAAAGCGCTTTTGCTGGACCGAGAAAATTGTTCAAGCGAAAGTATTTGCCTCGAAGTATTTGAATCCTCGCAAGACACAGACTACACATCCTCATCCAACACGGTTATTGAGCCCTACAGATTCTGGGCGTATCTGTAGAGAAGCAGGAAAGAAAATGTCGAGAAAAACCCACCGCTCCCTCAAACAAACACCTATTGCTTCTATTGGGTCTTTGCAGAAGTGTACGTGTGTTGCCAAAAGGTAAGAGAATTGATTTATTTCGCATGTTTACTTTGGACCAAATAGAAGCAAAAGGCATGTGTGTGTGTGTGTGCATGAGACAAAATGAAACAAAAACAGGAAGGAAACACTTTATCCTTACGGTAATACCACATGGGAGAAACTTACACTTTGAACTAAATGGGAAATAAATCGACCCGGTCGTTCATGGGGCTCGAGAGGCTCGTGGGAGGAAATGATGCGATGGAAGAGGAACTTCGGCAACGGTATCAGATTTCTTTTCATTCTTAACCAAACCGAAAACCCATCACCACCATTCGCAAAAGGTGGCGACGGATGGTGAAACAGAAACAACAACCAACACCACCACCATCGAAACCGAAGACGAACTCTAGCAGGCTCCATCGTTTCGACTTTGTTTGGAAGGAAATCTCGTGGAAAGAAGCGTCGAATCTTTCGGTCTGACCTCGCGCGAAGTGAAGAAAGCAATTCAATCTGGTGGTGTGCAAGAGGAAGAGGAAAGAAAAAAAAAACCTGAAAACTCCTTCCACCGATTCCTGTTCCGGACCACTGGATTTCCCTTCCGTTGCTTTCTAGCACTCTGGGCAGCAAGCAGTTCGGATTGGAAGTGACGGTTGCTCCCGATGGATGTTTTAGTAGGCAAACGATGGGACGGCGAGGTGGTGGTGTGTTGGCTTAAGGAATAAGGGGGAGGTTTTCGATATCGAGGCTTTTTTGCTCACCTTTTGCATTACTCTTGCCTAAAAGCGAAAAGTGAGGGCGTCTGAACTTTCGATAAATAAATAAATAAAATTTGCACTGTGGCCTATTTGTAAAGCCCATCGAATCGATCGAACGGGGTTCAAAAATAGAACTTCCCACCCATTCTCCATCGACGGCGACGGGATATGGTCTCCCCCCCTTTACCTGTACAGGTGGGCTTTCAGCGCACGCAATGTGTGACGGTTATTGTTTCCTGTTTGTTTTTGTTTTGTGTTTCTTGTTTAGCAAAAACCGGCCAGCTTTTTAGATGTGTTTCAGAGTTGCGATACACTTTGGCAAGTGTTGCTTTTTTAAATCCATTTACACGGTCAAAGGGCATCCGTGGTAGTGGAGTGTGTGTGTGTTTCGTACTTTACAGCGAATAGTATTTTTGTTTTGTTTATCCTTTAGTGTTCTGTTCCTAATAAAGGTATCGAACTTAATTTCACCACAAAGCGCAGTTTTATTGCCCGTCTTTTGAAGTATCCCTATCAGGGATCAGCACTTTCAATCATGAAACATTATACGAGGTGTTCAGTAAGGGGAAAAACTCTTTAAAAGTGTATTTAATTTATTTTTGTTGTGGTAGAAGAGGACGGTCTGGGAGACTACAAGAAAGTAGCGCCGGTAGTCGCAAAATTTGTTCGGAGCGATCCCTCGGAGTGAGGACTGACTATTCAACTACCTGGTATAAACAAGTCTAGTAAGCCATTAGGTGACCGGCGTGACCAAGAAGGTTGTCAAGGCATGAAGAAAAAGAAGCGTGAAGCACAACTTCTTTACATTTTATGACGAATTTCACGCGTTTCTAAAAGGAATCGCACGTGACACGCAACTGGTCTATTGGCATTTCGCCAGAAATTTCGAAAATTACCCTCTTTAAATTGGTACAGGGCTGAAGACCTGGGGAAATTCAGCTGCGGGGAGTTAGGAGGCAACAAGATTCGCCGTGTGGGCCATAGAGGCCGCCGTGTGATGGATACTTCAGGGCTACTCTGATAAGAGCCACAACCTTCTCCAGATCTTACGATGAATGCAGTGCAGCTGCAGTCCTGTGGATCAAGCTATTCAACTCTCGACGAAACCGCCCCCTAGTCACCTTTCTGGCGTCCTCATGAAATGCGGCGGCCACTTGATCGTGTCTCGATACCAGTAGGATTTAAACCGCCAGAACATGTCGCCGAGATATTCTTCTTTTTGATGAAAACTTTACTACTAAGTCGTAGTAGTCCATCGTCGTGCTTAGTGAACGAACTACTAATGCTAGACGACGCTGCGCGTCAGTTAGCCCCACATGTAGGGCTAAAGCTGACATCAATGCCTCAAATCATGACTTAAAACCCTCTACAAGAAAAGAAAGGCCAGTGAAACCCTTTTGTCTTTTATTCCTTCTTTCTCGCTTCCCACTATTTCCTTCTTCACTGATACATTACAAACCTTTTAGTATAAGTCAATGCATTTCACAAATAGGATTATGCACTGAAGTACAGATTACAAGAGCCGCTTACATCATGAGCTCGTTGAAAACATGTTCAGTCGTCGTTGGGGGCAGAGTCTCATCTAGGTCAGAAAAGTCAATCGGATGCCACGAATATGTGATAGGTGCAAATCCTTTGCCTTCCTGATGAAGCATAGAGATCGTATTGACCTTTTCTGATGGATCTGGGCATCATCTGTATGTTTGTGCGTTCTTTGGCCAGTTGTTACACAATTTCTTGTTGAATGGTATCGAATGAAAATGGATAGTTACATCTCTAAGCAAGACGAAGTGATAATCGGGTCTTTTGGTATTGGATTATTGCGTTTCGGGAAATTTGCTAAAGGTTTAAAGTTTCATTTCAATTTGGAAACACCAGCAAAACTTATGGCGCTAGATGCCATTTTTTTTCAAAATTCACCTTCAACAATAATTTATTATTAATATCTTCAATCTGCGTAGGAAATGATGTCTCAACTCCAATTTACAAAGCAACGGAATCGGTTCTCCGTTCATTCAGCAAAAATAAATATTATTCCGTACGGTCATTTGATTGAATCGCTGATAATAACACCGCCACCACTGCCCAAGATCATTACCAAGTTTGAAACTCAATTTGAAGCTAACTTTACCCGCACCCGCAAATAGCTCGTTAGAGTTGCCATTCTGTTCTGAAACGAAACGAGTGAAAAACAAATCTAAAAGTAGCGAAAGCGAAGACTTTGAAATGAAGGTTACGAGCTAATTATGCTGCCTGCCGCACTACGACACACGGTGCGCTGCCCGGGCGGCAACACAAACGCACCCGGATCTGGTTCAGAAGTTTCGCGGAAGTTTAAACGAGATCCATTCACAGTGCCTTTAACGGCCTTGGGGGGGAGGAGACGGTTTTGTCGACTGCATTCGCTGTCTCTTCCAGCTGTGTGGTGCAAACAAGCATAATAAAAAAAGGAAACTCCGCAACATTAAACGAAAAAAAATGGAGATTCTGCTTGTGAGTGTTAGACTCACAGCAGACAGACTGTTAGAGAGAGTGCCATACAGGATTCAATGATCGCTATCGTTGGCGAGGCGAAGGTGGTGTTAAATATGCTAATGAATGTTTTAAAAATCCCCCCCCCCCCCCTCACACACACACACACGCGTGCAGGCAACCCCCTTGTGCTAATGAGGCTTTTCAGCGACGTATGCTAATCACAGGATTCGAATGGGAAACATCAATAGAGAATGGAACGCAGGGTTTACCGAACGTGGGGTGCTGCCGTGGACCGGTGGCAGAGTACGAATGTGTTTTCAATTACGCTGTGCTAAATTAAAATTTACCAAATGAATAGTGGACTGTGGTTCGCAGAAAATGGGTAATTGGAGTTTTCCTCCGAGTTTCAAAAGGGTTGTTCGGTGGACCATTGACGGTTTGTTGCGTCATAACTGATGTCGTGGCGATGTGTAGGTTTTTCTGGACTCTGGAATTTTTATTCTTGATTACCCTTTAGTATTAAGAAGCATTTGATGAGGCAATAGAGTTAATATTTGAGGTTGTAAGTTTGTATATATCTTGCGCTACGTTTAAAATACCCTCGTAAAATACCCCGTAAGAATGGTTCGAGTGGGATTTGAACCTCGATCCTGCGCTGTGAAGATCGACATAGCTGTCACATCGACCACTGTATTGCCTCCTGTAGTGTTCGTTAAAGTGCGTAATGAATCCAAATTAGGCAATGCCATAATGCCTCTGATTGCCTTGAAGTTGTTCATTATTGCGTTGCGATTCGTCACAGCAAACAACATAAAAATGTAACAAAAATCAAATATCATGGAGGAAAACTGCCCGATTTAGGTCCCGAAAGGAAAATGGACTTTTATTTTTTCTTTTATCCAAAATCATTTCACGAAAATAGATGCAAATAGACTTCGGCCCAAAACACAACACACACACACAAAAATGGGAAAACCAATAAGAACTTCATTCTCTTTACCAACACAAACAATCAACTGATTCCCCTTCTTGGAGATCGATTTGCTTTCCGCTTGGTTTCTTCCTCAAGTGGAGGCAGCAGCGTTTTCTTTCCGTGTAAATATAGCGACCGGGTTTAGTTCAACTTTTTTTTCTTTCCTTACCCGTCACAAACTGCCGTCACTCGGTGTGGCATCTTTTGACCTCATATTTGCCGAATCTCAATCACATTTTCATGACAGTTTTATTGGTTTGTTTACCTCTGTGCCATCCCGTTGCCGTCAGTTTTCGAAGCTTATTTTGCTGCCCTTTGCCGGGCGAAGTTATTTGGTCAAGCAATTTTGATTGCAGTTTCGCTCGGCAGATGGCTGCGATTTGAACGTACATTTGCCGTTATTTGCCACTTTTCTACGCCAGTTCTAACAGATCAAGCTTGCTCGTGGAACTATTTCTAGCTATCGCTAGCGGTGTAGACGGCGTCCTTATGCAGGAAAAAGTATGCTCAGTTTTTGTTTTCCACGAAAATTATGCTCGATAACAATCTCGACTCTGCTCTCGTTTCCATAGGTATGCGTGAATGGTGGGTTTACATACGTGACTTTCGTAGGGATCGTCGCTAGGAGTGACGGGACAAATGTTTTCCTTTCATTTGGATCGTGTGCACAAAGCGATCTTTGGCTGAACCAATGAGACGCAAGCGTCCCTTTTCAATTCGAATTCACCAGAACACGGAAATGAATGCAGGAAGTGTTTTTCTTCCGCCTGTTTGCATCGGTAAAATTGTCTTTTTGTGAACATTCCTGTGTGTGTGTGTGAAGGGAAAGGAAAGGGGTTGGTAATGCTATTATGGATTTTTCATGGTAAATTTCTTTGGCGGATTACCTTTAAACAATTCTTGGAAGCATGCTTGGAGTTTCAGGAAAAATGTTTTGATATATTTTTATTTGCTTAAATTTTTGTTTCTATATTTTCCAAAAACTGAAAAAATCAACTAACAAATACTTGCCTATACATTTTCGCTATTTAATTTAAAGTTCTACCACAAAAATTGTGTTTTTTACAGAATCTTCGTGGAATAGAAGCTGAATTGAGTAATTTTTTTTTATTTACTCTACTAAAACGGCTTACAAGTGCGTACAAAGGATTTACAAACACACCTTTCTCTTTCCCTGCGTTCCCTTGATAAGTTTCCTGTTTATGTTTCCTGTCTATAGTGAGGGACCATATCAAAATCCTCTGATGTTACTTTCTTGTCTCTTCATGCTGAGTTTTAAGCACGCCAAAAAGCACCAACGTTCTCCTATTTGAACATGAAGTTCATCACAAGATCCTGAGGTCTTTCCCCAGAAAACTGCTTCAATGTGCCTGTAGATTCCGAACGGAATCCCATAGTACTATAGCAGTGATGGTCTGGGTGATCCTTTCCCACCTAGCGGTGTTTATGATCTTCGTTGAAGCGCACCCTACCGTGACGTTGGACGTTGGTAATCTAGGATTGGTTAGCGAAAGGCTCGAAGAGGTTTTAGTCGGCAATAATCCGGTAGTAATACACAATCGATAATCCCAGGGATCTTTCTAAAGATTTCCTCTTTGAATTAAAAAAAGGCCAGACAACGATCGAATGACTGCACGATCTCCTGAGATGCCGTAGAAGCAAGGCTTCAAGAACACTTGGGGAGTGATCGAATATAAGAACCATGCGAGCTCATTTGTGTCCCTCTGCTACCAAGCCTTACAGAAAAATTGTGGTGCACGCATGTGCTCGTGAGGAGAGATAATTCTATCGAAAAAGGACCCTTTTTGGTCAATTGGTCGGCCTTTTCAATGCCCGCAATACCGCAATGAGCAGATATTCGGAAAGAATTCTCCAACAATGAGCTTTAGCCCTTTAATAGGGCTTTCCCAAAGTAGTATGGACCTTTAATTAACGTCACATATTTTAATGTTTTGGCAGGGCTTAAGCTGTTGCAGTATATGTATAAAAGTTTCGTCTGGAAGACAAGCCCTTATGACCCCGTTAAAGTAATTTTCATTATATGTTAATATAGACATTTGCTAAGGTTATCAATTATTGGATCAATACTAGGCATTTCGTAAATCATTTCAACTACAGCAAACAGTTTGCTGTAAGTGGTCAATAGCAACCATTAATGGATTTCGCTCAAAATGCACGTCGAGTTCGGAATGTACGTATGTAAGTGGAAACTCTCTACAGGAGATGTAAAATTTGAAATTGGAAAATCTGATTCCAATTTCCTCCCTCACTGTGAAGGTGAGTTTGTTCCCCTGCCCCGATATCGGGTAACCGGTGTAAATGCGAAACGCGTTTACGTTTAGAAGCTTTTCGACACCTTCCACCGCCTACCATACCATCGCCCCTGTACCACATAAATCAATCAATCAGAGCAGTATTTACAATTCAGCAACCGTGCATTAGGGTTTTGCACGGGAACCGCAAGCTCGTTTCCAGGGCATTGAAATGTGTTCTTACGGGACTGCGGTGCGAACCGGCGCATTCCAATTGCAAACTTACGGATTACACACGGCGGCAGCAGCACGACCATCACAAAGCAACTGGTTGCAGTTGGTGTGGGATGAATTTACGGTACCGCTTTTGCTTTGTATGGTACGCGCCTGATCCGGGTGAAATTTGCGATCGGTTCGATCTATTTTGCTGATGAATTTTCAATCCAGGCGTACACCGGGTTCGCGTTGGGATGTTGGGATGAATGCTGATTACACTTGCAATCCACAGTGCATGCAGGAATATATTTGTGCTATGCTTTTACATTCATTGAATGTTTAATTTTGTCTTTAATTTTGATGTAATGCTCGATGCGCTACTTTTGTAGTGCATTTCAAATTGCCATCCGCTTGCTCAAGAAAGCAATACCGCGTGAAAAAAGTTTAAGATCGAGCGTTCGTACCTAAGAATGTACCTCAAGATTTACTGCACGTTTCATGGTAAAGAATTTAAATTGTTGACTGCAGTAATCGCGTGTATCGAGCGGGCTACAGGTCGTGAAACCTAATAGCTGCTCTACTGCAGGAAGATAATTTGAATGTAATGAGCTCTGGGACCGGGACCGCCAAACATTGCGCCAGACGTGCTCACATATACACACGGGACAGATTGTGTTCCTGCTCCGTGTGGTGGTTTGTATGAAGCAATTGAATTGGCTAAACCATTTCCAACATGTAGAACAGCTGTTTCTTCGGTACGGTTCAGGCAGCCATCTTTGCACCAACGAGAATATGCCATCGCCGTGTGCAGCAGAAGAAGTCGTTACTGCTGTCGCTGCATACCAAGCATCAATAGCATGTATGGAGATTTTTTTTGTTGTTCACTTCGTCCCTACTTTCTACAACACTCAGACGCTCGCAAGCAAGCAACATATCGATATGCAAACATTCTTTTTACCATCGCACACAGGTCACCATATGTTTGTGGCTGAAATGTCACTAAACATTGTATGCAAAATGCGACACACTTTCTGCTGGAGATGCATAGAATCAATGACGGAAGCGAGCGGTGAGATGGTGGATTGGAATTGGAGGAAGAGAAGAGGAGGGGCACACAAATAATATCACAACCCACATTTCCTGCGGTGTTGGCAAGAAACGTGAGCGGATTGAAATTTCCTAATGTGGACAGCCGTGGCAGAACGTGTCTTGAAGGTTCGCGGTGGTTGTTTGTCTGGTTGACCGCGATCCGGAGACGATTGGTTGGCGAGTACACACACCGTTTGCCATACCAGTAAGTGCCATCAATCATGAAGCTGACGGAGGTTGTGTCTTGGTTTGTGTGTCCAAATTTGGAATTAAATTGCTAGTGCAACAGTACTGCCGTTTGCTTGCGAGTGGTTTGAGCGAATGTTCTAGAGGGTGTATTAAAATTGCATTTTTCTAGTATTTTCTTTTGTTAACTTGTACACTGCATTGCATTAAATTGAAGTAGCATACTTCATAGAGATAAAAAAGATTGGGTATGTATGAATAAATATGAACAATTTCTGATTTGAATGTTAGAGTTAGAATCGTAAAACATCGTAGTAGCAGGTCTCCCATAATACAGGGTTTTAACGACTTGTGTTACGTGTTGCCAGCTGAAAAGTATCTGAAATTTGTCGACTGAGAAATTGTCCTATTCATGTACATTATTGGTTCCATCTGCGAGATGTTGAATCACTCGGATGCTGTCGTTAGTTTGTTGAACCACAGTTGAATGTTGAATGTTGTGAGATGTTGAATCACTCGGATGCTGTCGTTAGTTTGTTCGATATTTTTGTATACTAACGCGGTTTGGTCCAAGCAGCAGGTGCTAAAAAATGTCTAGGCGACCTGAACATTTACCTAACCTATGCATATGCATGCTAGGATGAAAAATGTGTAATTCTACAATCCTTAACAAGTCAATAGGCCTGATTGTCAAAGCCAAACGGAAAGCAAATTTGTATTATGGTCACCCGTTACAGTCGATGAATGTTTCGTCGATACATTTACGGATTACTTTGTTCATACATTCACAGATGATTTCATTCGAATTAAACCTATACTTAAATGTTAATTTTGACTAGAATCATCAAATAATGAATCAGTTTGGTTTAATAATATACTTTTTGTGGTGGAATTTTTTTCGTGGTGTACTCTCGTGGTTCTTGCTTCAGAATGATTGTTGCAAACCGCCAAATAAAATCACTAAAACGACTTCAAAATGATGCTTATAAAATTTCCACGTAAAATATAAAAACTTTTCTATCGATTTACGCTTAAAAATACTTTTCGTTGCACTTGACTAACGGAAAACTTTCGGTCTAATGCGCGTTTCCGTTTGATTCAGGCAATGCAATTTTTTGACTTTACGTCCGACAAACATCTGTCATCGACTTTTAAACGTCTGATTTAGCCAAACGGATAGCCATACGGAAAGTCATAATACCAAAGTGACAATTATGTGTCATTTGAGATGACGTTTGGGTTTCACAATCAGGCCTAATATCTTGGCAAACTTGTTTGTTATATCTTCGAAAACCCTGTAACATCTTAAATCAACTTCCTAAAACTTTGCATCGAGCAATGCTGCGTTAGAATATTCACCAGAGCTCGAAATTTCTTACAGCACAATTACAGAATTAATGTCACTCCTTTCGAGCACAATAGCCACATTAAAAATCTTCGCCCTTGATGCAAACCTGAAGTTTGACTTGCAAACTGAGGAAATGATCACTCTTGGCATTAACATTTCAGGCAGGAATGTTTAACCATAAAAAATAATTGTAGTTGAAAGGTACGGGACCATTCAAACCATGACTGATCTGATAGTATTAGTGTTAAACCATTGCCGATTGTAAAATCTACAGCCAAGATAGCAAAATTCCAATCAGTGGATGCAAAAATCCACTATATGAAACATTCTACTTAGTGATTCTACTATTATATGGATTGAAACCGCTTTATTTTTGATTTATATACTTTTTAAAGATTTTAATAAAGCAGTTTCGATGGCAAAAAAAACAGAATGTTTTTTGATTTGGTATTCCTTCTTTATTTTTTTTTTGTGTATCCAATTTTATAGCCATCCAACTCATCCCGTAGCTTAACTCTCATTTTATGACTCTCTCATCCTTAGTATCAGGTTGAAAGAATGATTATCTCTTTTCGATGGCTGCCCACTTACGCTAGTGCTGCGTGCGGATGGATTAAACCGGAGCACGGCGGGCCGGGTTGCCGTCGTAAGGTTTCGCAATTTGCTTGTTCTGCTGCCTTTTTCACCACGACCCACCGCACGTTAAGGGTCGAGGGAAAATGTTGCCTGCACATCAGCATCGTACCAACCATACGAGGTCAAACTATAAGCCAAATGGATCCCGTTCCTAGACGGTGGGAGGAGCTAGGTAGGGAAAACCATGCCAAAATATGCTTAGATAGGGGCTCTGCTATCGGGCTAATCCTTATTGGCATCGCACGGCACGGCAGGTACCCTCAGGTCGTTCGTCGTAATTCATAAGACCACCCTGGCCCTCGGTGGTTGGGTTGGATTTTTGCGTTTGGTTGCTTTTTTTTGCCTCATCGCTTGCTGTCACTTATGAATACCAATGGAAGAAACCTTTGGAGCGCTAAACTGCTGATTTGAGCGCGATTTTTCCTTTGCCACTTTTTCATCGTCTTCTTCTATTGCGTTGCGTTCTAAACCTTCTTAAGTGATAATCGAGTGTCACCAGATGGGCACAGTTCTAATCACTATCATCCTCGGCTGCATATGGATTATGCTGTTAGTGTGCTTCACCACGGGGAGGGCTGATCAGGAACAGTCTGCTCTTGCACCTTTTTCGTTTTAGCAAACCATCGTGTGCCATCAACGATAGCGCGTCATCATCGCCGTCCGGGTCGATCAGTGCGGGCCGTAATCTCGAGCAGGCATGGTATTAGCCTACAGGCCTCCGCTAAAGGTACAGCATTAGTCGGCCGATAGAACGATAGCAGGAAAATGCTCTCGCTGTGGGGTACGCTTTCCCTTAGTGAGAAAGCCAACACTGAAGTATGAGAAGAAAAGAAGGAGAAAAACTACTAAAAGACAGTCGGCGCGTTAAAGTGAGCAAAGGTATGGAAAATTCTAAGAAAGCAGAGCTCTTGTGTGTTTGCACGCTTTTCTTCATAAGCACGTCGTGAATGGATCCTTGCGTACTGCCAGAAGATGTATAGGATGAATGTGTATTTTTACCCCGAGTTTTATGCCTCTCCTTTCCACATTGCATAGTGTACATAATTCGCTTTGCTGGCACACTTATGAAGTGGGGTTTTGTTTCTGTTTCCTACCTTTCTCTTGTATCTCATGAAAGGAGGATAAAATAATGATAATAAATTCGATCGTTACGCCAGTCGCTCAGACCGGGAAGTAAGAAACGCAAAGCAAAGTGCAAATGAAGTCTTTGCTTAAGCGATTTTGGAAGCTCTCCTGCTGCAGAACTTCAGGGTACCGAGGGCAAAGTAAAGTGCCTTGCGTTATCCATGATGCTAATTAATCATGTCATCGTGCTGTACTGCACGCTAAGCGAAACCACTTGCCAAACAAAAACAGAAAACACCCGCCCAAAATGGCTCCAATAAAGGCGGCAAGGTGCTACTTGGTGTGAAAATGTTTGTGCAGAAATGCGTTTATCGGGGCGACGCTTTGTTCAGATCGGGTTTAGCCTGTTCCGTTCAATGGTGGATTAAATTTAAATTTTGTAGACATTTTCAGACTATTCTGCTGTTGTTTTCCATACAAAATGTGTTTAAATTATTGCATGAGGAGAGTTTTTGCAAAGAAAATGTCTTAATTGCAGCTGTCCTGTATTCTATTATTTTCTTTAAACCTTAAAAAGCAAGTCTTGTATAAATCTAAATAGTTCCCTCGTTAAATGGTTAGTAGAATTGTAAACATTACCCATCAGAAGAAGAAGAAAAAAGCATCGCGTTTCCTATCTCGTTGCACACAGAATGAACCTCTAGCTTTAGTATCATCATTATCACTCATTCAACCACCTGCTTCGCCAAACGACGAAAGTCTTTTAGATTCGAATTATTTTTTTATTTTTATTTTTTATTTTTGCTACATTTTCTCTACCACAACAAAGGTTGAACCGCAAATAAAACTTGAGTGGAATTTGAAAAGAGGAAAAGCAAAAGTACTTCCTTCCTTACCGCAGGACACGGGCCTGTGGAAAAAAAAACTGGGAATATTATATACTTTTGCCCCATTTTAGCCATCCATTCTGTGTTGCTTCGGTTTCCGTTTTCGGTTGACATTTTGCAGCGCAACGGAAAAAGGCGGCCCTTTCATCATTGTCTCACCTGTGTGGGACGATATACGGATGTCAGAGTTTTTGCTGTGGTTGTGCCCGCTGCAATGCTGACCCTCTATCGAGCTTTAATGGGGTTTTGGAACACTTTCGCTGTTTCCTTTTTTTCCAGAGTGATGTACATTGTTGATTTATCACTATGAGGACGGGGATGAAAATTTGCTAACCGAATGCTTTAAAACTAGCCTTATTTACAATATAAAGTGTAACATTATTTAGTAATGTTTTATATGAAAATACTATCCGAATGGATCTTTCTCCAATCGTACTCCATTTAATAGATTTTATGATGAATTTTCTGTGGGCATCCACAGGATTTCGAAATACATAGAACTGACATCAAGAAACCAAATCAATGGGATAATGAAACTGAAAAAGAGACGCCTATTTTATATTTTTAAATATTTCACTTATATCCGTAGGCCTCCAAGCAGTACAAAAAAGCTTAGTATGATCTATTAATAAATCCTCCTTCCCTGTTGCTGACCTGATTTATCACAGTATGTTATCGTGTTTTCCACAAGCATGTGTTTCGTTGCAAATTTTACTGTGATTTTCGCTTGCTCCTTTTTCTCCTCCGCCGGGAAAAGCTTTGTACATCCGTCTGTCTGCGCTATTGTCGATCTACCACCACGAAACCTCTCGGCAGGGCCACAGTGCAGACATTGTAACTATTTCTTTGAAGTATGTGCTGTGCTGGCATGAAAGTAATTTCGAGCATTGTTGCAGTGGTGGAGAAGTTATTCGAGCGCACCGTTGTAGGTTAACACTTCGTTTAGTGAGGTGCAAAAAAAAAAAAAAAGAACGCAGTAGCCAGCTCCCAAACAAATGCTGTCTGTGGTTAGGAACCTCCATCAAATCCGGGTAGGCTTTGCTCCTTCCGTACATTATGGTCTGTTTGATCTTTCTGGGCAAGTGGTTGGCAGTTTTGTTTTGCGGCTTCTAGCTTCTAGAAACTTTAATTCGTAGAAAAGCACACAGTTGTCCAGCAATGTGTTTTTTTAACAATTAAGAAATTGAATGGGTTTTTAGTGCAGAAAGTCCTGCTAGAAAGAATGGCGATAAACATTATACCGATGTCTTTGAAGCAATTTTAGAAAAATGATTGTTTTAATGAGTGACTTTACTTGTTATACTCCTGGTAACATGGATTTTTCTTTTAGATTCGCTTCGAAGAATGATTGAATATTCAGGTTAAAGCTACACTGAGTCAAATAAGAATAGCAGCATCATGTTTTCGACAATACCTTACTAAATTATGGAACCGATTCTACGTTTTTTAGTTCAACCCTTATCCCGTAGGAAAAGTTCGCGCCAGCGCTGGTCTTCATACGGCAGGACCGGGCTTCGAATCGCGTCCAGACCTTTTCTCCGTAGTGAGGACTGACTATCCTAAGCAAAAGCAAAAAGGATCTTTTTTTCCGCCGTTCTGCTCAAAAAGGACCATTAAAGTCTTCACAAATACGAACGACGAATCCAATAACTGTTGGTCAAAATACTATTTTATTTTTATAATTAATTATGACGGTCCAGTGCCGTATTGTTAGGTCAAAATACTAAGTGGTGCTATTTTTGTTTCGTACCGAATTTTATGATTTTTTTTAACTTAAAAATAAAATAAAAAATAAAAATTCAATAAAAAAAAATTTGTACTGCAATTTATTGCACAATAAGATTTCAAATAGATTAGCTGACACTGACACATTAGAATAGATGAAAATAACATTCTGAACTGGAAAAAAATAGAACAAAGAGCCCTTAAATTTTGTACAGACTGTCAAAATTAAGGTGGTGCTATTTTTCTTTCGCTCAGTGTAAAAATATAAAAAGGATTTTATTATTTCCCAAAGAATTATGTCCGCTACTACAGCATTTCTGATGCTTCGGACGATCAGATTAAATCAATCTGTAAACTGTTGAATACAAAAATATTTTTATCAAAAAAAATGTAATCAAATATAACCTTTTGAAACTTATTTTTAACTAACCATAAAACATCATCAGAAAATTTCAATCCAATATTGAATGGTCGTTGTTCTCGTACCTCGTTTCTACACCACAATACAATGCTACAAAAAGGGATCATTCAAAATAAGTAAATACACACTCGCTTCCACGATTTTGGTTTTGAGCCGTGTCAACATTCCTTTGTAACCCCGATGGAGCATTCTTAACGACATTGGGAAAATATTCTTTGCTTTTCTTTTGTGTTGCCAGCTAAAGTGTCTCAGCTCCACCCTTGAAGCGTGTTGAAAAACAAGTACAATTGATGCGGAAAATCTCTACCGGTTGCAACACTCATGTGCGATATCATTGAGCCAGCTGTACTTGATTGGATGTTCGGTGTGTTTGAATTGTATGGGTTCCCGTTGCATCTATCGCTCCAAGACAGCGACAGGTTGGTGGGAGGGGGTGAAAATTTCCAAATGCATTAGTGGTGTTCAGTGAACGTCACTGCATTGTGCATCCGGGAGCCATCCGGAAGCCATCGGAAAGATGCCGAAGCGGTGATGATCGTGTACAAAATTGGTAACATTCCCTTACCGGCGACACGGACATGGACACAAGAGTTGAACCGGATGGGCATGTTTTGTATGTGTGTGTGTTCTTCTTTCTATTTCTACTACTAGCAAGGTTCAGTGTGCTTGCACGCCCGATAAGACCTCTGCCATTCGCAACAACTTCGGCCGTGTACATACACTTCATCGTCCAGGAATCGATACCCATGTGCGGCCAAACGGACAATGAAGTGCGGTGTGGTTTGCTGCAAGCCTTCGGCAAAGTGCAAACACGGAACACGTTCGGGGACTCTACTGCGAGCCATAGCGGATAAACCATATTTGGTCGATGTCTATTTTGTGAAGCGACCTGATGGTGGCTGTCCCCAGAGCCAGTTTCTCCACGCTTCCGTTAGCGATCGATAAAGACCGCGTGCGATGACGTTGCAGCGAGGCATGATATTATGATTTTTTGTGCTTTCGGTTGCATCTTGCAGTCTGAGTTACAGGGAACAGGGGTCGGTCGCAACTGTATCATCTCGGCCGATAGCTACCGTAAGGATGAACAAAGCGAGCGATAGGTGCCGATCGAACGGCTTCCTCGACCGAAGACGACAACCATTACAACATTACAAACGACCGTGTACGCGGGTGAATTATGGTTGGAAAAGTAGTTTCTTTTTTTTCTCCTCGTTTGATGCATTGTATGTAGGGAAGATGACAAAAGCGAAGCATGACACTGCAGCTAAAAAAATGCGCACCGTTCGTTATTGAAAGAGGAAGCAGCGAAAGGGATTACGAAATATCGAAGAGCTTTTGAATGTCAAACAAAGCCGCCTGATGAGCTGAGAATGAGAATGAACAAAGGTTGAATCGTTAGGATAAAAAATAAGAAACATACTTGAACTGGTTTAAATCATGGAAGAGAGAAGGAGTTTCATTAAACTATGCTCAAAGTTTAGTAGAGTTCTTCATATAACAACAAAAACACATTTATCTACTTTACTTAACCCTTTCTCTTTCATTGTTCCCTTTAATATTTCGATGCCTCAAGCTTTAGCTGATCCCGTTCGTTTGCGATAAATGCATTCGTGTTGATTGGAGCGTCAACGCTCTTTCCCACCTTTTGCCGTTCGTTAGACGACGTTACAAAACTTTCGAAGAAGTACCTTGTTTCCATTTCTTTCGTTTTCTTGCACGTTTAAAAGTTTAGCCTCTAGGGTAAATCAAATTTTCCCATTTTTCACCACCATTGTTGGAACACACTCGCATTGGAAGGCCTTTTTTTGTTGCTGTTGCGAAAATATTTCATCTCGATAAGCAGTCCTGGAATGTGACTCGACAGTCGCCTAATTGTTCGTGACTTTGCATTTGACATTTTGCCAGAAACAATAATACTCTCAGCTCAAAGGCGCGAATTGAGGCTCGCTTGCAAATTAAACAAACTTCTTAGAACAATATCGCCGAACACAAAAAGCATCGGAATTGCAGTATGTTTCAACTTCAAACCTGCTAGAGATAAAATCAATGCAAAGGAATTCGAATGAAACGTTTGGTTTTTTTTTTTTGTGTGCAGAAATTCATAGACAGACGGAACTAGACGGTTTATTATGCAAATGTTTTCCCAACACGTGCAAACATCTAAAGGGGTGCTTTTGTGCGGATTTGAGCATCTTGTTTGGTAGGCTTTTCTTTTTTCCGCTTCCACGTGAGCAAAGAAAACGGGATGAAGTTTGCTTCGAAGATTCAAAGATAGTGCTGAGTGTTGTTAAAGTGCATCCTCATCCGCTACTGAACAATAACATCGGCATGTTTGTGCCCCGTTGCAGATGAATTGTTCACGATTGTGGTTTGGGATTGCGAAGGATGGAGATGTGATAATCTAGCAGATGAATAGTTTTGGAAGAAGCGCCGCTGTTGTTGCCTTTTGATGCGGTTATTTTGGAATTAGTGTGGAAGACGTACTCGATTTGTCAGTGATGTTGACTATTGCTGTGTTATAACTTGTTTCCGTGTATAATTTTCCCTTATTTAATAAAGGGTTAGATTATACATATATTGAGGAGTTCCGGTGGTGCCTCTACCACAGGATGGCAGGACCAGGATTCTCAAACTCCATTCCATCCCCCCGGGTGATCGTTCCCCCGTAGTGAGGACTTGACTTACCAGTCCAACTACCAGTCCAGAGTTTAGAGCAAACCATTCGATCATAGCGAAAAACTGCGCCTATCTATCGGATGCTGTGTTAAAAGAACCGAATTCAAAAGCCATACACAAAATGTGTTTAGAATTTCTGCCTACTCCACACATAATAAACAAATACCCAAAAATTAACTGGAAAGTATTATGGCGCAATGTAAATAATAGCAAAATGAATTAATGATTGATGATAAATGTGAGAAATGTGGTCAACAGGAGACACATGAACATAAATTAACAAAATGCAAAACAACAGCTAAGAACTGGAATAATTTCAACCGAATAATAAAGGTAAAAAGTCTAATAATTTATTCTTTTGCAGAGCTAAGCAAACCAATACTAAAACTAAGCACGAAACAAGACAAATTGAAAATTACTAAAATGTTCATAAACTATGTTGAGTTAGTAATGAATTACAATGAAATTAAAATAAGTAAAAATGTCTTCTAGAGAGTCTAGTATGCGAACAAAATTGAAAACCTGGAATCAATTGTTAGAATGTAAGAAATGTATAGAATAAAGTAGTGTATTGTGTTAGTCGTAAAATCATACTTTGGAATCTTGCAATCAGTTAGGGGACTTTTGCAATTTGTCTGTAGAACTTTGCAACTAGGCTGTAGAATTTTTGTCGAGCGTTTGGGGCTTCCTGTTAAACTGGTAAAATAAAACATGTCGTCCAATAGTGTATTTCCTTCAGCACACCATATTATTCACATTCGAATGGATTTAACGCAAAAATTAGTTGAAAAAGTAGGTTTAAATACTGCTTCTGCCAAAGCCAACGCCAAAGCAGATTTCAAAATTCCACAGCCGCGTTGCAAGTTTCCTCCTACTGAATGCAAAATACCATCATATGATTCCAAAGTTCTACAAAAAACTACTAATTGATTCCACAATGCGATTAAATGGATGGAAAAACATGGGGAAAAGGTAAAAGATAGATTTTCTTGCAAGACTTATATGCAATCAGCTTATTAAATGGCTCTATAAACCAACCAAACGTAATTTACTGTACTGTAACACGCTCATGTACGTCGCTCATCCAGTCGAAACTATTCTTGCGGGAACGTAGCAATGGTGACTGTCGTCTGTATCTTGAACATTCCTCGGCAAATAGATTTAACTGCGTTAGGGAAAGAACGAAAAAACTATGCTTCTATTTCCACCCACTTAGCAGACCCGTTCTGGCGTTAAGATCATGAAAATGCGTGACGGATGAGTTTGCTTCTGAGTTTGAAATTTGACGAACGATAGCAGCAGACTCATTAATTCCCCGTTCCAAAGAAAGAAAAAAAAGAGGAAACAAACCCCCTAGACTCATACATACGTACGCATGTTTAGCCGGCTGTGTGCCGATTTTGTCCCCCGAAACGTCTTCGGAAGAAGTGTGTGTTTTGGTTAAACCGGAAAACGTGACTTACCCGAGTCCCGACGGCGATTTCCCGTCCGCACTCGATGATTAATCGTCGCCGCCCGTTCAATGCTCGGACACACGTGGTAAACGATGCGAACCGTTCGGGTTGATCCACACTGCGCGCTCGACTCCGTCTATTAATGGGAAGATTGGGAAGATTATCGGTGACCCGACTGCAGGGGCGGTGGAAGTTCCCTGTGCCACGTGAACATGGAAACATGGGGCCGTTGGAGTGAATGAAAACGAAACAGTTCGGCAACTTGACGGGCATTGACGTGATCGATGAGCACATTCTGGTTACGATTTCCGATTCCATTTTCGGGTGGGAAGGAAGGAATGGATCGGATCACAAACAAAACGCCTGCCAGTGTGTTTGGACGCAATCCATGGCATGGATCCATTCCCCGGGGTGGTCGATGAACTGCCACTAGATTGTACCGCTGGATCCATGTAGAAAAAGAGAGAGAGATCGGATTTTTGTTAACTGTTTTGTTCCTATCGATCGGATTGGATTTGTGATCCGGCAGCATTGTCTTGTTTTTTTACCTTTCATTGGTTCTTTTCCCGCGGGTGCGCTCGTTTTGTTGTTGGGCAAAAGATTTATGTTCGAATTTGCTTACCTTTTGGCCATTGATCCGCGGCCGTTTTGTGTGTGTGTGTGTTTGTGGGTTGATAAATGGTTGTCTAGTGCCTTGCGGTGGCACTTTTCGGCACAGAGAGCTTGAATGTATGCCAAGATAAAGGTGCATTCGAAATGATTAATCAATTGAACGTGATGGCATGGATTAAAGTGGACAGATGTAGGGAATTTACGCTTGATGTAATTTATCGTAGCGATTTGGTGATGGTTACAGTTAGTTTGGAAAACAAACATTTACTTTGTTTGTTGTGTTGAGAAAAATTCTTCTTGTTTATATGGTTTATATTTTGAGCTTTACCTAATGACACGATTTTTATGAATGCGGAGTGGTGGTACAGGCGACAATGACGTCGATTTTCACACGCCAGGACCAGAATTCCATTCCGTTGTAATTGAGGACTGACTATAAGTACTGACCGACTAAGGTCCACTCTTAAGCCACTAGATTGCCGTCGTGAAGGTCATTAAGCCAAGAGAAAGAAGAAAAAGACCTGCATCGAATAGTTCCGGATAGAGCAGATCAACCATAAAATAACACAAGAGATTATTTACCATTAGTAAAAGCCATTCGATAACGTAACCTTACCGTCGTTAGGCTAAGAAGAAAAAGATTCTAAGTTTAATATAATGACACGATTTTCATCAATTCTTAGTGGTGGTAGAGGCGACAACGTCGCTGATCTTTACATGGACCGAGAATAGGACCGAGATTCCATTCCCATCCGGATAGAGCAGATCTATCGTAAAACAACACAAGCGATCCTTTACCATTGAATTCTTCCTCCTGTATTCCTGTATCACACAATTGTGGACAATATGTCTTCCTTATAGAATTCACTTTATGCTCAAGATACTATTGTGCCCGAAAAATAAAGTGACTGAATATAAAGTGTAGTGAAGGTCACCTTTGCCTTTGAAGGTTAGTGAAGGAGACCTTTGAAGTAATCCCCTTCCAATGCAATGCACCTCTTCTCCCATTCTTCGAAGCAGGTGGAAAACGCGGATGTTGGGATGTCCTTTAGTTCCGCCATCGCTGCGGCTTCTATCTCCTCGATAGTGTCAAAACGGTATCAACAATAATATGGTTGCTAGTTGTGGCGAAAAACTCCCTCGAAATGAGGGCCGTATGGGAGGACGCATTATCGGGGTGCAAAAACCAGCTGTTGTTTTTCCACAAATGTTTTTCGGCCGCTTTCGCCGGATGGAGGTCCGCAACCGCCGTAATCAAAGAATACCGTCAGCATCACCTTGATTTTTGACCAGCTTTGGCGCGACTTCTTGGGCCTCAGCTCGTTCGGCGCTTTTCAAGCCGGTTCAGGCATTTCGGCACCAGGCGAGACTTCACCCGCTTCAACCCCAAAACATATTTCAGGATGGTTTTGACCGAGGCTTTGGAAATCCCAACACTTTCCGAAAGGTCTCGTAGCGTCAATCGACGATTGTTGATCACCAAATCCTTGATTAGGACGACGTGGGCGTCGTTAGTCGAGGTGGACGGTGTCCCCGGACAGTCCTCGTCTTCGATCTTCTCACGGCCATTCTTGAAATCACTGTACCATTTTTACACATTTTTCGTCGACATAAATTCTTCCCCGAAGGCTTTTAGTAACATCCGCAAAGTTTCCGCAGCGTTTATTTCATTGCGCAAACTGAATTTGATACATGCGCGATGCTCCACAAACTTGGACATGGTGAATATGGACAAAAACACTTGACGCAGCTCCGAAATCAAATTTTTGCTCCTAGCCGGGTTGATGTTGTGACTTGAAACGTGACATAATTGTCAAAAACATACAAATTGACAAATTCTTTTGGTGCGCGAAGTTTGACATCCAATGTCACCTTACTTTTCGGACACAGTGGTAAATAAAATCACCGAAAGCTTATCGGCGTGTGCTCTATGCCGAAAAGCGATTAACATCGACCCATCAAATATGTCTAAACAACAGATTAGTTCAAAATATTGAGCCCCTGTCACAAAAGCGATTGCGGCGACAGTTGGTTTCAGATCATTGGTTTCTTTGATTACCCGCGCCGTAGACGGCCATGTTCGTTTTATCAAAGTGCACCACACGGAGACAGTCAACGGTGCACCTGGTGCCATTTTGTGACATTGTTTATTTGGTTTTTGATGTGTTACGAGTGACACTGGCGATAGCCTATCGCAACGTTGTATGCGTTTAGACCGAAAGAATATTTTTTCCTGTTGTTCCGGTGAATAGATTAGCGCCCAGTTGGACCCAGTTTGGAAATCGAACTGGATCTGTAGCAACGAATGGGAACCTTTCGTCTATCGCCCTATCTTGGCATCATATCCAACAGTTTGTTGATGCTGTGTGGAGAGCAATGGGAGCACTCTCGTAATATGCTTTTGGGGAAGTTTCTATTTTCAAAACTCGACTGAACGAGAAAGAGAGACGTTCCCTCCCAGAATTGGTAACGACCGGTGCCGAGAGGTGTTTACATTTGTTCCAGTTAATATCGGGCAAAAGATCATTCAGTCGGTCGCTCTTAACAAGGCAGCTGCCCGACGACAGCCGACCGGCTAGTTGAGATGTCGTCGCAGTTGTTGTCTCTATGTTTTCCTGCTGATATGCCCATTCTGGTCGCATCAACTTTTAGCCGTTAGCTGTGACGATACCGGTACCGCACCGCAGCAAAATGCTTCAAAAATCTGGAACGCTTTCCAGACCAATTCGATTGGATTGTGCAGTTTGTTGGGTTGTTTTTTTTCCATGCTGCTTAGCCCGTTGTTGGACAAATTGGCTGGTATCATGTTACCCGTGTTACGGGTGGAGAACGGGATATCCTTGCGAGGGGCGAAACATTTCTTATGGGAAGACTTCAAAAACCCATCTTTCCCAACAGCGCTTTGTCAGTCTTTTGATTCGGTTCTTTGCTCTCTGACCCCAACGGAATGGGATGAAACGAATGCGTTGTTTGAAAATGCGTTATGATTTATGCGTTGCCTAGGTGCGTTTGGTTCCAGGCAGCAAGAACACAAATTCTAATGCGTCATTTTATCTGCTTTCCAAAACCTTCCAGGTACGACAACGTCAGCTGCTTCGCATCAATAACGAACGGGTGCCCACCCCCCTTAAGAGGCGTGGTGCCGGCGGTTGGTGAAACGGTTCCACTATTTTCCAGCGTTTTCAGTTAGTTGATGTTCCTGTGGTAAGAATTAAGTTTCATCACGGCAACTTTGAAAAGGAGAGTGTATTTGTGTGTGTGTGCGTGTTTTAAAATTTATGGACCGTTGGCACACCGGCAACGTGACAGAATGGTGATTTACAGTCTAACCTAGCTACCAGAAACCATTTTATTATATAAACATGTCTGGTCTGGGTGGTAAAATGTGTGTCTTGTTTAAAATTCGTTTGAATGATGCATTTTCGTGTCATTTTTTTTTTCCTGTGTGTGAAGGGTTTTATTTCCCTTTTAGGAGGCATTTTAGGCACTCAATTGCTGACATATTCCGAAAACGATTATACAATAAAGACAGCAATTAAACCTAGCTGTCTTTATTGGCGAACATTTTCGTAGATTGTGATTTCTTCCTACCATGCCCAGACACATTTAAAACGCATGGATTGAACATTTTAATCGATCCCAACGCACAATTAAGCCAACAACATTTGTCCCCGGCATTTTTGGTTGCAAACATCCACCTCCCATCCTACCCCCCCCCCCCCCCTCATTTTGAAAAAGGCTAAAGTGAAGTGTCAATCAGCCGGAGCGAAAAACTAACAAATTTAATGGATAATTATTCCCTTGACGTGCGACAATCCAACCAACCGAAGGGAACCTTACACTGTTCGTGTTCGCATGATTGACACGCACCCGTCACCCCATACGAGGGAGCTGGTTGTGAAGCCCGTTCGTCGTCAGCGCGTTGTCACTTTGACGCGAATTCAAACTGGACAACTGGCGCAGCCTGGCCGGCGGTGTGCGGGAGAATGGGTGAGCAATCATGGCAGCGGTAGCAAGTGGCAAAAAATAAAACGACATAACTTCACACGTATCGTTCATTCACAACATATTAGCGGTTCCCTAACCGTGTTTCCCAAGCGAAATTTGGCGAAATCAGCTCCCACTGCCAGAGAGAGCTTTTTCCTCCGGTTTCATTGCTTTTTGATATGACGTTTATTGCGGGGTTTTTTTTTTTTTTTGTTGCTATTTTACGGCTCCCGTCAGCATCGTTTCGTCGGTTTTGTCGGCTAAGGATGATGACAATTGCGTGGAAACAAAATGACCACCGGCAAACGGTAGTCGATCTCAAGAACTGTCTCGTTCCGTCCACCCTAACTGTGTAAGGGAAGGCGCCAAGACCGGACACTTGATAAGTTACAAAATGTCTGCACATTCCAAGCATGTGTTGCGAACTTTAAAAGCTGTCATTTGTGACGTGCTTCTCTCCAAATTTTTTGCTTTCTCTTACCATTTATTGGAGACTGTATGCTACAGCAACACACACAAACACCATAAACCGGTGTGTAAAGAGCATCATTCACTGGTTCGGGAGATCTAGCAACGTTACAGAATTGGTTACACACCAATAGAAACCACTACCGGACTGTACACTGCCCCCGTCGGACAAGACATCGTGCGAAGACGCCAAAGCCAAGGTTGGCTAAATGTGGAACGCGTGGCACGATTGAAATGAAAACCGGGAAACCGATCTGACGGCCGGTTCGCTCCCACTATGGCCGTTCGCCCTGCGCTGAGCATCATCGCCGATCTTCCCCTTACGCTCCCATTCACAAAACATGTAATGGAAACCGGTTCCGGGGGTCGGTTCCATGCTACCACGTGCCCTACTTCCAGCGTGCGACGTGCTGATCGAGTGTGTTACATAAATGGCCACTCATGCCCAACCAAGATACGTCACTTCTCGGATGTCGCTCCGACAACGCTGTGTTTGACATACTTTTCATTCCCCCCCCCCGTTCTATGGCCGCTTTACGTCAAGAATGTATGGTACTTTGCGGGGAAGGTCCTCTTATCGAAAGAACCATACCCATTCGGTGGGTAAGTGCTGACTGGGACGGTGGGGTTCTGGTTTCAGAAAGTACCATTTTTCGATAAGTTGCGCATAAGAACGCTGGGAGAGTCATGTCATGGGGTACGAAGGCAAAGAAGCTGCAGCACTTGAATGTAGCACGATTCGATTCTTTAACCACCGTCAAGCTGAACGCAATCGAAGTAATGTGTCGAGGGATCGTTATTAGCTGTGTCAGACATATCGGGGTGGTTCTTAAAGATATCGTTATGACACACTGAATACCTTTTTTTCTCTCTTGTGCTCCGATGCTTCACAACATTGTATCCGTGTGATCGTGCGAGACTGTCACTCCTGTGATCCACTTCTTATCAGGCTGTTGTTTTCTTCATGTGATACTGCTTGCTCTAAAGCGCTTCCCTGCTTGGTATGTTCCCAAGAGTGTATCCCAAGAGGTTATACAATTAGGAGCAAATCAAGCATCTCATTTTGTTTGCTATTCCCTTCTGCTTTATTGTTTGAATATTCTGAGCATGATGGGTGGAGAATAAATGCCAATTAACATGCATCGTTGAGCAAAATAAGAATTCGATCATCTGACAAGGGAGCGAATATTGCTTGAAGCGCTAAAAGCCTTTTAAATATAGGCTATTTTAGATTCCATTCCAGTTAAGGAGTAATTCAAAATTGAGTAAATAAATTTTTATTATTCTGACAAAACGACCTGGCCATATTGCAAAAGTTGCATATTTAATTAAGTCAAATAAAAATTAAATGAAACGTAATAAATACATCCGGCGGGTGCTTCAGAAGTTTGTCACCCACTGACGGAATTAGCATTAAAACTCTTCTGATAGAAAAGTCACTCTAAAAACCAACAAACAACGTACGTCATTCAACCTCACAAAGCTCGTTCGTCAAACCATAAAGGAGCGACCAGCTAGCTCGCCGGAACCGTATGCCTGTTCCGGTTGCATTCTCCGTAGAGTGGAGTGGTTAAATTAGAGCAGATATCGTTAGAGCAAAGCAATAGACCCGAGCGGCAGAGCAATCCGGTAGCCCGCCCTACAAAAGGGCGCGAGGTGAAATTGAAACGGGGAAAAGGGGAAAGTGTTTCGGGTTTTACCTCACTCGTCATGACGATTCTCTGCTAAATATAGAACGTATGGGTGAGTGTGATGTGCGGTGTGCCCCCACTTGACGACAGATGCGACGGAGCACCAGTTGGAATTTTCTACCGAAACCAACGGGAACCCATCGGATCCCGGGAAGGGGGTCACACAAGAACGGGGAATCGTTTGCTACAGAATTGGAAACTGGGAAACGTGGTTTTCCCTCTTATTCCAAGAGACGTACGACATAGTTTTCATTCGGTTCGAATAATATGGACGCATGCTTTGTGTGTGAGTTTTGAAGTAGTGAATTTATTGCATAAGGGAAATAATTTCGAAGGGCCATTAATAGGTCAGCATTGTTGAAAAAATAGAATTGGGAAGCAAGATTGGAGTAGAGAAGTTGACTTTTGTTGAACATTTTTACAGTTCTTTTTACCTAGCGTCATAATAATGGAGAGCTCTTCTTCTTCTTCTTGGTTGAAAGGTCACTAAGCTCACGCCGGCCATCCAATGGCTTACTAGACTCTTCCCGATACCACGTAGTTGGGTAGTACTTTCACACGTCAGGACCGGAGTTCAAATCCTATTCGGGGACCGTTCCTCATTCAATCTACTAAGCTATTCGATGTCCGACAGTGATCTCAGAAGACCGTTAAGCCAAGAAGATGAGGAAAAACATCTTGACATTTATTTTAAAGTAGTCGAACTTCCATGAGCTTTAAAGTACTTTAATTTTAACAGCTTTATGGCACACTTCATTCATAATTTTTAAGGCGGTAAACCATCACTAAGGTGCAGACCCGGCTCATTACCGTTAATGATGGGATCATCATCGCATCTCAATGAAATCATATGGAGATACTATTGAGCGAAGATGAAAGCCACCGTCACGGTTGTCCTTGGATTCTCCAGCAATTTTGCTTTGATGCCGTAACATTTATGTCTAAACAGATGAGCATTGGCGTTTTATTTCTTTCCCTGACTTATGTCTCGTACTGCGCTATGACGGAATGTTGGTTTTCTCATTCTGTCCAAACTTTTAAGTGGAGTGGAGTTTTGTTTTGGTGAAAGTTTTCAGTAACTAGATCAGTTTGTAACTAAAGGAGCTCTAGAGCTCCTAGAGTTGCAATCCGGGCTCAAGAATTTGTAGCTTAATTTTAGTAATCCTAATTGAAGTGTTTTAGGAAAAAATAATGATAGTAACGAATGGACGATTGCGAACGTATTTGCTGCATGAGTTGCAACAATTTTTTTCATGAATGGATAATTTTTCGACCAGGAGCTAGTTTGAATGTTATTTATCTTTTCGTTAGAACTATACTTCTTGAATTCATCGTTTAACATAAAATTCGACAGTGAAACGTTTACTTACTTTCCCCTCCAATGTCAACACGGTTTTATATTGTAATCTTTTACGGTAAGAACCGCTTGAACTGCACACAACGCAACTTACAAGCTCTTTGTTGCTAAATAATTAATGTTTCGATGTCATTTCAAACCGTCCAAAGGATGTCAAATTGATAGCTGAGGCTGCAGAGTGGGAGTTTTTTCCTTTTGTATCACCAACACTTTTGCCAGAGTTTTGCGCAAAACCCGGCCAGCAGAATGGAATGTTGATGAAGTGTACGCAGGAGGTGATTTTTCTCTTACGCTTGGTTAGCTAACCAATCTTAAGGCGTATCTGAAGCAATGTTAATCATTTTAGCAAAGTGGTTCGAAATTATTCTGCACGAGGGGCTACACTGTTTTCTTACTGTTGATTTTTGCTTTTGTAAATCGCGCAACGAAGTGTATCGACTTTAGACAGATTGATAGGTAAATTTGTTAGATTTGTTGACGTAGCAAGAAGGAGATTTGTGTAATTTGCACCCTTTGAGGTAATTTTTTTACATTTTTCACAATATGTATTACAAAACATTTGCCAAGAAACGATCTTTATACGGTTTAAAGTTAAAAAAAAAACAGAATTCCTTCACAATAAAAGAAGCCAGAACACACGATTCGTAAACGAATGTGTCTGAACCAGACGTCCAACATAAACAATCCCCTTCGAAATGTCGTGGCAACAATCGGATTCGGAGCGCATTCAATACTTCCGCACCGACGATACTCGCAACGGCAGGGAAGAAGAGAGAGAAAAAATCGTTTGAAATGGGGCCTGCCACGAAATATACTCGTGGTGGTCGCTGATCTACAAAAAACACACACACTCACACACAACCCAGAATGGGACGGAAGTTTGGCTTCGATTCGTTTGGGAGAACTTTTTTTCCCTTCCTCCAATCAGTTCAGCAGGATTGCGCGAACATCCGGAGCAGCGGCGGATCAAGAAAGCTTCCGCCCCAAAACGGCACGGCGATGGGATCAGAAGATTACGATGTCGGGATTAGCAGGCCGTGTACCGTACCGGCAAAACGTGCTACGGCCGACAGCAAGCCGACTCTTTCGGCGGCTTTGCACCACCATCAGAAGCGTATCGTTGTGTTGACATTTGATCCGACAGGAATTTTGGCCCCATTCATATTGTGTTGCCCATGGGACCGTGCTAGGGCAGTGGAATTTTGAACGCCAATCGTCGAGGAATGTTGGCTGCTAAAAACTGCGTAACTGCGTGGCATGAGTATCGTTGGGTTCGTTGTGAGTCTCGTTGTAAAATATGGGTTGGAAGTAAATCTCGAATGCTTTAGTAGGCCGAATAAAAATACGCGTTAAATTACTAGAACACCAGCTGACTGCACTAGTGTAATAATTGTGTAAGTTATTATCTTGAGAGTCCTCCAAAAAATGCTGTTTTGAAGGTTAGCAAAGTTTTTCCTTTAGTTCTTACGGATAATTTCGAATGCAAATGCTTCTTACTGCCAACTTAATACTTAGTTGGTTTGGTTAGTTGGTTCTCGCTACGGGGAAACGATCCTGACGTGATCGGAACCCCGGTACTGCCGAGTGAAGACGGGATCGCTATTACATTACATTATCGGAGTTCTTCGGCGATGGACGCTACGGAGCCACCTTCGACACAACGGTTCCGAAGCTGACTCCTTTTTCAACTCGGAACCGGAGCCGTTGGTTGGTAATCAGCGGTGTGGAGATGTAGTATCCGAGCCGTGGGTACGACGGTGCGAAACCGGAACCAGTTCCACTTATTTCTGGAGTCGGTCAAAGCTGTTTTTCCCATCACTACTGTTCGTAAGTAACACGTACAGTGATGCACAAAAGATGAAGATCACTTTTATATACGATTTTCGTACTGCTGCTTTTGATATTTACACTCGGTGTAACTTAACTAAAATTTTGTAGAATGTCAGTCAGAACTGTCAGCATATACAATTTCTTAAGCAATTTTTTTTTCGTTCCTAAGCGGTCAATTCATTGCTTTAGAATCAACGAAAGAGAATTGACCTAGAATAAAAAAAAACTTAAAAACGATAAAAAATTTTACGACGTAAAAAACTCCATTTTTATTATGAATACGAAACAATGGCGGCCCGGTGTTGTAGGCGACAGAGGCGCCGGTCTTCACACGTCAGGACCGGGGTTCAAATCCCATCCGGACCGTCTCCCCGTAGTGAAGGGACTGACTATCGCCAGCGATGTGATATCTGCATGTCTAGTAAGCCATTAGATGGCTGGCGTGATCTTTAGAGATCGTTAAGCCAAGAAGCAGGCATTGTGGCGAAGGAGAATGAACCACAAGCTAGCTGGAGGAGCAAAGCGAGCTCGTTGGCTGGATTAGGTTAAGCCGACCTGTCAGAGATCGGATGCAGCCGTGGATAGAGGGCTGCAGCCCTAGACCGAGTTTCCTAGAAATGGATTAGCGACCTGGCCATGTCGACGCGACGTGTTCAACGCTGAGCAGGTTAAAATGAAGAAGAAGAAGAAGGAAGAGCAGATGCTCAAAATTACAAAAAAATTCTCGTCTTACGTATTTTCTTGCATTAATATTTTCAATAGAATGGTATAATGATACTAAAGATCGATTTCATTATTGAGAGCTGATGATGGAAGCACTGATAGGATTATTTACAAAAAAAAAGCATAGTTGATTCGTTAAAAACTCGCTCCACAATCCCGTTTTCAACGTTATGTACAATAGCTGGTGGTCTTAGCCTATTGTCCGTTACTGTATATTTACAAATACCAACCAAGGTGTACTGCCTGATATGTAATACCTTACTTTGTCAAATCCCTGCAGGCTCCCCAAGGTTCGGTAGCGCGAAATAAGGTTTTTCGTTCGAAATACGCACGCAATCATAATTCACGCAAATACTTTTAGGCGCAGAAAAATACTTCGGTAGATAAGCTTTTTCCCACCGCCATGTAGCAACCATACTGCCCATACATCTTCATTCGGGAACGGCACATGGCGGGTGGATACATTTTTAAAGATCTAAATGCCAAACATTGCGGGCTGTGAAAGAGCCACATAAATTCCTACCCAATGAACTCCGCACCCATACCAAATGGCCCAAACTACCATGAATAGAGATATTTTCGATGGGAAAATGTGGGAAATTCGCGCTGTCTCAAAACGATGGAGCGATGGTCGTTAAGGAAGGTCCTTTCCCTTTGCCGGAAAAGCTTCACGCGTGCGTGCGTAGTTGTGTGATGCGAAAGGTTGCACCACCCGTCTCGAACCGACAACCACACACACTGTCGCACAGTTTTGAACTTTAAATTCTTAGCAAAACGAACAAACTTTTGCGCTCCGCGTTGGTTGCTTTGCTATGGTGAATTAATATCCTTACGCAAAGTTTTCGCTGGCTTCATGTTCCACATTGCAGCATTTCCGTCTTCCACATTCTAATGGTTCGAAACCATTCGAACGCGAATGGTTCTAAGCGAAGGCGATGTTTTGGACGGAGAGTTCACCCACAACACGATTGCCTCTGCTCCCGCCCCGATGCACCCGGGGGGATGGTAACGGGCAGGACATTGTACGCGTCACCGAGATGATGTGCGGCTTTCAGGCAACGAATCGCGTACGAAGGATGCTAAATCCCACTGTCGAATTTGTGCTGGTCGTCACCATCGCCAACTTTCGGGTGGAATTCGGGCAAAAACTTTCTGGCACCCTGGTCTGCTTCCACCGGTGGTTCCTCAACAAGAGGCTGGGACCTCTCAGCTCATCTGTCGTGCGAAAGTTTGGGCCAAACAATGTCATGTCGGGAAAAGCTTTTCTCGTTCGGTGCTCGTGTTTTCCCACCACACCACCGTAACGCTCATCGCCCCGATAGGGCGGGAAGCATTTATTAATAGGATCGCACATTCAGCGGCGTGACTTATCTGTTGGATGGGCTGGAAAAGTTTTGCCAGGAAAAAAAAACTAAACAAAAAATCCTAAAACTCCATCCACACCCCAAAAAACACCTGCCCCCCCCCCCCCCCCCCCCAATGCGGTATGGCGTGAGATGCTTTAATTGAATGTCATCCCGTCTCCGCACGAGGGAGTCTTTCGAGCTACAAAATGTTAAGTGATACACGTTGTTAGGAGTGAAAGTTTTTGCAGTTTGCCCTCGTGGGTAATGCTAAGCGTTGGGGGTGAATAATGGTTTGTGGGTCGTTCGGAACTGTCAATATTAGCCGTTAAATGAAGGCACTTACACAAAGCTTATGCATGGTAGAATAATAAGCTTTGCCAGGATGTTATGTAGAGAAAAATAGTTTTTGGAGGCAATTTTCAGATGTTATGGAATGTGAAAGTAGTAAATAAAAATAAAATTACAATAAATAAAGAATCAATTAAAGGTTAAAGATTATAAAAATACAATCAATGTGTCACATACTTCTCTTACTAAAATCAACATCGTTCTTTGTTTAATCATAAATTCCACGTACCATGTATTAATCTCAATATTCATATCAGGATTTACTTTTGCTTTCCCACCAAATAACTTATACAATGTTAACGAAGAAACGGAAATAATTCATCGTTTATGCTAAAACGCATGTTCATTTCATTGACTCAACTCAAGCGCCTTTTCGCCATATTCTTACGTGTGGCAGAGCAAATCAACATCCCCATACGCACGACACATTCTTCTTCGATTCGAGCAAAATTCGTGGAAAAGTGCAGAAATGAATTTCCTTGCGAACAACAATCTTATTACCGTGGTCATTAAAATTTCATTTCCCAAACCTATCAACAGGAGGTTGGTCGCATTCCGGGTTTCCTACATTTCCTGCATGGATGTGTGGTTTGGAGGAGTTTTTTTTTGTCACTTTCTATCACAAGGTAAACGGTTTATTAAACCCTGCAGGAGCCTGTCACGAAGTGTGACATATCGTGTAAGTTTATTTAGGATATTTAGAAAATAAGTTAGAAGTAAGAAAGTAAAAGTTTCACTTACATATGTCCAACGAAATATTTTAATGTGCTTCTTCCTTTTTGTTTGGAAGTGGATCTCTCTTTTTCTCTCTCTCTCTCTCTCTCTCTCTCTCTCTCTCTCTCTCTTTCTCTCTCTTTCTCTCTTCTTGTCCTATCGAGCTACTAGACCACGTCGACCATTTAATGGCTTACTAGAATTGCCGATACACCGTAGTTGAGTAGTCGTAGTCCTTACTACGGGAGAATGGTCCGGATGGGATTTGAACCCCAGTCCTGCGGTTATCGCCTTTACTACCGGACTGCCCCAACTGTACTGACCAACTGTAGCAACTACAAACAACTCTTGGTAGTGCTCATTAAAATTTAAGACGTTTTAAAAGCTTGTTTATGAGCTACTTAACAGAATAAAATAACTTGCCTTGCCTAACTTGCCCAATCTTGACTTGCAAAAAAAGAAGCCTTTTGTTAATTTTTTCAATGAATAATTTTTTGATACTCCTTGGTATAAGTAGTGCTTTTAGAATCCAGCAGATAAGAATTCATTTTGCTAAACCGATCATGCAATACTCTTATAAATAGCTCCTTCTCATTATTTTCTATTCATAACAATACGAATCATCTTTCTATGGAAGAATTGAGGATGTTTGCTTCGGTTACATGCGTAATTATCATATCACAATTATTTTCTTCTTTTATTGTGAAGACAAACAATCGTATAATGGTTTGATAACAATGCAGAATAAAGACCATCAGAAAAAAAAACTACAATGTTATTTTGTTCATAGTTTTATGACATGAAATGTTAGAATTCTTTACATACAAAAGTTTGTTTAAATATACAAAAGATCAATTTTATAGAAACAGTCAAAATACGGCGAACTTTTTGCTTTATTTTGCTTTGTTCGTACACATTTTGTATGAAACCCTACTAGAAATGGCTCATTTGTTTTAAAAAGCACCCCGGCCACATCGCAAACGCGTGCCATTCTAGTTGTGGTTTGAGCTGAAAATAAATGATACGCGAGTGAAATGGGCGAAACGGTACGCTAGCCAAATAGCCGGAAACTCATCTCTCATCTTCGCAAATGTTCGCCTACAAGCCCCCCGTACCTCGTTTCTCTTTAAAAGCATTAAACACAAAAGCACAATGCACAAGGTTGAAACTCATCCATCACTATCGTGGAAGAGCCTGCACACTAACCCAATTGCATCGTGTTGCTGCGTTTGGCGTGAGTGTGACTGACAGTGGCTGTGAAACGCAGCTGTTGCACAAAACTCGATTGCTCCGCCCGATGCTATAACGGATGGTTTTAGCCTATCCTTTCCATCTTGTGCCTGCACCACTGGACACTCGGAAGTAGACGGATGTTGCTCAAGATACAACCATTAAGAAAAAAATCTTTCCCCGCTCGTCCAGGGGTACCGCGGGTGTCCAGGGACGTTGCAAGCGTTGTGTAAGGCGTGCCCAGTCCGACTGGCACTGGGAGCCTGAATTCAATTATGAAGACAGACATCTACCGGTGCCTTGCTTCACGCTTTCGGTCGGTGTTCGTGTTGGTCCTTTTTTGTGCTGTCTCTTGAAGAATCTACATTTCAGTATTTATGTCTTCGTCATCAAGGAACACCAACCATAATTTATTTGTGCAATGCACGACGCCTTTTTTAACCTACAGCAGTCCAGGGCGATGTGCAAAGCTCTCGTGTTAAACTGTGTCTTCTAATGTTAAATGGCATAGGAGTCTTACAACCGAGAGTAAATTTAGTCACGTGAGCACATCATTTGACACTGTTGAACACAGTTTAAATGGGTTAAAAATGTAATTTACAGCCGCACAACACTATCCAACCAAGGGTTAATGGCAAACGATGAAGCTGTGTGTTCAGTAGTTCTCTTATAAAATGCTTCCGAGTCGCTAATATGTACCACCACTGCACGTCTAGCCATTATCTTTCTCTGCCATTCGGAAGTCGGTGCCAAGAATTTTAAGTGTAAGAAAAATAAAAGAGAAAATCTTTTTAAAACTCACATCTTCGTTGTGCATTCAACATATTAAGCTGTGTGGAGCCGTCGCAACTATGGTTGTCGTAAACAATTTTCCTTCTTCAAGCAATGGTTCAATGGTGAGCTTTTGAGGCAAGATTGAAGGAAAAGCTGTCAACGCTTTGTCCTACGAATGCCACGTTCAATTTTCATGCTCAGTTCGCAGCGTATGCTTAACTATTCTTGCACAATGTGTGGCTGTGCGCTGTGCCTGATTGTGTTGCAAAGATTAGTCCATTCGGGGCGTTAGTCGGTCCGGTGAATGAGAATTACCCATCGCCGTGGTGATGGGTTGGGCATCCTCTTAGTGACAAGGTGTGTTCCTTAAGGTTAGCTGATAAGCACTATTAGAACAATGGTAGAACATAATGATGGTTGGAAGCTAAAGATTGAAATGGTTCCTATTAAGCGAAAATGGTCTGAGTTCTATGAACTGTAGCCATTCAAATTTTATGTGTTGGTACAATCAAATGGTGACCGGCAGATGAAGATGCTACGAATTATTGACTTTGAGAAAATATTTGTTTTTGGTGCTTCTTCGAGCAACAGAGCTGTTATAAATTTTTTCGTCGAATGTAATATTGTCTTACTTCAAAACGTTGTCTTAAAGTCTCTGAATTGAACATTTCTCTTAATTTAATAATTTTCCTTAATTATACTACTTGCTATCTACACTTTAAATCTGCAATCCTCAACCAGCAGTAACTAATTTTCTGTTTCAATTGTTCCGAAATTTCAGACCTTCGTTTGCACTCTGCTCCCGCGTACGGCTAGCGACGTAAACCGTCGTTGCCAGGAGACATTGACCGCAGCATAATGCTCCTGCAACCTGTACCTCCTACGCTCGGTACAGAACACCAACATCAGCCACCTCAGCAGCAGCAGCAGCAGCAGCAGCCGTTTCAGCAGCATGCACCGAACCTACTTTCGGCCCAGCAACCCTCATCGTTAACCTCCTCGTCCAGTGCCTCGTCGACACCACCGATACAGGACGTGAGCCGTTATCTGGAAACGCTTCAGGAACAGCTTAAGGAAGGCTGGACTGCTCATACGGCCAAGGATGGTCGGCTCTACTACTGCAAGTAAGTATTGCCCGGTTCGGTTCCTCCGCGCTACCGAACCACTAAACCAAACCATCCGGTTAGATCTGTCCCAACCGATAGCGACCGAAAACGACAGACCAGGACAGCATGGAGGGTTTTGCGAAGCAAAGCAAATTAATTGAGCTATCTGTGTTTATCGGGGACATTTCTCGGTTGATTTCTTCTGCTCCATTCAGGGGTTACGGTGGAGCAAATTTAATACGCTTTAGCTTTCCAACCCTCGAGATCGGTTGAAGTTTCTCGTATCGTTAATCTTTGATCCCGATGCCATTTGCTGTTGGCAGTTTTAGTGGTGTGTGAGTGGGCTTTTTCTTTTAAATTTTGACAAATGTCAACCACATCAAGGAATGAAGATTGAACGAAGAATGCAAGCAATTTTTTTGCTTACTTTCTTTTCTCTCATGTTTTAAAAGCATGTCGACATGCCGACAGTAAAAATGGTAACAAATGTTGATTGTCCCATTGCGTACATGATTCCACGCTTAAACGCATTTCATGTACGGATACAAATTTCATTTCCATTTCCATCGCACCCCGTCTCAAACTCCAAACCTCCTTCCATGAACCTTCACTCATCTTTTGCAACCATTTCCGCACACTTACGGCCCTCTGTCCGTTCCTGTATCTGGCATCCCGAAAGCGAAAACTTGATATCGAGGTTCATTCACACTGTCTGCGTGGCAATGGTATGGTGGCACGAAAAACTAACCAACCACTCAACCGGTAGCGAACGACTGGCGTCTCCATTCGCGACGTCAGCAATGTAATATGCGCACATGCAAGTAGAGTTGGCAACAAAACTCAATTTATAAAACTCTTTCAATTTAATTTTGCACACACAAACTACGAACCGACGGTAGGGAATAGCAGCAGCAACCCAGTTCGCTGGCAAGTGGTGAATCTTTTGCATATGAGGAAGCGAACAGCAAACAATCTCTTCTTTTGCTACACATTCCTTCAAATATATCTTGCGAACGGTATAGAGGGAGTGGTTTTCTTGCGATAAAAAAACAATAACTGGAGTAAGTTGAACGTATGTACATGTATGTCGTATGAAACGTGCTCCTGGTTGTGGGCTTGTAATTTAATGTCAAATTTCATTATATTTTCAAACATGGTAATGAAATAATTTAATTTTATATATCTGAATTAGCTTCCTTTCTATTCTTCTGCCAAGCGCCAAGACTTTTCTATGGAAAATTAAATGAAAAATAAATGAAAAACATAAAAAGTACCCCTAAATGAAACATAATCCTCGCCACACAGTTGAATGATTAACCAATAAAGTGCAATTTTTAAATAATTTCAAATCATCGGCCTCCAGCAACACACGCAACACACCTTCAGCATCGATTCCAAACCGATTTGCCAACCCGGCTGTGTTCAGCGCTGTGAAATTGAAACAATCCATCAATAGGCTTCATCAAACGTAGTAATGGTAGATCCTGTGACGGAATTTGTCTTACTTGTCAACCAGCGAGACAGCAGCAACGAGCGCGAATATTCGCGAACGAGTCTCGCTGTTGTTCGCGCGGGCATAAGCCAAAAATGCCCATGGGAAGCCTCGTGCGTACGTGCGCAAGAAATCAATTTTCCGTCGCGCTAATAGCACAAATATGACGAGCAATTTTCTGCTCAAGTAGCTAGGATAATGCGAACGGCACGCCCGAACCATCGATTGGCTCCCGTGAGGGTTTCTTATCGTGCACATTCCTTCTAAGTCTTAGTCCTTCGAAATTTGTTTCCCTAAGTCGTCGTCGTTGTCGTCGTTGTCGTCTAGCTTCTAAGAAAAGAGGCCTAAAATGTTTGAAATTTTTTTTTGGATAGGACATGAAATTGAAAATGTTACCATTTCTCCTCTGCTGTGCACTCGTGTTACTGCAAAGTTCTTTATAGTTTACTGATGTTGATGTAATTGTAAGATTTTTCCTTATCCTTAAGAACTACGAGCCGATATTGATAATTAGTCTAAATAGATTCTCGGGCGGCTCCTATATAGATTCTCGGGGGAAGATGCTCAACACTAAATAATAACCAAAAACATCTTTAATTAGCTCTGATTGAGCATCAACCATAGAGCCTTGAATGTTGTTCGTTTTATTACGCTGACCGGTCATGTGTGAACAATACACCGATGCCTTAAGTATCACTCCTGTCAATTGGTTTCGAGCGGTCATTGTTCCATTAAAGGATAAGTGTAATCATGTTATGTCAGACGGTGGCGGCCGCTGGACAAGAAGCCAATCTCTTGCCGATCAAAGACCGGGTGCACAAATTGCTTGCAAATGGTTAATTAAGACATGACTGCCCTATGTCCAATAATGTATTGTCCGTCGCAATCGTGTCGGGAGTTTATCGTGCCAACAATGATCGTTTGATGTTTTTGTTTTCATTTAGATCGGACCGTTCGTTCAGTTGTGTGAAGAAATTCAATAATCCTTGGGTTAATTGGAATAGAAGCATGTTGCACATGGAAATAGTTCCTTCAATGTTTCATCCACAAGAACTTGTATTTGTTAAAGGAATGTGTTTATAAATTTTGTGATTTTACGCTACTGATGAAACTTGCAATTTCCGAAGTATCCTTTCGAACAATCTACTCATCTACTTCAATACATTCACTTCAATCGGTAAAGGACATCGGAGAGTGACATTATTTACCGATCCAAATGATACTTTGCACTCGATAAACCAATCAAATACTTGCCGCCTGTTTCATAGATAATCCAACAGTTCTGGAACTTCTGGAAATCTGAGTGTGATCGATTGAGCACACACAAATCCAGCTGCTGGAATGAATTCTTCAGAGCATTGAGGAACGCAGAAGAGTGGATAGAGCACATCATCCGACAAGGAACGCATCACTCCGAACTAATTAAGGAAAATGTAACATTCCGTTAGATTGATTGGTCACGCAGGAATGGCACCGTGTGCAGGCGTCCTACTGGAACAACACTGCAAAAGAGACACTGCTAAAAGGATTGAAGCGATGGATGAATTCTCTTTACACGTCAAACAATGCCATTCGGTGCGTTTGCTTACATTCAAGTGTATTGTTGAGGTCCGGAGGTGCCTACATTGACTTCTCAACATCCCGTCCCGGACAGTGCTGATGCTGTCAGTAAGCAAATGCCATCGCTTGCAGTAAACACGTAAATTAGCTCAATCACTAAAGCATGTGTTGTTACAGCAAATGCACACAGTGGCATGTGTTTACCCAAGAGCGTAGTGCAAGGTGATGAAATCGCGTCTAATCTGTTGACATAGCACGCTTTATTGATGTTTGAATCGGGTTTCTTATTTCAAGCAATGCGGCGCAGCGAACTGCATGTGAAAAAGGATCCAAGTAAGGCTGCAACTGTCGGTGATGCAATAATTAAAAGATAATTACGATAAATCTGCTTACGAAAAGGAAAGACTTAATCCTGCGAGATAGAATCTGTGTGCATTTTATGTTGATCAACATACGGAATAAAAGTCTGAAAACTCTTCCCCCGTAAAGGTACGCCTTCGTATGCAAGGCTACCTTCAATTTGCTCGTGTGTTCAAATCCAATCTGTGTCCCTGACGCTGTTCCCGTTGTTGCTATCCCGTTACACCATGAACAGCACCAGCCTGAGCATCCCTTTGGGGACAGGTAATTCAATTGGCGCTAATCGTTCACCGAGGACCAAACAACCTGCCAACCGGCCATTTACTAGTGAGTATGTTCCGCCCTGATAAATCCCAAACCCGTGCGGTGTACTAATCCAGCCTGGAAGCTTTCTTTCAAGGGTGTATAACAGCTTCATCTTCTGTCCATGCTTCGGAAGCAACGGAGAGATTGTCGCAAAACCGCTTCGTACCCTGTTGTTTCCGCTCGGAACGATCGGATCCCATCGGATGGGGGGAAATGTGTATAGTTTTACGATAATGACCGGATTTTACGAGTGTCCTCATCATCGAAGCTGAAACCAAAGGACTTTCTTTCGGTGAAAGCATTCGTTTTGGGGGACTCGTTGCTGTGGATACTTTTAGCATCGGGAGGATTCGAGAACTTCCGTGCAAAAGTGTCCTTTTGCGTAACAGCGCTAGTTTTCCCACACTTTTCACCATTCATCAGGAGGTCTATGGTTTGTGATATATGCACGAAAACACAGATGGTTGGTTGGTGAAGGGCACATTCGTATAGGACCCATTTACACTCTCTTTTAAGGGATGGATTACAATCGGATCGGACGGTTTTCCGTTTGTATTTGATTCACTAAGGCTCACTAGGGTTTGGTTGGGGTTGCGTGCGGAATGGGGATCCTGGGGTAACATCCTGGTAAACATCCTGGGGTGGAAAAATCAACCGTAGCATTAGCGAGTACACACATGCACATACAAAGCACTCCTAGGAAAGAAACTCTTCAACAAGTCGTCGGCAGTTGAAGGTAACCGTTACCGGATTGCCCGGAACTCGGCAGTTATTCGATTTATTGTACGCTTTCGTCAGTGTTCGACCAGTAACGAAGTCGTTGCTTTTGGCTTAATTGAAGCAATTTCGGGGTGTACGTTCGAATGCATATAAAACCTAGTTTTGGTGTGTGGAAATTCTAATTGGATCGTGTCGTCGATGCAGCGGTTCGAAATGTTCCATAGCAACGGCGGGGTTCTGGATGGTGGATGTAGGTCCCGTCAAGGAGTGGTAATATGATTTTCCTGTTCATTGAATTAGTTTTTCCTAGTCCTGCTGATTTTTACCACCAACCTCCGTGGGAACTGTACTTTCTTACTACGATCGGACGATGTACTGGAATGGATTTTACTACTATTGGTTGTTTAACGATCGTCTTTCTCACCCACTGGCCTGGGACGGCAAAAACTGTGGCAATAACAGCAAACAGTATGAAAAACTATCAAATTAAACGTTGAATAAAAAACGAGAGAGTTATACCAACAGGTTCCACAAAATAAATATATTAATTTCAAATACTTACCACGCGGAAAAGCATCATTTCTACTTAAAAAACAAGAAATTACCGTAACAGACACGTTAATTTGATAGGAATGCTCGAGTAATGCTGTACGCAACTAAACTGTGACTGAGGAGCACAAAGTTGTGCTCTGAGTTTATATAGCAATCTTTCTCCTTGTCGTGCACTGAAGCCACAAGCATCTCGACACAGGTTGGTGGTTGTTCGTAAGGTAAGAATTGTGTCAATGCTAAAACCTTTACCCAGCGAAAATCGGTGACCACTGATCGGATCTTTGAAAGTTGATACCGCGTGTTTGATGATTCTTGTGTCGTATGAGTTTATCCCAGAACACGGACTGATCAGGTTTCTACAAATTCTCTATTTCTGATTGGAATTTAAATGTTACCAATTAAACTATTACTTCAGAAAGCAATTGAACGAATGTATAAGAAAATGCCGCAAATAAACAATATAATGAATTTTGTTGCCACCTGTTGCTGCCCATCAATTTGATTACAGATTATTTTAATTTTTACTATCATGAAATTTTAAGTATAAAGTATACACACGACATATTAACTTTAAACAACTTTTCTGCTAAATAATAAATTATTACTTTATTTAAACCACATCCATGCACTCTCCAGCACGCGTTTTGGAAAAAGCAGAAGATGAAGCTGATATTTTCATACGAATATTTAATGACTTTGCCAGCACTACAACTCTTTGCTTCTGTTACTGTTTGCTCTAAGTGTCTAATAAATGCTTAAGCCTCTTTTGCGTCAGCTACGGTTGCCATTCCATCGCATTCAGTTCTTCATTTTTGGTGGATCCACACAAGTTCCCCCATGTTCTTTCTCGTAACAGAAGTAGTTTAATAACTCCGAGAACAGTCATGCTGATGTTGAAATGCAAAATGCAATATTGCAGGCTGGTACCATTGTTGAAGAAACTGTGTCATTGCTCGCTTGGTGTATCAAGTGGCAAACATAGCCATTTACTGAAACTGAAAATTAATCCCTTGACAGACCAAACAAATAGGTTGATTTGAAATCCGATGATTTCTGTGCATTCGTGCAATACATTCATTTCAATCAACTTCGGTTGAATTCGATGTATTCGGATGCACCCAAAATTCAGCACAAAACAATCCATCATAGCTCCATCAATCGAATAATTTCAGTCTTCCTAACCATACTTTTGTCACATTCCGTTGCTCGCTAGCCGTAAACACTCGCTCCTCCGAAAAGTCACTGACAGGAATGTCACTAAAATTAGCAAAATCGATAAAAATCAAGCAAAGCCGCGCAGTCTATACATCGACTCGTCGGAAAGCATCGTCCGTTAGCACTGAATTGAAATCAGCTCTCTCATCCGAATCAGTAATGGCGTACTTCCGTTGATTAAACCATCCATTTTGGTTGATGCGTTTGTGTTTTTATGTGTGTGTGTTTGTGTGTGGGGGGTTGTGCGTGCCGTAGTTTCTGCATCCACACGAACAAAAAAAAAACAAATTTGGCCTCTTTTTGATTGCCCAACCGGAAGGATAAAAACGAAACGAAAAACCAAACAGCATCCGTAAGCACGGTAGGCAAAAAAAGTTGATGCTAGCCCCAAAACGTACACACCAAAATCGGGACGCACGCGAAAAAAAAAGGCTAGGCTAGGATTGAAAAATCATTGGTCTTGAATTTTTAAATCCATCCACAGAGTTGAAGTCGATTAGGTACGGCTACAATTTGAACTTAGGCTGGCGTTAGGATGTTTGGCTGGCGGGAGCAATGCTCGCTTCCGGAGTCTCAACCAAAAAAACAAAAAAAACAGGCGGATATGGTCCGCTTTAGTGTGACCACAGTTTGGACGGTTTTTCGATCCCTCGGATACGGTTCGATCTCGTAATTAGATTTTGATCAGACTCATGTAAATTTAATGAGATTACGTGCTTCTTTTTGTCGAATTCTATGGAGTCCTTACGGGCCGTTGTTATCCCTTAGCCGAATCTTAAACTGCCACCAAACAGCAAAAGGCATGCGACACCAACAACACCAGTCTATAAAGCTGGGAAGGATCAAACGTCATTAGAATCAACCCACTACAGGACGCAAAACAATCGTTAAGGCTTTAACGCAAAATGTGGTTTAACGAAAAAAGAAGGTGCAATTCTCGAGCGCGCTTAGTCACATTTCGATGTGGTCTAATGGTGGTCTGAAATGTACGAACTATGACCGAATATTTGTGCCAACGGCGCTGGTGCGCACTAATGAAATTCAAACATTTTCAATTAATTAAATTTGTCTCCGAAACGAGCAATCGTGTTGGCTCTTTTCAATGCAGGCGTTTGGAAAGGAGACGTGATAGGCAAGAAAAGCTGGAAATGGATGAATATCGTTAACAGGCTTTACTTTGTGGCGCTTCTTAATCTTAAGGCGAAAAGATGAATGTTGGAAATGGTACCGAATCAGAGCGGAGAAAAATGAAAGCTTGACATTACTTCTGCAGGGTTATACTACCACCGGAAGGGCACCGGAGTGACATGACCATGGATGTCAATTAGGCAATGACACGACGAATTTTATTTTTCAGAAAGGTCCCGTTTATTAGGTCCCACTTTGGAAAGCTGGAAGATGAAAACATATTAGTGCTAACTTCGGTAATGATTCAACCGTTTTTAAAAGTATGTGGATCCTGGAGCTTTAATCGTTAATCCTGAAAAAATACTCATATATACTACAGCAGAATCGGTTTTCACACGGCTGGACCGGGGTTTATATCCCATTCGGATCGTTCCCCCTTAATGAAGATTTGTCCATCCAACTACGTGGTAAGAGTAAGTCTTTAATAAGCCATTTCGATGGCAGGCATGACCTTGGCGATAAGCCAAGAAGAGAAAGAGAGAGAGGGAGACTTTGGAATATTGGAATATTTTGGAGCTTAACTTCCAGTGTAAATGCTTTTCGATTGTGAAATAATTACTCACTTGCAGTTAATACCCTACCATATGTCGCCGCCATTTTATAGCACCTAGACTACCTGATACTGTGCTGCATTAGGGTCCATTTTCTCCGCCATAGTTTCACTGCACACCTGCGCACAATCTGTCGTAAATGAGCCGTCACGTCTTCCAGTGCACACACACACACACGCTAATTCACATGGCAACATGTTCGCCGATGTCACTCTCCAGCCCAGACAATTGCCACCCGAGAACAAACCCGGCTGCGACAGTGCCGTCCGATCACCGCTATGCTTCCATCGCGCACCACACCCGTTTGAATGACATCTAATTAATCTTAAACCCTTGCCAGACAACTGGTAATGGGAAATTAAAAATAATACTAACAGCATCTCCAAAGTCTCCGTCCGCCTCATCATCTTTTCCACGCAGTTCTGCTCCACCATTTCTGCACCCATTTTGAACGTTCGAATATCCTATCGCTCTGCTCCGTGCCGTTTTTGCACTGCATGTGCACTGGACGGGAAAGTGCAATAAATTAGCTACAGCCATCAGCTATCGGCCCACGCTGCAGCAGGACTCGAATCGGCTGTTTACTCGAGGTGTCCGCTGTGGTGTGAATAGAAGGCTCTCTACACCATGTTGGCGACTCGTTCACAGCTGAGCTTTCGGAAAGCTTGCAAAAGCCTTCAACGGGGCCGCCTGTTGCCTGCTCACTTCATGCACCGCTAAATTAAATCCTCTAAACGTGTCTTGGGTTTGTGCAGTGCCTTTTGTAGAGCAGTGTGTTGATTATGATGCAGTGCGTGTCAGTCTTCCTGCCGTTATGGGTGACCCTTTGCCCGGGCCGGCAGGCCTGTTAAACTGTTAAACTGAACTTACGCTTTGAGATAGAGCGAACAAAAGCCTGCCGGAAATGATGTTCGGTGTGCGAGGGCTTATGAAAATGAAGTCACTTTTGTTTAAACTGTTGGGGTAAGCTTTTTTTTTTTTGGTCCATCGAGCCGCGAATAAAGCGATGACGTAACTAAGCTTTATCTTTTAAATATGAAAAAGCAGTGTTGAAGTAGTTTTATGCTTTAAAAAAGATCCTTTTCAAGATGATCCTTTAATACAGTTAAAAAGTGATACAAAAAAGTTTTATTAAAACAGATAACTTAACATAATTTTGCCATGTACAAACACCAATCCTTCCGTTTCAAGTATTCTGATGGACGCATTAAAATGTTCATACTAAGTGTGTCAATATCCTGCATTAACCAGCCAGAATTGGAGCGCCGGGACGAGCAATAATCACCGGTTGAATTACTTTCTGCACCACAACTGGTGGTCGGTATATAACAGGCGCACGATAAGTACTAAAAAACATAGAAGAAGAAGAAGAAGAAAAACAGTATTCCCATCCAGAGAACAATAGTGTTAAATGAGCATTTACGGTTCAGTGAAAATTTCCCCCTTTCGCACAAAACACTAACACACTTACCCCGGCCGTGCAATAACTGGACGAACGCCACCACCTACGTAGATCGGTGCACTACCGTACGGATGGCCGGGTGTGGCCTGAACTGGAAAACACCACCAGCACTGCACCAGCAGCACCACCATCACTACTAGCACCGATTTTCTCATTTTCACGAAGCACCGCTCCTGGATGCAAGACCCTCCCAATATTGCTGATGCTTAAGTAAGCCGGGGACGGGCGAAACTTTATAACCTCACAAATCAATCACGGTGCGACGCGAATATCAGGGTTGTGCAAAATCCGTTGCCAATCGATGCACGGGTTGTTGTAGGTTTGCAAGTACAGTTGACACTGGCACTGTAAAGCAATGTCCGCACTGTATAGCGAGTTTCGAATTCCATCCGAACCACTAATTGATTGCCTATTAGCACCTTTCGAGCTGTCGTCATCAACATCCGAATCGCGTTTTGTTTATTTAAGCTGGAAATGTGCGATGCGTCGCTCTGACCTCGCGAGTCGTCCGTTGCGGCTATTCATGGGATTTACCATGACGAAGTGTCAAATGCATTTCGGCCGACGGGCGAGACGATTTTGGGAAAGAAATTTTTGAATGCTCCTTTCCTCTTTACCGACTGATGTGAGACGATTGCCGGGCCAAATTAACATCAGACTCATAATTCATGAGCAAGTGGTTTCACCCGCGGCAGGAAATTAAAACCATGTCATATGCAATCCCACTCACGCTGTCCTGCATGTATGGGGAAACTAGCTCCACGTGTACGAACGACACGCTCTAGACTTCATCCTCATGCGGCGAATCGATTGCAAACCTCCTTGCTGCCATGTGCAAAGTCGTACATTTCGATCCACTTGGTGATGAAGTATCAACGCACATCATGTGGTCTGCGACACCAAAAATCAGAGTACGCCCTTTTGACGGCAGGGTAGGGCATGGATGATATTTGCGGTTAACTCGTTGCGAGTGCAGCAACGGTACCCGAGCGACGCGAATTGTGAAAGAATAATAGGAATTATCAGCGAAATTCAGACGGTTCCCCGGGACGGTTCTCGAATGCTTACCAAAACACACAAACACACATAAATCCGGTCACGTTTCGCAGCTTCAGGTTGGAATATGCAAGCGCAAGGCATACCAGCCACTGCGTGCCAGCGTTCGAGGGAAGTACCTTACATCTAACAAGCGATGGCAGAGCTTTGGATGATTTTTTGTGCTTCGCTAAAAACCAATGCACAATTAAAACGTGACTCACATTTCAAAGAGTCATCGGGTTGATTAAAATGGAAATTTTACTTCCTCGTTTTCAGTACAAATATTCGTTAAAGTAACAGTAGTAGTTAAAGCGGACTTTACTGGTTTACTACTCAAAGATACATGTAATTTTAAATTTAATGCATTATTGTACGAATTATTAGATCATTCTTATCTTATTCACGATGTATTTTATTTTCTTTCTATTTTAAGGTAAGTTTATCTACAAAACATATCTAATATGAATGGAAATCTCATGGAAGTGTGTGGCAAGTATGATAAACCTTTTAAGCAAGTATGATAAACATAGTTGGGATAACCAGTTATACAAAAAAAAAAAACAGTTTTTCTGCCTTTTGAAATACTGCAACACCATCTACGAAATGTTATCATCATTAAAGCCATCGTGAAATGTGATAATAAATGAAGCAAACAAACGACATGCCGTTATTTTGCCACTTCAAACTTACACACATTCACATTTATTTGATTTTCTGTTTATTTATAAAGCATTCGCGAAATCTTTTTGGCTGCATTAGCAATTGCCATTGTACAACAGGGCGGCTTATACCATAACACCAGCAGGCAGCATATTTTCAATCAATCACTGCCAGCGCTGGTGTCAATTCTGCCCGAAGGTATATCGACCCGACTTCCTGATCGTACCCGCGTACTAACGTGGCGTTTGATTGGCTGGCGACGACAGTAACCGAGAGAGAGAAAGCGACACGATAAAAGGATAAAATATCGTCGATATTGCCTGTTAGTGTCGCGTTGCCTTCCAGAGTGATGCCACCCTTCCAGCGGGAAGAAAAGATTTCTCCCCTCGCCGCGTTTCAATAATCCACCCGCGTCTTCCGGCACACAGAAACTGGTGCACAACAGTGTACGCACCACAACAAACGCTGGTGAGAAGAGAAAATCAATAACATCACATTTCATCCATGCAGATGCAGAAATCACACTCCACCGTCCAGCGTGTCGAGAGCTGCTTTTGCCGTTCAAAAGAAGTAAAATGAAGTAGATTCTATGATGCGGTAAGATGCGCAAGGAACTTCCTAATTCCTTGCGAAATGGGCACTTGGCGCTTGTCGGAGCTTGTAATGAAATTGTAAATTTATAGAGCAAAAAGAAACTCAACAGTTTACCTGTTTAAAATTCCACCTGGCTAAAACTTTCCCTACTTACTTATTGACCCTACATCATGTTCACACGTCAAATCGCGTCCAATCGAATGGTATGCATCCTGGTGGAATCGTTCGTTAAAAGCCCTTAATCCATAAACAACATGCTTCATTGAAGTTGAACCATTCTGGGGGAGTGAGACAAAAACTAAATTGATAGCTACAGCTGGAAACCGGCACAGGGAACGCCGAAACCATGCTTTTGCACTGTGCTGAACGGGTTCACCCACTCAACCAGCCAGACAAGCCAGACTGCATTAAGCAAAGGATTTTAAGGATTTGGCTAAGGTGAAATTTATAGCCTAGCTTTTCTGCTACCACCGGTCTGGTGTGTCTGAGGATAATGTTTATCGTCTTTCGCTCGATGACAAAACCGAGCGCTGGCACACAAAACGATTGAAATGTAAAGCCTGAAATATGGTCCGGCAACAATTGCTAATGTGCTTTACTTTTACTGGTTCGTTCGTTTTGCTATTTGTGCGAACGTTGGTGGAGGCGCCCAGTACATCATAACGCCATTGTAAGATGTAGTTTATCGTTTGAAAAATTAACTTATTTTTAAAATTATTTTTACTAAGAAGAGTTTTAATACGTTTCTAAAAGAGTTTAATAATGCTTTAATGTATTATAAAAATTAAAATGCATAACCCTACAGCGAGGACCAACTTCAGATTTCTATCGTGAATGCTTTTGTCTTTTGGATGTGAAACTTCTATGTTGTCTTAAACTACAAAAAAAACAATTTAAACTTGATTCATACAATATATTATAACAACAAACATAAAACACTCGATCTGCTTCCCAGCACAAAAAAAAAAATCAGCAAACTTATAAAGATCCTATGAAAACATCATCTGAAACTATCTCGACCTAGATTGCGGTCCCCATCAATATCTTTATTCATAAACATTGCTTTCCGGTCTGAAGTGCTGAGCGCTCGGCCGGATGTTTGCACACCATTCGCTGCATAAATCTTTCAAGTCTGTGGTCTTACGTTGGACAAATCATGTTGACTTAGGATCGGCAGCCATGTAACGAAGATGTAAAAGTTATGGTTTGCTGCTGCGTAAGGAAGGTTATGATTTTTGAAGGAATTTTAATCGAAAAGCTTCATCAATCTCATGTAAACCATGTGTAAGGAGAGCGTATTAGATAGTGCATTTGACTGATTTACGACAATGCTTTACTGCAAATAGTTTCATTGTGGAAAGCAACTTACGTAGGCAGCACAAAGTATTGTAATGAATAAATACTTTTTTAGAAGGGCTGATAAAATTTCTATGTTAAAGTTAATTGAACATAACTAACTCCGAAATTGATTTATTTATACAATTTATTACAAGATAATAATTAAATATTTTCCAACAATTCGTATTTGTAACCCTTAAGTCATGTGTTCCTCTATCAATCCCTAACTTTAAAAAAACGTTATAAAACTTCAAAGCACCAATATTTCACACATTGCTACCGTGTGGTTTAAATCTTGCTCAAAGTTTTACACAGCGTTCTGATCTTAATCAGTCCCACCTTCCTGGCGAAAGTGTTTCACAAAATGAATGGAAAGTTTCATGTTTATAGAGGACTTGCTGCAAGTGGGAGAGAAGTAATTTGATGGTTGAGTGTAAACTTTAGCCAAACTTCACACATTGCTAAACTACTTTTCAAAGTATTTTATGTTGTTGCCATCTTCCTCCGGTGACCGCAAGTCTCCCTTGGATGGTCAGAAATGCGCTAGGTAAAACATGGGGACCGTTAAGTTTTTCATGTCAAAATCACAAGTATCGTTTTACTCTTACAAAACTTTAACTGAGTCTTTGTAGTTTTGTATGTTATAGAGTTTAGCAAACATATTCTCATCCAGATTTTTTGACAATTTTTGTTGTTACTTTAGCTGTCTCGTTCGTAAACAATTGTGAATTATCATTCACAAAGCAAACAAACGTACAGCAGCATTCGGTACAACTAGATCAGTCCAGTAATGTGCCAAGACATCTTTCTTCTACACACTACCTTTTTGATCAGTTTCAAATGTGTACCAATTGCTTCCGCTTGTTTTCTGATGACAGGGGATTTCCTGTGACAGATTTCTATTACCGTAACAATGCACACAGTACGTCTTACGCCATCACTTCCATACATTTTCTCAGAAAACCACAGCAAAGACTACGATAGTAAAAAAAAATTAAATGGCAATGATTTGTACTGCGGCACGTGATGGATTTGTGGCGATACTGCCCGTCATTCAATAACAACACACGCACATAGACATGCGAAGAAATGTGAAAGAAATGGAGAATATTTCTCAACCACAAGTTTCTAGTAAAAGGAAAAGTTACGATCAATGAAAGGAAAATCGTCCGAGAGTCAAAAGAATCGTCACGTAACGGGTGTGAGGTAAGAGTGAAAACAATTTTGCTAAATTGAGTTCCACCTATTCACGTTTACTGAGAGCAGAGAAGAAAATTTTAATGGTGTCGCTTCCAGACTCCAGAAGTTCAGAAATTAAATCTAATGTTAGCAATAATTGAGAAAACAGCTTGAAAAGTCGATTGATAATAATATAATTTTGTTATACTTGTTGGTAAATCGTTTTTTTTTTTTTAATGAGCTCTAGTAAAATGTTTTTGTAGACGAAGCTTTATAACAATTATTTTAATTTATGATAGATTTCTTATAGTTTTTTAATTGCTGTAAAATGGATAATTTTCTTATAGCAATAGATGTTAAAAAGCCACTCATAGAACCACCAATAGTTTCTATGAGATCAGAGTCAGTATTTTTATATGTATTTTGACGTTTTGAAGCTAAAATACTGCTTGCTCTCCATACAAAATGGCAGTCGGAAGTAGCCTGCGCCGATAGATCAAGCCAACCAACTGCTAAAAAAAAAGGACTTTGAAAATTTTTGTATGACAGCTGTCAAAAACCTTCTTTTGAACAGAAGTTAAGACGGATCAATAGAGAATATTTGCTAGTGGGGAAGACATCATGGACGCTACTGTTAAAATACAACGTTTTTTTATGCACACTAAAGGCATCAGGTTGTGGTTCGTTAGTATTAAAATAACTACTCAAATTATTGAAACGGTTCTTGTAGGTAATTACTACCAAATCTTTTACTTAGAGCTCAGCGCTTTAGTAAGTCATTGCACACGCCACACACTTCAACCCACCATATCCCATAAAGGTGAAAATTCAGTAAGAAAATGGCACCATAAAGAAGTATTCCAATGTGATGAAGCTTTCATGCGCCTTGCCTGCTGCCGTGCTTGTAGAAATGTTCTAATGAACCAAAGAAAAAGCCTTTTGCCGGAAGGAGGTGTGAGTAGTGGTGAATTTTTCACTCTCCCGTTAACCACGTCATAAACCTGCTCCACTACCATTCAAGGATCATTATCGCGGAAGCCAATATCGAACCAACAAGCTGCACTTGCAGCCTATTGGGCGGTAACTCGGAGCAACCGCGGAGCTACAGCGGCATGCAACCGTAATGCCGTACTGTTTTCCGCATGTTCTGTTTTGCCTGCCTGAAAACTGCCCACGGTTGGGTGGCTACAATTGAACGGGTTCGTGTGGTACCCACGGAACCCAGCTGTCAGTTGCAACTTGCACATCATGCACCACGGTGGCAGTGATCCGCGCTTCGGCGAAAGTGGTTCCGAAGGTCGACAAAGTGACAGTGGGAAATGTCGGTCGTGGAGTAGTCAGTGGGTGTTGCACTTGACAGTGGTGGTGCTGTTTTTGACCTCGTACGGATACGATCCCTATCTGAGAGGGCAGGAGCTTGAGCAGATGGCCCTGGAGGAAGACGACGATGGTGTACTGTTGAATGTGCCTTCCGACTTTCATGACCCTGAAGAGGAAGATCCATCGGAGGAAGCAATCGAGATACAGTACCATGTGCTGCTGTACGTTCCAAGGATGTTGGCGGTGATTCTTCTGGCGGTTTGTCACCAAGGTTGCTTTTCGATCGATCTGCTGCAAAAGATCGTACACTTTGGGCATGCAGTAATTGCGCTCCTGTACACACTGTTATATCTGCAAGATTTTTTATCCTACGAGCTGCGCTACATTGGCTGTCTGTCGGAGCTGTTTTGGTCGTCGAAACTGTTACTGTACGTTTATCAACTTGCAATGTATTCACCTACCACCGAACGACTGTACTATCTCATCGCTGGAACGTTGGTTTTGAGTCTCGGTTCGGCAACACATCCCCTGCTTGCGGAACTCGGTGCAAACTATCCAATCGCATCACAGTACATGGTTAATCTGGCAATTGCACTATTACAGCTGGGCATCTTTCAGCCCATAATGTTGTTCGGACCCTGTGCGACTCGTGAAAAACCATCCACTTTACCGCACCAAATAAAACATGACCGATTAAATCGCTTTATAGTGGAAATTCTTATCGCAACCCTCTCTCTGAACAGCGTCACACTGCAATGGTAATCCGTGAAACACCATCTCACACTAAACACTCTATTTAATCGGCACTCTTCTCATTTGCAGGTTTTTAACCGACAATTCAACACTTCTTCGCCCGTTTCTACCGTTTCTAAGCGCGGATGATCTGTTCGGCACGTTTTGGCAGCTATTTTACGTGGCAGTTGTCTATTCAACGATTGGTTTGTTGCTGATCTATCTGCACACATCCGATCTAATGGTGGCCTCCTTTTGTGGGCAATTTCTTGCCGGTGTGCTTTACTTTTATCTCGAGGAACCGATCGTTGCCCGTTTCGGGCTGATTATGAACACGTGCTCACTTGCAACCGGACTCGAACAGTTATTCTTACTGCGGTGTGGAAATGATATAGTTGGCACGCTAGGGTTCACCTTTACGATGATCCACGTACAAACGTATGCCTTCTTTATGCTCTTGCTGGCATTGTGGAGCTCACCGGATATTGTTATTGTTGTAGTGCTGGCTTTTAACGGGTTTTTCGCGCTTGTGTTAATTGTGTTTAGGAGATGGTTAAACTGTGAACCTATTCGGCCAGATTCAGTAGAGAAAATGTTTTCCACTCAAATAACTACCATCACGTGAAGGAATTGTTTTGTTCAATTTGTATTCTATTCAAAGAAATGTTAATCATGAATTTCTAGTTTAATTCAAGTTGTTAATAACAAAGTGTTTATGTAGAATTCATTTTACTGTTGTTAAATGGTGTGCATCGCAGAAACGTGTATAAAAATGATCCATGACATAAGCCGAAGATTTATTAACAAACAATACAACGAACCATCAAACAAAAGCATCGTCAATAAACGAATGCGTGTAAAAAAGTACAATTGTTGACATAAAGCTTTCTAGAATACCAATTACGCACTACGAAGTCACCTAGCCATTAACCATTAAGCTTGTCGTATCGAACAGGAACAATAAAAAAAAAACAAACATGTCCGCCCCATTGATGAGAATGGAGCTGTAACGGCGGGAGCCTATTATTTCTTCTGCCCAAGTTATTACAAGGCGCATCGGTACGTTATGATGGGGCTTACAATGTTTACATTGTGTTGATCATTGAATTGCATTAGTTGTGCACCTTTAGTTTCACGCAACCAGTCACGTCAATCATTATGATTTTTTTAATTTGATTTTATACCTGCTCTACATATGTTCAATTCAATTACATTCTTTCCGTGCTTCTACCCACAATGTCAATCCGAATCGTTTTTTGTGTGGTTTGAGGTATCGTCTTTTGTACATAATTCAATTGTTTGTGTTACTAAACCCTCTCCTAGGGCTGTTTTTCGTTGAACTGATTTTTTCCATAACAATTTTACAACAGTACGAGTACAAACCAACGTCAATTTTAAATGGGATGATTTTAATGGGGTGGTTTGCTATGAGCTGCAACGAACAACATAACATTCCAACATGGCAGATTGGTGCTCCGTGACGGCGATAGTAGTGACAGTGTGGATTTCCTTGCGAAAAACTGATGATGTAAAACCAACATCACTCACACTATAGACACACACCAACACCCCGATAGCTGTACCAAAATTGGGTCAATTACGAATTACATGTATTACCATCGTCATCCTTTTAACCGCGCGAAAGGATCTTCTCGTATCAGCAGCTTTCACGAATGACGGATGGATGCACAGATGGATGGACACAAGTACCAAAAGCAGAAGGCAGATGGCTGTTTAGCATTGTGTGCACACACCAAACCGTGGAAATGGACCAAAAAAAGGAAGAAAGCTAAACAAACACAAAATCCAACTCAGCTAGAATGTATTTTTCTAACCTTTTCGGCCACCGAGCATGAAGCAGCGCTTGGCCGTCAAGTGAAAGCCACCAAACAAACGCTAGCGAACCAGTTAGCGCTTTTATTCAGCACGGGAACGTGCAACGCAAGGATTCACGTCCTGCCATGGATCCTTTCCGGGACATAGGAAGCATAGAGCATCCTCGAACGCGAAAAAAACGGCTATCAAAATATAATGGAATGACTGAAAGATGCTTCCGCGGACTAGATGCTTTCTCTAAATCCATTCAGATGTCTCTATGCGGGAACATCCTTTTTTTTTTTGTTGAACGAACCCGCTGTAAGTCTTCAACCTCCCGGATGGCGTGAGTTGTAACGTAGTAAAAGCATTTGGGAGGAAAAAAAATAGCTTCATCCACACCGCGAGCCAAGGAATAACGTTAAATCCATCATTTTGATTTCTACCATAGCTATCATCGTTGCCCAGCGGCCTTTTCCATCCCTTCGCCACTTTGCTGCAACAAGCGTCTCTACCAAGGCTTCGAAACAATCACAAGATGTTGCCCCGGAAGTGTACGGGAGTAAATCGCCCAAGCGGTTTTGTTTTGCGCTAAAACCTGGTGCCTACCATTCCGGGGAAGGATTACACTGGCTGATACTCGTTTCACAAGCGCGTTCTTTTTAATGTTGGAATTTTATTTTAACCTTTTTTCGGGCGTGCGTTTACCCATCAAACATTGCAAACCGGTAGCTCCCTTTGGAGGCTCCCTTGCCGGGGGATCATTATTGCATTTCCAGGAAAAGTTGAAGCTTAAAACCCACTTTATGGGAAGCAATTTACTGACAGGGGCTCGTCAGACGGGAGTTGATCCTTTCGAGCTTCCTCTCTTTTTTGTTCGCGAAAAGTATCAACAGACGCGTGTGCTTGATAAAGCACCAAATGAACCATCAACACTTGAGCAAATCCTTTCGGGTAAAAGGGTGAACTGTTTTGGATTGGAGAACGTTTCTGGTGCGGAATGTTTTCATTGGATTATGCATTGAATAGGCTTATCGTGTAACAAGTTAAAGGTTTGTATTCGCCAATACAGGCATACCCACAGGTAATGATCAACTGTCATATCAAGAAGATGAACCACATGGCTCTGTTAAAAGAACTTAAAGGTATTTAATATTAGAACACAAGCAGCTGGCCAACCGAAGAACGCTAACGAGTACGCGGACTCATAGAAAAATATGACTTCGAGTTGGGTTCTTAGCGATAAACTCATGACACATTAGCAAGAATTGATCAGAGGAACGTCAAGTAATCTCCTAGCTCGTAGAACTCTTCGCGTGGAGCAAACTTATTGGCAAAAGTGAAGGCAATGCACTTCTCGACGCATAAAATCAGGCCATTTTCACCAGAAGGAAGATTTTTGCATCATCGGTGTATGAAATGTGACAACCAGTAACATTCAGTAGACCGCGAAAAATAGTGAACCGATGTTACTCTCCTGTAGCCACCTTGAAGTTGCGTCAATGCTGCACGAAGAGTGAGGTGCCAAGCTTTTATTGCTCAGGTAAGGGTGCAATCAGTTTATCAGCTGTCCCGAGAATCCGAGCACTTGAAGTTTGGCTAGCAGAATGGAGTGTTGGTCAAAAGCTCCGTCAATGGCTTTGTATAGCGCTATCCTGGAGTCCAGCTTCCTGGCCTGGTATCCTAGTGGAATACAATGAATACAGAGAGGTTGTCGAGCGCTTGGGAATCAATCCATGGCTAGTTAAAGCTGTTGTAGTTTGAGACGCTAAAGGCTTTGGCGCAGGCGATGTGCGATATCTTCTTCTTAGGTCATGCCGATCATCTAATGGCTTATCAGAGTTGCTGATACCCCGTAGTTGGAAAGTCAGTTCTCACTTACCGGAGAACGGTTCAGATGGGACTCCAACCCCGACTGAAATGAAACAATTTTGATTTTAGCAGTGATATCAGCCTTAGCCGCGCACCAGTTGCTAATTTTTAAAGGAGTATTTTGCTTACTTTAAATAAATTCTGTAAAAAAAAATACAGAACATTCTCCTGCCTGAACGGTTGAATGCACCGATGCCAATAAGTCTTCAGCAGCCTCATCATGTTGTGTTGCTAGAATATTTGATGATTAAAAATAGCCTTCAAAAACCTTGGAAAATCACAGCAAATTCCATGCTTCGCTGCATTGTTTCGCGTTGCTAAGAGTTACGAAAGAACTGCAAAGCTCTGCAACATACAAAACATGATTATAAAGCAAAAAAAAGATAGATACTAGCACTGGGATAGATTACCCCGCCTCAAACAACCAGTGAATGATCATGCAAAGTGGGGATGACACTGTTTGAAAGTGGGCACATACACACACACACACACAGACACACAGACACACAGTAAAGTCAAACTGTGCTCTCGGACATAAACGTCAGCGAAAACGTGCCAGCTCTTCGCCCTGGTAGGGCTGGTTGGATTAGGCAACCGTTTTTTTTTTCCAAATCAGGCCAGTCCTGACGAACGTCGGTTGCCGGACGATCCTGTTGTACGTGAATTGCTGCTGATCCAAAGAGCTTGGTTTACAAAACAAAAAAAGAAAGCTACCAACCGACGCGGTGTTCTGGTGCAAATGATGCTAACGAATAGTTTGTGAAACGTTGCTGCGCGCGAAAGAAGCAAATAAAACAAAAACAGAGCACCATGCAACAACGGGATCATCAACGAGCAAACGACCAGCTCTGCCGGTTGCATTTTGCACTTTTGAAGAAGTTCGGAAAGCGAGGATGGATTTATCCACCCACCACGCGACCGGATCGCTGATGATGCGCTAAAACATAATCACGTTCGCGAATCGGTGGTTTCAGCGTGACAAAGGAGGGAAAAAGTGCAATGAAAAAACCATAACTTGCAGCATGCAGCGATGCTGGGTCAATTTGAAGAGGACTCGTGGACCTGGACCCGTGTATCGGCGTTTTTTTGTTTGGCTGATTCTTCAACATTGTCCTTGCTGCTGCACCACTAGAGCGCATTCAAAGCAACACGACCGAAAATAGTTCTCGTTCGAGCCAGTTCTGCCCTAAGTGAGTGTCGTTCAACTGTGGCGGTTCGACTTGTCCGGAAGCAGGCAGCGAACAACCACGTGCCTGCAAAATATGGTGTACAGATTTGAATTTTTTGTGTCACACGAATGTGGTGGTGTTTTTTTTATATTATCATCAAAGGGATTGTTGCTCAAACGGTCCCATTTTCTCAGAGGTGTCCCGGGAAACACTATAAATAGTGTCACTATCAATTAACAGCTTGCATTATTTTTAACGCTCAATTTTGTTGCACTTTGAACACAACAAAGCAAGTGAAGTTCGACGAAACCTTTATGTTAATTCGATTTAACTTTTTGTTTTTTAGTTTTTAAAAGAATTAATGACTTTATCACTTCTCTGTGTACAGCCATTTGATGAATAAATTCAATCGAAGTTTTGCAACATTAATTTGCCCGACAAAAATGGTTCACCAATGGTGATTCTGCACAGATGATGATAGCTAAAATAGTTACACTCACAAACTAGCACACAAAGTGGTCAAAAGTGGTTGAAGGTACTTCCAACACACACCAACATGTACATATTTAACGCAGAGCCTAGAGAAAGGAAGGAAATTGAAAGTTTGTTATGAAAACAAACCGCTACAAACATTCTGTTGCAGAGCGGAAATTTTGTTATAGAGAGCATTTCATGAATTTCTGCTACAGTGGAAACTTTAAACCAGTATTTGGTTAACCTTTAAACCACCTACAAGCATGTACTGATTTAGATGTATTTATAATAAATCCCAACAACGATTCATGCTTCTGAGGGAGAGATCGAGAGTAAGTACTGGCTAAATTTGGATAGTGTTGGGTTTCTTCTTTACCTTTTACCATAGAGGGTTTGAATTCCGCGAAGCTTTCGGTTGCTTCTGGGCGAAACTGCGCCTCTGCAATGGATTCTCGCGAATTAATTTCCTAAATTGATTCATTGTACATTAGCTGATTGCATCGCGTTGCCCTTTCAAAACACCGGTTGAGAGTTGTTTGCAGTTTTTATTTTAAAGATTGCCTTAAACATTGCGCTCAGGTCACTCCCTTGAGCAAGCATTTGATTATTTGATGCATTGAAAATGTACATTAAAGTATCATCAATTTAATACTACTAATACTAATCGGCTCAGAATTATGCCCTAAATGTCTAACAGTGTTCCCTTTGGGTAATCGAACAAGAACGGAATTTATTAAACACTTTATACCATCCGATTTTCAAACTAGTCGAATCACCAGCGTTTGCTGCATTGAAAATTGCATATCTTCAGGCGTATGCAGGTGTTTAAGATCGAACCGGTGAGGTCTAGTTGTTGGTAAACGCTTTTAAACGATGCTTAGAATGTTTCGAATATTTCATCGTTGAAAATGTTTTCCCCTTTTGGCAAGATGAATTTTCTCATCCAACGATACAGCTAAGACGGCTAAACTACCCTCACATCAGCAATGATACAGTTTCACCCTTTCACCTGACGAATTCTAGTCGCTATCTTGAAATATTTCCATCCTAAGGATGCTCGTTGAGATCGATACATACGATGAGCATGTTTTACGATGGAACCATTTTCATAAACCTCTCTACTGAAGCCCAACCCCAAAACGCTCGATGACTCGTCAAGATTGTGAGCCTACCGTGCTTTTGCAATGTAGCTTTCCTTCTACAGATACAGTGAAATGTGTTCTCAGAAAAAAAAACAAACAAAAAACACCGTCAGACACATCAGACCTTAGCAAGTTGACGTTCAAGCCAGGAAGGGCTGTCTGGGCTCAAAATAATAAAAAAAAATCACCTCTGTTCAAGAATTTACACTCTGTCAGTGAAACGAAACCGCTTGGATGTTCCAACACACACACACACGCGCGCGGCCTTCCCGAACCAAATCCGGCGTGCTTAAGCGGTGTTTGCTAACACATGCTTCTGGAAACAACCAGAATTGTCATTCCTTTGAACGTCGGATCTATTCTTCTAGTGACAACGTGTTTTCAGCGTTATCGGAAGACAAATCCTAGCCACTAGACCGTACAAGAAAGGAGAGCAACACACATTCTTTCCACGTTTACTGTACCGAACCATGCTTGGCAGACCTACCTAACGATGGTTCTGTTTCCTGCCAACCGCACACGGTACTTCGCTCTTCCTCCTGGCAAAGCGAAAGATGGTTGTGAAATCTTGCCATATAATACTAACCCACGCACGGGGCATGTGCCGGAGTACGGTGGCGCAACTATTCGTTGGTGTGCAAATTACAAAACTTCACTCACCTCAAGACCACACTTCTCCGTATTGCTGCTAGCGAGACGGTGAAGGCTAAGCATACATTCATTAAACTGTATGGTTTATGGTTTTTCTTGCGGAGGAACGCGCTCTGGTCGTTGCTGGGTGGGTGTTCGTATGAAGAGAAAAAGGGTAGCCTTTTCCATCTGCAGTCCTCGATTAGGTGACAAAACACTGGCATAAAGTGAATAAATTTTCCCTCTAATTAATGCTAGTGACAATGCGCCGGTTCGTTCGTAATTGTAAGTGTTTGCGGGATTATCTTGAAGGACTGCACCACACTTTTTCGTTGTAAATGGTTGCAAAAAGCATAATTGTGCCTGTAGAAAGGCAGTTTTTCTTTATACGAGAGACAGTAACGTAAGTAACGTTCGTGTATCAGAAGCACAATTCTAATAGAAAGGATCTGTCTAAAACTGCACCACTCTCTCTCTCTCTCTCTCCCTCTGTGTCGTTGTGTTCTGTTTTCAATTGATTACACAAACACATCTTCCATTTGGCATAACGCAAATATTTATCGCTGACAGTGGAAGTACCCAACATGACGACGCTACACAAACATAATTAATATGTGGCTTGATAACACGTTACGATGCTCCTACGCTCGGATCAACAATCCCGAGCCCGTGCAGCAGTACTGTGGCAGCATAGTACTTCCAGCTCAGCGAACAGGAAAAACAGACACAGGGACATTAGGTACATTTATCATATTGATGTTGGCTTTGCTAAATTAACTAATGATAGAGGCACTTTCCGAACGTCAGTATACCTACTTAGCATTGTGCAAAACATGTTTCTTCACTCTTCATTTGAACCTGCAATACAGCACGAAAAAAAAATCCTACAGACGATGAGAAGATGGTCGGTGGGCACTGATTTATTTACAAGAAAGATTTTCCACCAGCCCCAAACGGCTGTGTTCTATAACCTCGTGACAACAAACCAGACACAATAGCCAGGTTTTTGACGGTGCCTGCTCAGCATCCTCATTACCCAGCGTCTTGAGGGTGGCTTATGTCCTGTTGTCCCACACCCCCCCCCCCCCTCCCACCTACAGGTGATTTACGACTGCAGGTTACGTCTAGAAAGGAGACGCAGATCAGCTTCTTAAAGGATGGTGTGGTATGATTTATACACTGCCACTGCCGGGTTTTGCTAATGCCCAGGCCCCAATGAAAACGATAAGCACAAATTCAAATGGGTCATTTAGCTTAAGGATGCGCCGGGGAGTGATAGAGAAGTGATTTTACGATCTTCTCCGGCCTTGGGCAATTAGGGTAAAACAGGGTAAATGGTGTTGTATTGTTGTGATCACCAGGAATAAATTTTCACTCTAAGCAGTGGTTTTTAGTTAAGCTTGGCCATGGCAAGGTAGAGGGTTTCAGTTTGCTTATGCGCTTATTGCAGAATTGGAATATTGGGTAATAATGTAGGTATCTTTTTAATTCCAAAAATAATATAAAAAGCAAAAATCTATTGTAAATAGTAATTTCACTGTGTTATTGAAGTTTGTTTTCCTTGAAGTTGACAAAAATACATGGAATAGATAGCACAACAGTAACCAGCATAATGACTCTTTGTTAAAGATTCTACCTTAAATTTTTGATTGAACATTCTTTCTTGGTTCTCGGTAAGTGATGTTCTTGGTTCTCTGACCTTCTCTAATTACATTTCTGGTAATTCGGCACTATGGCTTCGTGTTAGAACTACTGTTAGATACTACTGTGTCCGAGGTGACATTGGATGTCAAATTCCGCGCGCAAAAAGAAGCCCCTTGTTTTTATTTTTCGTTTGTCAATATGTTTTTGACAATTCTGTCACGTTTCAAGTAACAACATCAACCCGGCAAGGAGTGACAATTTGTTTTCGGAGCTGCGTCAAGTGTTTTTGTCCGTATTGACCATGTCCAAGTTTGTGGAACAGCGCGCATGTATCAAATTTAGTTTGCGCAATGAAATAAACGCTGCGGAAACTTTGCGGATGTTACTAAAAGCCTTCGGGGAAGAATGTATGTCGAAGAAAAATGTGTACAAATGGTAGAGTGATTTCAAGAATGGCCGTGAGAAGGTCGAAAGCGAGGACCGTCCCAGGACCGGGGACAACAATCGTCGGTTGACGATACGAGTCCTTTCGGAAAGTATTGGGATTTCCAAAGCCTCCATCCTAAAATATGTTTTGGGGTTGAAGCGGGTGAAGTCTCGCCTGGTGCCGAAATGCCTGAACCGGCTTGAAAAGCGGAATCGCGTTGAAGTCTGCAAAACGATGCTGACAAATCGATAATAAATGGCGACGAAACGTGGATTTACGCATACGACCCAGTTCAAACGTCCAGTTCAGCGAGTACGGTTCCCCGAACGAGCTAAGGCCCAAGAAGTCGCGCCAAAGCTGGTCAAAAATCAAGGTGATGCTGACGGTATTCTTTGATTACAAATACCGATTCGATAGTACAAAGAGCGTAAGAGAGTACTATCTAAGCGTAATGCGGCGGTTACGGACCTTCATCCGGCGAAAGCGGCCGGATTTGTGGAAAAACAACAGCTGGTTTTTGCACCACGATAATACGCCCTCCCATACGGCCATCATTTGAGGGAGTTTTTCACAACAACTGGCTTCCATATTGTTCCGCAACCGCTGTATTCGCCAGGCTTGGCACCAGCCGACTTCTGGCTGTTCAACAAGTTAAAATGGCCGCTTCGGGAACACCGTTTTGACACTATCGAGGAGATAGAAACCGCAGCGACGGCGGAACTAAAAGACATCCCAGTATCCGCGTTTTCCACTTGCTTAGAGGAATGGGAAAAGAGGTGGAAGAGGTGCATTGCATCGGAATCGGGGTATTACTCATTTGGCGTAATAAAAAACCATTTAAGAAAAAAACTCAAAGTCCCTTTTATTTTTGGGGCACAGCTGTAAATAAATAATTTAAGAAAAGTTGCATAAGACTTAGAGCTGGAGATAAGTCTTCCAGCAGTATAAATAATGTTGTGCATCTCCAAAAAAACGCGTAATATTTAGCCTCTTGGGATCACAAACAAAATGTCGAGGCAAATGTAGATTTTAACGTTAGTTCGTAAAAACAACTCACAAGATGTATCCTTATCCTGGCTTTTATGATGGTCGCTCTCTCTCCCTCTTCTTGGCTTAACGATCTTCTAGATCACGTTAGTCATGGAATATCAGTCAGTCCTCACTACGTGGGAACGATTTGAATAGGATTTGAACACCGGTCCCGAAGTGTAGAGGCTGGCGCCGCTGTCGCTCACAAAAAGGCCCGCTCATGATTATGATGTTGATGGTGAATACAATAAACCTCACCTCTTAACACCACACAGGTCCTTTAATTGAAGGGTGATATAGGAAAAGTCCCGGTAGAATGGGCGACAGAGGCGTCGGTCTTTACACGACCGGACCGGAATTCAAATCCTATCCGGACCGTCTCTCTGTAGTGAAAACTGACTATCTAACTACGTGGTATCGGCAAGTCTATTAAGTCATTTGATGGCTGGCGTGACTTAGCAGACCGTTAAGCCACGAAGAAGATAGGTACATAAATTCACTAATGGATAATTGAGCTGCTGCTTGAAATTTTTTTATATCTTTTTCCTAAGAATATTAATGAACAAGACGCTTCGCTGCGCCGTCAAATGGACAGCCATTTTGACAACCAGCACTATGGTACTCTAGATTTAGAAAGCATCTGCCAAACGTTTGTCAATGATAAGCAGGGCTTATACATAATCTTGAAATACATTATGAAAAAAATATGTTGCGGGTTTTTTATGTTTCCCGATTATTCACATAATTTTTTAATTTTATCCTCCGGAAATAACTCATTTACATTCCTCTGGCATGTTGGAAAAGGATTTGACTTTGACTGAAAAATAAATACTATGCTTACATTTATAAAAACAAGTTCGTACTGCAAAACGTACTGCAAACGAGTTATTAAATTAGCGTAATTTTTCACAGTCCTCATCTATTCATCTCTCTTACGATACGATACGATACGATTGTTCATTCGTTAGTTCGTTAATTTTCAGACCAAAGATTGTTGGATGGCAACTTTAAAAAACTTTGCACCATTTGCTTGCTTCATAAGCTGTCCACCAGTTAGTGGATTTGCACCACAAAGCTTGTAAGCCAGTTACTCCAAGTATTTGCTAGCGTCCAGCAGGTAACTGAGGTCATTCTTGCGTTCTTCTTCGGTCTAGTTTTTTAAAAACTTTTACTGAAGATGATCGAATTATGGTCGGTGGAAAATTCTTTTCCATTTCCATTTACCTTCATGGCAGCAGCGTATTAATGTGCAGAATAAAACTACCAAAGCTAAAACCGAGATTGAAGAACCGTATAATCGCTGTAACAACTGTGATTGCTGTGCTGGGGTGCCGAATCGTTTTGATTGCATTTTCTGTTTTATTAACCCTCCGTAGCGGGTAATTGAATTTCCGCGCACTGTTTGTGTTACCTTTTGGCTCTGATTTGCTCTGATTTACTTGTATGGTTTCAATCGTTTTTTAAGCGTTTATTTTGGAGGTATTTCTCTCTGCGAGCTTACATTTCCTTCACCCATCACACCTCAATCGCACGTCGTCGAACGATCGCTTTGGTACGTTTGTTTGAAAGGGGGCAAAAACAGCAACAACAGCGACAGCAAAAAAAATCGCCTGTCCAATCGTGGTTCTGGTTCGCGTGAAATAAAAACCCGCCCGAGGGTGCGAAAAAAGGAGTAACTGCGTGGACGATACGCAAAACAGCAACAGGACTAACCGAGCAGTGCGCGACCGAAAGAGGGACTCGAATGTAATGTGTTTCTTTTTATCAGATTCAATTACCGTCGGTAAATGATGTTACTGACTTCCTGGGTGCGGTGTTGATGTGCCCGGAACCGCCGTAACCATTAAACGGGACGGTTTAAAGGGTAGTAAATAAACTCTCTCTCTCTCTGTCTCGTTTTTTCTCTCTCGTTGCTTGGTTCTCGTCTGTAGTCTCTAGCGGCTTCTTGTTTACAAGGTGGATAATGGTAGAGTTGCCAAGCATGGTTAAGAGTAAAATTAATGAAAAATTATCGTTTACAGCGTAGGTCTTTTCGTGTTGGATCCCTCCATTTTTCCAATCGCATGAAACAAAAGAATGAAGTGTGCCATACTGTAATAAAAAAAATTTCAACTTCAGGCTAATTAAACGGTTTGTGAAGAATAACTTTGAATACGGAAAGGCAAACAACAATGAAAAGTAAACAAACAAAATTTAGAATTCGATGCTTAGAAACCAGGATGAACAATAGCATGTATTATCATTAGTAAGTCAGTTTGATTGCAATATCGTTTGTAGATCTATTTGCACTAAGAAACACAACACCTGCTGTACTTCAAACGAAACCCCAGCTCTACAAAGTGATATCACCACCAGCACCAAGTATGACCTCCACGTTGGAACAAATAATTTTTGCACAGTTCAAACAATTTGCAACAAAATGTGCTCCCTCCGGGAAGAGACGCAGCAGCGGAAGTAATAAACAACATCCTACATAAAGCTTCAATGTCGATGACTGTTACTATCTCGAAGGGGGTACGCGATTTGTTTTTCCCCTGCTTTTTATATTTTTTTATTGCTGCTCATGTTTATTTTACATACGATCCTTCACGCTTTACGCTAGTGCAGAGCGCAAACCAGGAATCGTTTCGGATGACAGCCTGTAAACATCGTTTTATATCAATTCACATGGGATTTAAATGCCTTCAGCATGATCCTCCGATGAAAAAAATATAATAATGTCGTTTGGTACACGTTAGCTTGCACATTGTACCATGGAACGGCACCGGGTTTCACCCGGGAAGCGTTAGTCTTATTACGACCTGTGCGCTGTAATGGACCAGACGACAAGTCCCGAAACGAGTTTCAAAGTATAGCACTCGGAGTTGGTGTGCTCTGTCGCGCGCACGCCGTCCAAAAACGAAGCATTTTATGAGCTTCGAAAACCTTCCCGCTGCCGGTGAACACTTGCAACCGGAAATACGTACACTAAACTTCTACCAAAGCTTTGAGCTGTGGTTGAAACCAATCAACACTTCTTCGTAGGCAACGAGTGACATGGATGGGGAGGCGCGAATGAAAACGCAAGATCATAAAATTTTATCACATTACTGACGTTTAAATCGGAACTGCTGGATATGTATGGTTCAGACACATTCCTCTGCTCAGCCATAGCTCAATCGGTTTCCCGAATGAATAAAAAGTTTTAAACGGCACTTCAACCGGTAATGTGTCGATGCGACGCAAAATTGGTTGTTGGTGGTTTGTGAAAGTAAAATGGGCTGGTAAATTAATCCGTTGGTAAAATTTGATAGTATTTTTACGTATCTATAACCATGCCTGATTGTCATCGATTGTCAAAATTATCCTTTTCTTTTTTGAAAAAAAAAGCTTCATAAAATTGATATAAATGGTTACATTGTAAGAAAGATAGAGAATTTGCTGTTTTACAAACTTAACAGCACGCTTCGGACGTATCTGATGTAGATAAAGACTGCAAAATTCAATTGCAAATGACATTAATCCAAATAACCAAAAACCACCAGGCGTCTCCATCACAGCGCGTAACGCATAATGGAGGCGCCTGATCGTTTGTACCGTTATGCGTAGCATAACTAGTTTAACTAATAGTTTCACACCAAACATGGCTGATTGTTGACAAAAAAAAAAGTAATCCTATAACCCATACCGCACGTCAATCTTCACTCAACATACTTCAGTAAGAGCTAGCGTGTTGCCTTCGTTCCGCTTGTGCGTATCATCGTGCAGAGCCACCGGTGTGTGCAGTAATCAAATTACTTCAGCTACAGCCGCCCGATACGCACCGTTAGAACACAAAAGACGGTGTGTTGGTGTGAAATGTACGGGATTTAAATTAATTTTTGCCCTCCATTCATGCTTTGCGCCATGTTTTGACGTGTCTGTTTTCTCTATTCAGTAGTCTAGGACCAGTTCACAGAGTTCTTGTTAACATTCTGGCAAGAGCTTTTCGTAGCTCGAGGGGAGGGGAGGGGGGAGGTAGGATAATGGTGAACATTACCGGGTAGGCTTCCAAACGGTTGTAGCAGTCAGGTATTTGAATAAATAACTTCATCTTCTACATGCCAAATTAAATTCATTATATGCCACTTTTACCGTGCGTGGGTTTCTGGTTTGGTGCTGCCGTGTCGATCCTCGTTAGGCAACCATCCTAGTAAATATCTCTATCTCTTTAGGGCTGATGAGCTCTACCTGTCAAGCTAATCGTCAATTGATGTCTTCACATTACCATTTGGTCCGTCTCCGATGCAGAAGAAACTCAATCATTACTTCACAATTTTGTTGTGCTTCACATTTGTTACACGTGTAAATGTGAATTTCCCTTGCAAAATCGGCATTAAAAATTATGATTTTCTCCCCTTGTTATGTTGGACAGTTTTATACAGAAACGTAGGATTTTTCAGAATAAAACTGAATTGAAATAGAATCATCAAATGCTAAATTAAATAATAATATTTCATAGATTTCTATTCTACCAATGCAGGTAGCAGCAGTACACCTAATTGTAAAGGTACACTGCAAATGATTGGTAATTAAAATTGAATTACCAATCAACGAACAATCTATCCCACTTCAAGCATCCCCGCTAGACACTGGTGTTGAATAATGCAATGGCCAGTAATGTATGCTTTCGTGAGCTCACTGTCGAGTGGTATGGATTGGATGGGCGAAGAATAGAATTTTAATTAGCAACAATATCGTATTTATCGACACTTCACCACACTTAAATTCGGCACTCGGTATTGAAATACGAGCATTTTTGCCCCTATTAATTGATTCCATTGCAACCTTTATCGTTGCATGAGCCGTTTATTACCCACTTCAAATGGTTTGGATAGAGATTTACTCGACTTTTTAAATTCGAAATTAAATGAAATCGTTAAACGTTCCACTAGCGAGCGCGGTTGTTGAAAGCACTAATTGGCTATTAAGCTTACGGCTGAAGGATGCGGAAGAGGTTGTAACTAATAGCTAATGCGGTAAAATTCCACTTTTCCCAAACAAAAGGTATTGTTTATCAGCAAATTATCCATCGAAATCTATTTTCGATGGAAAACTAATCCTACATTTTCCAACCCGATGTCGTAACGAACAACTGTTGCAGACGAGTTTATGGTTATTGTCCTCACACCTGCTCTGTTACATTCGAATCAATCCGTTGTAATGATTACCGTTTGGTTTGATTTATTAATTATTGTTTTCCCGTGTGCTTTGCTCTCTTACAGTCACATCACACGAACGGCAGGATGGTTACCGCCGATCGAAAACTGGGTGCAGACAAACGACTTGCCGTACGGTTGGGAGAAAGCTATCGACCAAAAAGGCCAACCGTATTACATAAAGTAAGTAATGTGTGGTACCTTCACACATCAAACTGGCAGCGAATTGTCTAACAATCACTTCGTTTGTGTACACTTTTCAGCCATCTAAACAAAACTACCACCTACGAGGAACCGATCAGACATCATGGCAACGATGCACCACCCGAGCCGCGCGTGGTCGTCCTTCAGCGCAGTCCTACGCTTGGCTTTGGGTTCGTTGCTGGCAGCGAAAAACCTGTGATCGTACGGTTTGTCACGGAAGGTGGCCCTAGTGTAAATAAGGTACGACCTACTTTACCTCAGTCTTTAATTCTGGTTCAGCGTTTTAAAACTAGCAAATAATGAAACTATTTATTAAAAAAAATGAATCCAACGTACTCCTTCCTACAGTTTTATTATCCTCATAATACGTGTAAAAAGTGCCCCTTTTACTGGTGATTCCTTCCCATGCTTGTCTCACGATGGGGTTTTACTTTTCGTTCCCTCCTTCCAGCTGGAACCAGGTGACCAAATATTAGCTGTAAACGGTGAGGACGTCAAAGACGCACCCCGGGACCATGTGATACAATTAGTTAGAAATTGTGAATCCTCCGTCACGCTTCTCGTGTGCCAGCCGCAGCTCTATAACGCGGTCGGACGCAAGTCCACGTTACTGTCGGCGGGCAAAAAGGCGAAGCTGAAATCACGCCCCATTCGTGTCCGGTTTGCCGAGAGTGTCTGCGTTAACGGGGCGCCATTATTTCCGGTAAGTACGCCAAATACGTCGCGTTGGTTTTCTTTTTTTCCCCCCTACCTTTTGCTCACGTTGGCCAGCGGTCATGCTATGCGGCACAAATCAGCACTTCGTACAGCTTCTATGACGGGTTATACGTCTTGTTTCCGGTTTACGTTTCTTGCTCACAGTGGGATGGCCACCGGACACCATCGACACCGGTAGTTCCCGCCTGTTTGCGGTCCACGACACACGTCCCGAAAGATACAAAAAACCACACTAGTGGGTAATAATCTACTAACCAACTCTGGGTGTAGACACTTTTGCCAATTTATATCGTTTCATGCGCATTTAGACCCTTAACCCTGTACAGTTTTTGCGAATATATGTAGCAGGGTAGAACGAAAAAGAAAAACGCTTGAACGAACGGAACTAATTAAATTTAAACAAGCCCCACACCGAACGTTTTGTACCTTTCTGGTGGGGTGGAGTTGTTAAGTGGTGAATTTACGGGACAAATCGACTACTTTTTTCAACATTTTAAGGTGCTTCATACACTCCATGGTCGACTTAACCACTGACTGTGTGTGAAGCTTTTTTTTGTACTATCGTTAAAAGCTCTGCTTGAGCTAAATCATGCTCTTGATATGGATGTGTTCGAGAATGAATTGTATAACTTGAAGTATTCGCTCCATTTAAAACAGACGCGAGCGATAAGCAATTGTAAAAAAGATATCTGTATTTTATTTCATTTTTAAACAATCTTTAGATGGAGTGGTACTTATCGATGATAAATGCAATTGATAGAGCTCCATTGTAGTTTCCTTAACCATCTTTTGAGATACAAGAGATAACTTTTGAGATAAAAACCTGGAAAATTTAAGTTAAAAATGTGTAAATTCGGAACTCTTGCTGCACACAAAAAATAGTAAATTTTTTTATTTTGATAAAGAAATATGTTACACAAAAATAAATCAAAATGAAAGGTTCTTTAAGAAAGAAACGTTGTTTCTGCTTCAATGTTGGCTAATTTTCATATCAACCACAATTATTGTTCTTGTCTCCAAAACAATTCCTGAGCCCTCAGACAATAGACGCCCGCACCCGGCCGTATACTGTTGTAGGGATTCAAAACTCTTCAGCAAACTTTCCTTCAAGACGCTAAATCCGTCACCCCAACCGCTCACCGATAGCAATCGATGTGCGTAACAACCCTTTCAACATGGTGTTTTTGCTGGTATTGTGTTCGACAGACACGATCTAATCCGAGGTTTCCACTGTCACGCCACCGCAAAAATCATTTATCACAACAAATTGCCAAAGTTCCGCCGACAAACGCTTCGCAACGCAACCGGGCCCTGTGATTGTGTAGTTTTTTTTTCCGAACAGGCAGTCCCCCCTCCCCGATGCGAAGCCTGTATTTTGGATAATAATAAAATTTCAAAATTAAATTAATCATAATAATTCGATGACACGGAGCATCCCGTAGCACAAGCGCATATCTCTTCACCCACCCGACCCGTAAGGGAGTTTTATGGATGATTGCTCTCTTTTTTCCCAACAGACACGCGTCTTTTCGACGCGCTGACGAAACTGTTGCGTTCCGTCTCCAGTCATGCTGTCATCATCAGTCAAATAATAAACTCGTAGGAAAAGCCTCGAAGGAAAAAGTCAACACAATGCTAAAACCACTCGTTAAGGGAACGCGTCTAACGATGGCGCACTTCTTGCGCACAGGCACTTTTCCCTTGCCAAACGCTCCAACCGTAGAATAACAACAGCAACAGCAGAAAACCGTTAATCACGATGGCGATAATGATGCATGCCTGAACTGTGGAACTCTCGCATTTAATGCATTGAAGCAAAACGAGGGAAATTTATGAACCTTCTTCACTTCCTCCCCAAACCTCCCATGTACCCTATCCGTTACCGTCCGCTTTTTTTTCGCGAGCACTGGAAACGTTCCGGCTTTACAATGGAGACGCCTTGTACTTTATGTACGAGTACGTGATTTCTCGATAGCTACTCGATACTTCACTCATCGGTTCAGACCTTTCAAAAAAAAAAAAGAAAAAAACAATCCCAACGACACTCGGAAGGCAATATTGTGGAGTCAGGCAAAGCAGCAGGAGAAAAAAAACTGATAAAGAGGATGGTTGTTAACAATTACCATAGCCATAGTGGCTGCTCTTGGATGTTCATTGCTTCTTCATCATAATTAATCATTTACGATAATAATCGATCTGTGCTCATGTCGATGGGACACATTTTTCCACCATTTTTCCTTCATGAACCACACGTACCATCTGTCTTTTTTACGGAATATCCATGTTGTTTTATGAAACCGTAATAAAATTATCTTTTCTTCCTCATTTTTTGATAAGAAATCTAACAAATTATTCAAGGATTGATCAGAATTTCACACATTTTGCTGCGCTCGTTCAATGAAAAACTGTTCATTATATATTATAAGCTGTATTTTCATGCGTAAAAGACCCGAGAAGGTTCCCACAGTAAACAAAAAAAAAACACTATGCGCAAAACGATTAAATGTGTTCAAACCGCAACACATTTCGCCAAGGATGGACAGCGTGTTTCCATTGTGGTTGAAACTGGATGGATTTATTGGAATAAAATATAGTAAAATTTCTATTAAAAACTCCTTTTCTCTCCGTCAGGAGCACTCGTTTTAATAACATATAACGGAACATATCCGATAGAAGCTTTGTTTCATGTAGTATTGAAGCATCAATACTACTTTTTTTTCTTTTTCTTCTTGTGTGGTGGAGAAGAAGAAATTATTCGGACGGTCGCCACATGGTAAAGAAGAATTTCGTATTTATAATCACGACGAGAACGGAAAAACGTGATTACTAGCTGTGCGGACCAATATCTTTCTTTTATCTGACTGTCCAGGCAGTATGAAGATTCTAGATGAGAATCTTCCTTACTGGAACGTTGGACACATCGAGGCCTTACCTTTGGTAGGGGGACTCTCGATGCTCATCGGCGGAGCAAGTCGTCCAGGCGACTTTGGATGTTCAGAAGGAATATCCCTTACATGCATGTTGGAGGTTTGAGGCCTTACCTTGGGTAGGGGAACATTCAAATGGCTAGAAAAAGTTGAACGCAAGGTTTAGCTTGTTGCACCTTCTCTCTAGGCTGCTCTCTCTCTCTCTTCATCCGTCTGTCTGGCCCCGAAGGCTTCCTAAACCGCTTTATTTATACCCAATTCTTACAATAGTTTTCGCTCGTTTTTTTGTAACCAAAAATTGTTTCTTAGGGGTTGTTCTTATTGCTATTGGATTTTGTACAAAAATATTTACGTAAGCACAAAATGTGTCGCGGTGCGATCGATTGCTGCACTTGCAAGAAATGTGTCGCTATTATTGAACTGATCGAAACGGTGCGATCGATTGCTGAGTCTGCGTAAAATGTGCCGGAAATTACTTGTCTTACGTTTTATGGTTTTGTGTTGCTGGCCACTGTCTGGAATCGCGCACCGGTCGATGTTTGGCACGCTGGTTGTTTTGAATTGGCTAATGCCGGTTATTTGTTAAATTGATGAATTTCTGCTCACCGTATAATGCTACGTAACGCTTGTTGTATGTTATAGCAGATATGCTCTTTGTGAGGAACTAACGGAGTTTTGTAACGGATTACAGTTTACTGGGCCCTCCTACAACAAGTCCCTGAATGCGATGTACAATCAACAACCTTCTTAGGAATGTTTGCAGTGGCATCTAGAGGCCATATGTCCTGTGAGGGCTAGCCACTTATTAGGATCATGTACACGAGACGAATCCTACTCAAGTGTTGCCCTATCATCGAATCTTTTTTTCTATGTAGTGGTGCATTCGAACAAAGATGGAGAATCTTTTGCAAGCACAAAAGATTCTCCAATTTTAGTGGACAACTTCTGTAAAATTCGATGATTAGGAAATCAAAGCAGTGGAAAATATTCGAACCGTGTGGATACAAAAAGGCACGCAAATCTATATTATAAGACCCGTTTTCAAGTTTATTTTTCATCAACTTGTTTTAGTTGACTTTCTATGTTGTACTCGGGGTTTACTCAACTTTTTAAGCAATAAAGGACTTATCAGAATATAAGTAGAATGTGTTTAATCACAGACTTTAGCATAATGTATTTATCGAACACACTTTGAACATGCCGAAAACTCACTGAGCTATAAAATGAATAGCTCACAATGCGGGGCAAACAGAACATTTCAGGCCTGTTACCGTTTAGCCTGTTACCGACACTAAACCAAACGTCCATTTCCATTTCATAATCCCAATACTAATATGAGTCGGCGAGACCTGGAGTAATCTCACCTCTAATCATCTCATCGAAATAATCCTTGCCGGGAGGAAATTGCCAGCAGCAGCTCATTTCCAGCCGGGTAATAATTTTGAACGAGAGGCACAAAATTAGCCACAGCCATTTCTATGCTTCCTACACTTTGTTGCTAATCGCCAACCAGTGGAGTGTACGTCCTTCCAGCCTTGAACGACGTGAAGAATAACGACTCAAGGGTGGATGAATTCACTTTCTTTCCTTTTTTTGCAATAATGACCATGTACTATTACTAACACAAGTACTAGAAGCTAATACATAACACACATGGTGGTGTCGCGTTACGGTAAACGGTCTTAACACTTCACACCAATCCCGGTGCGGTTTAAATGATGCTCCAAATTCACATAAGAAAGGATAAATTATGCTAACTGGGTTTTAGGAAAACAGGCGATTTACTTGTTGACAAGGCGCGCTCTGTGGCCTTCCCGCTTTACGACAAAGCAAGCAAAAATCACTTCTAACCCATCATGACGCAACATAATTAGGTTCATTTTGAGGAAGAAAAAAAAAACGCGTCGGGCGGTTATAAAAGACCTGCTCGGTGCTGAAGTGTACAGATTATTTAGCCTGAGAAGCTCTTACGGCGCAGGATTTTTTCTTTTCGGTATTGTGCATTCGTACCTTTCTGCTCCTTTTTTTCCCGTTTTCTTTTTCCACTTTAGTGGTTAAATGACTGCCATCCAATAAGGTCATTTATGGTGTGTTTGCATATCGTAAAAAATGTTACCCAACATACCCTCCGAACGCTCTACGGGCTACTGCTAGTTGTTAGCTTGGTGACAATTTTTCTGTTGACGCAGAAATTAATTAGTTCATTCATTTAAGGTTCGCTGGTTCCGTGTAAGAAACGCTCGGGAGGCATAATATTTTCCTCCGAAATGTTTACTTTTCTTTATAACAACATTTTTTTCACGCATCTTTTTTTTTCCATTAGCAACATTTACGGTTTATGTGTTTACACCGAGTTGTTGCTGATGTTGATATGCGTGGCTGTACAAATATTTTACATGAGAATTAGTTTGTCTTAAGGGTAAGAAAAATCACGACACAATCAACTGTTGAACCTTTTGAAGGCATTTTTTTCCTGGTGAAAGATACTTCTCTACTTCCCTATTGACAAAATTACCTTCTTAACCACTCCTAAAGAATTTTTCAATTTCAAATTTGCCTTAGTTGTGCCTTAGCTGCCAGATTTTTTCGACAGGGTTCCTAGCAACTGATATGCTTGTTAGGTGATCCTTTAATTTCTTCTTGGCTTACCAACCTCAGAACTTACGCTGGCCATAAGTTGTCAAAAATTATTAGTTTAAACATCAATATGAAAAATCAACTATCTTCGTTGCCATTCATTTCTTAACATTTAATAGCATGTTTATTTCCCAAGCTTCTGTACGATTGCTATTTGCTTTCCGAAAATAAAATCAAAAACAGTCACATTATTCTGACCAACATCTTACCGGCCGTGCCCCTCTGCCCACTAGCTCCCCAAAACTAATTCAAAACATAAAACCAAATTCATTTAATCCTCCGTCGACTTTGAAATCGGTCTGAAAAAGTAGGATTAAAATTTACTTTCACCAGTCCAATATAAATTATCATCCTTCGCTTCTCGAAATCCTTACCAAGAGCGAAGGGTGTCCTTTCCGTTTCGATTTTCTTGGCCCAAGCATAACACAAATAAACAGGCAAAAAAAAGAAAGTAACCAAAAAAAAAAAAGGATGCTGATGATTATTCACGTAAAACACGAAATTATTTCAAATGTTAAACCACAACCCTCCTATACGGGTTCAGGGCCACGAGCGGCGAAGGATTAGAAAATGGCAAGCTTTGCGCAGCACCGACTTTTGGGTTTCGGCGATGAGTGGTTCTTCTTCGCCGACCGGCTTCTTCGGTCCTTTGCAAACCGTAATAATTTACAGTTGACATTAAGTGAAAAAAGTTGCCCCGAATATTTCATCCGAAATGGAGCAGTGGAAAGTGGTACGTCAGCCGGCACACAGCAGTTGTGTCGCTCGGCTCGGCGAGAATCTTTAATATCGTATCATATATTAGATATGTTTTACCAATTCATGACTGTTTAACGTCAACTTTAGTGAACTTTAGTGAGCTCGTAAGTTTCGTAACTCTTTTAAAGCTCTCTTGTTTTGTTAGAACTATATTAAATTCTGATAAAACTATGTGTAAGAACAATATTCAGGGTAATTGCGAACAAATCCATCCACTCTTAAAGCAGAGTAGAAATCTCATTTTATTGTGTTGCATAGATTTTTATTTCGTTTACACCTAACCTCGAAACAACCGTCCATGTTCGGTTCGGTGTTTTGTGAACCTAAAAGCCAGCGGAAATAAAGGATTTTGTCATCCGTACCGGAAGTGGCCCGATGGGGCCGCGATGCACAGAATCCCCGTCAGCTTCCTCTTTACTTATTTATAAATAGATCCATTTTCGATACAATTTTCTCTCCACAATATTTCTTTTTTCTTTTTTCGGTTTGTAAACGCCCTCGCGTCTCCCGAACGGGCAGAAACTACTCCGTTGATTAGGTTGACACTGGTGTTTCAACCCGTACACGGCACTGGCACAGGAAACACGGGAAAAGAGTTAACACGAACGCTTCTTCCTGCACTTGCCATCGTTGGGCAAAATGGTTGTGGGCCTGGCAATTTGCCCAAAAATGGTCACCAGAGTGAACAACCGACCCGGTCCTTAATAAAGTCGGTAGTCCCGACAGTGGAAGTCAACTTCTTGGAAAGATAAAACAGTCCAATCGAGATGTTTTTGTGTGTGTGTGTGCTGTCTTCTTCTATCTATTCTTCTCTTACTTACCCAGCAGCAGGAGTAAGGATCTTGCCAAGGAAACTCTTATTGCTTTTCTGTGCGACATTGTGTTCCACGCGCTATCCCCAGCACGGTGGGACGTTTCTACCCGTCTGCTCGGACCAGGATCGGACGGTTGATGATCATTGGTACGAACAGGACACATTGGCCAGATGATGATGATTCGGGCACCTTAAGATTAGCATCCT